>NC_060123.1:391748378-392419211 GCF_021461395.2 Schistocerca americana
TTTAAATTAATAGACATTCGTTTATTCTGTAACCCATTATGATCATTTACTCTGCAAAGAAAATTATTTGACATTTCTTTCGGTATTTTGTCGTTTGTCCTTAGCTTATACATCTCGTGTAATTTTTCATAATGCTCGCTTTTGCTTGTAAATATGTTGTATATAGTTTAGTGTTTAGTTAAATATCTATGTACATATATCAATGGGTTCTTTGTTCTTAGGCAGTAGATGCAAATGCGTAGTATTTCCGTTTACTTTGTATTTAAGTTAGGTCTCGTACACACTGCATTCCTATTTGATTGCGGCTTCTGCCAGTCTGCCGCGCATGCGCAAAAGACAATGCCTCCTTTCCTGCTACTGACTTTAGCGCGTATTGTTATGCGCGGACAGCTGAACGATAAGCTAATTTCGTTTATACTTTCGCTTCGCATGAAGTGGTGTATTACTTCTCAATGCTGTTAATTTTGTGCCTACTTGTTCAAATCAAAAGAATTACTTATGCCTATACATATTACTTTCTCTTAAAATGTACTGCAAAAGAAAAATTACAATTAGTGTTATGTATACTACGTACAGTTATTTAATTATAGGAAGAAAAAATGCTACCTAGCTTCATCATTCTATAAAAGCTTTCATATCTTTGTGAGGGTGGAGACCCTTTTCTCTCTGTGTTTTCTCACAGACTAATCTGTACGTACCAGTTTATGTTAGCCGGCCGGTGTGGCCGTGCGGTTCTAGGCGCTTCAGTCTAGAATCGCGTGACCGCTACGGTCGCAGGTTCGGATCCTGCCTCGGGCATGTATGTGTGTGATGTCCTTAGGTTAGTTAGATTTAATTAGTTCTAAGTTCAAGGCGACTGATGACCTCCGAAGTTAAGTCGCATAGTGCTCAGAGCCAATTGAACCAGTTTATGTTATTTTGGAAATTACATATGCTCCTGAATAGAGTAATTGCCACTTATTATTCAGTTTGCCAAATTTTGTGCATTTAGGGTGCGTCCCAAGAGGACTCATTGTCCTTCAAAAAATTGTGTAACACGTTTCAGTTTATTATTATAAATTTTCTTTCTATACTCGGCCCTGTTTTTTAATGTAGCCATGGCTTCTTCAATTTGTTTTGTAGTGTCATTCCTGTACTGGTTACCTTTGGTATGGGCGACTCCCACTAATTCGTTTGTTTTGTCCGGAACATCAATTCGTTAGGGGTGAAATCTGTTGAAGAATGTAGAATGTTATTCACAACTTGCACAAAAGGAGTGACGTATTCCACCCATCGAGTGTGTTTGTGAGGGGTGTACGTCCTAATAAACCGGTTAAATCCTTTAAAGACTCGTTCTACTTGGCTTCCTTCCCGGTGAAAAAAGCTTACTAGTACGTGCTTTATGCCTTGTGAGGTCATAAATTGTTTCCACTTTTGCCCAACGAAATATGAAGCATTATCTGTTAGTAGTACCTTTGGTGTGCCTGCTCTTCTCAAATAGAATCCCTTAATTCTTTTGCTGATATTTGCGACTGTTGCATTTTTAATGGCAACCATTTTGGTATATTTCGAGAAAATATCGTATAGTGCTACTACGCATCTTACTTCTCCTTCACTTCTACGATATGGACCAGCAATGTCCAGGGGACTATATCTAGAGGGTTTTTTGTGAGTATTGGATGTAGCTCAGTATATTTTGACACAGGACTGTTTTGATTTTTGGCGTATTGGACACATTCTTAATACCCGTAGGACTTGCCTTCTCAAATTTGAAAAATAACGAAGTGATGCAATTTTACAGTATATGTGCTGGCCCATTATGTCCCCATACTTCATTTGTGCATCTTATAAGTTCGTCAACATAATCTTCAGGAATACACACACACAATATTGATCAGATTTTTCATGGTACCTATGAAAGAAATTGCCCTTGTACTCCTGATACCATTTACTTGCCTTCCCACCTTCATCCTGCTTAAGGTTTTGCAACTTTCCTCCATCTGCGACTTTGGTATTGTATAATTATCAGTTGCTTACAAAA
The DNA here is from genome assembly GCF_021461395.2 of Schistocerca americana. Classification (NCBI taxonomy): domain Eukaryota; kingdom Metazoa; phylum Arthropoda; class Insecta; order Orthoptera; family Acrididae; genus Schistocerca; species Schistocerca americana. The sequence continues at coordinate 391,750,399 of NC_060123.1, forward strand.
CTTGTGGTAATCAGACTGTTATGTTGTACCTTGCATTAATAACGCAATGAGTTCTGCACCCTGGTCTGTTAATTCACCAAATTCCTCCATACCTTGTGGTAACCTATACAAGCCATCTGAAATAACATTCTGAATTCCTTTAATATAAATGATCTCGAAATTGAATTCTTGTAAACATAGACACAGTCTAGCTAATTGTCCTTCTTAGAGTTGTCCATTCCCGTTCAACTGTACTACGTACTGAGCTAATCCGTATCACTACATCTATTACTCTAGATATCTCCAAGTGTACGTCGTCATTCCTTAGCTCTTCCGTATCCCACTTCGTTGCTTATAGATTTTTCCTGAGCAATCTCCTAACTTCACCTACACTTCATCACTACTACATTGTGATCTACTCCTGCGTACGCCTTACAGTTTGATATCTGAGTTCGGAATCCCTGTCTGACCACGACGTAATTTTCCCATTCACCTGGCCTTTTCTAAGTATACCTTCCCCTCTTCTGAATCTTGAACAGTGTATTCAATAGTACAAGCCGAAATTTATTACAGAACTCAGTTAGTCTTTCTCCTCTCTCACTCCTTATCGGAACCCATATTCCCCTGTAACCATTTCTTCCAGTCCGTCGCCTACAACTGCATTCCAGTCCCCATGAGAATTATATTTTCATTTCCCTTTAAGTACTGTATTACCCTTTCAATACCCTCATACACTTACTCTATCCCTTCCTCTTCACCTTGGGGCGTCGGCCTGTATATCTCAAATACTGTTGTCGATGTTGGTTTTCTGTCGATTCTGACAAGAGTAAGCCTGTCACTGAACTGTTAACAATAACACTCTCTCTGACCTACTTTCCTCTTCATAACGAATCCAACTCCCGTTTTACCATTTTCTTTCCATTACATTTCACTGACCCCTATTATATCTAGATTGACCCTTTTCACTTCCCTTTTCAGATTTTCTAGCTTCCCTATCACGTTCAAGCTTCTGTCATTCCCCGCCCCGACTCGTAGGTTATCATTTAGTTGGTTATTCAGTTTCTTTGTCATGGTCGCCTTCCCGATTGGCAGTTCCCTTTCGGAGATCCGAATGGTGGACTATTCCCTCTTTCACAAGGGCAATGGCCTTATGCTGAAAGTCTTCGGCCGCCAAAGCTGATTATAACTCAAAATGTAACAGGCCGAGGGCTTCGAACCCGGGATTGAGAACGTTTTGAGTAATAATCAGAGACGCTACCCCTAGACCACAGATTCCCTTTGCAACGTTTAGAACATTCATGTCTTATGAAAATAATTGCACAAATTATGTGATTATTCATTGCAAGAGAGAGAATGTGTCCACAGAAATTCAGTTATGCAAAATATATATCCAGTCTTTGATTAACAGATACATAGTTCGTCAGATACATATATCAGAATTTACAATGGACCTTCCGTGTACTAAAGGCTGGGGCAGAACGTTCTATTCCACAGAAATTGCAAACGTGGAATGGTGTGCGAATGGCCTAGACGAGGTGCGAATCATGTGTGAACGGTGGATAGCACACATAGATGCAGGTACGAACCACGCGAAGCTGTTTACGTGGTGGCAGTGCTAAACGGGGCGAGCGAAAACTGGGTGTTCCGCTATGTCTGCTATGTGAAATGTACATGGTGAAAAAGAAAAAATGAATATTGTTTTATGTGAAAAAAATGTCACGCTGCATCATTAGCCCGCAACGGTTCCATGTTCAGTGATGGTGTGCAACCTACTATGTGATGAATATTGTTTCAGAGATTTTGTTTACGTTAATTCACAATTGGAATCTGCATGCTAATGATTATCTAACACTCTCAAAACAAATCAATGTGTCTCGACTAATGGCTGCAACTTCAACCAGACGGGCACCCAGAATCGCTAGACTATCTTTCACTCAGTCTCGTCAACCAAACGCTTCATTCCCCTCATAAAAAGAAAAACGTAGGCCAGGAGACTGTGGTGGCTACGATACGTGCCTAACCCCCTGCCCCGCCACCCCTCCCCTCAGTCAAATAATTTGTTGAAAACACATCTCCAAATGCTCTCCGACATCATCGGTGAAGTATTTTTGGGCTCCGTGATGCTGGAACCATTTTTCTTGTTTAGTCGTTAGGGGAATATTCTCCATCACATCTGGTAGTGCTTCACGGCGGAAGATACCGCAGTTTCCTACACCCAATGTTTTAGGCAGAAAGTACGGTCCAGTGAGATGGTCGTGAACAATACAGTTTCAAACATTTATCTTCAACTTCCATACACGAATAGTGGGGCTGTTGAATATTCCTTCCCTTGTGAAGGCAGGCTCGGCATTACAGAAAGCACGCATTCGCGAGTCAAGGATATTTGAATCTGCTACAGATGCCAATGGCAGGGTTCCGCGTGCTAGGGAGAGACCAATCTTGTACTTTTTAATACCTGACCGGTTGCATGCCAGTCTCGTGCAGAACGTTCCATACAGTGGCGCTGGAGATATTCAGTTCCTTGGCTATGGATCGTTTGCTGGTGCTGGAATTCTACTCAATCCGCAGTCACACAGCTCCCTCAAACTGAACAGTTTCACACACTGGACTGTCTAACAGTTTGTGTCGTTCTGGTGTTTTATGTTGACGGCGATCAACTTTTGAAACGTGTTATGATTTGCCAACCCCCCTCTCTTTCAATGGTTGTGCGTACAGGCGCCTTGCTGCTCTACTATTGCATCTTGCATTCCCCAAATGAACTCATGTCACCTAACGCGATTACAGTATAATCAGCCATCAACATCCCGTGAACGTCAGTAGAAACTTCGTTTAGACAGAACATAGTAAACAGCGATAATTTAACTGTTTATCCAGGGACGTGGACACTAGTATCAGTAATGGAAACTTGGCCTACGTAGCAGTAAGACGTAGTTTTCTGCAGATCAGTTTCCAGTGTGAACGTGTTGCTTGCGAAACAATCAAGACAACAGTGAACGTTGACATGCAGGATGGAAGTGGTCCAGCATGAAATCCTACACTGACCTTCAGAGGAGAAACGGTGGTCCCTTGAAATTTCTTGCATGTAGCACAACTGTTCCCTTTTACCTCTACAAATTTATACATATTGTTTTTTATACCTTTTATAAACTGGCGTTCGAAGAGCTGGCGTTGCCTGTGATGCCAATAAAGGGAGTTTTTCATCGATTCGGAAGATCATGCACAGCCATGCTGTAGGTCAAACTGTGCACATGCTGCTATTGGCTGTTCTGTTTGTTAATTCCTCCTCTCCTGACAAGTGGAATCACTGATTGAACTTTTTTCCATTAGATTTCTATGCAAAATGACAGGTTTTACGGCACAGATTCGTAATGTCCCTTTTTTAACTGTGTAGTTTTATGTGATGGTTTAAGTAAACGTAAATAGAGTCTCTTAAATTAGCAAGGCGTATTAAATTCTTTCAGCACGTTAGCGTTTGTAAAATTGAAAATTTTATATGTTACTCTGGTTTCTCAAGTTATCTGTAGTGTTGATAAAGTTTGTCATTGTTACTACAAACGTGGCTGTCTTGCCTTAATCATAAGAATCAGTAAACTCACGTCACGGAAGGGCTGTGGTGGCACAGCCCCTGCATTCCACAGTGAGACCATTCGTCTACCAGTTCTTATATTTCCACCCTTCTAACTGGAGGTTTGAGGGACTTCGGCCGTTCTCTTGTGTAACAAAATGGAGCAACTACAGCAGTCCTTTCGACGTTATTGATTATATGTCTACCAGTTTCGGTGATTCTAAAGTACACCATCTTCAGGAATTAACTGACGCTGAGACAATTAACTCCAATCGTAATCACGAATCATCAATGGCCAACATCTACGAACTGGTTTTCGCGAGCTACCTGTAACAATATACGGCCGGTATTGTCTTCACTTAAAACTTCCGGGCTGATAGGCCGTGGCCGAAGTATAAAACTCTCCCCTGACATTTCGTCTCCGACTGCGGGAGACATCCTCGGAGGTAAAGCGGCGATCTGCAAAGAGAACTCGAGGAAGCACTGATTATATAGGCAGCACAGCAAACGCCACTGTCGATCACGTGGCGTCGGCTATAAGATTGTCTCTGGTAATGCCAACATTCTCGATTGAAAGTAATCGATCGTCACGCTTGCTGTGCAACGTAACATCCAAATTTTATTCAGTTTAACACCTTCGTCTTTCCTGTTAAAATCATTACGGCGTATATCAATCTCGATTTCCTCTCTATACACGCGTGCATAATAATGCGAATTTTTTGGTAAGACTCTCGTCTCGCTGAGTTTTATTTCATGATCACCTTCCTGGTAAACATGTTCCGCTACGGCCGATTTATCCGTGTGACTCAGGCGGCAGTTCCTCTTATGTTCAACAAGACGGGTGTTCACACTTCTCTTTGTGGTATCGATATAAGCCTGTCCACAACTACAAGGAATTTTGTATACCCCCCGCGTAGCGAAGGGGTGTCGTGCATCTTTTGCCGATCTTAAATATTCTTTTATTTTCCTGGTGGGTCTGAAAATAGTTTCCACCCCATACTTGCTTAAAACTTTCCCAATGCGATCAGTGACCTTACTAATGATGGGAAGAAAAACTTTGCCCTTGGGCGACTGTTGTTCGTCGTTGCTCCTGATTCTCTGCTTCGCATCTTCCATTTGGAAGTCTCTGCGAACCTCAGCAACTTCGGATTTTACTGTTTTATACATTTCAGAAAATTGTTGAGCAACCTTTTTCTTAATATCGTCATGATTGTAATCAATTTTATAATTCAAACTGTCCAGATCCTCTTTCAACTTATTGCAACCAGCCTTGAAGGTATCGTCCATTACCTCCAATCGTTTATTAAAATTTGTTTGGCTGGCCACAATCTCAGACTTTAATTCAGCATTACTGCTTTTGACCTGTTCACTTATTTCAGACTTTAATTCAGCTGTCATTCTAGCATTACTAGCTGACATTTTTGCATTACTGGCAGCTATTGCTTGTAATATAACATTTAAATCAATAGCCCCAGCATCTTTGGGTTGCTCACTAGCTGGCTTTTTATCACACTCAGGTGAAGAAAAACTAGCTCCAATACCAGAATCATCAAAACTAAATGAAACTTCTGATTGACCAGTCATATCTAACTTATCCTTTTTAAACTCGACCACCTCTGATGACTGTTTCGTTTTTAATTCATCAGATAAACTATCATCCAATAAATTAACAGTTTCTGCTTTCTGATTTACTACAGGGGTCTCTATTATTGAATCATTGCCCCTTCCCACACTACTGTCAGGAGACAATACTTCATATTTCACTTTAACATTACTATTTTCATGCATATTTACACTTGAACCGTTGTCTGGATTTACAGCTCCCTCAACAGACATAGGTTCTGATTTAAGTTTAACCTCAGTTTCTTCTGGCAGTGCCATTTCCGACAGTCTTTTAATGCAGGTTAGTAAAATTTTTAACAGCTTTTTACTTAACTTAGTTCCTTCTGCACGACGTATGGCGTTGCCGGCGCGGCGTACCAGGATTACAGATGCGGCGCGGCGCGTTGAACTGCAGACGGCACTCCGACGGCTGTTGTGTATTTGCGTGGCCCGCAACTGCAGGCGCTGATCCGATTGCTCCGGCGGACGACTGCGGTGAGGCGAAACTGGCTTCTCGCGATGCCGGCAGCGCCGCTAGACTCAGTGCCAGCTCCGTCAATCCAGATGCGTTGTTAATCTAATTGCGTCGTCCACATGCACACGTAACACTTTCACTGTTCTATTACTCAGTTGCGTGTCGCATTTCACTCGCGAATCCCAATATTTAAAATCACTTTCACTTTTACTCAGTTTCTTTACCGGCCGATTCACTAATTGTGGGGCGGCGGGTGGAATTTATTTGTTGTTATATAAATGTAGAAAAGATGCAATTCCCTGCCGTTTAACCAGATGTGGGGTGGCGGGTGGAATTTATTGTTATATAAGGGTTCCTATTATTCATGCTGCTGTTTTGCCATTCTCAACACTGGCTCTCTAACTACAGTATTGGCAACCAGAAAGTGATTAGCAAAACGTGAAGCCTGTAATTAGAATTCCTAGTGCCCACTTCATCTGACAAACACACTTATAGCTGCAGCTTATAGCTCTGAGGAATTAGGAGATTGTCTGGGATTCATAATCAAAAACGATTTTGATTAAAAATAGTTCAGTATATTCTGAAAGTCACAGATAAAAAAAAAAAAGAATCCACACAATCTAACTAACAGAGCAGTTCAGAGTCTAATGCGCTGATGCAACTATAACTGTCGAAATTAAATGTTTCAGTTAATGCTCGCCATAATTTGATGATAATGTTCATCAAACGCCACGCTAAATAATGGTAGAATGTCTGTCCCGCGGCGGCACGTGAAAATACGACATACGCAAACTGACGATAGATAATTAAAGTCATCCCAGAATTAACACTTCACTCGAAAATGATTTCATGGTTACGCGTATCCCGAGTAACTTAATACGGCATCCGAGGCTGTTTATAGCAATGATACCGACGCGACTCCCGACACAGGTGGTGTGCTATTCAGCGTCTGGAGAGAACTGGGGCCTTTCTCTCTCGCGCAGCGTTCTTATATATAAAGCCGCGGTGCGGATGGCTAAGGGAACGCCTGATCAAATCGGCTCTCCCGACTAGCCGCTGGGCTAGTAATGCACCACTTTAAGTTATTGAATAAATCATATTTTCTTTTGCTGATGGCCGATGAAGCTCTAAATTTAAATGTGCATTCAGCACGCAGGTAAGTAATCATAATAAAAGTTTGACGTGGCCAAGTTAAATATTTTGGGCGAGAGAATTAATTTAATTACACTGCACGCAGTAGACGAGCTCTGAACTTGTCCTTTGCGGATACGCTATCGCTATAGTTTTATAGTTATTCAAATGAAACTTCTCACAACTTTATGGTTATAGCGGATCTCCATTCTACTTAAATATAAACATCCTAGCCTTATTTATTAGCCTACTTAATCTATCTTGCTTCCTTAATTTTTTAAGACAAAAACCAGAAAATTATGAATATCAACTAAAATCTTAATTTGTGAGATCCAAAGTACTGTTTCTATTAAATTATAATGGAAAAGAAATCTAAATATAAATTTTTAAATCTCTAGCTCTTTTCTGTTGCGCCAATGATTTTTTACAGAAAAAGTCCAAATTTCGAAAATGGTTAAAGTTATCGAACTGATATTCAACACATATTAATTTAGTATTACTCCTGACATGCTAGAACCGTTTCAGGTTATTTACTTGATTTTTAAAGTATTGCGCAACATTTATGACGTCAGAGCTAGTTACAGCGAACTGGCTGGCACACAATGGAAGAACTGATGAGAATTTTATACAGTGTGAGTAGGCTGCTTCCCTACAAGGTGTGGGCTAAGAAAATCAAAGACGACGCTGATTTCTTAAGAAACAGAATTTCTGTTACTGGGGAAAACCCTTGTGAGTTTCACGGATGTCCGTTACATGGCTCGATTGTTACAGTATGGTGTGGTGAATCATGTCCTATTTCCTTTTTCGGACGTGAAGATGGCACTGAAACAGAAGAAACTTCCAATCGATTTGGTGATTTGCTTGAAACATTCTTTGCACTAACACTGCGCAATCTTAACATGGAAAACACGAGGTGTCAGAAAGACGGAACCATGTCACATACTGCTCGACAGTCGATGGAAGCGACTCACCAACTTTTTGGAAGGAATGACATTTCACTGAAGAATGACGTTCCGTAGTCTGCGGCATTCCCTAATCTTACTGTATGGGATTTCTCCCTGTGGGACATCTTAAAAGCGTAGCGATAGCGTTACAGATTACCACGCAGGGGGCCCGGGTTCGATTCCCGTCAGGGGACTGGGTGTTGTGTGTCTTTCATCATCACTTTCATCATCATTGATTCGCGAGTCGCCGAAGTGGCGTCAACTAAAAAGAACTTGCAATACGGCGGCGTGACTCTTCCGAATGAAGCCTCCCGGTCAACAATGATATACGATCATTTCATTCATTTCATCTTAAAAGCAATGTGTGCGGCACACGCCCTGCAACTATTGACGACCTGAAACCAAAGGTTATTGAAGGTATCACTGTCGTTCCCCGGGACATGCTACATCAAGCATTCCGAATATTCCAAAGACAGTGTGAGAATTTGAACGCCAAAAGGGTCCATATCTTCCCGATGTCACCTTTAAGAAATAAAGAGACGAATTAAAAACGAAGATTATTGAAGATATCAATGTCGTTCCCTAGGACATGCTACACCAAGCATTCCGAATTTTACAAAGACTCTGTGAGAAATTGAACTCCAGAAGGGACCATATCTTCACGACGTCACCTTTAAGAAATAAAGAGACAGTCTGAGACATAATGGAGTGAAAACATAAGAAACATTTTGCATGCATATACTTTTGTCAATAACTTTTGCTCTATGATTATTCGGGCAAATCGGACTACTCCAAAATATCCCGTTTCTCTGCTCCACCCTGTATAAGTATAGTAACATTCCTGTTGCAATGACGAAAGAAATTACAAAGGACGTACTACAGTAGTCTTAAAGCACTGCGGCTTCTCCTGATAATTCCCTGTGCTCTAGTAAGGGACTTCGCAAATGGTGGAGGCGATTCTGGAGGAAGATAGCATTCCTCCCGGCGGTGTAGGACGGCGCGCGCTTCCCGAGAGGCGAGGCGAACAGCCCCGCGGGGGCGGCAGGAGGCGGCATCCATCAGACGTGGCCCCGCGCAGACACTGGTCGTCGTCGTCGTCGGCAGTCATTTGTCTCCAGCGAGAGCCTGAGGAAACGTACGGCGCGGCAGCCAGCAATTCCTGCTGTCGGGACCAGGGATTCGGCGGCGAGCCACGGGGCACTGAGCATGTTTTGCTTCACGTATACTGTATTTCTACTCCTAAAAATATATTCTGCATGTTACTTCCGACTCTCGTTCTGTCGTACCACAGATTTGTGTAATGCTACTTCCCAAAATCAATCGTTTGGAAACGTGCATCTCAGGAACATCGTAATATAGGAGTAAGGCTTAAATACTTTGGTTAACCACTCAATACTTGAATAAATATCTAATTAAAAGAAGAAAATCATAAATCATATCTTGTGTCCAGTAATGGTCATAGAGTACATAACGCCAAATCTATGTTCTACCTGCTAAGTATAACTGACTACATCGCAAACCTGATACGACAGACAGCTGAGAAACTAAACACTCACAATACATCATTTGGTAAAGGAAATTTATATAACAATTCATATTCTCTGACAGGATTTACATCATTAAAAATGAAAAATAAATGGTGGCATGCATCAGTATCTATATCCTTAACAGTAATAATAATAATAATGATAAAATATAACATTTTCATGTCTGTCGGTTTGAGCACGCTAATCTCCGAAATTATTATACGAATTTTCATGGGGTTTCCACAGGTAACTTGAGCGTAGGTTGGAGGAACATACAGGATTTATTTCACCAAAATAGAATCACGGGAAAAAGATTAATGACTTAGATTTGTACCTAAAACCGTCGTGTTTTACTGTTTGCATGGCTGAACAAGCTAATCACCAATATTATTTGACGAGATTTTAGAGGTTTCCAGAAGAAAATTGAGCTTAGCTTAGGCAACGTACAGGCTTCATTTTATCAAAATCTGGTTACGGAAAATAAAGGTAACTTGATTTAAATTTGTATGTAAAACCGTCTTGTCTGTATGTTGGTCTACTCGAACATGGTTATCTTTAATCGACTTTTCATTTGGTTTTCACAAGTAACTTGAGCGTGGCTTGGGTTAACATACATACTTTATTTCATCAAATTCGGAACATGAGATAAAAGGTATCATAAGTTAAAGTGCTATTTTTTTCGGATATCATAATATAAAGTGGGCTACACCAATGGTCTAGAGGTAGCGTTTTTGATTAATAATCAAAAAATTCTGGCCTCTAAACCCGCCACTCATTTATTAATATCAGTACTGGCGGTCGAAGACTTCCGGCATAATAAATCTCGCTCATTCTGCCAGCTGCCCTCTGAAAGAGGGAGGATGAGCGGACACAGGTTGAGGGCATTCTCTTGTGCCTGGGATGGGAAAATGACCCTGAAGGTGGAAGAATCAGCAACCGTCAACGAGATGAGGGTGCAGAAGGCAATGGAAACCACTGCATTAAAGGTACATAACGTGCATCCATAGGACTTGTAGCCTCTAACTGAAGAAGTGACATAATGATATCTCCATTGGCAAAAGGATCCGTAATAGTCCACCATTCGGATCTCTGGGAGGGGACTGCCAAAAAGGAAGGAGACAATGAGAAATTGATTGAATAACCAACGAAAGGATAATATTCTACGAGTCGGGGCGTGGAATTTCAGAAGCTTGAACATGGTAGCACGCTAGAAAATTTTAAAAGGGAAATGCAGAGGCTCAGTCTAGATGTAGTAGGGGTAAGTTTGAAGATTCTTTTGAAGCACCACAGCTCATTGGCTTCGAGCGTCTTCTGTTCCGCTTTTCCTACACTCTCTGATTCACTGCCGTACAGTTTTGTGTCCAGATGTACTTTCTCAGAAATTTCTTCCTCAAATTAAGGCGTATAAGTCATACCAGTATACATCACTTGATCTGTAGCGTCCTCCTTGTCTATGGTAGTCTGTTTTTTAAGTTCCTCCTGCTTCAGAGATTGTTCGTTATTCTGCTTCACAAGTAGAAGAATTCCTGACTTTCTCTGCTTTGTGATCATCAAAGATTTTATGTTTCATTCTAATTTACATTGCGTTCGTGTCTCTTCGGTTTACTCTCAATCCATATTCTGTATTCATTAGACTGTTCATTTCGTTTAGCAGGTCTTATAATTCTTCTTCAGTGTCACCGAGGATAGCAATGTCATCGGCAAATCATGTAATCGACAACCTTTACCCCAGAATTTTAAACCAACTCCCTCAAATTTCTTTTGTTTCCGTCATTGCTTCTTCGATATGCAGACTGAATGGCAGGGGAGAGAGACTGCATCCCTGCCTTAACGAAATTGACAAACTACCTGTTGGCTTCAGTCTCGGATTCTTAGGCCGATGTCCACTGATGATTTTTCTGACGTTTTGTTAGCACGAGTGGCTGGCATTGTCAAAGTTTCACCCTCCATTGCTGGTGGTTGACTAGAGCCGAGCCCTAGTCCATGTATCCGGCACGCCAATGTCCAAGGGCTTCTCCGAGGTCATTTCTGGTGCGATTCTCTTGTTAGCTGGGGCAGTAGTTTGCTGCAGCACGGAAAGCCCGGATCCGTTTATGTTGAGGCATCTTTCTTATTGAAGCTATTCTCGTGTTGAGGTACTTCTATAGCCTCTCTGAACAAGCGGCTGTGGTAGTTCTTCTCTACAGCCAAAACTTCAGTGTCAGCGAATTTTACTACGTCGTCAGTCACACACAGCGCTTGCTCTGCCACGGCCGTTTTTCCCACCTTCCCCAACCTGGAGAGAAATCCATCTAATGTGAACCCGGTCGAGCAGAGACTGGGCGCAATCTGAGGTCAGATCTGAACCCGTAATTTATGGGAATTGCGTGACCTGTTGGTTGACGTCTGTTACCACATACATCCGGAAAATTACTGGGTGCTTTATAATACTGACGACAGATTACAATCACCGCTGTATTGAGTTACAAATGTGGACCAACAGCTCTTAAGCTGGTGGCCGTAGTGTTTTACTGATCTGTGCACGTGTAATCTCTGTTTTTGTGTCACATCTCGTTCCCATTCTACCTCCATAGTAACATTAATCAATTTATTAATTTCTGTCTGTTTGAAAATAGTCTCGTGAAACAACTGGAGCTATTTACGGCACAGTGTTAACACTTTTTGTATCTCTACCTTCCTGTGACGCATACCTTTTCGTCACCGTTTCCAAGGTCGAACCTTATGCCGCGCCATCGTCTGATGCTGTACAGGTGGCTCTGTTTGACGTGGCGTTGAAATCTTGGTTACACACGCACGATCTCTAAATTGCTAGCTCACCATCATTCAAATTGACGATTGTGTGGTGACACTTGCGTGATGCCAGAAGTTTTTACTCTCGTACTGACGTAAATTTGTCTGTTTCATGGTGACAAATGTTACCGACATTGTCTGTTATCTTATGGAAATCCCTCCTTCTCGAGGACATTGGACAGCGGCTGATGAAGTACAGAAAACGAACGACCACAGTCGTATCAGGAAAAAAAATAAAAATAAGAATAAAAATAAATTTCAAACTACTAGTTCTGGCGCAACACTTACGCATTCTCCATGTGCATTACAAATCAAAAGGTTACTTTCATTCCTTGGCTCATATAATGCTGGTTGTCGTGGGTTGCATACATCAGGAGCGTGTACTCTACAAAGCGTTGACACTACTATTGGCCCAGAAATTAAAGTACTCTTTGGTTTATAGTGACCCTGAAGATGGCGCAAGTATTGCGCCGAAACTACTGGTCTGAAAGAAATTTCTTTAATCATACGACTGCCATGGTTCGGTCTATTCTTTATATATGTCTGTTATCGTTGACTTTTCGTGACCTCTAAATAAATGTAATGTCTTGTGGCTAGGGCCTCCCGTCGGGTAGAGCGTTCGCCGGGTGCAAGTCTTTCGAATTGACGCCACTTCGGAGACTTGCACGTCGATAGGGATGAAATGATGGTGATTAGGACAACACAACACCCAGTCCCTGAGAGAATAAAATCTCCGAACCAGCCGAGGCCCCTTAGGATTGACATTCTGTCGCGCTGACTACTCACCTACTGGGGGCGGACATTCGTGACATCTTAAATTCCTTGACAGTAGGATCACAAAGCGATGAGGTGGTGGCCAGTACGGGAAACAAGAGTGAAACAATACTCAGCCGCCACAGATCTGCTCACCTCAGTTGTTTGGTGATTCTGTTAGATGTGCAGTGTACAATGTAGCTGGATTGTGCTATATAACATGTTCCACTCTGTCACAAAATTTTATAGACTCCGGCTTGTTATGAAAAAATGTAATTCTTCATTGTGCTCAGATGCGTGAATGGTGCTTTGTCGCCAACTGCGTCCTCTCTGACGCATGTGACTTGCCCTTTACAAACTGTCCCTTAAATAGGGGATTTTGGTGCTTCAGTAGAGAATTAGGTAACCTTTTAGTAGCGTATGTTATTCAACGATTCACCTTGCATATGCCTGCAAGTGTTACTGCGGACCTTGCGAATTAATTATCATTCGTTCTCGTAGTTTAATGCGCATAGTGCTTTACTCACCAGATAGGAAAATAACCAAAACCTGCATTAACGATCTTTCATCCTGTACACTCGCAAGCCAAAAGGTGGAATACAGGCAGTTTTAAGGTCGCATACGAAAATTCCACACTGTTACCCAACAGTACTTTCTTAAATACTAGGGTTGAATGAAAAGTAATGCCTCCACCTTCATTAATGGTTTGGGTGGGGATATTTTAATAAATGAAAACCAGAAATAATCCTTATAGTGTGATAATTAATTGCCAATATTCACTTTCACATAATCACCAGCAAATTGGATACATTTCTGCCAACGGTGAACGACTTTTCAGAAGCCGTCACGGAAGAAGGCGACACTTTGTTTCCGCAACCACAGCCTCACAGTTCTCTCAACATGTTTATAGAACCATAATGCTGTCCTCGCAGATCGTCTTTCACTATCGGGAAAAGATGGAAGTCAGATGGTGCTAAATCTGGACTGTATGGAGGAAGCCGTACGTCTCTGAAGTTCTGCTGTGGTGGCACGTGAAGTGTTTGGTTTGTCATTGTCATGCTGCAGGAAAACATTTCCCTTTTGCTTTCGGACCCTCGTTAGCCGTCGTTTCAGATTTCGCGGCGTTGTGATGTAACGGTATGAATTTATTGTTGTTCCACGATCAAGGACATCAACATGAATAACACCATCTGCGTCCCAGAACACTGTGGCCATGATTTTTACAGCTGAGGGCTGCGTCTTGAATTTCTTTTTCTGGGGCGAGTCTTTGTGCTGATATTCCATAGACTCACGTTTCGTCTATGGGTCGTAGTTGTGTACCCACGTTTCGTATCCTGTCACAGTTGAATGGAGAAAGGCGTCACCTTCGTTCTCGCAACGCGAGAGGAATTCCTGGAAAATTTCAAGTCTGAGCGCTTTCATTCCAGGAGTCAGCATCATGGGGACCCATCGTGCGTAGATCTTCCCATAGCGAAGCAGAGCAATAATATAACCCACTCGTTCTCGTGAAATGCCGATTGCGCTTGCAACTTCTCTCTGAGTAATACGACGATCGTTCTGAATCGGTCAACATTTTGCTTGTGAAACTCGGTGGCTGCTATCACAGGATGTCCAACTCTTTCTTTGTCATGCAGGTCAGATGTTCCAGCCTCAACATCTTTTAACTTAATCGCACAACGTAGCACTATACTCAAATAAACACAATCACCATAACCTTCTTCTATTCTCTGATTAATCTCCTTTCGGGTGACGCCTTCTGCTGTCAAGAATTCAATGACTGCACGTCTGCGTCTGCGCAGGGTTCCATACTTTACACTGTCATAACACAACCGTTCAATGCTAAGGCTTCCCGCCAACTGGAACTGTAGAGAAGAGGCTACGGAACAAGCCAGTACCTGCCACATTCCAACGCTACCAACTGTTGAAGAGTTAGGAAGGTAGAGGCATTACTTTTCAGTCAACCCTCGAAATTTTGGGAAAAAGGTACAAAAATGATAAGACGAGGCAGAAATCTGACATGCTTCTTTGAGGAATGCCACGGGCGACTTTCGTCCCCACCTTAACAGATGGGCTGCGATAGCAGGAGATGCATGAAATGACAAAAATAAAATAAATAACTGAGAAATCATTCATTAGTGTGCCCCAATACTAACATTGTCTTCTTGAAAATCAAAATGCTTCGTGGAACTAGTAGAGAACTCTTCGATATAAAACTCTATAAAAGCCAGTCTGACAAACTGTGTAATAACTGAAGTGCTTTTGAAGTCTTGGAAGTGACTATCGAAATGAATTATCAAATCTTAAGAAATTTAACCTATTGCTATACTAGCTTAGTATCAATCCGTAAATCAAGCTATTCACCTTAGCCTATGTTTGATATACACACGAAAAACATAACGGGCAAAACCTCACGCATATGCAATCAACTGTGAAGCTGACAAAGTTGTATTCTTCAGCGACAATGGCAGTTGCGGGCGACGAACAAGAAGTAGTTGTCGTAAGGGCAGCCTGAGCTCAGTGGAGAAATCCTGGTTCTGCGAATTCCTGTATGTACCAAAATTGTCCTGGCGAGCTACTAGTAACTAATATAGAACATTATCGGAGATATTCTCTTGTAGAAAATATGCAATAGATACAAAATTGATGAGTGATGGTAGCCATATTTCAATTAGTGTTGTGAAAGTCACTGAACATTTCCAGAAACAACATTTTAAGCTTATCAAGCGCCATCTTAATAGACCCTCCGAAGGTATTCATCCATAAGTTTAATTAAAGAAATATTCCAAATGCGATGTAGGCTCATGTAAATGTTACATCGTGTAACAGTTTTGAAGAAGGTATTTACCAGGTTATTCGGAAAGTAAGGGAAGAACGGTCATGAATTGGAAACCACTATGAAAATCCGACGAAGCCTTGCACGAATACATTCGGCAGTGTATTTAGTGTATCAGCGACAGCGTCATGTGGCTTTACTCATTTCTGAATGAAGATGCGTTGAAAAATATGGGTATTTGCCGGGAGATTTCACGTGATTTAACGCAACCCTGCATAACGTAACTGCTACCTATTTTCTTCAGCATGACAGCCCTCTGCCTCATTCTGCCGGGGCAATTAGGACACTCCTGCGGCGTTTTCGGTGGGAAGTTGATGTTGTAGATGTTGCAGAACCTTTCTCTTGCGGGCAAGCACTTTCTCCTCCATAAGCACAATCGTATCTGGGCAGAGGGTACGTTTCCCATACGCTGGAGTGAAGCCACTGTCGTACCCATACCTAAGCCCGTTCTGCACTTGGCCATCTCGTCACTTTGTCAACCCATGTCATGAATTGTTTTCTGTGGAAATAACAGACTGAAACCGTGTTTTTCGATTTGGAGAGAGCATACGATACCTGCTGGAGGACTGCTAACCTCCGTACTCTCTACGCATAGGGCTTCCGACGCGGCATGCCCCATTTCCTTCAGGATTTTTTAAAACACTGAGTTTTCAACGTACGCGTGTGTTGTGCCTTATCCAGGAAAACGGTGTGCATCAGGGTTCCGTCCTGAGCACTATCCTCTTTGCTATCGCCATGAACCCTGTTGTGGCCTGTCTCCAGCAGGGCGTCATGGGTCCCTTTTCGTTGACGGTTGCCATCTGTAGCATTTCTCTATAGTTTTGTCTCCTTGTGGGATGTCTTCAGCGTTGGCTCAATCGTCTTTACTCGTGGAGCATCGACAATAGCTTTAGCTTTTCCCCTACCAAAACCGATTCTATGAATTTCTGGAAGCGCAATGCGTTTGTTCCACCATCTTTACGTCTTGGACCTGCTGATCTTCCATTCGTTGAAACTACAAAATTCCTGTGCTCATGCTCGATAGCAAACTATCTTAATACTCCCGCGTGTCTTACCTGGCCGTCCGCTGTACGCGGTCCTTAAGTGTCCTCCGGAACCACGCTGCTGCTACGGTCGCAGGTTCCAATCGTGCCTCGGGCATGGATGTGTGTGATGTCCTAAGGTTAGTTAGGTTTAAGTAGTTCTAAGTTCTACGGGTCTGATGACCTCAAATGTTAAGTTCCATAGTTCTCAGAGCCATTTGAACCTGCCCCTTTCCCAATGGGTGTGAACCCTCCACCGCCTGGGTTTCGTGCACTGGCCCTTGTTCACCTTGGACTTCATTCACTTCGTAAGGACACTACTCCACGCTCGCACTATCTTCGTTTCTCGACCTTCGCACGGAACTTCGGGATAGTACCTTTGTTTACACTGATGGCTCTCGGACTGTCCGTTGTGTCGGGTGTGTCTTTGTCATTGGCACCTACGACTTTCGGTATCGGCTTCGCGAACACTGTTCACTATTTACAGCGGAGCTCTTCGCCTAGTGTCAGACCACACAGTACAGCCGGCGACACAGGTTTTTCAGTTGTGTCATCTGCTCCGACTCTGTAAGCCCCCTTCAGTGCCTTTGTGTGTTGTACTCCGTCCATCCCTTAGTGCAACGGATCCTGGAAAGCAATCATTTGCTCACTCTTGATGGAGCCACCCTGATGTTTATGTGGGTCCTTGTTCACGACGGTCTGAAGAAAGACGAGGCCGCTGACACTGCTGGAAACGCTACAGTCCTCATACCTCGGCCTGTTAGTTCTTCCATATCCTCCGATGATCTCTCTGTTGCCGTCTGGGAACAAGTGGTATCACTTTGGCATCATCACTAGTCTTCACTCACTGGAACAACCTACAGGGAACTGAACCTCTCCCAGCGGATTGGCCGACCTCCCCTACGCTCTCCCGCCCAGAGAAGAGATCATTTTAGGTATGTTGCGAATCGGGCAATGTCTTTCTTTTAACTTTTTAGTCATCTGTTAGGTGGTGACCCCGACCACTTTGTGCTCATTGACCTCAACCTTTGACGGTTAGCCATTTCCTAACGGAATATCCTATTCTTTTTTTTTTTAAAAAAAAAAAAAAAAACATACGTTCTAATTTATGTTTGCTGTCTGAGTTATCGGCCCTTCTAGCAAAAGACTCACGGGCAGTCGAAAGCGTTTTACTTTTTATCCGTACTACCAATACGGTGTTGGAGATTTAATCCTTAGTTCGCGACCTCCGTTGTTTTTATAGCATGTTTTACGGCCATTCCACCAAGAGAAAGTTTCTGATTTTAGCCGTATTTTTTTCCATCGATTCGACTTAACGGGTAGTCGCTTTTAACTCCTTTTTCGTCTTCGTGTTCTACGTTTCTGACATTGGCGCAAATGACCCTAGATTTTTTTCCCCCCTAAAACAAAACAAACCTTCCAAACCATACAGCGTGCACTTGGCTCCCTCTGATTTTCCTACTGTTCAAAAGAAAAGCCTGCTATAAAGATAACATTTTGGCGGAGACATAGAGTTGCAGTCCAGCTTAGAAAATAGAAAGCACAGGCGGCTGCCTTCTATCACGAAGGTGTTGGTAAGTTTGCACAACGTAACGACAGATGGCTAAGTCGGAGCGGCGACTATGTAGAGAAGTAGTGGAAAATGAAGCTATTTGTTGCAAATAAAACTGTTTTGACTTTTAGTTGGATTTCCATTTCACGACCGATCATTTCTTACTCCCCGAAGAGTTCTCCTACATTATACTCAGTGAGAGAAATGAACAACTGACCATTTAGTATTCATTTTGGATATAGTAAAATACAGAACTCTGTGTTATTCAGATGATGGATGTCACTATATGCTTTGTCCAAAATGTAAAAAAAATATATATATATAGCGCAAGACAGAAGACTGAAAAGTCAAGAGGTCAGTTAAGCTATACGATAACTGTCTCGATTAGCAGTTATTCATACACTGTAGCAACAAAAAAATGTCTCGCATGAAAAACAGAGAATTTTGCGTAGAACTGGGGCTCGGTATGTCAGACAACAGCGGCGTCCTCTAATATACGCTGCGATAAATCTCAGTGACAGACGGCGAGCTTCGTCAGTTGAAGATGCGGTCCTCTGAGCAGAGAGCTGCTTCCAGCTGGAAACAAGCCGCTGGAAGAGCTCCAGCGGTCGAGAGCCCCTGGAGAGCTCTCCACGCTTCCACTGTTTTCTGCAGCCGCCTGACGTACACCAGCCGGAGCCTCTCGCGTCGACTGCACGACCGCGCATACTTTGCTGGGGTGCCCTAAATTACAAAATATACACAGACTGTGTACCGAATATTCGAAGGCTCATATATTAGTTTCGTCTCTCATATTTTACAATGAATAATTCGCTACTGAATGTGAAACACTGAGCTGTAATTTTTTTTCAATTGAGGAGACGGGTAAGGAAGCCAACATTCGAGGTTTGGAGGATCTTCTTTCCCTTTATGTGCTATATCTAGGAAAGGTTAAAATTTCTTAGCGCTATACGCAGCCAGATATAGCGTATTCCTCATTAAACGATAAAAATTACGTATTAGTTGGGGAAACATCGCTTGTAATCGCCTAATAAAATAATAATAAATAAATAAAAATGAAAAGATGTCTCAATGTCACATGTGCACCATAGCGACTTGACATGTGTTATTGAATGTTTCATTGATTAGATGTCACTAGCAAACCAACGATTCTTTAAGAAATCGACCTCGCGTACATGAAACAACTTCATTCTTCTGATTACGTCACAAATAAGATAATGTGTTAAATATTTGACTTTAAGCATTTAAGCGAGAAAAAAGTTAGAAAATGATTGAGAACATGTTTAAGTTTCGATAATGAGGGCACTTAGTGACTTCCAACAATAATTGGGTGAGTGTAGTCTGGGTAATTTGCACTTCGTTACGAGAAAAAGCTAGTTTTTCATGATACTCAGTATGTATGACGTCACTATGCAAAACATGCTGTGAAAAGAATTAGTAGTAATTGAGTAAGAAATTAAGTCGCCTTTCCTAATGTGGCAGTTTTGTTGCATGAAGAGCGAAAAATGGAGTAAGCGATAATTTCCTTTTCATTCACCATTTTATCAGGGAATGTCAACGATAAAAGTGTTTCGTAGGGACCTGAAATTAAGTATAAGGTCTGTTGCAAGCCACTAAGTGATTTCATTCTGAAATATTGGATGTTGCCTCAAGACATATACATACGTCCTAAAACTTTTCTTGCTATATTAAAACTTTAACGTAAACATAACGCCGTTTAATAGGTAATTTATAACTGATGCCGAGTGCCATGAATAGGCTTAGACGTTTGGCGGTATAAACTTGCATTTG
Source organism: Schistocerca americana (assembly GCF_021461395.2). Taxonomy (NCBI): domain Eukaryota; kingdom Metazoa; phylum Arthropoda; class Insecta; order Orthoptera; family Acrididae; genus Schistocerca; species Schistocerca americana. The sequence continues at coordinate 391,770,362 of NC_060123.1, forward strand.
ATTGTCATTCTAATACTGCTATAAAATAGATGTTAAAGTAGTGATAGACACAGGGGCAGGGTGGGCAAAATAAAAGTGCCCCAGAAAATATTTAGTCTTTAGGAACTCCATCGTGTTACTAAAGACTTCCCGCAAACACACCACGTAATTTACTACACTAGTGGCCATTAAAATTGCTACACCACGAAGATGACGTGCTACAGACGCGAAATTTAACCGACAGGATGAAGATGGTGTGATGTGCAAATGATTAGATTTTCAGAGCATTCACACAAGGTTGGCGCCGGTGGCGATACCTGTGACGTGCTGACACGAGGAAATTTTCCACCCGATTTCTCATACACAACCAGCAGTTGACAGGCGTTGCCTGATGAAACGTTGCTGTGATACCTCGTGTAAGGAGGAGAAATGGGTACCATCACGTTTTCGAATTTGATAAAGGTCAGATTGTAGCCTATCGCGATTGGGATTTATCGTATCGTGACATTGTTGCTCGCGTTGGTCGAGATCCAATGACTGGTTGCAGAATATGGAATCGGTGGGTTCAGGAAGGCAATACGGAACGCCGTGCTGGATCCCAACGGCTTCGTATCACTAGCAGTCGAGATGACAGGCATCTTATCGGCATGGCTGTAACGGATCGTGCAGCCACGTCTCGATCCCTGACTCAACAGATGGGGACGTTTGCAAGACAATAACAATCTGCATGAACAATTCGACGCCGTTTGCAGCAGCATGGACTATCAGCTCGGAGACCACGGCTGCGGTTACCCTTGACGCTGCATCTCAGACAGGAGCGCCTGCGATGGTGTACTCAACGACGAACCTGGGTGCACGAATGGCAAAACTTCATTTTTTCGGATGAATCCAGGTTCTGTTTACAAAATAATGATGCTAGCATCCGTGTTTGGCGACATCGCGGTGAACGCACATTGGAAACGTGTATTCGTCATCGCCATACTGAAGTATCACCCGGCTTGAGGGCATGGGGTGCCATTCGTTACACGTCTCCGTCACCTCTTGTTCGTATCGACGACACTTTGAACAGTGGACGTTACATTTCAGGTGTGTTACAACCCGTGTTCTACCCTTCATTCGCTCCCTGCGAAACCCTACATTTCGGCGGGATAATGCACGACCGCATGTTGCAGGTCCTGTACGGGCCTTTCTGGATACATAAAATGTTCGACTACTGTACTGGATAGCACATTCTCCAAATATCTCACCAATTGAAAACGTCTGGTCAATGGTGGCAAGCAACTGGCTCGTCACAGTCCGCCAGTCACTACTGTTGATGAACTGTGGTATCGTGTTGAAGCCGTATGGGCAGTTGTACAGTCATGCTCAAAAGTATCCGAACGACCTGAATTTCATTTCACCTGATTCGTATGCAACCCACCTAACGCAGCTGTCTAGCAGGTCCCCTAATCGCTCCTTGGTACAGGCGTTTGACTATTGAAAATGGTTCCAGCAAGTCACCACTAGAAAACACTACTCTGTATCGCAATAACTCAAGATGTAAAGTAATACCACGATACTACAAGTATCAGGGAACACCTTATCACAGATAAGACTGTCCTTAAGGCTTGTAAGCTCACATTTATTACAATAAATGACATACCTGAAATGTTACCACTCTTAATATTACGCCAAATAGGTATTGCACGTAGTAAGTTCGTCTTATTCATGATTTCCTCTTCAAAGTAACATACCGTACTTACTATTTAACACCAAATGAGATTAAAAATTTAACTTATTCATCAGCAGCTAGTTGAGAATATGTATGAACTTCAAGTGACACGACGAACCGTCTCGTTCTGCATATGGATTCAAACCCGGGTCATGTAGACCAAGGAAAGATATCGTGACTGACGGAAACTAACAGTCATTCCTGATTAGGCATACAGAGTGTGATATACATCAATTTTAGACAGTATATGTTAACCAATATCAACTTTAAATCGCATAACGCAAAGATTTATAACGGACGCGAATTCCTGCCCAGCATCTATTGACCCTGTTGACGAACTACGAGAGTTCTTAAATATTGCTTCTTCACAAGTAACTTACTTGAATTGCCGTGGGGTAAAGCTTTGTGTTGGACAGGGATTCGAACCCAGAAGCTAATCTGATAGATACCGACGCACAATCAACTGTGACATATCGGATTTTCTCGCCAGTAGCTAGAATTTTTAACTGAAATGACGAGACGAAACATAAATTTTTTTCCTTCCCAGGACTCCAACCCGGCACCTATCGCTGTTATATTCTAGAGAAAACGAACGTTAAATATGGGTTTGTTACACCAGCAGCGGCATGTGAGCATGTTTGAGCTAGAAATAATATGACAATGTGTTCAGTGCTGACTGGGAATAGAGCTCCACAAATATCGTTGTTGACTACACACAAAGAAACGTCAGCTACCGTGTTTTTCTCCAGCTCAGAATAACATCTTGAACTTACAGTGATGTCTCAAATAGTTCTGTGTCTCACTGGGAATCAAAAACGTCACATATCGTTAGTGTTGACAACGAATGGAAATACATTAAAAATCAAAATTATTATTCACCAGCAGATAGGTGTTCTCATGCTAGACCTTGATAATACATAATGAAATCTTTAGCGACGGGCCAGGATTCGAACCCATTCACGCGCAATATGTGGAGATCTTGAGGAATCTGCAGTTTTGAACAAACAATTGTAGTCGAGCGGTATTGTCATGAAGGGATCAAATTGCGCGTTAAGCACGGTCTGAGTTGCATTCCTAGTTCAAAACCAATTTCATCGACATACAGAAGCTCAGATAAAAGATGGAATAAGTGTCCTGTGAGCCTACATAGCGTTTGTTTCGTCACTAGAAATAAATAACTAGTATAAGAAAGGTTACTGGTGACAGAGATTCTACATGTCGCCACTCCAGAATTTAACGTGCTTCAACCTAACGTCTACTTGGTAGAGAAGGAATATCATTTTTCTGACACAAAGGCTCCGTGTGGTAATTTGTTGCATGTTCAGTAAATACATTTACTTGGTTGACCGAATCACCATGAACTAGCTGCCTCATCTACCCAGTGCATGCATTCGACTTTATTTTGTAATGACCGAAATAAAATCACACAACTACCACCTTCAAAAAACTGCTAACAGTGTAGGATGCAGAAATTTAAATAGGAAGTGTGTCTTTCCACTTGTGCTACTCTATTGCGCTATCTAGTTGTTGAAAACGTCGTGCTGTGCAAATGTGGCATTTCATAAATAAAGTTTTGTATTCCCAGAAACCCAAAATTTGCTTGTCAGCGGCGGGAAGAGGAGTTACCTGTTGTACAGAAGTGGAAGAGAGAGCACTACTAAATTCTACGATTCGTATGCATTGCATACACACAGAAATTACTGTCACACTGTACTTATGGAGGCAAATGAGTGAACTGCGTATTTTCCGGTGAGAAAGAGCACTGGAAAACAGTCTTCGCTACATTAGTTTACTTCATCTGGGGTCACTCTGAGCTAGAATTTATGGTCAGCGGCTAAGTGTAAGGTCAATGAGTCGGATGCGAATTTTGCAACTGCGAAATACTTTCCTACATTATAGAAACGAATATTAAAATTGTACTAATATTGCGTAAATTTTGTACTTGGATAGCTTAGAATGAAAATCTTCCTGTTTATTGCAAAGGAAAACAATTGATTTTCAAAACATTCTCTGTCATACACAACTTGAAAAAGGTCACGTCGGCCAAATTATATGGAAGAATTGACAGCGACAGCGACGTATATCGGCAGGCAGTAAGATCTCTTGCCGTTTGGTTTAGCAGTACTCGATAGCCATTTCTAGGCAGAAGTAAATTAAGTTAGGCAGCGAGTTTCTCTTATCAAGTAACGTCCTCAACAATTACTTTAGTTTAAATGTAATCTACGAGTAATTGCTGATGTTTGATATTAACATGAAAAGGATTCCGTAGACAGGGAAAGAACCTGTTCTTGGGAAACTACTTCTATAGTGACCAAAAGGCATCAACTGATCTTCAAGTACAGTGGGTCCAGCAGCTGTATGAAGAAAATGATAGTGATAATGACGATAATAATCGAATTATCCGGTAGCTTCACACTTCCCAGTGGATTTTCTCGAACTAAGAAATTTTCTGAATTTGTGAAAATCTCAAAATGGCTTCACAGTCGAGCCTAGAAGAGTCTCTACATCCTGCTGACGTGAGAATAGCATAATCTCCGCGTCAGAAGCTTGCTTCTAGTTAACCATTTAAAAGACTCGCGTTTTTTCCACCGTGACTAATTTTGTAAGCTAAGCACATCATCCGTTACAGCACACTCCAGCGGCTGGGAAAAGTGGCCACAATGGTCTGGTGGAACAAACTATCACAGGTGCAATGCGTGGGTTCAGGCATTTACTTTCAAGAGGAGCAAACAGATTTACTTTACCTCTGGTAACCTCAAGACGTTATAATCAAGAATCCGCATTAAACATCACGTCCCTTCATTACCGACTGGGCAGAGCCGGTTTACGTTGGGAAATGACATAGCGGAAGTCATGGTAAACAGAAATCAGTCGCCAGTAAACTTACTTAAATTAGAAAATTTTATTTTATTTGATGAACCGATAGCCATTTAAAGGAACAGGGCTCTTATTTTACTTGTAATTGATAGAACTAGAGACGTTGAAAAATTTGATGCTGGACTGTGATTCGAATTCGTATCTCCTCTTTCGAGGATCTGAATCTCTCGGAACAGTACAGTTCAATCATTTCGTTTCTTTTCCCAAGACTGCAATCTTCTCTAGGTCTCGTCTAAACGTAAGTGTGTGAGTCCGAATCCTGATTCAATACAAAAATTTTCATAATTTCATTTCAAGCCCTATCATGTTCACACCGGCCTGCTAGTGAAAATTAACGCGCATTTTTAATGTCTGTTCATGTGTTGCCAACAATCGCAATAGGTGTCGTTATTTCTGGTGAAACACGCACACATCTTACCGTTGGTGAGTAAGCAACTGATATTTAAGCTATATTCGTGGATGCACGGTAGGTGTGCAGTTCGATTGTCGCTTAGGAACAGAAGTTTGTATCCTTATTTTAGATTCAAACACCTAGCAGCTGGTAAGAAAAACTGATACGTAACATTTGATTTTACTTAGTTAACAATCCGATTACGTGTTGGGTTCGTATCTTCATCACAGAACTTCACATCATGCACTTCACCTTTAAATGCATGCACACTTTGTTACTTCAGAATGGAGGTATATCAGACATCTTTCGTGGTTAGTTAACAGGGACGAAAGGGTCTTGATAGAAGTCCCGGTTTATCACAAAAATTGCCGTATTTTATTTTCAGGTTTAGATTTGGTTACTGGTATTAGCAAAAATTTCGGTAATTCATGACTCTTCATGGCTAGTCATCAATATGATATGATCAGAATATATTAGATTACATTAGATTAATTCTTGTTTCATAGATCATGAATACGATATTTCGTATTGATGTGGAACGTGCCATTTTAATGAAAGATTTCTTTACATGCCATGATTCAATTTCTTTAGAACAATTTTTTGCTCTCTCTCTCTCTCATTCTCTTTGATTTTTATCTTTCTCTCTCTCTCTCTCTCTCTTTCTCTCTCTCTCTCTCTCTATCACACACACACACACACACACACACACACACACACATACATTTTTTAATTTTTATTTGTTTGTTGTGCTCGACTATCGGCGAGGCACGAAAACTTCTGTGAATGAGTTTCTTAGTGTGAGTACACTTACGAAACAAATACAAAAACAACTATGAGAGTTACTGATTTGTGATGCTTAGTTTCCAGTCAGTTCTGAGTATTATTAGTAACTACGCTCCAGTCCCTAAACCTAGTTACAGAAATGCGAATCAGACGCATTACGTATTCCAGGCCGTGGCAGCCGCGACTTGGAGACACCAGCTATGGTCACTTCCCAGCCCGCTGTGCGATCACATCGGTTCGTCTTCTTCCTGCTGCTACTGTAACTGAGATTTGGCAACAAGGCAAGGTATGTTTGGCAACTCTGTGATCGACGAGTTACTTCCTGGTGTACACGAAATTAAGCCTCAAAGTTCACTTTATTTTACCGGTCTTTTCCATTGAAAAATCTGAGTTATTATCGCTTGAGGTGTAACAAAAGATTGTAAATTTACGGTTTTCAGCCCAGGAAAGTCGTTGCACGTGGAAATCGCAACTAATCTCGTCCTTTAAATAGCGGTTTACGAGTTCTAGCCACTATTGATCTCGTAAGAGGAAGCTGAGACGCATTCTTCTTCGCCTTCTCTGTGGTACCGTGATGACATGTGAAAAAGCGTCTGTTACGGTTCGCAGTTCCAGTCTCAGTGACTGCACCATTTTTATCCATTCTGTGAAAGAGCTACAAGCAGTCAGATCAAACATCGATAAGGAAATCGCAAGAAAATACTTTCGGCTCATAGTGCAATGGTGAAAAACTTACAATGCTGCACAACAGGTAACTCCTCTTCCCGCCACTGACAAGCAAATTTTGGGTTTCTAGGAATACAAAACTTTATTTATGAAATGCCACATTTGCACTGCACGACGTTTTCAACAACGAGATAGCGCAATAGAGTAGCTCAAGTGGAAAGAAACACCTCCTATTTAAATTTCTGCATCCTACACTGTTAGAAGTTTTTTGTAGGTGGCAGTTGTGTGATTTTATTTCGGTCATTACAAAATAAAGTCGAATGCATGCACTGGGTAGCTGAGGCAGCTAGTTCATGGTGATTCGGTCAACCAAGAAATGTATTTACTGAACATGCTGCAAATTACTACAGGGAGCCTGTGTGTCAGAATTCGCAACCAGTGTGGCGCAACGGCGTTAGGATAGATAAATGAGCCCCAGAGAAGAGGGTTTGGTGGTCTGTTGGGCTGATGATATGTTTGTATAGCTATGGTCTGGGTTCGATTCAAACTTGTGTCAATGATTTTTAGATAGGGAGAGACAGATTCCATTCTCTTCTGGCTACACCAAGTGAAGAAGATATAATGGCATTGTGGTCTGAAATTAAGATTAAAAATCATATTCCTTCTCTACCAAGTAGGCGTTAGGTTGAAGCACAATAACGTCTGGAGTGGCGACATGTAGAATCTCTGTCACCAGTAACCTTTCTTATACTAGTTATTTATTTCTAGTGACGAAACAAACGCTATGTAGACTCACAGGACACTTATTCCATCTTTTATCTGAGCTTCTGTATGTCGATGAAATTGGTTTTGAACTAGGAATGCAACTCAGACCGTGCTTAACGCGCAATTTGATCCCTTCGTGACAATACCGCTCGGATACAATTTGTTGTTTGTTCAAATCTGCAGATTCATCAACATCTCCACGTATTGCGCGTGAATGGGTTCGAATCCTGGCCCGTCGCTAAAGATTTCATTATGTATTATCAAGGTCTAGCATGAGAACACCTATCTGGTGGTGAATAATAATTTTGATTTTTAATGTATTTTCATTCGTTGTCAACACTAACGATATGTGACGTTTTTGATTCCCAGTGAGACACAGAACTATTTTCGAGATCTCTGTAAGTTCAAGATGTTATTCTGAGCTGGAGAAAAATACGGTAGCTGACGTTTCTTTGTGTGTAATCAACAACGATATGTGTGGAGCTCTATTCCCAGTCAGCACTGAACTCTTCGTCATATTATTTCTAGTTCAAACACGCTCACATGTCGCTGCTGGTGCAACAACCCTATATTTAACGTTCGTTTTCTCTAGAATATAACAGCGATAGGTGCCGGGTTGGAGTCTTGGGAAGGAAAAAAAATTAATGTTTCGTCTCGTCATTTCAGGTAAAACATCTAGCCACTGGCGAGAAAATCCGATATGTCACAGTTGATTGTGCGTCGGTATCTATCAGATTAGCTTCTGGGTTCGAATCCCTGTCCAACACAAGGCTTTACCCCACGGCAATTCAAGTAAGGTACTTGTGAAGAAGCAATATTTAAGAACTCTCGTAGTTCGTCAACAGGGTCAATAGATGCTGGGTAGGAATTCGCGTCCGTTAAAAATGTTTGCGTTATGGGATTTAGAGTTGATATTGGCTAACTTATACTGTCTTAAATTGAGGTATATCACAATCTGCATGCCTAATCAGGAATGACTGTTAGTTTCCGTCAGTCACGAAATCTTTCCTTAGTCTACATGACCCGGGTTTGAATCCATATGCAGAACGAGACGGTTCGTCGTGTCACTTGAAGTTCATACATATTCTCAACTAGCTGCTGATGAATAAGTTAAATTTTTAATCTCATTTGGTGTTAAATAATAAGTACGGTATGTTACTTTGAAGAGGAAATCATGAATAAGACGAACTTACTACGTGCAATACCTATTTGGCGTAATAATAAGAGTGGTAACATTTCAGGTATGTCATTTATTGTAATAAATGTGAGCTTACAAGCCTTAAGGACAGTCTTATCTGTGATAAGGAGTTCCCTGATACTTGTAGTATCGTGGTATTACTTTACATATTGAGTTATTGCGATACAGAGTAGTGTTTTCTAGTGGTGACTTGCTGGAACCATTTTCAATAGTCAAACGACTGTACCAAGGTGCGATTAGAGGACCTGCTAGACATTTGCGTTATGTGGGTTGCATGCGAATCTGGCGAAATGCAACTGAGTTCGTTCGGATAGTTTTGAGCATGACTGTACCTATACATGCCACCCAAGCTCTGTTTGACTCAATGCCCAATCGTATCAAGGCCGTTATTACGGCCATTGGTGGTTGTTCTGGGTTCTCATTTCTCAGAATCTGTGCACTCAAATTGCGTGAAAATGTAATCACATGTCAGTTCTAGTAAAAGGTATTTGTCCAATGAATGGCCGTTTATCATGTGCATTTCATCATGGTGTAGCAATTTTAATGGCCAGTAGTTTAAATGATGTTCTCCTCACTATCCCCGTTAGGGTGTTCACGCCTCCACACTTCAATAACTGACCTGCTGCCTATTGTAAGATAAGTATTAATGACTTACTTGTGCCACGTATTCTTTGTAAGTACTAATCAACTCTTTAAGTCAAATTACTTATAATAGCTTTAATTATTAGCCTGCAAATGAAGTAGATACTGATGTAATGCTGTTCAGTGCACTATCTCAGACGTCAGTCGTTTTATCTGCACTTGTACCCGTAACATCCTGTACATATCGGGTGTCCCAAGAGGAAAGATCAATATTCGGAAACACGACAGAAACGATCATTCGAATCAAAAACGTCTACTAATAAGGGGCTGTACATTGAGGTGACAAAACTTATGGGGTATCCCCTAATATCGAGTCGGACCTGCCTTTGCCCGGCGTAGAGCAGCAACTCGATGTGCGGTGGACTCAGTGAGTCGTTGTAAGTTCCCTGCAGAAATATTGAGCTCTGTTACCTCCGGGATGGTTCCTTTCAAAGGGCACGGCCGATTTCCTTCCCCATCCTTCCCTAACCCGAGCTAGCGCTCCGTCTCTAATGACCTCGTTGTCGACGGGACGTTAAACAACACTAACCTAACCTAACCTCTGTTACCGCTATAGCAGTCCATAGTTGCGAATTTTGTGCACGACTGACCCCACGATTACGTCCCATAAATGTTCCATGTGATTCATATCGGGTGATTTGGGTAGCCAAATGAGTCGCCCGAACTGTCCATAATGTTCTTCAAACCAGTTCGAATAATTGTGGCCCCGTGACAGAGCGCAATGTTCATGGGAACATGAAGAATATGAATGGCTGAAAATGACCTCCAGGTAGTCTAATACAACCATTTCCAGTCAATTATCGGTTCAGTTGAGTCAGTGGACCCAGTCCATAACATGTAAACCAGCCTACAGCATTATGGAGCCACCACCAGCTTGCACAGTGCCTTGTTGACAACGTGGATCCATGGCTTTGGGTGGGGTCCGAACGACACTCGATGCCTATCATCACTGCTTTCCAACTGAAATCGGGATTCATCTGACCTGGCAGTGGCAGTTGCGGAGATAGCAAAGGCACTCACGTCGGTTTTCTGCAGTCATAGCCCATTAACGCCAAACTTCGTTCTAAATGTTACGTTATTCTTACGTCTTATACTGATTTGTGCAGTTATTTCACGCAGTGCTGGTTGTCTGTCAGCACTGAAAACTCTGCGCAAACGCCCCTGCTGGCGAACGTTCAGTGAAGGCAGTCGGCCACCGTGTTGACCGCTGTGAGAGATAATACCTGAAATGTGGTATTCTCGGGATACTCTTGACAATGTGGATGTCGGAATATTGAAGTCTCTATCGATTTCCGAAATGGAATGTCCCATGCGTCTATCTCCAATTACCATTCCTTCTTTGAGTATGTTTATTCCCGTCGTACGGCCACTTTTCACGTGAATCATCCGAGTACAAAGGACAGGTGCACCAATGAACTGCCCTTTTCTACCTTGTGTAAAGGATTCACCAGCCATCTGTACATGTGCGTATCACATATGTTAAGAGCTACAAACTGCGAGCCCTTGTTCAGTAGATGTATTTCACGCTGAGTGGCGATCCATGGCGGTATCAGACAGCGCGGATTAGTGCAGCTGACGTGTCGCTGCTGGGATACAGGTTCTTCTTCCTGCTTTACTGCTCCTGTTCATACATAGCGATAGGTGAATGTCGCACGAGACTAATTTGCTAATCAGAAAGTAAAGATCCGTTTTAACAACAATTTTATTTGTAATTGGAAACAGGCCGATACTTTCCGTTGATGCTTGGTGTCGCGTGAATCATGTGATGAGCAGCATTTCTTTGCTCCGACTCCATCTACAATTTGGAGAAACAAATAAATGATAATGTTATCAGAAAACTGAATGATTTATTCGAGAGAAAATGCTTCACAAGTTGTAGAAGTCCACCTCTGGTCGTTATTCAAGGAGCTGTTCAGCTTGGCATTGATTGAAGTTGCCCTCCTGAGGCATATCGTGCCAAATGCTGTCCAAGTGCCAAGTTAGATCATCAAAATCCCGAACTGGTTGAAAGGCTTCGCCCACAGTGCTCAAAACTATGTCAATTGTGCAGAGATCTGGCAACCTTGCTGGCCAAGCTATGTTTTGCCAAACACAGCAGTACAGATCCTCGACGTGTGCGAGCGGGCCTTATCTTGCCGAAATGTAGCCAGGCTGATTTGCTATGATGGGCAACAAAACGGGCCTTAGAATATCGTCGGCTTAACGCTGTGCAGCGGATGACAACCAAAGGGGCTCTGGTATGAAAACAAGTAGCAAACAAGGTCATAACTCCTGATAGTCATGCCGTATGGTGGACGACAGTTACGTTGGTAGCCTACCACTGTGGTTCAAATGGCTCTGAGCACTATGGGACTTAACTTATGAGGTCATCAGTCCCCTAGAACTTCGAACTACTTAAATCAAACTAACCTAAAGACATCACACACATCCATGCCCGAGGCAGGATTCGAACCTGCGACCGTAGCGGTCGCGCGGTTCCAGACTGTAGCGCCTAGAACCGCTCGGCCACTCCGGCCGGCCTACCGCTGTGCGTGGCGTCTTCAGACACGTATTCGGCCTGGAAAGTCATTGAATGGAGTAGAATTTTCTCCAGTGATGTATCCGGCTTCAAACTGAGCCCAGATGACCACCAATGTGTCCACCCACCCAGCTGTGCTAAGGCCATAGTTCGTATTGGCAATCCCTAGTCTATTTGTTTGGTACTTCATGCACTGGCTAAACCTTGGGATGTCATATGACAAGAAACCAAATCTTTATAGTGATCGCTAGTTTCCTTTCGTCATTTCATGACTTCCTTCGTTACTATATCCAAATGAGGTGTGGTACCCACCTCCAGCAAACTTCACTCAATAATACTTTATCCGTTGCGTGATGTTGTTTGTTTCAAATTTTCGTGATCTTAAGGGGAGTTTCCATTCCCTGAAGGTCATCAGGAATCAGATCTGGTACTATAATAAGGATGTCAATCACCACCTAACACATACTCAAAGATTTGGCAGTCATTATAGCCTCGCAATATTATTCCTCCCCGCACCGTAATACCTGGACCAACGAAACGATCATGTTCGATAAAGTTCGTGTGTGCTGTTTATGTTCCTGTCTTTCACCATATGAGGGTATTACACCCGGGTACACTGTAGATCATGATCGTTTTGATGGTTCATGTGCTATGGTGCGGGGAGGCAGAATGTTGCAAGGACGTACTGGCCTCCAAACCTTTGAACATGGTTCACACTGGTCAACATTATTGTGTCACTCTACTCCTTCCCCATGAGTGCATTTTCAGGGAGGCATTCATTTTTATTGATGACAATACCTGACCACATTTAACAATGTAGGTGAAGGAACTCTTGCAGGCGAAGAACTGGCCTGTCCGGTAACATGACTTCAATCCCATCGATGACGGGTGGGATTCATTGGTAGTACGTGCTTCAACACATCCACATGCTCCGACGACCACGCAACAGTTGTCAACCGCGCTGGTGAAGGAATGGAACGCACTGTCACAACAACATGCACGGACCTGATGAAATTGTTGCTGGTAAACCTGTCAGGGTATAATGTCATGGTCCACGAAACTCTTCTTTTCCTAATGTTTCGCCCAGGGATAATTCTCGCTCTTTAAGATATCCTTGTCAGTTTCGACAAAGTGTCTTCATTCACTATGATCCCAATCAACGAAATTATGATACTTACAATAGATATTTTCCTGGAGATTGCTCTTTCTGGGCATGGCCTCTCTCCCAGTCAGTTCCAGTGGGATGAATTTCTTGAACGACTTGACGGTGTAGCAGTGGGTAGCCCACTAGGTCTTTCAAAAGCTAATTTCTGTACGGAGAAATTAGAGAAGTCAACTTTAGTAATCTCACTGTTATAGGTCTGTCAATGACACATCTGTGATCTGCCCAGATGGTAAGAAAGATCTGGAGAAATTCTTTGGTTTTCTAAATAATTTAAAAGCAAAAACACAGTTCACCATGGAAATAGAAATCAGAACAGAATACCTTTCTAGGACGTTTTAGTTCTGAGACAGTGAAAGTTTGGAACAAAAGGTTTTTCGAAAAGTTTCGCTCACGGACAGATATTCACATGAGAAATCTAATCATCATCGACAACAAAAGAGAGGTGTCATCAAAAGTCTTGCCGTTAGAGAGAGAAGGACGTGAACGCCGGAATACCTGGACGCCGAATTTAAATATCTAAAGCAGACTTTCAATAAAAATGGCTATTCGGGGAAAGAAGTGAACAGAATTCCACTACCAAATAACGAGACCCGAAGGACAAGCATGATAAAAAACGATGGAAGAATACAGTATCTCTCCGTTTTATTAAAAACGTAACCGATAAAATCGAAAGATTTTACAAAAAAATGACATTACACCGGTTTTTAGACCAACAAAGAAAATCTGTGAACGATAGACGCCCTCCTCTGTCAGCATGCACCGTGTATAAAATTCCGTGTACGCGTGCTAAAGTTTATGTTTGAACAACTGGCCGAGCGGTTCTAGGCGGATCAGTTCGGAACCGCGCGACCGCTACGGTGACAGGTTCGAATCCTGCCTCGGGCATGGATGTGTGTGATGCCCTTAGTTTAGTTAAGTTTAGGTAGTTCTAAGTCTGGGGGACTGGTGACCTCAGATGTTAAGTCCCATAGTGTTCAAAGCCATTTGAACCATTTGGAACAACCAAAAGAAGTGTGAATACACGACTAAATGAACACAAAAGTCTTTGCCAACGAGGAAAAACAGACAAATCGGCTGCAGCAGAGCCTGGTCTTCAGTCAGGAAGCTACGAAGTGAAGTTTTCTGAAACAAAAGTTTTATCTACGATGACGAACTATTATCTACGGCTGTGTATAGAAGCCATTGAAATACCAGGTGATCAAAAAGTCAGTATAAATTTGAAAACTGAATAAATCACGGAATAATGTAGATAGAGAGGTACAAATTGACACACATGCTTGGAATGACATGGGAATTTATTAGAACCAAAAAAATACAAAAGGTCAAAAAATATCCGACAGATGGCGCTTCATCTGATCAGAATAGCAATAATTAGTATAACAAAGTAAGACAAAGCAAAAATGATGTTCTTTACAGGAAATGCTCAATATGTGCACCATCATTCCTCAACAATAGCTGTAATCGAGGAATAATGTTGTGAACAGCACTGTAAAGCACGTCCGGAGTTATGGTCAGACATTGGCGTCGGATGTTGTCTTTCAGCATCCCTAGAGATGTCGGTCGATCACGATACAATTGCGACTTCAGGTAACCCCAAAGCCAATAATCGCACGGACTGAGGTCTGGGGACCTGGGAGGCCAAGCATGACGAAAGTGGCGGCTGAGCACACGATCATCACCAAACGACGCGCGCAAGAGATCTTTCAAGCGTCTAGAAATATTTTTTTTTGTTCTAATAAAACCCCATGACATTCCAAGCATGTGTGTCAATTTTTACCTCTCTATCTACATTATTCCGTTGTTTATTAAGTTTTCAAATTTATACTGACTTTTTGATCACCAGGTATATGAACATAGGGGCACTTTGAAAAGGAAAGAATAGAACACGAAACTTAACAACATGTGGATGGTAGCTCGGCAGCTTTTTATCTTTGACAAGATGACAATCGATAGTTAGGTTTTATCTTTGACATGTATCATCTCTGTTTATCACGTGCCCCTCTCAGACGTCCGCCCAGTCAGTCGGCAAGACTCAGGAAGCAGAGCAACGCCTCTGAAGATTTCTAGTGCAGTTCTGCATAAAACTTTAGGAACAGAAGAATTTCGTGGCCCGCATCCTTATTACCCGCAAGGTTAACCAGGAGCAACTTGCTCGTTGCAGAGCATGCACTACCGTCTGTGGCGATCACACACCCTATTTAAAACCATCCCCCCCTTTTTTTTTAATTTTCATGGAACCATCATAACTTTCGGTGACTTGATATCAGTGTTCCGGTTTTTACTCGCACTTGGCTTAGTTCTTATAACTCTTAAGCATTACACCTGCTTTTTGCCTTGCCTTGCAGGAAACATGGTTCCCCGTAATGCAGACCGCCGCCCTTCGTTGCAATCGAGGGTGCGACAAAAACCTTACTGACTGTGACAGACGGTCAGGTGGAATCTGTATCTATGTCGTTCCCCTGTCCGTAACGAACTTGTGCCCCTTCACACATCTTTAGAAGCTGTAACTCTCGGGGTGAGAAAAGCACAGGAAATTACCACCTGTAAATACTACGTTCCTCCAGATGTTGAAGTGCCACAAAATGTATTAGCTGCACTACCTTCCCAACTCTCCTATCTCTTCTTCTTCCCGGTGCTCTTAAGGCCCCCAAACCTTTGTGGAGTCGAACGAAGATTAATGGCTGTGGTGAAGATGTCAAGAATCTACTATCTCAAATCGACCTTTGTCTCCTTAATACAGGTGCTCCCACTCATTTCAGTGTGGCACATGGCCCATACCCGACCATTGATATCTCGGTTTGCAGGCCTGGCCTTCTCCCGTCTATCCACTGTTTTTATGCGTCTATCCTATTCCTCACTGACGTATACTAGCAATAACTACGAAGAGCTATACCGTGTTCGTCATAAGAATAAACCCGATGTAAACATTACATCATGTATTTTTCTGCGTTAGCTGGAATCTGATTGGATTTCGTTCCAAGTGGAGCCGTAGCCAAGTTGTCTCAAGTACAGTGAAGTATGATAATAGGGATACGTTTTATGTTGTGCGTTACGCACACATCGACTGAGCGATAATGTGGGACAAAAGCTTTACACTGCATTTAACTTGAACAGCACTGGTCAGCCAGCTGGTCCAGTTAACCTGCAGTGATGTGACCAGTTGCAGTTAAGACGTAAAAAGAGACGGGCAGAGAAACAATATAGCTTTGAAGACGTCATTTATTTTTTTAGCAGAATCCAGCAAAAATCCAGCTGTACCGCA
Source organism: Schistocerca americana (assembly GCF_021461395.2). NCBI lineage: Eukaryota > Metazoa > Arthropoda > Insecta > Orthoptera > Acrididae > Schistocerca > Schistocerca americana. The sequence goes on from NC_060123.1 coordinate 391,786,319, forward strand.
CGCTTCTTGGCCAATATGGTACATTAATTAAAACTAATAGTAATAAAAATTCCGAACTTAAATATTGGGTAATTTTTCTTCCTGACCTAAGTGTGGCTTAAAAGCGTATCGCAGGGATTTCACCACATAGTTAAATTTTGAAGCAATAAAGGGTACTACTTACAATCTTTCGTCTGGTAATCTCCGAAATTCTTCTATGTCCGAATCCGAGAAATATGTTTCGTACTGGAAATGTCATCTGTTACGTTGATTGTGAATCGATCAACAGCAGAATCCACTAAGCCATCCAAACGCTAGATTTTCTGCTCTTCTTTTATGACGTGCTGTTGTGTATCCCGCCAGCGTTTGGCTGTGACGTGTGAGAAAGCTTCGTGCATTAATTATAGTACGTCTGGCTGCTTAGATATTTTGTTACTTCTCACGACAGATCCCTTAACTTGGCTTCAAATCAGTTTATATTTTAGTGGTGCTGTGGCAACTGTAAAGATGTAGTATTTATACGGTGTGCTCCATGTCATGAAAATTGTTTTCCATGTTTCTACGACACTTAACACTCTGGTTAGTGTAGGACCACATCTGTGGTATAAAAAAAATGGGCACAGTCTAAAGAAAGAGTATTACATTTTTCATTTTTATCCTAAAAATTAGTTACGTTTTGTTAATTTAAACAATCTTTAACAGCAATCTCTTATAAAATATGGATACTTGTTGTTGTTGATGTGGTCTTCAGTCCTGAGACTGGTTTGATGCAGCTCTCCATGCTACTCTATTCTGTGCAAGCTCCTTCATCTCCCAGTACCTACTGCAACCTACATCCTTCTGAATCTGCTTAGTGTATTCATCTCTTGGTCTCCCTCTACTACTTTTACCCTCCACGCTGCCCTCCAATGCTAAATTTGTGATCCCTTGATGCCTCAGGACATGTCCTACCAACCGATCCCTTCTTCTAGTCAAGTTGTGCCACAAACTTCTCTTCTCCCCAATCCAATACCTCCTCATTAGTTGCGTGATATACCCACCTAATCTTCGACATTCTTCTGTAGCACCACATTTCGAAAGCTTCTATTCCCTTCTTGTCCAAACTATTTATTGTCCATGTTTCACTTCCATACATGGCGACACTCCATACAAATACTTTTAGAAACGACTTCCTGACACTTAAATCTATACTCGATGTTAACAAATTTCTCTTCTTCAGAAACGCTTTCCTTGCCATTGCCAGTCTCCATTTTATATCCTCTCTACTTCGACCATCATCAGTTATTTTGCTCCCCAAATAGGAAAACTCCATTACTACTTTAAATTATATTTGCAATTAAAACTGAAACATTACGAGCAATGTGTAATTAGGAACTAGAACATTGGTATTTTTCATAAAAAATGGCAATTGTATGCGTATTAATTAGCGTGTATTTGACGAGTTTTATTTTTAAAAGATCTCGGTATTCTAAGTTGAAGGAAAACAAGAAAACCACAGTCAGATTTGAACCTGCAATCCATGGATGTTGGATTTCAGCTACCGCATCCCATTTACAGAAATGTCTTTGTTTATTAAGTGGAGAACTTCAGAGGTTATTTTTGTAAAATTGTGAAAAAATTGACAACAGTCACTTCCTCTCCACTTTTTATCGGTGTTCCACGCGCGTTTATCACTACGGAGCAGGAAGCAGCGTCAGATATTTTCTCATTACTTATAGAAAGGGCGATAATCAAAACACAGCAGCTCAGATATGTGACTGTACATGATTTTGGAAATAAAGACTACACAGTTAAATTAATATTAAGAAAAACGTTGATGGTTGTTAACACATTAGAATATCTTAAAGTTCCATTTATTGTGACAGAATAACACGATATTTAATTCGTAAGTAGGGCCTACTTTCAAGAACATAAAAACGCCAGTATACTGTGCTACGACTGCTGACCTGTGGTACCGATTGTGTTTTTTACGTCAGGTTTATTCTTATGATGAACAAAGCATAGTAACCGTGAAACTTTCCCGTCTCCTCTACATCTCTTCTGTTACGCGACCTTCCCTTCCACAATATCCTATGAAACCTTCCCTTAGAATTTCTATCTCTTGCTTAATAATAACAAATGAAATCTTCCCTTTGAAATTAATTCTCTTTCTCAATCTTCGCATACAAATTTAAATGCTGCTTATTAAAAGTGATTTTCTGATTATTACGACGAAGCATAGAATGTGTCGTCGTCGTGGCCCTCAGCCGTTGCCTGCAATAACCCAAAACTCTTCCTTACCTTCTTTCACTGTTACTGGATCGCCATCTGACTGCTACATCGAACTGCGACATGAATATACTTACTCTCTTTTACCATACTCTATTAGCTGCTGGTGGACTGTCATAATAAATGGCTGTATTTATTACCAAAGCTGACGTTATTCTTTAATAGCAAAGCTGACGTTATTCTTTAATTAATTTGACTGAAGTTACGTAATTCATTGTTAAACTTTTTCCTGACAACAATAAAATTTTGCAAAGTTTTACGTTGACTGCTTTTGGGATGGATTATAATCAGTAATGCAATGTTGCTGGCAAAAATTAACTATACTCTGAATGAAATGATTTTACAAACGTTCAAATGGGACTTATTTTTTGCAATAATCTTACAACAAGCATTGCGCAAACATCCCTTCAGTAGTCTTGAGTTTCTGAAAAAAATAATTCAATAATATTAGTTCCTCTTATGATAATAGTTAGCTTATGTCTCTGTACATCCGTTTATAATCTCTTGTAAATCATAGCTGGTGGCTGGCAGACACACCGCTCGTCTCAACCTCTCGCTTCAGACCTGCTACCGACTCGCTTCACATCTCTCTTACTACTGACTTCCTACGAACGCTAAAGTGCGGTCTCTCCTGCCAACAATCATTTCTGGTGCAGACAATCCCTGCTGCCATTACAAAATGTATCAATTCGCGGTCTTTCCCGCTCTTTTCTTAAAATGTATCCATACGCGGTCTCTCCTGCCCTTTTTAAAATAATATCAATGTACGGTCTCTCCTGCCAACAATACATTGGTGCAGACATTCCCTGCTACCACAATTATTTCCAACATGACAAATATTAATTATTCGTACTTAATCCTATTGATTAAATATAAACATCTTTCACAAATTGTGGTCTGACAATAGACAATAGAAATATACAAGTCTTACAACCGTAGTGGATGGCTCTGAGCACTATGGGACTTAACATCTGTGGTCATCAGTCCCCTAGAACTTAGAACTACTTAAACCTAACTAACCTAAGGACATCACACACATTCATGCCCGAGGCAGGATTCGAACCTGCGACCGTAGCAGTCGCGCGGTTCCGAACTGAGCGCCTAGAACCGCTAGACCACCGCGGCCGGCACAACCGTAGTATGAGATTAAAAGTACTGATATACACTCTCGTGCTGCGTCCATGAATTAAACAGTAGTACTTGCGTTTAAATGAATATGGATTACCACATCCCTGCAAAGAACCTTAGAACTTACACGTTGGCATCGTGCAAACACTGATTCGTACCTAACAACTTATTTGAAACCGAACAGAAAGTTAAAGCAAACAAAGGCAAACTGACTCCGTTCCCCTTCAGAGCGTGGGGCATCGTGCTGAAATAACACAGGAATGCGATTTCCGGAGCGCCACGCTGCAGTTGATTAAACCTCTAATAGCCGCCGTAACACGCATGATTTACAGCCTTCGTACTGGATTAATCTCTCTAGCTGTTCCTTGATGTGCTGTAATTTACGTACCTCCATAAAACAGGTTTCCAATTTGTTGCCTCTGACCACAAACCACCTGTCACAACTTTTCATTGAAATTACTATTTGAATAATTTCAGTTTACGTGAGGAGGTGTATGTACACAACCGGCGTATTATAGAACACCAACGCAATTAATGTTTCCAAAGTTAAATGATGCACATACTCCTCAAGGCATGGAGCTCAGGTTGCGATAGTACGAATACTCTAACGATATACAAATATTTTTCGGGTGAAAGTGTATAAAATGTATACCACAATCGGGCCTCAGCCGCTCCTCTTTTCCTGCCTTTGACAACAATAAAGATCAGCTTGTGCCCCTTAAATATAATTTCACGCAAGATTTCGTCTCTCACTCCTTTGTCGAGATCACGAATTCTTATACTCAGCTTCTGCCTTCGAAAACGCAAACTCTCGTGGCTCCGTTCTTAGATGAATGTTTCACAAATTCATTGCCGTTTCACGTTTGTATACAGTGTGCTCTAAAATTCCACTTAAAAACTTCTAAGATTTGTGGAGGCGACTGAATCGATAATATTTTGAATCGGAATCCATGTCCAGAAACGTACCGTTTCCGTCCTTGCGTCCTACCGCCGTTTGAAAACTTGTTTGCTGGGTAGGTCTGCCACATGGTAATCATTTGGGTGGGGGGTGGGGGGGGGGGGGGGTAGGGGGGATTACTTACGTCGGCACGGCTGACGTCATTTGACGTCTATCCTAGCTCGCTGACCTGGATCGAGCCTCGTTCACGTGTTTGTGAGGGTTATAGCAACATGGTTCAGCAAACGTTTGCAGATTACACCGACTTCATCCTTCTGTACGGCGAGGCTGACGGTACTGGAAAGCTGCTCATCACCTTCATCAAGAACGTTATCCACAACGTCCGAGTCTGACGCATACCCTTTCCACCACAATTACGCAACGGTTTCGTGAAAAGGGTATCTTCACCGCCAGCAGTCGTGACTAAGGTGCTCCAAGGAGACGCTGCACACTAGAATTGGAAGAGGCCGTACGGCATCACTTTGAAGAGAGCCAGTCTACGAACAAAAGAGCAACTGCTTGTGTTTCTTTGGCTATTAATGAGTGGAACTGTAAGGCAAGTGATTTACTGGGCTCACACATAGTAAATTACTTGTAAAAGTGGCCGTGTTATCACTATGTTTCAAAACGGCTGTAGCACGATATCGTTGCGTTTCCGTACGTTGGTGCCAGTTCAGAATATTATCTGGTCTGCTCCCTCCACGAGTTCTAAGAGGAATTTTAGAGCACCCTCTATATACGGAAGCTTTATATGTCTTCAACCGCGTTGTACTTTCATTAGTTGGCTGAATTATGCCGTGAAGGTGTGACAATGTCACAGAATTTGCATGTGCTAACAGAGACTACATTGGTACCAATGAAAAGGGAACATTGGTAATGATGTTGATTTAGTTAGATGGCAGATAATTGAGTTTATTTGCCTTCATCTTTTCAACATGAAGGACATGTTTCTATCCATCTCTGAGAGTACAGTCGTTGTCTCGTTTAAAGTAGGCTGTGTCCGGGAAAGCACATTTGTCGAAATGGTAATATTTAGCGTGCAGTTTGTGCTGCTTGATGCGTTCTTATTTCTTTCATAGCTACTATTTATAAATTACAAGGATACTGAGACCGAGGCTGTCTTTTACTAGGTAGATACGATATTCAATCCATTTTGCGACAAACCAAGAAAATATGAAAGGTGCTCTACTCTTAGTGAATGTCGTGCTGCTGCTTCAGTGTGAAGGTGAGAGTGTTGGAGGAGGCTAAGTTGGGCTTACTTATGTAGGACGATATTGGGTGTTACGTTTTTTATGTTTTTATTTAATTGTTTTATTTTTTGAGTCATCAGTCTTCTGCTGACTGGTTTGATGAGGCCCGCCATGAATTCTTCCCCTGTGACAACCTTTTCATCTCAGAGTAGCAGTTGTAACCTACGTCCTTAATTATTTGCTGGATGTATTCCAGTCTTAGTCTTCCTCTACAAGTTTTACTCTCTACAGATCCCTTTTGTACCGTGGAAGTCGTCCCTGACGTCTTAACAGATGTCTATCATCCTTTCGCTTCTTGTTATCATTGTTTTCCAGGTATTCATTTCCCCTCCGATTCTGTGCAGAATCTCCTCATTACATACCTTATCAGTCCACCTAATTTTCAGAATCCAACTGTAATATCACATCTCAAATTCTTCCATTCTCTTCTGTTCTTCTGCAGTCCATGATTCATTACCAAACTTCTAAGGAAATTATAACCAAAAATACGGCCTATGTGTGATGTTAGTAGACTCCTCTTGGCCAGGACTGCCCTTTATCTATTCTACAAGTTACTGAGTGAATTAACCTGCTTTGTGCCACAATGCGCAATAAGAACTCTCTCAACTGCTTTGGCTGTGCTTTCTGGTTTGCTGTAGCGTTTTTAAAAATATCAACACATCGCAGTGCAGGGATCGCCTTCACATCAGTTAGCTGCTATTAAATTACGTGCGCGTCCTGTAGATTTCTTTCTATTTTGCATTTTTCACGGTCTCACTATTTAACAAATATTACTGTACCTGTGAATACACAGACAGATTCAGGGATGCGCCCCACACTTAGTTTCTTAAAGTGATCAGATGAGTGGTTTTACAGAGTCTCATACATCATGCCCCGTTCATCATGAACTTACAGTATCTTCTGTGCGAAGAATGTGCCTCGTTTACTCATGTTCAGACGGTAATTTTTGTTTGTACGAACTGTCAGTCGAATTCCTTAGTCTTTCTTAATACAACTAACGACAGACTTTCTTTTTTTCTCTGTAACGGTTACTACTGTGTGACTTCCATTTTTATTAAGGTGAACCTTTAGCGTCTTGGTGTCATGAACGAAATCACCTTTGGTTTGGTTCATTATCTCATCCAATGAAAATTGGCACTATTGTAAGAAAAGTATAGACGTCTTGTGGTACAGTTGTCTGATATTCAAACTGAGCCGTGGCGGCTTTAATTTTGGCGGGTGTAGCACTCCGGCGGCGCCGCTGATTACTTGGGCTGCTGATATCAATTCCGATTCTATCTCGGGGACTAGGAATCTTTGGTTTAGAGGTGCGATGTCAGATTTTGGCAGGCCCTGACACTGACAGTTAGCCGTAGGCTACGCGGCTGACAAGTTGCTTGTTTTGGCGGACTCCTGCTGTCCGGTACGGGCCTCGTGAAGCCGCGAGTGGTTAAATCGTTCGGAGGCAAGCTTTGCCGACTGGATTAAAGACTCATAGCGTCGACTTACGTGTAGAGCAGCGGAAGCCACGTGCAACCTGCTCAGCAAGTTCCAGGCTAACTCTGCGAGCTTAAATTTTATGGCATCTGGAAAATCACCTGCACGTATTGGAGGCAATAACACCCCAGCTTGGAATCCTGGAAGTCACAGATCCTTCACTGCTGGGTGGAGTTAAGTGTTATGTTGGTGTTGTTTTTTATATAGGTATATATATAGACCTGTCATATTAACGCGCCTCCGAGTGGTTGTGTGGGTGGTCATCTGTCAGTGTAACTCATAATAATTTGTTGTTCCAGGCCAAATTCCGTGCAAGTTTACGAGCATTCTATGTTGCAAATTGAGTTGATGAAACATAAATTGCTAGATAGTCTGTGTCGAAGGCAAGGCCCTTTTTATAGATGATTATGTCCTAGAAACTGGATTTCCAGTGGCTGATATTTCACCTTGTTAGCTTTCAAGTAATTTTAGGGAGTCTTAAACTTGTAACCTGTATGTGTAGTAACTTCTGGAATAATTTAATATTGCCTACATCCTGGACATTTTCGTTTGGAGCCCTATTTCGACAGATTACTGTTCTCTTCTGATGTGTGTAGTTCTGACAGCGGACGACGCCTACCTGTTTCCAGAGCCTGGGCCAGAGATGTGCTTTTTTTCTGCTGTACCGACGTCTAGGTTGTCCCGCAATCTGGTGCCTCTACCAGCCGCCTCATGTTGTCTCAAGTTAAGTAAATTTGATCGTCTGATACGTGCCAATGGGGAGTGTCTCCAATTAATTTGGGAACTCTTGATCTACTCAATATTGTGAATTCAGCAAACACATAAGTTTTAAAGAGTCTTCTGCAGGTACCAAGTTCCTTGTCACTATAATTGCTCCTAAACTACCTGTTTAAACCTTGCACCCTAATTGCTGGTTCTGGACCGTGTTAAATTTTAAGGCCCTTTACTTATGGTATGAACTGTTGTATTTTTCTTTTTTTATCCACAGTCATTAGCTACCTCCATTCATTATGAAACTTGCCTGCTTGTTCCCTGTCCGCTGTGATAGCCGTCTGCTGTAAATTGCCACCTTTTCTTGTATTCTTGGGACTGCATAATTATTTAAGACTCATTGTAAATCTTTCGGCTGGTGTGTGCGAGTTGCGAGTCACATTTAAACTGCACCTTTTCTCAGCTTATCTTGTCTTTTGGGGGACTGTATACTTATCAAAGGATCATTGTCAGTGTTTCTGCTGGTGTGTGACATCTGGGAATTACGTTTAAATTGTATGCCTTCCCAGCTTCTTTTGTATTTTAGGGGATTATGTACTTTATCGTTTAAGAAATTTTATTAAGATAATAAATTGATAAGGGCTTTCCAGCAGCCGCAGTGATTGGCGTGACTTGTTGGCCTTACTGTACTCTGGGTGGGCGTTGTTGCCTTAGTAATTGTTAGTGCCTTTAGTGGGAGTTGTTTGTAATTTAATTTACTGGTAAAATTTCGTTTGTGTGGCTTCTTACCTGTTTGGGAACTTCGGTATATTCCTGGTTTTAAGCCCTGTTCTTAGTGGTATAAATTGTTTCAGTTAAGTTCTTTCAATTATTGTGAGCGCTGTTATTCATTTTTTTGACATGGTTTCTAATTTGTAATCATAATAATTTTTGCCAAGCAATAAAGTGTATTTCATGAAACAATAAACGACGAAATATGTAGTTCCACCTTACATTTGCCTTTCCTTATAATTATACCAATTCTTGTTGGGAGGTATCACAAATTATGATATATGCCACCAACTTACTAACTGGCTTTTCCAGACTCGTCAGCAATTTTACCTGCTCGTTTTAGGTTTGTTTCACTTCCATACACTTCCATGTTACACAAAATTTGTATTAGTGTACTTTTTTGGGCTTCTGGAAAAAAATATGCAATGCGAAGGTCGCATAAAAGGCTGTGAGTTTTGAATCTGAAGGGAACTTGATTACGGTGGGTCCTGCTCAGTACTCTTTGCAGGAAGTACATTCGTTCATACACAATTTTCTAAATCTTTTTTGCGCGTCATCTCAAGTTTCCATATTGAACTGAATATCGTACCTCTTCTAGCGTTATTCGCAATTCTCTCAAATATCCGTTTCCCCACCTTTCTCATTCCATCACGCACGTTCTCGTAACTAATACTCAATCACAGACGTAACGAAATCGTTAAAGACACGTAGTCCACTAATATCGAACTGAACTGCGCTGTTCACCAGCTATACAGAAGGCAAGCAGCTATGTGGGTAATGTTTCAGAAGTGAATGTGAAACCGGCACATTATTTCACAGATGGCTCTACTTAAGCTATCCCTCTACCCAAGAAATTGATTAATTAGTAATTTTTAGTACGTTTCATCCACTTTATTTATATACTGAGTGATTTTGCCTCATGACCACAAAAATATCGAGTAGAGGGCAAAGCCAACCAAAACTATAATTTTTCATTTTATTTGCGCTTGTTTTTCTCACAATTCCGCAAACCATAAATTCGAGTTCAGTGCCACAGCAAACGTAGACGAAGATAATTTTTCAAACATCTCATCCAAAATCTCCTGTACAACCAGACAGGAGCATCGACAGTGACGCCACGCTGTCATTTCTGATATGTTGTGCGTACAGCGGAACAGTGCACGTACTCATGTGTGCAGACTGTGAGGAGAAACTATGTTGTCAGATTTCATTCGTCAGTGTCAGTCAGGACCTGTATCTGAGTTCATGATGTATGGTAACATTGGATACACGACAAGATCACCTCTTTTTCGCTTGGTTCATAATCTGATCAGCACCTATTGTATTTCTGACAAGTTAATGCTGGTAGCGTTGCGTCACCTTCTATATCCTACCTACAGAGTGTATCGTAACTAATGGTGTAAATACTTACAGCTGAAAGTTCACGTTACAGGAAGTAAAACGTCTCCGTAAACGTATGCTGGCCAACGAACCGTTGGGATATTACTGCGATTTTACTGTTACCAGCCACCACTAACTTGATTATGTGTAAACGTGTGCACTCATAGTTAAAGGAGGTGTTCCAGGAGCCTTCATTGTACCCGCATGCAGAACTGCACCCGTCGCAGCGATGTGTTTCGAACCCTTTCAAACATTACTGAATCATTTGGCAATTCATGAAAAGCATTGGCAAATCTCTGCTCCAATTCTTCACCGTGTGTACTAGGAAGCCGTACACTACACCTTCAAGCTGGCAACGAACGCTGAAATCCAAGGGGCACAAATCAGGTGATCTTCGATGCGACGGTAGATAGCCTCACAGCAACAAAATGTGGCAGTGCTCCATGTTGCGTATACCACGTCCTCTGTCGTTGATCCAAGGAACATCCTCGAGAAATCCTGGAAGAAAATGCCGCAGAAATCTATGGTAATTCCATCCACTGAGTTTATTTGGTTGTATGTAGGCCCTACGCCCCACGTAAGACGATCAGTTAGTACCACCATCCGTAAATTCAAAGAGGAAAGTCACTGATGCGGAGACTCACGCACAGCCTGTGGATTAGGGTGTAGATGGCCCAAAACACGAGAACTGTGATAGTTAAACACACCATCACGAGTGAATCCTGCTTCACCTGTAAAAAAATGTTACCAGATTGAAAAATGCTCCTATCGTATCACAAAAAGGCGAATATTATCAGTGTCAATAAACTTCATCAATAGCCGTATACTTTAAATTATTTCATTTTCTTCTGAAAGCAACCAGTTTCGGCATTTCATTTTGCTACCTTCAGGCCCCATACGCTTTTATCCAAATGAACGAACTTGTCGCAAAGCGCCATAAATCACTGGATATCGTGAATTCCAATCGTTATACAATTGCTTCTTACGAAGTGGTTTATGGCGCTGTACGACAAGTATTTATAGTTGGATAAAAGCGTATGTGGACTCAAGATGGCAAAATGAAAAATATAATAAAGTATGCAGCTGTTGGTGAAGTTTATTGACATTGAAAATTAGTTAGCAGCCGCTGTCCCCTTGGCCATGATGCACCAAAACAGAAAAGGCGAATATGTCCTGGGCAGACTTAGGGATTCAAAGGAAATTAACTATCTTTTCGAATTATCTGGCAGCTTCACAGACATATAAATCAAAACATATTCAGTCTTTTAGTGATACTCAATGACCAGTAAGGTCAGCCGAATTTGCTGCCAGAACTGGCAACTTAGTATACTATATGTCACACCCTGTATAAGCCCAAAACACCTACAAAATTTAACCATGTAATTTTCCTACTATACAGTATCTAAATAATAAGCGAAGTTCCGGCGTTTGCTCTCCGTTACGCTATATTACCTCACAGTTTAAAATGGCGATGTACTGATTCTTTTGAAAGACGAAAGACGTGAAAAGACGGAGAGGCTTAGTTAACATGTTTATAAGGGTTGAAAATGGTTCAAATGGCTCTAAGCACTATGGGACTTAACATCTGAGGTCATCAGTCCCCTAGACATCAGACACATCCATGGCCGAGTCAGGAATCGAACCTACGACCGTAGCAGCAGCGCGGTTCCGGACTGAAGCGCCTAGAACCGCTTGGCCATTGCTGCCGGCTATAAGGGTTGAGATCTGCTCATCGTATACACGATTAGGTGAGAAACAAAGGCCAAATTACAACTACTGCACACCAAACGTAGAGTGCAATATGACTTACCGGTCAATCTAAAGACCAATGTTGTGAAGAATAGTACAAAGGTGAATAACGACTAGCTTTACACTACAGCACAAGATGTGGGGAAACTAAACTCCGTCCAAACTGCCCATGAACGCCCAACGGTACTGACCGGCCGCCGTGTCATCCTAAGTCTACAGGAGTCACTGGATGCGGATATGTGGTGAACACACCGCTCTCCAGACCCTATGTCACTTTACGAGACCGGAGCCGCTACTTCTCAAGCAGGTAGGTCCTCTGTTTGCCTCAAATGGTTCAAATGGCTCTGAGCACTATGGGACTTAACATCTTAGGTCATCAGTCCCCGAGAAGTACTTAAACATAACTAACCTAAGGACATCACACAAATCCATGCCCGAGTTAGGATTCGAACCTGCGACCGTAGCAGTCCCGCGGCTCCGGACTGAAGCGCCTAGAACCGCACGGTCCCTGTTTGTCTCACAAGGGCTGAGTGCACCCCACTTGCCAACAGCGCTCGGCAGACCGGATGGTCACCCATCCAAGTGCTAGCCCAGTAAGACAGCGGTGATCTGACGGGAACCGGTGTTACCACTACGGCAAGGCCGTTGGCCAAAAGATGTTGAAGTAGTCTCTTAACTACGAAGCAAGATTACCAAGGATGACCGAAATCAGTAAAATAATAGATTGGCAGAAGCGAAGGTATCTATTTTTCAACAAACGAACTTGATTGATGTCAGGTTTTGATAAGAAATTGTCAAAATGTATCCCTCTAGCACAAAGTTGTTTGGCACTGAAACGTGGAGAATAGGGAATCAAGCGAACAAATTGAAGCATTTGGAATTTAGCGCTATAGAAGAAAACTAAAAATAAATTGGACAGTTCAAGTATGAAATGAAAAACTACTAATCGGAACAGTAAGGGATCGGGCTATTTTAGTCCAGAACTAGAAGAGGGTACTTGTCACTGATCCGACCCACTACATCTACATATTTATTCTGCATGCTGCCTTTTGGTGAATGTGGAGGGTACTTTGCTTAGCCCTGTCACTTGCCACGTCTGCTGTTCCTGTTGTAGAATATCACAGTAATCTAACCGTGCCCCTGAACCACGTTCCTTTTCGTGTCTCTGGAAAAATTTTATTCGGTTCTTGCAGTTCATGTCGAACATTAAATGATACGTCTAGAGACGCAGTATTTTCATTCTGAATACGTTATTAAACCACGATCTATGACAGGACCTGAGAAGGTTTTCGTAATACTCAGATTTCCAGTATAGATTCGTATAGATGTGGTTGGTGAATGTTTGATGAGCTATGTGGATTACTTGCGGGTTACGAGAGTTTAGTCACATCACCTCGGTCGATCTGGACATAATCAGTTCGCACACTTTCCTTAGCCAAGTTCACAGAATCCGTTAGATATTCTAACCTGGAGCTCAGATACAACTGAAACTTGAGAGGTCTCGGTATTATTTGACAACAATCAGTGTTTGACATCCACCACGATGTTCACTGTCAGTGACCTCAGATATGTGATTCAAAGGATCTTAAGATTTCCATTTTAGCCAATACTGAGCCGAAAGTGATATTGTCAAAGTAAAAAATGAAACGCACAATGAAAGGAACATCCGAATGAGATGAAAATCGGTACATGTGATGTACGTTTGGATGATTTTCTCAAAAGGGAGAGCTTCATCAATTGAGGATGTGGATAATGCGTTGGTCCACTTTTCATCGTTTTGTAAGCAGTTAGTTGGCTTGTCATTGATTGATGGGTTATTGCATGTTTACCTTACGGACATCGTGTCAAATCACATCCATTTGGCCCGTTATATTATCAAACCCCGAGATAGTTGCTGGGGCGTACCATAATCTCAACTGGGGAGAGGTCCCGCCATCTGGCTAGCCTAGGTAGGGTTTGACAAGCAGGAAGACAAGCAGCGCAAATTCTAGCTGCGTACTGAAGGGCGTTATCTTGCTGAAATGGAAGCGCAGGATGGCTTGATGTTGTCGACGTAGAGCTCTGCTGTAAGGCTGCCGCAGATGACAACAAAAGAGGTCCTGCTATGAAAAGAAATGGCACCCCAAATCCATCACTCCTGGTTATCTGGCGGGCGAGAGTCAGATCGTTATCCCACCGCCGTCCAGGGAACCTCCCGAATCATCATCCACCTGGAATCTCATCGGTGATGATTTCCGCTTCGAACAGAGTCCTTATGACCAGCGAAGATGTTTCTGGAGCCTCCGTGGACAGCAGTGGAATACCAACCTGAAAGTTTCACTCCATACGGCCCGATAGTGACAAGTGGGGTGCAATTTTATTTCGTAGCAGGACCTCTTTGGTAGTCAATGGTGGCACCCTTGCAGCACCGCGGTAAGTCGACGATATTCTACACCCGGTTTTGTTGCCGCTCATGGCAAGCCATTCTCGTCTTCCAATTTAGTGAGATGATGTACACCCGCAACGGCGAGAGCCTCTATTATTTTATAATTTATAAATTATAGAGGGCAACAATCAGTCATTCTTTTGCAGGTTTTATTTGCAAATCCAGATTTCGGTTAGTGCCTAGCCATTATCAAAGCACTATCTTCTAGTCTCAATGCACGTCAGTTCCCTGTTGTTCAAGCGTCAGTTCTTTGAATACTCTATTTAAAGAATATTCTATTCAAAGAACTGTGACTGACGCCCGAACAACAGGGAACTGACATGCATTCAGACTAGAAAATAGTGCATTGATAATGGCTAGGCAGTGGCCGAAATCTGGATTTGCCAATTACAGCGTGCAAAATAAGGACGAATGATTGTTGCGCTCTATAATTTATAAATAATATCACAGTCGCTGAGTGCACCCACGTTCCTAGTGGAAGGTAACCTGCCCTTGTGCTTTACAATCCCTGCTTGGGCAGAAAGGTCCCTGGATCTCTCCCCAACTAAGAACCTTTGGGAGTTTATGGGCAGAACCCTCCAAACATCTCTTGATTTTTACTGTCTGACTCCCCACTTGAAGAGAATTTAGCGCGATATCCCTCAAGCGAAACTGCAACATCCCCAACAATTAATACCAACCTGAATAACTCCTTCCATGAGGGCCTGAGGTGGACCAACGCTTTACTGACTTCCCCAATTTGTGAAGCTATTTCTCTTGAAGAAATCATCCAATATTTTCTGAAATTTCCTTCGCTATGCGTCTCCATTTCTTTTGTTTTTTAATAGAGTGTATATCCATTTGTAAGTCGAAACGGTGTGCTGTTGTACTCTCGTGTATCCCAAAACGTGAATGATGAAAGCCAAATCATTCGTACAGAACTCTTGAAGTATCATGTACCACTTGTGTAAGTCTTTGAGACGGCTGGAAGAAATGAGATTATTCTACAATCACAGCAGAAATTGGATATATCTTGCTTAAAAGTAGATGAGTATGTACTGGTCATACTCGTAAAAGAATGACAGGAAAACTCCACGAACGTAGGTACTAGTGCATCAGTGAAATATCTTGATAAGACTGTGATGTCTCGACGCAATTAATACGGCCCTAAATATCAAATCAGGTGTAACGTTGTACTAGCAGTGTCAAGCCTAAGACGGAACTTTTTCATTTTCATGGCAGCGGCTGCCGCCGAGCAGAGAGGACGCGCAACAGAGCAGCAGCAGCACTTGTCTGATAAATAGTAAACTAATTTAGTCTTTGTTTTTTGTTCACGTGCTTCTGCAAAGTACTGAACTGTACCTGTGTATTTTACTGTGTAGACTAATGGTTAGAAAATTAATCGTAGTTTTTGTTTTTGCGTAAGTCTTGTTAATATCCTTGTGCAGGGCGGCTTACTAGTCTAAATTTTCCCGTCACCAAAAACTCCGTCACACCACTAAGTTTTAATTTTGTGCTAGCAGACAGCACACAGTTTAGATAATTGCATTCTAGTTTCAATATTTTTCTAGTGCAGTAACTTTTCGGCAAACAGGATGTCTAATAACAGGTATCCGTAAATACATTAACTCCGGTAGAGAAATTTGTTTCTGTTTAATAGCTTGCGGTCTCAGAGTACAGTGAGAAATCTGCACAGCAACTTTCAGTGTTACATTATTCTCCTTTTGTATATTTTTGGGGCCTTATTACTATTTTATACACAGTACGAAATGGCTAACGGCGGTGCTTGCTGTGAGCGGACGCAAGGAGACTTGGCTGCTGTCCATAAACAGCTGTAGCCTGCGTTGGCTACCGTCGTCAAGCTTCTAGCTAATGCTCGAAGATGCAGTGACGTCGGGGTGCCAGTGACGAGGTATGCAACACCTTTGGTGCCACTGATATCCCCTGGTGACCCGGAGGTCGATGCTACTTCTGATACGCAACATCTGATCGGTCCGTCCTCACTCCAGAGTGGGTGGCAGACAATGGTGGGTCACTTGTCACTGTGCGGAACGCGGAAGAGAGAGTGGGTCGTACAGCTGGCTCCCTACGTCTTAGCGACATGTACAAGTTGATACCCAGTGTTGACGATAACACTGAGCCAGCACGGGGTGATTCTCCTGTTGGGCCAGCGGCCGATATACTTCCCGTCCGGACAAGTAGAGAGGTTTGGTATGCTTGTCATTGGGATCTCCATTGTTAGGCGGGTGATGGAGCCCCACAGAGAGATAGTAGGCAAGGCGGCAAAGAAATCCATTGCGCATTCGCTCTGTCTGCCGGGAGGTTGTAACCCTACGCTCTGGCGCACGATACTCTTTAAAGCCTGTACTATGGTAAGTTGACGGGCTTCACCTTATAAAAAAGGATTTTGGTATATATGTTGACCGCGTGTACCTGAATGGAGGCAAAATCAGACTTTCACCCACTCAGTAACAACAATGATACGTCAAGCAAGTCTGAAGTGCAACCACATGTTACGACGGACAAGAAACAACACAGCAGATGCTACCAAATTTTTAATAATACGGTCGCCAGCCTAATTAGGCATTAACTGAGTTTCTTCCCAGTACAAGTTGATGTACGTTCATACAAAACAACACGTAATGACACTGCATAATATGGTAAATTTTAGAACCCGAAAATCTACTGAACTAATAATTTCACTTTCTGTACTAACATGAACAAGCCATAAATACACAACAATACACTATAATGTTTACTACAAACTTCGTACTGTCTACTGATCTGATTAAAATCGGGCATAGGTTACCCTAGAAATAGTACTTTCGAAATGTACATACAATGTCAATTTAAAAAAGGTAAAACACTAATAAGTTTTGGTTTTATATTGACTTTAGCTTTGCTGGTCAAATCAGTTCAGCACACTTCAGAATTTAAAGGAATAGAGAAGAAAAAAAGGGGGCGGGGGACCCTGAAACTGTTATGATCACTGCACTGAAATTTTTGATTATCGAAATCGTTAAGCACTCAAGATTTCCAATATATGAGTTACTACTCTTTTTGACTTATTTCTTGCTCATTTAACTAAGATTATTTTTGTCTCAAATTAATTAGCCTTCATTACTAAACCGATTTCAACATTATCTTCCAACTTTGACAGGCCTATATTATTTACCTATATATTCATTAACAACAAAGTTCTTTAAACATCATTCTAACATAGACAGGTCTGCAGATAATTATTATTAACATAAATTTTAAATCTTCATCTCGGGACACTCGGATTGCGCAACATGTGGAAAGGACCCTGTCTAGGTTAGTGATGAGGATAATTAAATGATAGGACAGTAAAAGTTAAGTTGTTATTGAACAGTAAGGAACAAAACTAACACTGGTCCACACGAATACAGTACTAAAAGTTTTAATCTGTTCGTATCGATGCGGCGGTTGGCGGGCGGCGAGATGGCGAGGCACAGAGCACACATACAATCACAGCTATGGCTCTTGATGTATCGGCACTTTACTTCTCCATAGCGTCGCAATATTTTTCCATTTAGTGCCTATGGAATTTTTGCCATGCTGTATAGTCGTCGGAAACGGAACATCCGAGGCTCAATGAAACTACGTCTTCCAGGAGAGCCTCCTCGATCCAGAGCGTGTTTCTCAGACCGATGCCCAACTCTGACTACTACTGCTGAGCCCGTTATGCTGTGCCGCGCCCGTGTGCATTTTCCCGCGCTCGCCTGCCATCCACCCTTTACCGCTCCCCTACAGACAGGGTATTCACCAAAGGCTTTGCATTCTATATATCCTAATACATTGCCTACGTATGGACCAGACGCACAATTACACTTTGAGATCTTACAACAGTTTCAACATTTCTTACATTTCAATTTTGTTATAATACTGCTTGCCATTTGACATAAACATTAATATTCCCATCGAAAATTGTTTGCAGTTTCTTTAACATAATGACATGAAAAGAAAATAAATGAAATCAGAACATCAATTACACTAATTTATCGAAAATCAGAAGAAAAAATTATTATATGCACAATAGTACACCGTTGTTGTTACACATGCCCCTGTTTCCAGTAAATTTCACTAAGTGCAAATTTGATGGGAACACTAATTTTTGTATTTATACAGTGGTCCTGAATCTTTGTGTGAATATCCCATCATAAAAGGTTTATACCACAAACTTTCTTTCACTCACATTATCTAGGTTTATACTTTTTGACATATCAAGAACATTTACCTATCTTTTGCTTAAGTGCCTTTAGCACAGTCCATCCTCCTATCACAACATGATTTAAATAGCAAATTACTCATTTTTATTAAATTTATCAAAGAAATTATTTCAAAATCTGGAACACAATCACTTAACTACAAAAGCAAATACAAATATCTATATACACTATAAGACAATTTGTTGCTGCTTGCATTGAATGGCAGTCTATTTCCTTACTTACTAAAACAACACACAATAATATTTAGAAAAATCACTACATATTTTTGCTGCCTATTATTCAGATTTGGGCAGTTCATTTCACATCGTTTTATCACATCTCCTGTACCACAATTACAAATCTCCTTTGACTATTTATCTGCCCTCTTTGATTTTTTGGCAGTCCTTTATATTATGACTCATATACTGCCTACTTTGGTTTTTGACAGTCCCATCTTTTATCTGGCTTACAGCATTTGCTATTTCTTTTCAGCCCTTTTCTCCATACATCTTTACATTTACAGTACATTTGGTAATCTGAAACTCACATAAGTACATTAGCACACTGATATTGGTATACATATACTTAAAAAGATTAGTTTCATTTGGAATAAATTAGTTTCAGCATAAGATACAGCACATTTACTGCAAATTGCTCTCTGAGTGTACTTAGGTCACTCACTCCTAGGAACATACAGTTTCAGGTCCACAACATTTCATACACCTAAAGGTCTTTTGGATTTTGGGTATCAGGTAGTAAGCATTATCGTGTGGAATGTTCTGTATTATATACGGTCCATTATAAATATATTTAAATTTGGAAATTTCATGGTTCAGTTCACTAGACTTTCCGTGGGTTTTTAAAAGAACATAATCACCAATTTTAAATTTTGAAACTTTCAGATTTTTATCAGGTCTTTTAGATCTAGATTCAGCTTTTTGCTTTGCCCTTTTTCTGACTAATTTTTTCTTTTGACTCAACCTCAAACTTGTACAAAGTGGAAACTCTATTTTTTCCTCAAATAAACTTTTACTACTGCTGCCTAACAAAATTTCTTTCGATGGGAATCCAGTAGATTCATGATGCAAGGTGTTCATGACGTTCTCAAAGTCCAATATAAATCTGCCCCAGACTCTAAATCATGCCCCTTCCTGTTTTTTGCACAATGCACCTTGGTCAACTGTGACATTGTCCCAAGACACGTTCCTGACCTGTGAACCATTTATATCTGGCGGCCTTTTCGGTTTCTGGAATTCAAAGTCTTTACTTACTTGAACTCTTTGCAAAATAAACACTGAGTCATCAGGTGGTTCTTTCTTTCTTTGTTCAGTCTCAGCATCTGGGTTCTGTTTTGAAACTTCGTCATCAGTATGCACATTATCGCAATTAACTCTACTCCCATTACTTTCACTAATACCGAAATACTCGTCATCTGAACTATCGTCCGAATCCGACCATTCTGGATCGCTTTCAGGTTCCAACATAAAAGCTTTTCTCAGACAGGCACTAAGTTCTTCCTCTGCATTTTCGTCAGGCTTTGATTTTAACTCAATATCTTCTTTTGGCAAAACGGCCTCATTATCAGCTTTACTCACATCCACTGCTACTTCATATTTAGTGTAATCCTCGTGGACTTCAATTACTTTTAGGTAATTACCTGCCTCTTCCCCAAGGTGCCTTTCGGTAGCAGCTTGTACTGTTGGCGGATTGTTAACAGAAGTTACTTCCTCATCAATGGTTAGGATTTCATCCTCCAATTCCTTTCTATCTTTCACCTTCGTCCTATCGGTAGCACGCGTACTTTGCGCGGCGCTATTTATTCTCTCCTCTTTAAATTCGGGCCACGTCACCTTATCGACGTCCCTACTATCTCCTTTTTCACTACTAACCTCCTTGCCTCACACTGCTTCTTAAAATCCTCCCACTCACATTGCTTGAGGCCCTTGTACAGATCGTCGATCTGCACACGCCAATTACTTACTTCCGCTAATTCATTCTCGCCTTTTACTTTATTGCTAACACTGCTAACCGCACCTCTCAGTGTATCCACAGTTTCGTCTATTATTTCCTTTGCCACGGAATTACCACTCTTAATGTGTTCACCAGTTCTTAAGGCTATGTTCGTACCTAATGCTGCCGCATTGCTAGCGGCTTCTCTCTGAACAGCTGTTCTGCTAGGCTGGGCCGTTGCCCCCTGATGCTCCACTCGCCTGTTAATACGTAGCACTCTGCGCAGCGAAGATGAGTCATCTGTGCGCGCACCTGACGCTTGTTCCGCAACGACACGTTGCGTCGTTCCACGCCTGTCTCTAACCTGTCTCATAATTTTACTGTCAGTCCGATAACATTTCTTAAATCGGGGCCGGTATGTACTGTCCGCTTCCGTTTGGCCCACAACGTTCGCGGAATTCAGTTTCCCGCGTCGTTATTATTTAACGCGGTGTACCCTCTACCGCGACCTGGATAACTTCCTCTTCCTCTTCCTCTACCTCTACCTCTCTGTATCATATTGACGCGAAACCCATCGCCGTCATTTCTCTCGTCATTATTACGGTTATTCCTGTTACTAAAATTTTGATGATTGGCACGACTTTCGCGCCAATGGTCTTCGTCTTCGACCCTTTCAAGAAACGCTAGGAAGCTGCGATGATTGCTTCCCACGTATCTCTTCGAATCTTCTGGAAGCTTTTTATATATCTCCCATATGATTTCTGAATCGGATCTTCTCCCTCTTAAATGTGCCAATTTTCGGTACCAATATTCGCAGAAATCTTTCAAAGAATTCCTGCCCCTGTTATCATGACGCTTGGCCATGATAAACTCGCGCCACAAATGATCCTGTTTTTGTTCGGACCAATATTCTTCCAGAAATTTTTGCTTAAATTCTTCGAACGTCATTCGTTCGGTATTCAAATTAATTCCCCAGCGCTTAGCGTCACTTGCTACGGCGCTAATTACTACGTTTATCTTCTCCTGACCAGACAAGTGTTCAGGAAACATTCTCTCGCAATTTTTGATGAAATCTAACGGATGCCATCCGTTATGTTTCTTGGCGGGATCGAAGCGTTCCTCACCTTCTAACAGCTTCGTAAGTGGTGTGCCATTACAGACTACACCAGGTCTATCTTTAATTTTACTCTCAAGATCGAAAATTTTGCCTTGAATTTTCGAAGTATTCTGTTCACATTTTTGTACACATCCGGTAACTTTCTCACCTAAATCTCTTTCAGTGTCTGAAACTGCCTTTTTCAACTGTGAGATTCCGTGTTGACATTCGTTTACGATCTCAGTATTAAGACCGAAAACTTTTTCGTCTACTTTTGTTTCAACCAGAGGCTCTACTTTCTCTTGGATGTTGAGAATTTCAACATCAAACCTACTGTTAATGTTGTCAATTTCCCCCTGCAGAGTATCCGTATTTTTGTTAATTGTGTCAATTTCAAATTTCATATTATTTACTACAGAACTTAAACTACCCACTTTTTGTTCTACCTGTTCTATTTGTTTACTAATTTTAATTCCTTGTTCTTCGACCTGTGCTTTAATCTGACCAACTTGTGTTTTAAGATGCTCGTCAACGTGTGTTTCAAGCTGATCATTTTGAGTTTTGAGCTGATTACTTTGAGTTTTAAGCTGCTCATCAATGTGTCTTTTAAGTTGACTAACCTGATTACCGACTTGTTTTTGAAGCTGATCATTCTGGCCTGCAATTTGTTTGGTTAACTGTTCAAATAAATCGTTCATGCTTAAAATTTTCACACTGTTTTGTTCTACGGAATTGGTGTGTTCCGATCCTACTTCAAAAGTTTCTTTCGATTCTTTCTTTATCTTTGGTGAATCAAACATGTCAGTGGATTCATTCACATACCCACTATCATCTACAAAGTCACCCTCTACTTCTTGTTTTATTCCTTGCTGTGTTCTAGGCAATCTCGACATTTCAATCTGTTCGTTAACATGTTCGTGATATTGTATGTACGCCAATTGTCTACCGCTAACGCCATCTGTTATCTGGCTGCGTACACTCCTGTCATTGCCAGCCACATTTTCCATTTCGCTCGGCACATCTACTGTTTCTACGTTCTTGTCCATACTGAATGCCAATTACACCTCTCCACTGTACTTCACGTTCACTGCAATTTACTTTACTGAATATTATTACAATTCGTGCCACTGAACTTCCACTGTTCGGTATTCACATAAATTTGTGACCGACAACAACTGGATGTCCTGTCACCGGAAGCCACTTGTAACCCTACGCTCTGGCGCACGACACTCTTTAAAGTCTGTACTATGGTAAGTTGACGGGCTTCACCTTATAAAAAAGGATTTTGGTATATTTGTTGACCGCGTGTACCTGAATGGAGGCAAAATCAGACTTTCACCCACTCAGTAACAACAATGATACGTCAAGCAAGTCTGAAGTGCAACCACATGTTACGACAGACAAGAAACAACACAGCAGATGCTACCAAATTGTTAATAATACGGTCGCCAGCCTACTTAGGCATTAACTGAGTTTCTTCCCAGTACAAGTTGATGTACGTTCATACAAAACAACACGTAATGACACTGCATAATATGGTAAATTTTAGAACCCGAAAATCTACTGAACTAATAATTTCACTTTCTGTAATAATATGAACAAGCCATAAAGACACAACAATACACTATAATGTTTACTACAAACTTCGTACGGTCTACTGATCTGATTAAAATCGTACATAGGTTACCCTAGAAATAGTACTTTCGAAATGTACATACAATGTCAATTTAAAAAAGGTAAAACACTAATAAGTTTTGGTTTTATATTGACTTTAGCTTTGCTGGTCAAATCAGTTCAGCACACTTCAGAATTTAAAGGAATAGAGAAGAAAAAAAGGGGGCGGGGGACCCTGAAACTGTTATGATCACTGTACTGAAATTTTTGATTATCGAAATCGTTAAGCACTCAAGATTTCCAATATATGAGTTACTACTCTTTTTGACTTATTTCTTGCTCATTTAACTAAGATTATTTTTGTCTCAAATTAATTATCCTTCATTACTAAACCGATTTCAACATTATCTTCCAACTTTGACAGACCTATATTATTTACCTATATATTCATTAACTACAAAGTTCTTTAAACATCATTCTAACATAGATAGGTCTGCAGATAATTATTATTAACATAAATTTTAAATCTTCATCTCGGGACACTCGGATTGCGCAACATGTGGAAAGGACCCTGTCTAGGTTAGTGATGAGGATAATTAAATGACAGGACAGTAAAAGTTAAGTTGTTATTGAACAGTAAGGAACAAAACTAACACTGGTCCACACGAATACAGTACTAAAAGTTTCAATCTGCTCGTATCGATGCGGCGGTTGGCGGGCGGCGAGATGGCGAGGCACAGAGCACACACAATCACAGCTATGGCTCTTGATGTATCGGCACTTTACTTCTTCATATCGTCGCAATATTTTTCCATTTAGTGCCTATGGAATTTTGCCATGCTGTGTAGTCGTCGGAAACGGCACATCCGAGGCTCAATGAAACTAAGTCTTCCAGGAGAGCCTCCTTGATCCAGAGCGTGTTTCTCAGACTGATGCCCAACTCCGACTACTACTGCTGAGCCCGTTATGCCGTGCCGCGCCCGTGTGCATTTTCCCGCGCTCGCCTGCCATCCACCCTTTACCGCTCCCCTACAGACAGGGTATTCACCAAAGGTTTTGCATTCTACATATCCTAATACATTGCCTACGTATGGACCAGATGCACAATTACACTTTGACATCTTACAACAGTTTCAACATTTCTTACATTTCAATTTTGTTATAATACTGCTTGCAATTTGACATAAACACTAATATTCACATCAAAAAATTGTTTACAGTTTCTTTAACATAATGACATGAAAAGAAAATAAATGAAATCAGAACATCGATTACACTAATTTATCGAAAATCAGAAGAAAAAATTATTACATGCACAATAGTACAGAGTTGTTGTTGTTAGATGGTCTTATCCGTGATCTGCAGGAGGCACTATCGGCGGCTATCGAGATAACTGGGTGCAACGGGTTGCATGTAGTGGCACATGTCGGCACGAAGCCCACCGCTTGGATTCTGAGGCCAGTCTCGGCTCCTTTCGGCGGCTGCGTGATTTGGTGAAGGCAACTAGCAACGCACGCGGGGTGCAGGCTAAGCTGTCTATTTGTAGCATCACACCCAGGGTTGATCGCAGTCCTCTGGTTTTGAGCAGAGTGGAAGGTCTAAACAAGAGGCGTTTTTAGGTTACAGAATCCCTCTCTTGGGATCAAAGACTATTTGCCTGTTTCATCAGCCTTAGAAAATCTTACTCCTCGCAGATCAGAAATAGAATATATTAATAATTGCAACAATAATGTATTAGTGTCGGGAATGTGTTTCTCTATGCTTTTTGGCAGTGCATTTTTACCGGCAACATTCACGTTTTGACAAGCAGAAAAAGTGTCTTGACTCAGTTGAGAAAACGGTGAGGACCAAAAACCTGAGTCTGCAGTATTTGCAATATTGTGTTCTGTCATTTCGGATTCCTGATGCGAGCTGTTGCCGACCGATCGATCGATAATGCTTCCCTGTTCACTAATTGTTTCACTCCCTACACCATTATTTGCAGCCCACTCCATTTCCCTATGCACAATTACCAAGATACTACTTTGAACATTAGTTAATTCATTACTCTGCGCCGCTAACACACTGCTTTCGTATTCACTGTCATTTCTCAGTTTACTTTGAAGTCTAGTATTACGTTTTTCACACGCCATTATTGTCACAATATTTCACACGACAACACAGAAAAGCACAATTTGAAGAGCAAAATAACAAAACACACTAACATAGCATTGGAAATAATATCTAGTTAATTGCAAGCACAGCTGCGAAATACTTGGTGCAAATCTACATGCATGCAACAACTGTGTACAACAATGAAAAATTACAAGTACAAAGGAAATTCTCTGTATAATTACGCGCTAGCAATAAACAAAAGCTACATTAATTACACAAACTACAAGAAAAAAATCAGAAGATTCCAGTGAGGTATCCTCGGCTAAGGGTCGACATATGAAACGTCCCCTTTGAACAATTATACATGATTGTGCTTATACTGACACACAATATTTTTAGCGCAACGCAGTCTGACTTTCAATAATCCCTACAAAAGAATGGCCCTGACTAACATTAAACTATACCTTTCACAAATCACTTACCTCACAAAAATCTTCGTTACTCAAGCTAATGCAATACAGCGAGCACCACTACTGCCAGCTAAGTAAAAGATTCAAACTACTGAAGGCACTAACTACTGATAGGCATAGTTAGCAAATGAAAGATTTTGATAGATAAAAAACAATGTATTTACCTTAATATTGTTCAAAAGTCATAATATATATAGCAGTTCATGACATCCAGTCATACAAATTTCAAAACTCCGCCATTTCTCTCCCCACATCCACCACTGCTGGCCGCTCACCTCCAACTGCTCAACGCTACGCGCTGTTAACAGCCAACTGCCCAACACTACAATGGCGAGTATTACAACAATGAAAAGCAGCCACAGACTGCACACAGCACAGCCAGTGATTTTCATACAGAATGCTACGTGGCATTACCAATAAGAAAACATAAACAGCCTACTTACATAGCCCCCATGCTCCCCACAAAAAATTTTACAAATTGTTTTGGGCAGAGGCCAATAATGATTTGATAAAATTTTTCATAATTACAATAACAAAGATATCAAATTCACACACTTATTGGTACAATGTTGGTCAAAAGCTGAAATTTTCTCACAGTCCATATAGACAGTCTTGATCATTCATCACAGTAAAACTGCCGTTTCTTTTCTCAAAGTCTGAGCAGTAAAAGACAATACACACGGAAGTAGTGGATTTCCATGCAGTCTTGAACAAGTAGTGTTGTCCTTCCAACGGAAAGACAGTGCTGACTCTCGACATGCAGACAGGTAATGGGCCACAACAGAGCAAACCCACAGCAGAGTCATTCGAAGTTTTGAAGAATATTCGTAGGTAGGTCATCACAGAGCAGACTTACTGTAGTCCTGGTAGAGATTACGGTATTGGTGGGCCACCAGAGGTGCAGACCCACTGGAGTCCTTGTAGAAATAATGGTACTGGTGAGTCAGCAAAGGTGTAGACCCGCTGTAGTCCTTGTAGAAATAATGGTATTGGTGGGTCATCAAAGATGCAGACCCACTGTGGTCCTTGTAGAGATGGCCAGCAGCCATCTGTTGTGACTGTGCAGGTGCACAATCATCATTGAAGAGTTTTGCGGATAATATAGCAAATCCATAACCACCACTTGTGCACTCACAAAGTTTTTGGAATGGTCCTTAGAACCAGCAATGCTGTTATCCAGTCCCTTGCTGAATTATTAACACATGTGCAAACACTGACAGTCCCTACTTCTCACATATTGTCCATACACTATGACCAACAGAAACGTGTGCAGTGAAAAGGAACTTACAAGTTAATAATATGATAAACTGGTGTCAATTACAATTTTATAACATAAGAATACAATTACAAAGGTACAAAATATATCATTATATTTGTAGTAAAACAAGCTTTACAAAAGAATAGAAATAAACATGTACATCAGTGTTACAGGAATTATGACATGAGTACATACATATAAGATCAGAATAACTTTCGAAACATCAACTTCACACATGAGCATTAAAACAAAACTGAACAAATAATGTTTAAACATCTTTACAAAGTAAATAACATAGTATTAGAAGCATTCTACAATATAACATCAGCTAAACACATAAAGACAGGAAAACACAAACACACAAGGGAACGCAAACACATAGTGGGATAACACAAGGAAAGGACAGGGTTCCTTTTACTGCAGTATTTTGCTAACAAAACCTTCTTTACTTCTAGGAGATCTCCCTTCGTTCTTCATTATTTCCTAAAAGTCCTATCTATACCTGCTTTCTGTACTTTTTTCATATGACTTCTCAATGCATTTCTTCCAATTCATCGCAACTCATTCTCTTGTATAGTCTACACCCTCTTAAGCTAACTTAAATCTACTGAGCTCAGATGCTAACCTAAGGGACGAGACAGTGCAGCAGCACAGAACAATTAACACAAACAGCAATGACAAAAAAAATGGAAATTGGCAAAGCAAACAGCAGCAAATGCAATAACTTAAATCTAAACATGACAAAGCTCAAGCAGAAAAAATATTACACTAAAAAATGGCCATGTCTAATACCTATGTCACATCTTAACACTAGAGCGATGCATCACAAAAACTTACTCTGCAAGAAAGTTAGTAAGTCATTAAAAATTATTTATGCAATTCTTGTGAAGGGAAATGTCTATTTGTGCTCTCTTTTCTAGGAAAGTCCATCATAAATGTATTCTTTACTGGGTCTGTAGACAGAAAATAGTGAGATTAGTACATCTATTAAATTTTATAATAAGCAATGCTGTAGTGCAGCTAGAAACTAGATACTAACGAAAATGAGCAAATATGTACAAAGGAAGGCATGAAACACCATTCATTAGCCATATGGCATTTCATAAGGTAGTAAAAAAATCTCTCAACTAGAAAGACAGTAGTCATAATCAAGTATATAGACATAAAAATATTTCTCGTCATTTCATTAGGCATTTCACTAAATATCATAAATGTAAGAGCTCCACAGTATAATCGTATGTTTTCAAGTTTGAGCGTGTCGTATTTGCGATGCTTTCTACAAAGGACTGTCAATAGCGAGGATAATGGCTGTTTATGTTTTCTTATTGGTAACGCTACGTAGCATTCTGTATGAAAATCACTGGCTGAGCTGTGTGCAGTCTGTGGCTGCTTTGCATTGTTGTAATACTCGCCATTATAGTGTTGGGAAGTTGCCTGTTAACAGCGCGTAGCGTTGCTCAGTTGGAGATGAGCTGCCAGCAGTGGTGGATGTGGGGAGAGAAATGGCGGAATTTTGAAATTTGTATGACTGGATGTCATGAACTGCTATATATATTATGACTTTTGAACAATATTAAGGTAAATACATTGTTTTTTATCTATCAAAATCTTTCATTTGCTAACTATGCCTATTAGTAGTTAGTGCCTTCAGTAGTTTGAATCTTTTACTTAGCTGGCAGTAGTGGTGCTCGCTGTATTGCATTAGCTTGAGTAACGAAGATTTTTGTGAGGTAAGTGATTTGTGAAAGGTATAGTTTAATGTTAGTCAGGGCCATTATTTTGTTGGGATTATTGAAAGTCAGACTGCGTTGCGCTAAAAATATTGTGTGTCAGTATAAGCACAGTCATGTATAATTGTTCAAAGGGGACGTTTCATATGTCGACCCTTAGCCGAGGATACCTCACTGGAATCTTCTGATTTTTTTCTTATAGATTGTGTAATTAGTGTAGCTTTTGTTTATTGCTAGCGCCTAATTATACAGAGAATTTCCTTTGTACTTGTAGTTTTTCATTGTTGTACACAGTTGTGGCATACATGTAGATTTGCACCAAGTATTTCGCAGCTGCGCTTGCAATTAACTAGATATTATTTCCAATGCTATGTTAATGTGTTTTGTTATTTTGCTCTTCAAATTGTGCTTTTCTGTGTTGTCGTGTGAAATATTGTGACAATAATGGTGTGTGACAAACGTAATACTAGGCTTCAAAGTAAACTGAGAAATGACAGTGAAGACGAAAGCAGTGTGTTAGCGGCGCAGAGTAATGAATTAACTAATGTTCAAATTAGTAACTTGGTAATTGTGCATAGGGAATTGGAGTGGGCTGCAAATAATGGTGTAGGCAGTGAAACAATTAGTGAACAGGGAAGCATTATCGATCGATCGGTCGGCAACAGCTCGCCTCAGGAATCCGAAATGACAGAACACAATATTGCAAATACTGTAGACTCAGGTTTTGGGTCCTCACCGTTTTCTCAACTGAGTCAAGACACTTTTTCTGCTTGTCAAAACGTGAATGTTGCCGGTGAGAATGCACTGCCAAAAAGCATAGAGAAACACATTCCAGACGCTAATACATTATTATTGCAATTAATGCAACAAATTGGACCAAATCAGAGACAAACACAGCAAAAGCTTCAAAAGTTAGACAGAATGGAACAACACCAGAGACAAACACAGCAGCAGTTAGACACAATGGAACAAAATCTTCGGAAGTTAGACACCACACTTAAACAAACACTTGAAGATTTAACTACTGAGTTACATAACATTGAATCGAAATGACAAAAAGTCTGTAATGACGTAAAAACACAAATTTGTGAGCATTTCCAACCTACTTTTTCGCGTCATGAAAATGCATTACAGAATCACGAAGCAGCCATAAAACAATTGCAAACTATTGTTCATGAAAGTCACGACACCTTGCAAGCTAAAGTTGACTCAGTTGCATCTAGCGATTCGGTTATGCAACTTGCAAAAACTCAGGAAGACTTAAAGGACACAGTAGATACGATTTCAATACAAATCGACACTCTGAAACTTGGTTCAGAAAAACACACAGAGGAAATAATTTCACTAACGGATAAAGTAGCCGAACTTTCAGTTCAGTTCACTAACTTATCTACAAAGGTAGATGCTGATCTGAATGACACAAGACCTGTAGCCTTCACGGACACTGAAGAGTGTGAACAAACTAGAAATTTCAAACAAAGTGAAAATCAAATCAATACACAGTACAAAAGAGAATTCCGGGAAGTACAAGATCAGTTGGCACAAGTAATACAAGAATTACGTATTTCAGAGGACACTCGCGCTCCAGTACGGGAAGAAGGACATAGAAATACAGAGCAACCACAAAATAATAACACAGGACACTTCGGAGATTATGAAAGAAATTGGCAAGGCGCGTTGAATTTTGAGATGGAACCACCGAAATGAAGTAACAATGAGCGATACGCGACTCACCGACACGATGATTTTGACTATAAGCTGTTCATTACTACACGTAAATTCAAAACATTTAAGAATTCTGGCAACGACATTCATCCACAAGCGTGGCTCCATCAATTCTCTCATTGTTTTCCTCCCAACTGGTCATTAGAGCACAGATTAGAATTTGTGTGTGGCTACTTAGAGAATATTTTTTTAAAA
Organism: Schistocerca americana; assembly: GCF_021461395.2. NCBI lineage: Eukaryota > Metazoa > Arthropoda > Insecta > Orthoptera > Acrididae > Schistocerca > Schistocerca americana. The sequence continues at coordinate 391,816,733 of NC_060123.1, forward strand.
ATATTCTTTAAGTAGCCACACTTAAATCATCATGTCGGCGAGTCGCAAATCGCTCATTGTCACTTCGTTTCGGCGGTTCCATCTCAAAATTCAATGCGACTTGCCAATTTCTTTCATAATTTCGGAAGTGTACTGTGTTATTATTTTGTGGTTGCTCCGTATTTCTATGTCCCTCTTCCCGTACTGGAGCGCGAGTGTCCTCTGGAATACGTAATTCTTGTATTACTTGTGCCAACTGACCTTGTACTTCCCGGATTTCTCTTTTGTAGAGTGTATTGACTTGATTTTGATTTTGTTTGAATTTTCTAATTTGTTCATACTTTTCAGTGTCCGTGATGGCTACAGATCTTGTGTCATTCAGATCATCATCTACCTTTGTAGATAAGTTAGTAAACTGATCTGAAAGTTCGGCTACTTTATCCGTTAGTGAAATTATTTCCTCTGTGTGTTTTTCTGAACCAAGTTTCAGAGTGTCGATTTGTATTGAAATCGTATCTACTGTGTCCTTTAAGTTTTCCTGAGTTTTTGCAAGTTGCGTAACCGAATCGGTAGATGCAACTGAGTCAAATTTAGCTTGCAAGGTGTCGTGATTTTCATGAACAATAGTTTGCAGTTGTTTTATGGCTGCTTCGTGATTCTGTAATGCATTTTCATGACGCAAAAAAGTAGGTTGGAAATGCTCACAAATTTGTGTTTTTACGTCATTACAGACTTTTTGACATTTCGATTCAATGTTATGTAACTCAGTATTTAAATCATCAAGTGTTTGTTCAAGTGTGGTGCCTAACTTCCGAAGATTTTGTTCCATTGTGTCTAACTGCTGCTGTGTTTGTCTCTGGTGTTGTTCCATTCTGTCTAACTTTTGAAGCTTTTGCTGTGTTTGTCTCTGATTTGGTCCAATTTGTTGCATTAATTGCAATAATAATGTATTAGTGTCTGGAATGTGTTTCTCTATGCTTTTTGGCAGTGCATTCTCACCGGCAACATTCACGTTTTGACAAGCAGAAAAAGTGTCTTGACTCAGTTGAGAAAACGGTGAGGACCCAAAGCTTGAGTCTACAGTATTTGCAATATTGTGTTCTGTCATTTCGGATTCCTGATGCGAGCTGTTGCCGACCGATCGATCGATAATGCTTCCCTGTTCACTAATTGTTTCACTGCCTACACCATTATTTGCAGCCCACTCCATTTCCCTATGCACAATTACCAAGTTACTACTTTGAACATTAGTTAATTCATTACTCTGCGCCGCTAACACACTGCTTTCGTCTTCACTGTCATTTCTCAGTTTACTTTGAAGCCTAGTATTGCGTTTTTCACACACCATTATTGTCACAATATTTCACACGACAACACAGAAAAGCACAATTTGAAGAGCAAAATAACATAACACATAAACATAGCATTGAAAATAATATCTACTTAACTGCAAGCGCAGCTGCGAAATACTTGGTGCAAATCTACATGCATGCCACAACTGTGTACAACAATGAAAAACTACAAGTACAAAGGAAATTCTCTGTATAATTACGCGCTAGCAATAAACAAAAGCTACACTAATTACACAAACTACAAGAAAAAAATCAGAAGATTTCAGGGAGGACCCTCGACTAAGGGTCGACATATGAAACGTCCCCTTTGAACAATTATACATGACTGTACTTATACTGACACACAATATTTGTAGCGCAACGCAATCTGACTTTCAATAATCCCTACAAAAGAATGGCCCTGACTAACATTAAACTATTACCTTTCACAAATCACATACCTCACAAAAATCTTCGTTAGTCAAGCTACTGCAATACAGCGAGCGCCACTACCGCCAGCTAAATAAAAGATTCAAACTACTGAAGGCACTAACTACTGATAGGCATAGTTAGCAAATGAAAGATTTTGATAGAGAAAAAACAATGTATTTACCTTAATATTGTTCAAAAGTCATAATATATATAGCAGTTCATGACATCCAGTCTTACAAATTTCAAAACTCCGCCATTTCTCTCCCCACATCCACCACTGCTGGCGGCTCACCTCCAACTGCGCAACGCTACGCGCTGTTAACAGCCAACTGCCCAACACTATAATGGCGAGTATTACAACAATGCAAAGCAGCCACAGACTGCACACAGCACAGCCAGTGATTTTCATACAGAGCGCTACGTGGCGTTACCAATAAGAAATCATAAACAGCCTACTTACAACTGCAGAAGCATCCAAGGAAAGGTCCCAGAATTAGTATCACTTACTCAAGGCTATAATGCACAGATAATGTTGGGAACAGACAGCTGGTGGAAACCAGACTGCAGTCACAACGAAATCCTATGTTGAGATTGGAATTTTATGCAATTATAGGCGCTACAGTCTACAACCGCGCTACTACTACGGTCGCAGGTTCGTATCGTGCCTCGGGCATGGATGTGTGTGATGTCCTTAGGTTAGTTAGGTTTAAGTAGTTCTAAGTCCTAGGGCACTGATGACCACAGCAGTTAAGTCCCATAGTGCTCAGAGCCATTTTTTTTTTTTTTGGAATTTTATCGTAAACATAGGTTAGTCGCTATTGGTGGCGGCGTATTTACTGCAGTAAGAAATTATATAAAATCTAGCAAAATTATCATGGATTCCGAATCTGAATTAATCTGGGTGAAATTAAGTATCAAAAACGGGCAAAAATGGTGATCGGATGCTTTTATAGACCACCTTGGTCAGGGTCTCTAGTTGTAGAGCGCTTCAGACATAACTTTTAGAATATCAGTAGTAATTTTCCTGATCAGGACGTTGTAATAGTCGGTGACTACAACTTGCACTGTATAGATTGGAAGTGTTACGCCATCAATACGAGTGTTATTGTTCTGGATGTGTTGCCCGAAAATTACCTTGAGCAGATAGAGATCCATCTCGTGAGCGTAGCGTCTGGGACCTCCAGGCAACGAGGAAACCTGAACTTATCGAATCAGATAACGTAAAGAAAGGTGTCAGTGATCATAAGACTGCGACAGCACCTATGATGACGGGTCCTACAAGTAATGTTAAGGATAGTAGGAAGATATGTTTGCTCAGCAAGCGTGACGGATAAAAAATTTCAGAATATCTCAAAAGTCAGCATCAAGTATTAGATGTTGAGGACGAAGAAGTGAAGAGCAAACTGAAAAAATTCAAAGGCATCGTTCAACGTCCCCCAGACAAGTATGTTCCGAGTAAGGTTTTAAGGGAAGGCAAAGATCCACCATGGTTTAATAGCCGTGTTAGAAAAGCGCTGCATAAACAAAAAGCACTTCCTAGCTGATAAACAAAAGCTGATCGAAGAGAAATTGAGCGTATGGAAAGCAATGAGAGAAGCGTCCAAAGATTTTAATTGCTAGGCATTGTCAACAGACCTGAATAAAACCCCTAAGAGATGGTCGTATGCAATCAGCAAGCGGGTCAAAATCATCTATTGCTTCTTTCAGTGACCACACCGGCAACGAAACGTCAGATAACAGAGAGACGGCCGAAATACTGATTTCGATCTTTCCAAGTTGTTTCACGGCGGAAGATCGTAACACTGTCCCTCCTTTCACTCGTCGTAGGAACACCTAAATGGCAGAAATTTGGATAGCCGATCGCGGAATTGGAAAGCAGCTACAATCGCTTAGTAGCGGAAAGGTCATCATCATCATCATCATCATTCAAGACTGATTATGACTTTCAGCGTTCAGTCTGGAGCATAGTCCCCCTGATAAAATTCCTCCATGATCCCCTACTCAGTGCTAACATTGGTGCCTCTTCTAATGTTAAGCCTATTACTTCAAAATCATTCTTCACCGAATCCAGGTACCTTCTCCTTGGTCTGCCCCGACTCCACCTACCCTCTACTGCTGAACCCATCAGTCTCTTGAGTAACCTTGCTTCTCCCATGCGTGTAACATGATCCGACCATCTAAGCCTGTTCGCCCTAACTGCTACATCTATAGAGTTCATTCCCAGTTTTTCTTTGATTTCCTCATTGTGGACACCCTTCTGCCATTGTTCCCATCTACTAGTACATGCAATCATCCTAGCTACTTTCATATCCGTAACCTCAACTTTATTGATAAGGTAACCTGAATCCACCCAGCTTTCGCTCCCATACAACAAACTTGGTCGAAAGTTTGAACGGTGCACAGATAACTTAATCTTGGTACTGACTTCCTTCTTGCGGAAGAGAGTAGATCGTAGCTGAGCACCCATTGCATTAGCTTTGCTACACCTCGCTTCCAGTTCTTTCACTATGTTGCCACCCTGTGAGAAAATGCATCCTAAGTACTTGAAACCGTCCACCAGTTCTAACTTTGTTCCTCCTATTGGCCACTCAATCCGCTTATATCTCTTTCCCACTGACATTACTTTCTTTTTGGAGATGCTAATCTTCATACCACAGTCTTCAAATTTCTGATCTAGCTCTGAAATATTACTTTGCAAACTTTCAATCGAATCTGCCATCACAACTAAGTCATCCGCATACGCGAGACTTATTCTTACCCAGCCAGTCTATTGTTTTCAACATATGATCCATAAATAATATGAACAACAGTGGAGACAGGTTGCAGCCTTGTCTTACCCCGGAAACTACTCTGAACCTTGAACTCAGTTTACCGTCAACTCTAACTGCTTGCTTACTATCTATGTAGAGACCTTTAATTGCTTGCAGAAGTTTGCCTCCTATTCCATAATCTCGTAGAACAGACAATAACTTCCTCCTAGGAACCCGGTCATATGCCTTTTCTAGATCTATAAAGCATGGATACAATTCCCTGTTCCACTCATAGCACTTCTCCATTATTTGCCGTAAGCTAAAGATCTGGTCCTGACAACCTCTATGAGGCCTAAACCCACAATGATTTTCATCCAATTTGTCCTCACCCACAACGCTGATTAAAGAGGTACCTCTGTAGTTGTTTCAATCTGTTCTGTTTCCATGTTTAAAGATTGGTGTAATTACTGGTTTCGTCCAGTCTGATGGAAGCTGTCCCGACTCCCACGCCATTTCAGTTATCCTGTGTTGCCATTTAACACCTGACATTCCACTGTAGTTGATGAGTTCCCTCTTAATTTCATCCACTCCAGCCGCTTTATTGCACTGCAGTCTATTGACCATTTTCTCCACTCCTTCAAATGTGATCCTATTTCTATCATCATTCCTATCCCATTGTACATCGAAATCTGAAACATTATTGATCGTATTTTCACCTACATTGAGCAACTCTTCGAAATATTCCCTCAATCTGCCCAAGGCATCAACAGGATTCACCAGCAGTTTTCCTGACCTGTCCAAAATACTTGTCATTTCCTTCTTACCTCCCTTTCGAAGACTGCTAATTCCACTCCTGAATGGTTTTCCAGCAGCTAGGCCCGAAGTCTTCAACCTGCTTCCAAATTCTTCGCAAGATTTCTTCTTGGGTGCAGCAATTATCTGTTTGGCTTTGTTTCTTTCTTCAACATTCTGTCTACCTAAGATCTAGTATGTAGCTATTTTTGATACGCCTTCTTTTTCCTTTTACAGGCTGCCTTGACTGTGTCATTCCACCAAGCTTTTTGCTTCATCCTACCTTTACACACTACTGTTACAAGACATTCTTTAGCCACTTTTAGTACTGCGTCCCTATACCTTGTCCATTCCTTTTTCAATGACTGTAATTGACTACCTTGAACTGACTGGTACCTTTATGAGATCACTGTTATGTACTTGTGCATGATTTCCTTATCCTGAAGTTTCTCCACTCTTATCCTCCTGCATATCGACATGACCTCTGCACTTTCTGCCTCACAATACCAATTTCACTGCAGGTTAAACAGTGATCAGTATCATCAATGAATCCCCTGAATACACGTGTGTCCCTCACAGCCTTCTTGAGTTCCTTATCTGTTATTATATAGTCAATAGCAGATCTGGTTCCCCTGCCTTCCTAAGTATACCGGTGAATGTTCTTATGTTTAAAAAAGGAGCTTGTGACTACTAAGCCCACACTGGCACAGAAATCCAAAAGTTGTTTCCCGTTCCTGTTGGGTCCATATCCTCTCCAAATTTACCCATAACTTTTCCATACCTTTCTGTTCGATTTCCCATCCTGACATTAAAATCACCGATGAGCAGAACACTGTCCTTGTCCTTTATTCTAACAACTACCTCACTGAGTGCGTCATAAAAACTATCCATCTTATCTTGATCTGTCCCTTCACAATGCGAATATACTTACGCAATCCCAATTTTCTTGCTAGACACTGTCAAATCTATCCACATCAGTCGTTCGTTTACATACCTTATTGCAACTATGCTGGGTTCCATTTCCTTCCTGATGTAAAGCCCTACACCCCATTGTGCTATTTCTGCTTTGACTCCAGACAGGTAGACCTTGTATTCTCCCACTTCCTCCTCTTTCTCACCCCTACCCGAATGTCACTAACAGCTAAAACGTCCAACCCCATCTTACTTGCAGCCTCTGCCAGCTCTACTTTCTTCCCAGAGTAGACCCCCATTGATATTAATAGCTCCCCATCTCGTTACCATTCGTTTGCCGAGTCGTATGTTAGGAGTCCCTGGTTTGTCCATTAGAGGTGGGATTCCGTCACCTCCAAAGGTCCGAGGCATTTTGTTCTGATTGTTGACAGCGTCATATTTAAAGTACCAGGGAATCAGGTTGCTAGCCCTACTTGCCCCGGGTCCCATTGAGTTTTACCCCTAACGGTTGAAGGACTAACTGCTGGATTTGGTAGTCTTTGCTGTCTGGGAACAAAGGTGACCACGTCTCAGAATATGCCAGAGATGCCTAGCCTTATTCTAGAGTAACTGGTATCTCAACTGTCAGGACCACTTACGTGACCACTCATACGTTGCCCGTGGTTCATGAACTAGGACATGACAACAGGAACCCCGCACCATGAACCGGAAAGATTTCAGGACTATATGAGATACCTGTAAGATTCTATAAAGATTAAGCGAAAGAACTTGGTCCCCTTCTAGCAGTAATTTATCGTAGATAGCATGAGCAACAAAAGGTACCTAACGACTGGAAAAAAGCACAGGTCATTCCCGTTTTTAAGAATGGCCGTAGGACAGGTCCACACAATTATAGACCTATATCGTAGAAGTCAATCTGTTGTAGAATTATGCAACATGTTTTGTGCTCAAGAATTATGACCTTTTTGGGAATCAACTTGGATTCCGCAAACACAGATCCTGCGAAACTCAGCTCGCTCTGCTCTTCAATGAGATCCACAGCGCAGCGGATAATCACAGTCAGGTTGATGCCATGTTCCTTGATTTCAGTAAGGCATTTGACACAATCCCATACTGCCGTTTAATGAAGAAAATACTAGTTTACGGAGTATCAGAGCAGAGCTGCGAATGTATTCAAGACTTTCTTGCAGATAGATATCAACACGTCGCTCTTAACGGAAGTAAATCGACAAATGTAAAGGTAATATCCGGAGTACCACAGAGAAGTGTGACAGTAGCGGTGATGTTTACAATATATTTAAATGATCTCGTAGAAGGCGTCGGATGCTCTTTAAGGCTATTCGCAGATGATGCAGTTGCCTATACCAAAGTGGCAACGCATGAGATAGTAAGAATTTGCAGAACTAACTGCAGAGAACTGATGAATAGTGCAGGTGACCCTTAACGTAAATGAATGTAACATATTGCGCATACTTATGGAAAGACATCAAAAATAGTTAAAATGGCTCTGAGCACTATGGGACTTAACATCTGAGGTCATCAGCCCCCTAAAACCTAGAACTACTTAAACCTAACTAACCTAAGGACATCACACACATCCATGCCCGAGGCAGGATTCGAACGTGCGATCGTAGCAGTCGCGCTATTCCGGACTGAAGCGCCGAGAACCGCTCGGCCACCGCGGCTGGCAGGGGAAAAAATCCACTACTGTACTGCTACACTATTGATGATAAACAGCTGGAGACAGCGTCTGCCGTAAAATATCTAGGCATAACTATCCAGAGCGGCTTTAAGTGGAATGACCATATAAAACAAATAGTGGAAAAAGCAGACGCCCGACTCAGATTCATCGGAAGAATCTTAAGGAAATGTAACTCATCCAAGAAAGATGTAGCGTAAAGACGCTTGTTCGCCCGATTCTTGCGTATCATTCCACTATCTGGGATCCCTGTCAGATAGGACTGGCAGAGGAGATAGTGAAGATCCAACGAAGAGCGACACGTTTCGTAATGGGATCCTTTAGCTGACGAGAGAGCGTTACGGAGATGCTAAAAAAACTCCACTGGCAGACGTTACAAGAGGGGCGTTGTGCATCACGAAGAGATTTTTACTATTGCAATTTTGAGACAGCACTTTTCAGGAGGAGTCAAACAACATGTTACTCCCTCCCCCTCCCCCCCACCCCCCACTTACATCTCGTGTACTGAACACGAGGAGAAAATTCTAGAAATTAGAGCCGATACAGAGGCTTACCGACAATCATTCTCTCCACGCACTATTCGCGAGTGGAACTGGGTTCGAGGAATCACATAGTAGTGCCGAAAGTACCCTCCGCCACACACCATTACAAGGCTTGCGGAGTATGATGTAGATGTAGATGAAAGCATAAATCATACCATTCATATCTCGTTTAACTATTTTTCTTGCAGGTGTGGAAATACAGTTGCTTAAGTGTCGAGAGAAGAAGTGTTTCTACCGCCAAGCAAGACTTTTCTGTTCATGGATTACGCGTTGACTAAGATAATTTCCGGTCTAGAATCGTTAGATTTGTAACGGTAGTATTTGAGGTTGATATCTACAAATTCCTGTTTAATAGGATCGCGTAAGAATTTATATGCCTACCGAGAGCGCGAATTTTTGTTTTGCACTTTTCTATGCTTCATCAGTAAGGTAGTCATAGTGTTGAAAAATCTGAAGCAGTATGTGCATCTGTTCCTCTGAGGTATCTCCGATAGCATGATTTCTAATGATGAGTATAAGTGGAAACCCTTTTAGGTATTACTTTTTCGTAAAACTCGTTTTCAATACTGCTGTGTTCTCAGTACTCTGTTTCATATACCTAGGCTTGTTACAGGTGTAATGACTGAAATGTTTCAAGCATTCTTTACTAAAACGTGTACTGTCTTTGTGTCAAGCAGTAATTCCCTCACGTGTTCCAAGTGCCGTTCGCCCTAGTCTTTGTTTCGCAAGATCTATACAAGGATGTTGAGACAGTTAAGGCTGTGAACACATTCCATGTAATTTCATGAATAACTGAAATTTTTTAATTTTAGAGATGCAGCTGAAACATTATTGTCAATGCAGGCGTGTAAGATCTCCAAATGTAGGATGACTAAATTATCTCCTGCTCACCCGCCTAAAATATTTAAAAGATTTCTTATTCTGAAACAGGAGACTAAAATAATGTCAGGATATTCAAAATAGGAAAGCCCATGGCAAATGTGTACTTTGCCGTACTTATTCTGGAAGACCAGTTGTGTTTATCAGTTTGAAAACGGAAATACATGTTGGGGGTGCTGCCATTTCTTCTAAAATGGTTCGAATGACTCTAAGCACTATGGGACTTAACATCTGAGGTCATCAGTCCCCTAGACTTAGAACTACTTAAACCTAACGAACCTAAGGGCGTGACACACATCCATGCCCGAGGCAGGATTCGAACCTGCGACCGTAGGAGCAGCGCGGACCCGGACTGAAGCGCTTAGAACCGCTCGGCCACAACGGTCGGCCACCATTTCTTCTTCATCAGCACAAGGAGCTTCACGTTAATCATAGGAGCCCAAGAATGTAGTTGTGTGGTAAACAGAACTGAATACACAGAGCTTTATCTTTTCAGTAATTTAATTTAGTTATTAATTTGTAAAGAATGTATAAAATAAATGAGAAAAGGTTCTCCTTGTCCAAAGTTCTACCAGTTAAATTACTACTGCTGTATTTCTGGGTATTATCATAAATAAAATGTAGTGGCTCAGTATTAAGGGCACCTAGGATGAAAACCTTAGTATTGGCACTTCGAACCAGTCAGTCACCTGGTATGACGCTAAGACCATTCTTAATAAATTACGTAATTTCTTAATTTGTCTCATAATTTTTACAGCATAGAGTGGGCAGCATAATTTGGTGGTATAAGAGCACCTTCTCAAGTTTTCATATTGAAATATTTACAGAAAGACATACAGTGTTTTTCGGTTCTCCTGACAAATTTGTGATGTGATACAGAGGACATTTCCAGTTCCTCTGTTCAAATGTAATGTCCTGTTTATAAATATACCTTGCGGGGCTCGCTGCTTCCTGTCGGTGGTTTAGCTTGGAACGTGCACGGCATTGCCGGTGCTACCACGTCTCCGTGCCTGATGGTCTGCACAGCTGACAGTCATGGGTTCGACTCTGGTACTGCTACAGAATTTTCTTTGGTGGGAGGACTAGAACGAGTGTGCACCCAGCTTCATAATGCTCCATCAAGGTCCACTTACATGAGGTTATCTAACCCGACACCAGCCGGGAGGGCAGTGTGTTGAGTCCACAACCCTCCGTACCGTATTCTCCATGAGGCTAATGGTCGAGGATGGCACTGTGGTCGGTCAGATCCGTCTTTGACCAGGAAGTTGGTGCTTTCCATCCTTCCATGTCTCTTTGGCAAAATGTCCAGCTTGGAGGCACGAAGCAGACGCCCTTTGCCGTCTAGTGCTCCTTGCCGAGGACTAAAGAGCATTGCTTCTCACACAGAAAATATTTATGGTGAAAATTTAAAACTGTATGTGGGAATGGGATTCAATCAAGGAAACTTACCTTTCGTGGGCGTGGCAATACCAAATTATCTGTCCAAGCTGGCATTACAGGTCGATTCAAAGTTGAACTGTCCACGAGCGTATCCTCATATCTAGCAAACTAAGCAAATGCTTTCCTTTAGTAAGGCTAGCACCTCCAGGGCACTAGTCATGGTAAAGTCGTTTGCTCTCAAATAGCGACAATTATATCACAACTATTGTAGGAAACAGGCGTCTGGGGTCGAGTACTGATGTAACGTAGAGCTTTTACTTGTCACGGGGCCAATATATCTTCATTTGTCGTATATTGCCAAGAGAACTGAAATGCGGTAGGGAGCTGGTGTTGAGTGGAAAGGTCTGAGCCAAAATGAATTTATCAACGTTTCTAAAAACACTAATTAATATATTTTTAAAAAGCAAAAATCTTAAAATAGCATTAATAAACTGTCTCCACAACTGAAAAGACTAAATTTCAATAACACAGCTGATAGCAAACACCTCAAAACGGCAACAGTATAAAATAACTTCCTCTTAGTAAAGAATATTAAATGAAGTAAAATTTCAGTTACATTACAAACAGCAAAACATAGAATCAAATTAATATGTCACAAGTATCAACCATCGGCTATTGCCAGTAATTATCAAATCGTCGTTGCCTTCGAAGCAGCCAAAATGACTGAAAAATGTGGTTCAAATGGTTCAAATGGCTCTGAGCACAATGGGACTTAACATCTATGGTCATCAGTCCCCTAGAACTTAGAACTACTTAAACCTAACTAACCTAAGGACAACACACACACCCATGCCCGAGGCAGGATTCGAACCTGCGACCGTAGCAGCAGCGCGGCTCCGGACTGGAGCGCCTAGAACCGCACGGCCACCGCGGCCGGCAATAAAATAAAATCAAAGGATGTAACATAAGGGAGGGTCGAAACATTTTAGAATGGATTTGGCACACGCCGATACTGCTTGTACTTCAGGCATGGATGCAGGATTCGGTTCTGTGGGGGAGAGGGGAGGGGGGTATATCTAATTGCTGCTCGTAACCCTGCCCCTCTCCCCCTCCAACTATGGCCTTTTGTTACTCTCAGATTTACATACAAAAAGTGCCTATGATTTGAATTAAATAGCAATTCAATGCGTAAGATATTCAAATATAATGTTAAGAATTTTCTTGGATTAATGGTTAATAGATTACTTCAACGTAACTTCCAAGAAATCGCAAAACCGAAAGGCATACATAATTTGAGAAACGTAAGTCCGTAACACTGAACGTTACGTACAATACATTTAGGGAGGATAACAGCCCTAAATTCCAATAATTTTCATAGTCTCATAACTGACACGACTTAAAATCGAAGTGCAATATCACCATTATAAATATTTCACTTACAAATAAGATTGTCAACACAGTTCTAGAGCAATGAGTACATGTGAATAGATGGGAAGTGCAATTTCTTTCAGGGGTTTCTGCCTATATTCGGAAAATCGTTATTCTCCCTTAGCTAAGAGTCTTTCCCTTCTTGTTCTGTATTACTGTGTGGCTTTACTATAACGTAAGCTTTTAGAATTACTTGTTTGTTTCGAGGGCCACAGTTTTAATGCTACTTCATTCTTCTCTGAAATTCGGCCGAAAAATTTCTTTTATGTAAGAAAATAACGCACTGATGGAAAAAAAATCACAACCCCAAAAAATATTAATGAAGAGAAACGAAATTTCGGGATCACGGTTTGTGAAGTACAGGAAAATCAATAACAGGTGCAACCGCCAGGATATTGAATGCAAACATTAAAAATGCGCATGCCTTGTGTCGTACGGTGCCGAATGTCAGTTGTTAGGATGATGCTCCATGCCAGGTGCACTTGGTCGGTGAGTACAGAAACGTTTAATGCTGTTTACGGATGACGCTGGAGTTGTCCGATGATGTCCCATATGTACTCGATTAAAGACAGATCTGGTGAGCGCGTCAGTCAAGGCAACATGTCGACACTCTGTAGAGTATGTAGGATTACAACAGCGGTATGTGGCGCACCGTTATCCTGTTGGAAAACACCCTGTGACAGGACAACAAGTCGATTCACCAGAATGACGTAGACATTTGCAATCACACTGCCACAGCGCTCGTGTTGTCTTACGAAATCACAACCAGACGATAAATCCGCGTTAGGTCTAGTATGTCGAGGCCGCAGACAAGTTGGTTGTAGTCGCCCACCTCGCTTCGCTGTAACCAAAAAACGGCCATTAATGGCACCTAGGCAGAATCAGCTTTCATCAGGAAAGACAAAAAACCTCTACTCCGTACTCCAATGAGTGGTCACTTGACACTACTGAGTAGCAAACGTCGGTGGTTTGGGGTCAGTGGAATGTAAGGTTCAGGGAGTCAGGTTCGGAGATATCTTTGAAGCAACTGGTTTGTAACAGTTCGTGGTGACACTGTGCTGCCAATTGCTGCTCGACTGCTGCTGTAGAAGCAGTACGGTGCGCCAGAACCATACGACGAATACGATGCTCCACGCTCTCGATAGTTCCACGTGGCTATACGGAGCCTGGTCTCTTTACTTCCGTACACTGTCGTGACAACCGCTGTCAGCAATCATGTACAGTGGCTGCATTGCTTGCCAAGTCTTTCTGCAATATCACAGGAGGAATATCCAACTTCTTGTAGCCCAATTACACGACTTCGTTCGCACTCAGTGTGGTGTTGATAGTGGCATCTCTGTCGCCATAAAGGCATTCTTAATTATCATCAACTCACCATGTCCAATCTGAAAGGTAACTAACGCTCACGATCGTTGCAGCGTGTATTCAAAGGAAACCTGATTTGCATCGACATAGTTGGGCTACTAGCGCCACTCTTTGCGACTGGCGTGAAATCTCAATAGAAATCTTCTTTCAGGCGTAGAAACACGCCTACCAACTGCCGTTTAGTAGCACCACTCCCTCTTTGATTTGGGAATTTTTTTTGTCACTGTAAATACTTTCAGTAATCCGTTATTTGGATCGGGAGATGTAATCCTGATCCCATGATATCATTCTCCCCTAAGCCCTCTCCTATGTAACTGGACGCCTTGCATCATACGCTGCTGCGATTCCAGAGAAAGGAAACTCCCTAATTTATGGTTCAGGCAAACTACAGAATGGCTTTAGTAATGACACATGGTTGACAGCTGCTGTCAGTCCTTTTCTTTCCGGATTTCTGTAGGCTGTTATGGCGAGGAAATGACTGCCTCTGTGAGTTTAGATTTCTACTTCAATGTCTAGTAATGAGCTGCGAAAACTTTGTTATACGACAGTAGATGACTTAACGATGCTGCGTGGTATACACGAGTGTCGTGCTTAGAGTGTGGAGCAGAGACCAGTGCAGTGCACCTGCGCACAGCTCTGAGAACGGCGGGTGCAGCGGATTGTGACGCGCATTGCGACGTCACACAAGTTGTGGCGAGTTCTCGCAGCCAGAAGCTGCGGCGCGGACTACAGCACAGCAGAGCAGAACCCTAATAAAAGCGGCCATTCATCTGCACGCTGCCAGGGGAACGGGCGCTCCCAGCGGGTCGCTGATTTATGGCCCAACGACAAGCCTCAAAAAAGTTTCAAATGGCTGCTGCATGCTGCTGTTCTCTACCACACAACACTCCTCCGCTCTCCTGACCATTTACTTAACAACCACTTGGAAGGAACCTCTGCCACAAGTGCCGGCAACATGCTGCACTGTTCGATTCGACGCATTTATTTTACTATCTAGTCAACTTCTAATCTATTAGCTTAGGTAAATGCAACTAAATATTGTAATAACTTTAGTTTAAACCTGGATAATTGGTTTAAGTCCAAATTGCCTTAATTTTAACAGTGGTTCCAGATTTCGATCATGCGACTTTCCGTCATCAGATTACTAAATGAAAAGCACCAGTTTGCTTTTGCTCACCAATATTACTTTTATAGTGTTAACCGGTTTTTTACAAGGCCATCTGAAGACATTTACTGAGCATTGTCACCAATGAAGTTACAATGTTAGCAAACAACATTGCAAGAAAAGTAACACATCTAGATTGAAGCAGAAACACACAGTAAGTAACATCTTTGAAAGTGTGGTGCTAATGCAATGAAAAAGTAAAAAAATTGAACAGTAAATAAATAACAATGCAGTAGACAGGAAAACGTTTAACAAAAAAACAGGAACAGCATGCCTACATAACAGTTTCTATTAATAAACAAAACTAATAAAATAAAATAAAATTAGTACTAGACAAGGCTACATCTGGAGGTATGAAACACGGGGAGTGATACACGAACCAATTAAAAGGAGAAACAATTATCAATGTAAATACAAAATACATAACTAACTTAAGCAATATCAATAATATAAATATCAATAAGATAAATAAATGCAGGAAAATGGAGGCGTTTGAGGGAACATACAGTAAATGCAATATGTGAGAGTGTGGTGATATTACATTTTAATACTAACATTATATTCAAAAGAGTGTCTATGTAACATTTTGCATTAAATAAACAAACAAAGTAAAATATGAACAATATTCGACGAGACAACTACAAGAGGTGTCAAACATGGACAGTAATACAAGCAAGAAAGCCTTAACTATGGAGACTACAGTCTATATGGAACACAAAGACAACTTCGATAAATGAAAAGCACTTAATGGATACAGGAAAATTGGAATATGTAGGAACAGACAGTGTGGAAGTAATGAACAACAGAGATGATTATATGAAGTTTAGGAGAGGAGATGTGCTTAGCTATGTGTGCTCATTTAGGATCAGATCTGGACTGTGAGCGAGATGACTGTTAATTTCCAGGACTTCCAGAGTTTATGGTCTATGTTTGCTAGGTGAAGTACACAGGACACTGGCTGGTAGTTGTGACCCTTACTCAGTACAAACTCAGCGAATCAGAACAGGTGATTTTGTACACCCCACTGTTGGTTAATAACTGGATCTTATCTTTGCTATTAAAAACACAATGGGCTGTAGTGTTACTAACATAGTACGAAAGCCTGTACCTGCCGGCTTTCAGTGCTTTGGCTACAATCTGTGATACCTCACCTAGAAATGTTAGTGTACACCATTTCTTGCAGACGGTGAATGGGGAAGCAGGTGGGCCATAGAAGAGCGGTATAATTTTCCTCTGCAAGATGTGGCCAATAAGAACTGGACTGTAGCCATTGGCTGTGGCAATAAATTTGATTGTATCTAACTCTGCCTTAAAATCATCTCTGGACATGGGGATGGATATGAGACATTGAGACATTGAGTGGAAAGTTGCATGTTTGTGAGCTAAGGGGTGTTGTGAGCAAGAAAGTGCTTTTCATTTATTACAATGTTCTTCTACCAAGAACCGACGGAAGATTCTGTTAACGTCATCAGGTTAATTTAAACTGTATACGACGACCGAGTAACGTTAACAAATGCTACAAGGATTTGCTACTAGGAACAGTTGATCAATCGATAACGGATACCGCGCACTTTCTATTCATATGGGCTTCATATTGGTTTGATAAGGGTTGTCGTATAACCGTAATCAATTGAGACACGTTGATTCTATTAAATAAAGTCGCTCATGTTGCGGCTGGATGAGTTTTCCTTTTTATTTAATATAGTTTATTTATTTATTTCTTTATTTATTGAATCGAAGGAATGATTCCTTTCGTAGCAGTGGTGTGCAACATTCATAATGTACATAGGACCGGCTTACCCATGAGACAAAGGAACGGGATAATTATTTTGTTTCGTTAGTTTTATTTGATTTGTTTGGGTCTTACTACCCTTACCACCAAGAAGAATTTCGCGGAATAGTCGCAAAGGCTTCTGCTGGGACTCGGAATGTACGACAGTAGTTAATGTAAAGCACCTCAATATGTTTCGAATCGATATATACTCAGTATATCTGTAGTTTACATAAGCAGATTAAAGAAAATACCTGGATGTAGTGGGTGGTGCCTTGGAGAAGTTCACTGCTGACCTCTTACTTCACTTTTTTCATAATCTTATTTTGCTTTGGCTTCAAAGTGTGACGGAAGATTGGCAACGGCTGCGTGCCCGTATGATTAATATCGTATGTTACTTCAGCCGACCATCATAAATATCGCCTCAAACCTCACTGGGTAATTAATGAGAGAGTAGAATAAGTAATTGCACTGTATTACATTAATTCTGAATTGACAAAAAATTAAACAAGCTAGAGTTGGCCATGTGCTAATTTCACGTACAAAGCTGTATATTTACCTACTAAAATGTACTTTAAACAATGTCAGTGATTAGCTGGACTGTTATATTTATGGGTTCAGTGAATATTATCGAGAGGTTTTATACTGTTTATCTTTATGAGCAGGCAACTTTATTGTATACTCAGATAAACAGGTACTGCAAAGATGTAACAGCTACCGCCGGCCGGTGTGGCCGTGCGGTTAAAGGCGCTTCAGTCTGGAACCGCGTGACCGCTACGGTCGCAGGTTCGAATCCTGCCTCGGGCATGGATGCGTGTGATGTCCTTAGGTTAGTTAGGTTCAATTAGTTCTAATTTCTAGGCGACTGATGACCTCAGAAGTTAAGTCGCATAGTGCTCAGAGACATTTGAGCCATTTTGTAACAACTACCAAATAAAATAAATTGATCCTAAACTTTCCTATCCTACCGGACACTGAGTACAAATATTAAAAGAAAAACTCACCTGCTTGTAACAGGATTTTCTTTGAGCAAGACAATTTGACACTTAGCCGGCCGTCATTCAGTCAAGATGGTATACTCAGTGTTGAAACAAAACAATAGGCTTTACCAGAAATATCGACCCTTAGACAATGTGTCTAACAGTGTATTTTAAATACGACAGTATGCCATTTTAGGCACTGTATAACACTTGTAAGTAAGCGTTATAAATATGGAGCCTTATATAGTTATATCACTTCTTATGTATTTCACTGTTATTGTCTAATATGCTTTCAGAAAACATTTGATAATGGCACTTTGAAGCCGAAATCATGATCGTGTAAGTGCAAAAGGAACACTGAACACTGCAAATAAACTACAGTCTTACAGCGGTACTGACTTTACAGACTCATGAGAGACGCACTAGGTAGAAGCGTTAAGGATTAAGCGAAGGGAGTCACCTAAGTGAACGTCAGCTCATGTGGAACCTTTTTCTGGCGTCCAAAGCTGACAGCAAGCAATGTGAATAACTGAACAGTTTCTCTTTCTTTTCAGAAGTTATAACGCCGACTGTAATTTCTTCTTCCCTCACATCAACGTTTGTCCTGTAGCGTAGTGGCGTCTCAACGTTAAGTTGCGTGTCTCCATTTATGGTGATTTTATTCTTGTAGTCTGTATGGAGAGTATCTAGTCAACGTTACGCCGATCTCGCAATAGCTAGTTTTCGGTTGACTCTCAATGAAAACTAGCGTTCTGCTGGTGTTTCTTGATCTATTCTAGGTTGGTTCTGCATCACTGTAGACGGTTTTCACACATCTTTTTGAACATAGATGCTAGTCCGTGCGTCATCTACAAATCTCTTCCTGAAAATAAGTACCAGGACTGAAGTGCACCGTAGCATTTTAGGTATGCGTTACAACAAGTCCCTGCTCTGCTTCTCAAGTTGCTGGAGACAAAGATTCTACATGGTATAAGGTATGTGCGCATACTGCAGAGTTGTATACAGAAATAATACTGGAAACAGTAAGCGCGTGGTGTGGAATAACGGCTGCAATTGTCATCGTCCCGTATGTCCTCTGTAGCACAACGACTGGGAAACGCTACCTTCAGATGCTACAGATAACGTTTGACTCAGGTTCTCTGGATGAGAAAATACCGAGGACATTATCTTCATGGAAGACTGCTCATCTCCTCGCTTTGCAAATGTCGTGCGGAATTGATTGAATGAGAAGTTTCCAGGACGTTGGCTGGGGAGACATGGACCTCATAAATGACCTGCTAGAAGTCCAGAACTGACACAGAGTGACTTTTCTTTACGGACCTGGGCAAAAGATGAAGTGTACCGGTTGAAACGTTGCACATTGGACGAATTAGAAGCACGTATTTGGGGAGTCCTTACCAACACCCTGCTTAACTTTCTCCAGAAAGCTGTGTATTCCATTCCAGGTCGTTTGAGGACTTTGGTCGACGCCACTGGGCGTATTTTATCTTATTGCTATATGACAGTGTACTTACTGTATTAGTTTGGAATAAATAACTCTTCAAAGATAAAAGTTGTACGCCAATTACAACATTTAGTTTCTTCCGGCCCACCCTTATTTTCGACTTGAGTCCATCCAGAATATGATCAGAAATTAAAGCAGACACTGTCTACCATTCAAAGCATGC
The DNA here is from genome assembly GCF_021461395.2 of Schistocerca americana. Lineage (NCBI taxonomy): Eukaryota > Metazoa > Arthropoda > Insecta > Orthoptera > Acrididae > Schistocerca > Schistocerca americana. The sequence goes on from NC_060123.1 coordinate 391,835,805, forward strand.
ACTTCTGACGTGGTTCGTGATTTCGGAAACGAGTGAGTCGTCTGAAGCGATTTTTGAGCTAAGATGTTTAAAGATACATGTCTCTAGCAGGTCTGCATAGTAGATATTAACAGTGTCCGTATTATTAGATTCTGTTGACACGCGTTCTGTCCTCTTTATATTGAGAGCATAAGATATTAGTAAATTAGCAGAATAAATTCATAAATTTGAAACACACACACGTAGTTTTTTGCTTCGATAATGAACAAACAGAAACCAGTTACACCTTTAAGTCACAGTAATATTTAACTGGGTGCAGACTCAGGAATTTCACAGTTTTCCTGACAGATCTGCCTAACGAAAGATAAGTTTCACTAATCGTGAACAAGTATCTTTAAACGAGATATTTTGCAACATGATTGTATAATCAGTATTGCTTTAATTCAAAGGTTAGTTTTGCTGCTTACCTCTGTCTTAAATTAATCGAAAAACAAAATATAAAGTTTCAACAATCCTCTCTCGGCGGTTGACAGATTTATAAACTTGAAAAAATGGCTCTGAGCACTATGCGACTCAACTTCTGAAGTCATCAGTCGCCTAGAACTTAGAACTAATTAAACCTAACTAACCTAAGGACATCACACACATCCATGCCCGAGGCAGGATTCGAACCTGCGACCGTAGCGGTCGCTCGCTTCCAGACTGTAGCGCCTAGAACCGCACGGCCACTCCGGCCGGCTTTATAAACTATTCGATAGACCATTCAGTCAACGTATTTGTTAAAAAACACAAAAGAAATTTAAATGTCAGTGCCACTACCAGTAACTGTAAAGTTCCTAAGAACTCATGTAGAAAGTTCATTCGTCGTCTCGAAAAATACCAAATTTTGCGTGCCTACTGTCAGTGACTTAGTCTTGACAGTTAAACTGCCGGAAAAAATTGACACCGAGAAGGAGTTGTGCGATATAATCTAAAACTTATAGGTATGTTTCTACATCTGGGGGATGATTTATATTCACACTTCACGCCAGTCGCTTATGAGTGGTGTTAGTGGCGCCACTATGAATATGCGAATCAAGCTTTCTTTAAATACATGCTGTAACGATCGTGAGCGTTACTTATCTTTGAGGCTGAACGTGGTGAAATGATGTTGGTCAAGAATGTCCGTAACGCGACAAAGACGCCATTATCATAACTTCACCAACCTTGGATGATGTCGTGTAATAGGGCTACAAGAAGCTGGGTGTTCCTTCTGCAATACTGGAAAAAGACTTGGCAGCAGTACAGCCACCGTATATTACTGCTGGCCGTGATGATCACGGGAATGTACGATCGCAAGGAGACTCCGCTCCGGTCTACCACGTAGCACTATCGAGAGGGAAGACCACCGTGTTCGGCTTATAGTTCTGGCGCATCGTACTGAATCTATAGCGGCAATCCGAGCAAGAGTTGGAAGAATAGCTACACGACGAACCGTTACAAATCGGTAGCTTTTAGGGTAGCTCCAAGCCAGACGTGCTAAACTGCACATTCCACTGATCCCAAACTAACTCCATTTGCGACTTCAGTGGTGTCCAGCGAGAGATCATTGTAGGGAAGGTCGGAAGTCTGTTGTGTTTTCTGATGAAAGCAGGTTCCGCTTCGATCCCAAGGATGATCGTGCGTTAGAAGGAGGCCAGCTGAGGGCCTGAAAGCAAACTGTCTGCGGCTAGATATACTGGACCCACACCTGTAGTTATGGTCTAGGGTCTGATTTCGAGTTAGCCCAAGCACTTTGACTTCAGGTTTGTACGTCAACGTGATTCGACCCGTTGTGTTGCTAATCCTAACAGAATTCGAGGGGACGTTTTCCAACAGTATAAGGCTTGACCACATACCAGCAATTACCATTTGAAGTATCTTGTCTCGCGCTTACATTAACCTGTGATCTTGCAATGTTAAGCACTTAAATATGTTACCTAGACAAATGTATTCCTGAAACTTCATTACTCTAAATAAGTTATATTTTTGCCTTGCGTTTTTATTTTGCGGTATTGTGCATAGATTGTAAAGGCTGCATATCTGCAGCAGAAGACTTTCGTAAAATTACATTAACTACAGTTTTATGTGTTCTCAGCAAAGTATTAGTGTTTTTGTGCTGTGATGAGTGAGCAGACACAAAATTACAATCATGGTGGCAAAATTGGGTTAATGTGAACAATGCCAATGCAGCGTAACGCAAAATGCAAAATGGCAAAAACTGTCAATAGTATATGTGAAACGATATTTCTTTCGGCAGCGAACTCCGCTAATCATAATCGAAGAGGCAGTGGTTTCCAGAATATGCGAACAGGAGACAGAAACACAAATGAGCACAAAAGATGCTTTACACGTAAATAAAAATGAAGACAAGATGTATCGAAACAGCATTAGTTCTGACAACAGGGATTTATAAACTACACGATATGTTTGTCGTTTGAACAAGTGCGTGTCTTCATTAAAAGACTCTTTAATAAACTGCAGTACACTTGAGATGGGGAAACCAATAATTGAAGAAACTGGATTTTGCTTGCTGTTAAACTTCTGCAACATAATGGAAAAAGTCAATGAAGCACTGGAATGTGAAACAGAGTAAAGTAAGTGATATTAATAGGGCCAGGTTTTGTGTGAGAATACGTGTTAGATTGTTGTATGAAATTTTCGGCATACACTGAGCATTAAATTTTGAATTTGTTTTGTTAAAATATTCTAAAGCGACTTTGTTTACTTTTCATTTCTGCTACCCCGAGCATCATAACTCATACCATGCGCTATGGTACAGCATTCTTCTAGAGCAAGTTAAACTCTTTGTGTAAGATTCCAGATAGACAGGTGTTACTTCAAACACGCTCGGCTACTTGAGAACTTCAGTAACAACAGCAGCACATTGTTATCAAAAGCCCTCTCTCAGTGGCCAGGCACCTGTGGACGGCAGTAAATGAAATAACAAAATAGAATTTGCAACATTTAGTCCTGCCTTAAAAGCATCTTGCAAAGGAAACTCAACGAAAGTTGCCGTAGCTTCATTTCCGTACTTATCCTACCATCTCCTCGTAAACGGTAGCGCTGTATCTTCCTATGAGTCAATCTCTAACTGCACTTATAATTTACTAATGGAAATTGTTTCTTTAAGACACGTGAAAGATCCGCCGACTGACGACAAAGTGACTGACATTTCCTGGTATAGAGTTGTAACGTTGGGTTATTTCTTAACACAAAGTTCTTAGCTCTCATGGGAGACAGCGAGACAATCTCTGGTCCCACTTCAGCTGTTCAGATTCAGTCTGTTAAACCAACGGCGAAAACAATCCGAACCCGGAAACACGTGCGAACATATTTCCATTTCTTTCTTTTTTTACTCGCTGTCACTATGTATGTTGTGCCCATGCATGAATTGGATCTGAAGATCGAAGTTTGAGACGTTTGAAATCGGTCCTCTGTCTACACATGTATGATTAAGTTGAGAAGTTAACAAGACATTAGTCACGCTAACAACCACGTACGTTTTCCGACGATGAACATATCGCGTAGTTTATAAAATCCTGTTGTTAAAATTAATGACTTTTCGATACGTCTCGTCTTCACTAGATACTACTTAGAAGAATCACCGTTCCTAGTTCTTAAGGGAGTCACTTTCTGTTTACAAGAAATGTTCCGTCTTTTAATTGCTCTTTTGGAGACAACAAAGGCGAATTAACAACTCACATGACCTCTTATTAATTTAAACTTGTACCGATAATCACGGTCGTCTCGAGACGTTTTCAGCCTGGTTTTTACTGTGGTAGTAGCTGTGAATTAAGTAGTTGGTTGGAGCCGGTTCCCTTCTTCACAGTTCTCACTCCATGCTACCGACTTCAAACGGCCACCTCCTCTTAAATATACCCTCCGTGCGTGGTGGATACAACAGTTCCGTTAGATCAGCGAAGTTAAGCACCGTCGAGTGTGATGGCACTTGGATGGGTGACTATCGAGGCCGCCATTCTACGGGTTGCACTTAGCCGCGTGATGCCGACTGAAGAGCTGCGAAAACAGGCAACGGTCGGGGAAGTGGTGTGCTGACTTCACGTCACTCCTTATCCGCATCCTATGACGCCAGTCGGCTGAGATTGACACAGCGGACGGGCGGTTGGCCCTTCCCTAGTCCGTCGGACGAAGAGATGGAGAAGGAGAAAGAAGAGGAGCCGTAATGCTCTACCTGCTGCTATCCTGATAGTCTCGGCTATTTCATGGTCGGTATAATCCACCACTGGCAGTAGCTCTTAACGTCGCTAGCTCTAATCTTACATTTAAATCTGTCACTCTCTAGGGAACTACGCCCTCCTGTCTCCCAACATGTTCTCTGAGCGCACACTATGTCGAACTTGCGCAATGTTCAGACACTATCATTTTGCACCGTTCATTAGGAGAACACCGAAAAACTGCGTTTTATTTACTGAAGTATTTGCATACGCAGTTAGTGTCAATACTTCAACACTGATCGTGTGCAAAGGATCAAAATCATGTCAAACAAAGAGGAAACCCGAGTGACACGGTGAAGGAGGAGTGGCCTAACGAACACAGGATTGTTCAGCTGGCGACAGAATGTAACAATGCTACTGAAAGCCGTAACTCACAGACACTCGAAAACGATGCTACACATTTCACGCAAATCCGATTAGAAAACGTCAAGGGACGTCTTTCAAAGTAGAACCCATATACTCTTTATCCATCAACGTATCAATCCTGTAGATAAAATTAGATGCACAGACGCTTACAACGAGTCAATCTTCCCGTGTTCCACCCTTGAAATGAGCGGTAGAAAACCCTGGTATGTGTTACAGTAAATCGTTCCTCATGAAGCTCTTATCACTGATTGATGGAGTTTGGATATCGAAGTAGGTGCATTAATACCAATCATTGTTGTGCATCAGAGACGAAACAATAATTGAAAATTACCTTAAATTCTAGTATAGAATGAGCACTTCGGCTTCTGCATACGTGTAATAACTTATACCTGAAGATAATCACCTTATTAAGATGCAAAGGCTAGCCTATATCAGGCATCTACAAAACCCAATTCCATCGGCAGCGACTTGCGCGTCGATGGGGATGAAATGATGATGATTAGCACAACACAACACCCAGTCCCTTAACGGAGAAAGTCTACGACTGAGCCGGGAATCAAACCCGGGCCCACACTCAATAGAAAACGGTTGACTGATTAACCTTTATGCAATATCCTTGTGATTGCATTTGTTTACTGTCAAATTCAGCAAGTGGATGAGTTACGTTACCCCGGAGACCTGCACTGTGAGCCAGTACAGACAAAGCAATTTTAAAAACGTCATATTTACGTGAAAGACGCAATGTGAGACGTTTTAGATCATGTGTTGGAAAATTTACGAGGTAAAAAAAATGTAGGGTGCTATTTAAAAAAAGACGAATTGCTATTGATACCTTCGAACTGAAAAAAGTTCAAAAATGGTTCAAATGGCTCTGAGCACTATTCGAGTTTACTTCTGAGATCATCAGTCGCCTAGGACTTAGAACCAGTTAAACCTAACTAACCTAAGGACATCACACACATCCATGCCCGAGGCAGGATTCGAACCTGCGACCGTAGCGGTCGCTCGGTTCCAGACTGTAGCGCCTAGAACCGCACGGCTACTCCGGCCGGCTGAAAAGAGTAGCAAGAATGGTAATCATGCTGGTTAAAGTACCCTTAGTCGCTAAACAGTATACTCTTAAAACGTTTTTAATTTTGCTTCGGGACAAAATGCAATTTGAGAATGAGATTTTCACTCTGCAGTGGAGTGTGCGCTGATATGAAAGTTCCTGGCAGATTGAAACTGTGTGCCCGACCGAGACTCGAACTCGGGACCTTTGCCTTTCGCGGGCAAGTGCTCTACGAACTGAGCTACCGAAGCACGACTCACCCCCGCTACTCACAGCTTTACTTCTGACAGTACCTCGTCTCCTACCTTCCAAACTTTACAGAAGCTCTCCTGCGAACCTTGCAGAACTAGCACTCCTGAAAGAAAGGATATTGCGGAGACATGGCTTAGCCACAGCCTGGGGGATGTTTCCAGAATGAAATGCAATTTGGTGTGGTCAAGGGAAGGTGTAAAAGTAGTAATTGCAACAGAGCTGGAAGACCACAACGCCGAGTTCGCTGCCAACATCGTAGACAGTCATAGAGTTTCGTGATTGTGATTGCTGCATTACTCTCTAATACCTACAAACTTTGTTCCCTGCGACTGCTTACTTCTCCCGTGGCGGTTACGCGTAATTATGCGTCTCGATCTCGCTGCCTCTAATTACTCATCGGACTGTGTTCATCATAGTCTCTCCAGACCTATGTAAGGTTGTAAGGTTGTCCGTAACCGCTTTATGTATTTATTTTTTTCGTTGATTCTTATTTCTAGCATTTACTGGTAGTAAAATAAAGAAGAAGGTCGTGTGACTAGGGCCTCCCGTCGGGTAGACTGTCCGCCGGGTGCAAGTCTTTCGATTTGACGCCACTTCGGCGACTTGTGCCTCGATGGGGATGAAATGATGATGATTAGCATAACACAACACTCAGTCCCTTAACGGAGAAAGTCTACGACTGAGCCGGGAATCGAACCCGGGCCCACAGGATAGACATTCTGTCGGCTATTTCAAATGGCTCATGGGACTTACCAGCTATGGTCATCAGTCCCCTTGACATTCTGTCGCACTGACCACTCAGCTACCGGGTGCGGACGGTAGTAGAATGGTGGCTGACTACTATTATATTAGCTGTGATCGAATATACTGAAATATTCGATTTCTTCGTGCATTCTTATTCTCAGTTTCTACTAGCTACTGGACCAGAGGCTACAATTTTAAGTTTACTTGACCTGACTATTATTTCCAGCATATCCTTCTCGAAGACTACTAGCACGAGCTCCTTCTTCACAGTATATGTTAAAAGACTTCATCGCCTACAAAGATTACCACTTGTGCCTGAATGCTGGACATTGCTTATTATTTCGCTAATCATTGTCCTTATTCCATCGTCAATGGGATGTGATACGCCTCTTTCAACACCGAAGTTGACATTCGTTGTCTGTTTTCGGCTCTGGCAGTTGTTTATGCGTCAGCTAGTCTTTTCTCCCGCAATTGCCAGACCAAAGACTTGCTTGAGTAAGGTAATAGCGGCCTCTGTTACACTTTCCACTGTCTGTTTCTTCATAGTGCTTCTGCAGATGTCTTTATATCACAATCACAACGCTATTATCTCCACAGGTGCTGTGCCTCTCTCCACAGATTCGAGGGATTAGTTCCATTGCATAGTAGAAGCGCTGCAATTCATGTTTGCGATTCTCCAGATGCGCTCTCCAATACGGCTATGTCTAAAACCAGCTGCAAAAAATTGAAATATTCACCGATTCGTAGTATGAAACATGTATATTTACTTCTATATTCCGGAAACTACTGAATGGTATGTGGGGAAATTTACTCTGTGTAGTAATATCACTTCCCTTATTTCCGTCCCAGTCGCAAATGGTGCCCCGAATGATCGACAGTTGCTAGGCTTCCGTGCAAACTCGGATCTATGTTATTTTCACAAGATATACGCAGGAGGATGCAGGTTGATTGACTCTTCTGAGAATCTACGCTCTCAGAACTGTAAACTACCCACTGATGTACACTCTCTTGTAGTGCGTTAGACTGGGGTTGGATGATTTTCACCATAACAATACGGAGCGTAAAACACGCAGATGTCTATACATTCACACTACAGAAGTTCATTATTACTTACAGATCATGTTATTTCATATTCTTATAACAATGTTATTAATACACTCCGACCATAACTATTGATCACCAAAAGAAAGCTCAGATGCCCGTGCTGAGTAGGTTGTGTGCCTGACTTGAAAACACAGCTATAACGTAAATAAAATATAAACTTCTATGCTGCGATGATGTTTATGAACCAAAACGTGTAGTGATAGTGAAGGACTACGGACAGCTGCGTTTTGTGCATTTCATTAAATACTTAAAATATGTTAACAAATACCAGCAAAAATGTTTCATCTCCGAGACGTTTTCCCCTTACTCAACCTACCTGTAGCGAAACGCCCTTCATTTCCTCCACCATTCCCTCTCTTAGCATTCAGTCGTGTCATGTAATGTCTCCAAAGCGACGAGCAACTACTAACTTTCTGTCGATCGAGGATTTTGTAAACTACCTTCTTCGTGCGTGGAGTACTTCCGAATCTTCCAATGAATCTTAGGCATCTGGATTACAGAATTATTAGTCCTGTGTGGTCCCTGCACTTTAAATCAACTTATAAAGGAAGATATTTAAAGGATTTCAGTGGTTCCTAGACAATCATATAATATAGAATATCGTGTTTTTGGATCTATTTAAGCAAACATTGGTACATTTGTTTGTGTTTGAGGTCAACTGCCAGTACCTGCAACAAGCAACGAGTCTGTGCAGGACTTTGTGAAATACTCTACGAGTTATATCGTTGTGACACTAAAACATCATACGCGTCATCAGCATCATGAAGCTCAAGATTTTATCCACTGGGTCATTCATACAGGGTGGTCCATTGATCGTGACCGGGCCAAATATCTCACGAAATAAGCGTCAAACGAAAAAACCTGCAAAGAACGAAACTTGTCTAGCCTGAAGGGGGAAACCAGATGGAGCTATGGTTGGCAGCTAGATGGCGCTACCATTGGTCAAACGGATATCAACTGCGTTTTTTTAAATAGCAACCCCCATTTTTATTACATATTCTTGCCGAGGTAAAGAAATATGAATGTTTTAGTTGGACCACATTTTTCGCTTTGTGATAGATGGCGTTGTAATAGTCACAAACATATGGCTCATACGTTTAGACGAACGTCAGGTTTTTTAAATTAAAATACAGAACGAGGTACGTTTGAACATTTTATTTCGGTTGTTCCAATGCGGTACATGTACCTTTGTGAACTTATCATTTCTAAGAACGGATCTTGTTACAGCGTGATTACCTGTTGTGGTGTCACCGCCAGAAACCACACTTGCTAGGTGGTAGCTTAAATCGGCCGCGGTCCATTTAGTACATGTCGGACCCGCGTGTCGCCACTGTGTGATCGCAGACCGTGCGCCACCACAAGGCAGGTCTCGAGATACGGGATAGCACTCGCCCAGTTGTACGACGACTTTGCTAGCGACTACACTGACGAAGCCTTTCTCTCATTTGCCGAGAGACAGTTAGAATAGCCTTCAGCTAAGTCCATGGCTACGACCTAGCAAGGCGCCATTAGCCTTACAGAGTTTGATAATTATCGTATGAAATGTCTCATCAAGAATGATGTATACAACAAGAATTAAAAGATAAGTATTCGTGGAGCTGCATACTTTTCTTATTAGAATTCACTACTTATCCTGTTCCAGAATTCACGCCCGTCTGCGTTAGATTTCGGCCTCCTCTATCTACAAGGTGTTGGCACATTTACCAACACATCACCTGTAAATACCACATTAATGCAATAGGCCTAAATGCTCAAAATGATGTCCGTCAACCTCAGTGCATCTGGCAATACGTGTACCGACATTCCTCTCAACAGCGAGTAGTTCGCCTTCCGTAATGTTCGCAATTGCATTGCCAATGCGCTGACGCATGTTGTCACACGTTGTCGGTGGATCACGATAGCATATATCCTTCAACTTTTCCCACAGAAAGAAATCCGGGGACGTCAGATCCGGTGAACGCACGGGCCGTGGTATGGTGCTTCGACGACCAATCCACCTCTCATGAAATATGCTATTCAATACCGCTTCAAACGCACGCGAGCTGTGTGCCGGCCATCCATCACGTTGGAAGTACATCGCCATTCTGTAATGCAGTGAAACATCTTGTAGCAACATCGGTAGAACATTACGTAGGAAATCTGCATACATTGTACCATTTAGATTGCAATCGATAAAATTAGGGCCTCCTGCCGCGCGGGATTAGCCGAGCGGTCTAAGGCGCTGCAGTCATGGACTGTGCGGCTGGTCCCAGAGGAGGTTCGAGTTCTCCCTCGGGCATGGGTGTGTGTGTTTGTCCTCAGGGTAATTTAGGTTAAGTAGTGTGTAAGCTTAGGGGCTGATGACCTTAGCAGTTAAGTCCCATAAGATTTCACACACTTCTTTTAATCCTTCGTCCCATAATGCCGCACCATACATTAACCCGCCATGGTTGCTGATGTTCCACTTGTCGCAGCCATCGTGAATTGTCCATTGCCCAATAGTGCATATTATGCCGGTTTACGTTACCGCTGTTGGTGAATGACGCTTCGTCGCTAAATAGAACGCGTGCAAAATATCTGTCATCGTTCCGTAACTTCTCTTGCGCCTAGTGGCAGAACTGTACATGACGTTCAAAGTCGTCGCCATGCAATTCCTGGTGCGTAGAAATATGGTACTGGTGCAGTCGATATTGATGTAGCATTCTCAACACCGACGTTTTTGAGATTCCCGATTCTCGCGCAATTCGTCTGCTACTGATGTGCGGATTAGACGCGACAGCAGCTAATACACCTACTTGGGCATCATCATTTGTTGCATGTCGCGGTTGACGTTTCACATGTGGCTGAACAATTCCTGTTTCCTTAAATAACGTAAATATCCGGCGAACGGTCCGGACACTTGGATGATGTCCTCCAGGATACCGAACAGCATACATAGCACACGCCCATTGGGCATTTTGAACATACATCAACATGATATCGGCCTTTTCCGCAATTAGTAAACGGTCCATTTTAACATGGGTAATGTATCACGATGCAAATACCGTCCGCACTGGCGGAATGTTACATGATACCACGTACTTACACGTTTGTGACTATTACAGCGCCATCTGTCACAAAGCTAAAATTGTGGTCCAATTAAAACGTTTATATTTCTTTACGTGCTACACGAATATGTAATAAAAATTGGGGGCTCCTATTTAAAACCACGCAGTTGATATTCGTTTGCCCTATGGCAGCGCCATCTAGCGGGCCAACCCTACTGCCATCTGGTTTCACCATTCAAGCTATGCGAGTTTCGTTCTTTGTAGTTTTTTCGTTTGATGCTTATTTCGTGAGATATTTGGCCCGGTCACGATCAATTAACCACCCTTCATATATTTGGGATAGTGAAACTGTTGAGAATCTCCATGTTCTCACGACATGTTACTCGACTCACAAAATTTCGGAAATTTAACGTAACCAGAACCTGTCTGCTGCTAATATTTCGGCTGTCAAATGTGGAATACGCACTTCCCAGTAGTTAACTTCCATGAAAAATAGTACCGTTCAGCTGTAGACCAGAATTAGTGGAATAACATTCTTCTCAGAGATGTCATAATAGAATATATGTCTACTGCCATTCCGGCATTCCGTTAATTGGTATTTGACATGATATGTGCCTTGCTCACCGTACCTATTTATAGCGTAGACAGGAGCTCCGAAATGGTTGGACGTTTTACAAGCGCAATATGAACAATAGAAGGTGTTTCGTCATAGCTGAATTCCCTACATTTAAGGATCACGTAAAAATAATTCCTTGCAATATTTGCAGTTGGAGAAGAACTCTTATGGTTACGCATAAGGCTATCTAGGATTGTTTATGTTTCAAGAGTGTAAAACCGTTCCAGTAGCAACAAAAGATGTGGATAGTTAACAGCAAACATGATTTATTAGACGGATATTAGTGCAGGTATAATTCCTGTTGCTATACAACAAGATTTCGTGGGTGACGGAGACAATAAGGCCGCCCAACGGTACAGACGTCCACATTTACTGGGCGCATTAGGCATGGTAACAGCGGAGCGGACTGTTGGCGGGCACAAAGCCGTTGTGAGGCAGGTGCTGCGCCGCTAGAGCTATGGTTAATTAAAGTTGGGAGGGCTAGACGCGGGGCTTTGGTATTCGGCGCACAGTGCGCTGACGGCGCGGCCGGATGCCGGCCCTGCGCCTGCCGGGCAGGCTACCCGCGGTGCACACCTGCTGTGCCGTTTGGCGTGCGTTAAGCAGGTATTCCTCTGATCTCCGCTCAGGCGAGAAACCTGCCCCCAGTAAACACTACTACTGAGCCACCTCAGAAAACCACCTTTAGATATCAACTGGGTCTTGCGATTCCTGAAAGAGCGTGTTATTTTACATGTCAAGCAGAAGTGATGAGTATAAATTATCCTGTCTGATATAAAAAACATTCCAGTTTCTCTCATCCTTTCATGCATACTTAATTATAACGTAGAAACTGTCTGTAATCTGTTTTCCATATTCTAGTCTGTGTCTACAACAACCTAGAGCTGAATGTGGTCAGACAGAGAGGGGCGCCCGATGCTGTGACCCGCCTTGTAATCCTCAGCTACATGGGATCATTGGTATTTGCTGACGTGCATCTTGCATTGGTATACGACATCCACGCTTACTATATTGCCGACTTCTGCTTCTGCAAAAAGTGTAATCGATGTGTCGTCCTTTTATTCTCTTCCTGGTAATTAGCAATCCATCTTACTGGAACGTCAGCGGCGTATTAATCTACGTAATTGGCAGATAGGAAGGAATTCCCGCACCACAAACTTCACAGTCTATGGGAGGGGGAATGGGGGGGGAGAGGGGAGACAGGTTTTCTGCCTTTCTCCTAAATTCACTTAAAGGTGTAAATGAACTACACCGAAAGGCGATGAAAAAAAATATAGTGCATGTCAGGAAAAATGCAGTTGCCATTTCAGTAAACTGTCTCATCACGTTGCCTGATCTTTCTCATTATGACACTTCTAGCATCATCAGTAATCTATAGCAGATCATTCATTCTCTTGTAGCATCCTTAAACTTGTCTTAAATCGACTATAACTGAACTGGAGCACAACCGTCTACTCCTTCACGTTCATCAAGACAGGCCTATAAAAGTTCAACTTATGGATGTCACGAAACAATTTGTTTCACGAACTGTAAAAAGAAGAATTACGTTCTGTAATTGTACGTAAAATGTTTGAGTCTACAATCAAATACTTACTTCATTAGTTCTTCCTACCAGTGAGGTACTAGTAATATAGAAATGATAATAATAATAATTCATTTATCTTCGGTCGATTGACACTGCGGTCTACAGAGGAACTTAACTATTGTTCGTATGTGAGCTCATAGCAAGCTAATGTCTTCCCAACTACACGATGTCGTTTTGAAGAAACAGGAGCCACAAAACTGGGCCCATGTTACAGAATTCGAATATTAACTAATCATTTCTTTTCGTAGAACAGATTAACACAGTATAACATACTTTCACTCACTATTGGTCTAAATGTATGCTTAACGGTTTAACTGGAAAATTTTTAATTCACATAACATGTAATAAGTGAATTTGTTTGCATTTCCTTCCTTTGTGATACACACAAAAAATGGTTGATCCGACACTGTTGGATACTGTAACTTTCGAGCAAAAGAACTTTACATTACTCAAAATAGATGGTATATTTACCAGTTGGTGAAGCTCGTCACTAATATGTCTTAGCAACCTACACTATGTGATCAAAAGTAATCGGACACTCCCAAAAACAGACGCTTTTCATATTATGTGCATTGTGCTGCCACCTACTGCCAGATAGTCAGTGACCTCAGCAGTCGTTAGACATCGTTAGAGAGGAGAATGGGGCGCCCCGCGGAACTCACAGACTTCGAACGTGGTCATGTAATTGGGTGCCACTTGTGTCAAACGTCTGTACCTGAGATTTCCACACTACGAAAACATCCCTAGGTCCACTGTTTCCGATGTGACAGTAAAGCGTAAACGTGAAGAGACAAGTAGAGCACAAAAGCGTACAGGCCTGTTGACTCAGAGAGACCACCGACAGTTGAAGAGGGACGTAATGTGTAATAGGCAGACATCTATCCAGACCATCATATAGTAATTCCACACTGCATCAGGATCCACTGCAATTACTATGACAGGCGGGATGTGAGAAAACTTGGATTGCATGGTCGAGTGGCTGCCCATAGGCCACACATTATGCTGGTAAATGCCAAACAACGCCTCACTTTGTGTACGTTGGGTAAACAGTGGACGACTGAACAGTGGAAAAACATTGTGTGAGTGACGAATCACCATACACAATGTGGCGATCCGATGGCATGGTGTGGGTATGGTGAATGCCCGGTAAATCTCATCTGCCCGCGTGTGTAGTGCCAACAGTAAAATTTTGAGGCAGTGGTGTTATGGTGTGGTCATGTTTTTCATGGAAGGGGCTTGTACCCCTTGCTGTTTTTTGCGTGGTGCTATCACAACATAGGCCTACATTTATGTTTTAAGCATCTTCTTGCTTCCCACTGTTGAAGAGCAATTCGGGATGTCGATTGCATCTTTCAACACGATCGAGCACCTGTTCATAATGCACAGCCTGTGGCGGAGTGATTACACGATAACATCCCTGTAATGGACTGGCCTGCACAGAGTACTGACCTGAATCCTAAATAGCACCATTGGGATGGTTAGGAAAGCCGTCCTCGTGCCAGGCCTCACCGACCGACATCGATACATCTCCTCAGTGCAGCAATCCGTTGAGAAAGGGGTGCCATTCCCCAAGAAACCTTCCAGCACCTGGTTGAATGTATGCATGCGAGAGAGGAAGCTGTCATCAAGGCTAAGGATGAGCCAACACTGTACTGAATTCCAGCATTACCGATTGAGGGCGACACGGACTTGTAAGTCATTTTCAGCCAGGTGTTCGGATACTATTGATGTTGTTGTTGTTGTGGTCTTCAGTCCTGAGACTGGTTTGATGCAGCTCTCCATGCTACTCTATCCTGTGCAAGCTTCTTCATCTCACAGTACCTACTGCAACCTACATCCTTCTGAATCTGCTTAGTGTATTCATCTCTTGGTCTCCCTCTACGATTTTTACCCTCCACGCTGCCCTCCAAAGCTAAATTTGTGATCCCTTGATGCCTCAAAACATGTCCTACCAACCGATCCCTTCTTATAGTCAAGTTGTGCCACAAACTTCTCTTCTCCCCAATCTTATTCAATACCTCCCCATTAGTTACGTGATCTACCCACCTTATCTTCAGCATTCTTCTGTAGCACCACATTTCGAAAGCTTCTATTCTCTTCTTGTCCAAACTGGTTATCGTCCATGTTTCACTTCCATACATGGCTACACACCATACAAATACTTTCAGAAACGACTTCCTGACACTTAAATCTATACTCGATGTTAACAAATTTCTCTTCTTCAGAAACGAATTCCTTGCCATTGCCAGTCTACATTTTATATCCTCTCCACTTCGAACATCATCAGTTATTTTACTCCCTAAATAGCAAAACTCCTTTACTACTTTAAGTGTCTCATTTCCTAATCTAATCCCCTCAGCATCACCCGATTTAATTTGACTACATTCCATTATCCTCGTTTTGCTTTTGTTGATGTTCATCTTATATCCTCCATTCAAGACACTGTCCATTCCGTTCAACTGCTCTTCCAAGTCCTTTGCTGTCTCCGACAGAATTACAATGTCATCGGCGAACCTCAAAGTTTTTACTTCTTCTCCATGAATTTTAATACCTACTCCAAATTTTTCTTTTGTTTCCTTTACTGCTTGCTCAATATACAGATTGAATAACATCGGGGAGAGGCTACAACCCTGTCTCACTCCTTTCACAACCACTGCTTCCCTTTCATGCCCCTCGATTCTTATAACTGCCATCTGGTTTCTGTACAAATTGTAAATAGCCTTTCGCTCCCTGTATTTTACCCCTGCCACCTTCAGAATTTGAAAGAGAGTATTCCAGTTAACGTTGTCAAAAGCTTTCTCTAAGTCTACAAATGCTAGGAACGTAGGTTTGCCTTAATCTTTCTTCTAAGATACGTCGTAAGGTTAGTATTGCCTCACGTGTTCCAACATTTCTACGGAATCCAAACTGATCTTCCCCGAGGTTCGCTTCTACCAGTTTTTCCATTCGTCTGTAAAGAATTCGCGTTAGTATTTTGCAGCTGTGACTTATTAAAGTGATAGTTCGGTAATTTTTACATCTGTCAACACCTGCTTTCTTTGGGATTGGAATTATTATATTCTTCTTGAAGTCTGATGGTATTTCGCCTGTTTCATACATCTTGCTCACCAGATGGTAGAGTTTTGTCATGACTGGCTCTCCCACGGCCATCTGTAGTTCTAATTGAATGTTGTCTACTCCCGGGGCCTTGTTTCGACTCAGGTCTTTCAGTGCTCTGTCAAACTCTTCAGGCAGTATCTTATCTCCCATTTCATCTTCATCTACATCCTCTTCCATTTCCATAATATTGTCCTCAAGTACATCGCCCTTGTATAAACCCTCTATATACTCCTTCCACCTTTCTGCCTTCCCTTCTTTGCTTAGAACTGGGTTGCCATCTGAGCTCTTGATATTCATACAAGTGGTTCTCTTCTCTCCAAAGGTCTCTTTAATTTTCCTGTAGGCAGTATCTATCTTACCCCTAGTGAGACAAGCCTCTACATCCTTACATTTGTCCTCTAGCCACCCCTGCTTAGCCATTTTGCACTTCCTGTCGATCTCATTTTTGAGACGTTTGTATTCCTTTTTGCCTGCTTCATTTACTCCATTTTTATATTTTCTCCTTTCATCAATTAAATTCAATATTTCTTCTGTTACCCAAGGATTTCTATTAGCCCTCGCCTTTTTACCTACTTGATCCTCTGCTGCCTTCACTACTTCATCCCTCAGAGCTACCCATTCTTCTTCTACTGTATTTCTTTCCCCCATTCCTGTCAATTGTTCCCTTATGCTCTCCCTGAAACTCTCTACAACCTCTGGTTCTTTCAGTTTATCCAGGTCCCATCTCCTTAAATTCCCACCTTTTTGCAGTTTCTTCAGTTTCAATCTGCAGTTCATAACCAATAGATTGTGGTCAGAATCCACATCTGCCCCTGGAAATGTCTTACAATTTAAAACCTGGTTCCTAAATCTCTGTCTTACCATTATATAATTTATCTGATACCTTTTAGTATCTCCAGGATTCTTCCAGGTATACAACCTTCTTTTATGATTCTTGAACCGAGTGTTAGCTATGATTAAGTTATGCTCTGTGCAAAATTCTACAAGCCGGCTTCCTCTTTCATTTCTTCCCCCCAATCCATATTCACCTACTATGTTTCCTTCTCTCCCTTTTCCTACTGACGAATTCCAGTCACCCATGACTATTAAATTTTCGTCTCCCTTCACTACCTGAATAATTTCTTTTTTCTCGTCATACATTTCATCAATTTCTTCATCATCTGCAGAGCTAGTTGGCATATAAACTTGTACTACTGTAGTAGGCATGGGCTTTGTGTCTATCTTGGCCACAATAATGCGTTCACTATGCTGTTTGTAGTAGCCAACCCGCACTCCTATTTTTTTATTCATTATTAAACCTACTCCTGCATTACCCCTATTTGATTTTGTATTTATAACCCTGTAATCACCTGACCAAAAGTCTTGTTCCTCCTGCCACCGAACTTCACTAATTCCCACTATATCTAACTTTAACCTATCCATTTCCCTTTTTAAATTTTCTTAGCTACCTGCCCGATTAAGGGATCTGACATTCCACGCTCCGATCCGTAGAACGCCAGTTTTCTTTCTCCTGATAACGACGTCCTCTTGAGTAGTCCCCGCCCGGAGATCCGAATGGGGGACTATTTTACCTCCGGAATATTTTACCCAAGAGGACGCCATCATCATTTAATCATACAGTAACGCAGCATGCCCTCGGGAAAAATTACGGCTGTAGTTTCCCCTTGCTTTCAGCCGTTCGCAGTACCAGAACAGCAAGGCCATTTTGGTTAGTGTTACAGGGCCAGATCAGTCAATCATCCAGACTGTTGCCCCTGCAACTACTGAAAAGGCTGCTGCCCCTCTTCAGGAACCACATGTTTGTCTGGCCTCTCAACAGATACCCCTCCGTTGTGGTTGCACCTACGGTACGGCCATCTGTATCGCTGAGGCACGCAAGCCTCCCCACCAACGGCAAGGTCCATGGTTCATGGGGGAGGACTTTTGATCACATAATGTTTATTATCGAAATGAGTTACTGGGAAAATTGTGACTGTAGACTTACGTAGTGAAACGGAAATCTCTGATGTTCTGCTCTGCATCTCGTGGACACTTTCTGCGGGGACACTTAGAAAAGGAAATTGAAGACATGAAAACGATTCCTTGTAATAATATGTAAAAAAGGGGAAGTAATTCCAACTTTAGGAGCAACGGAGGAGAATTGAGCAAAATTTCTCTAGGGTCATACAACAATCACCAACAGTCTTCGCTAAATTACTATAGGTCCAATGAACATCATTATTCTTTATGCATGTTGTAAATGACTGAAAAACAATTACATTCATGGCCACGCGTTACTGAACGCGAAATTTGTATAATACATCAGGCCGATAACTTGTTTCAATTACTGCAAGTGCGTGAGAAAGCTAATATGAACATACATGGCCGCGCGGGATTAGCCGAGCGGTCTGACGCGCTGCAGTCATGGACTGTGCGGCTAACCCCGGCGGAGGTTCGAGTCCACCCTCGGGCATGGGTGTGTGTGTTTGTCCTTAGGATAGTTTAGGTTAAGTAGTGTGTCAGCTTAGGGACTGATAACCCTAGCAAAAAGTCCCATAAGATTTCACACACATCTGAACATTTTTTTTGACATACATGATGCAGCATGGAAAAAAAAGAATCCATAATTTCCACGTGTGTCTCCACACAAAGTGAGCCTTAAGGAGTCAAATAAATACGGGACAGATGAAATAAAGTAAACTGTTCACTGTTTCAGAAGTTATCGCCATAACAAATGGCTCTGAGCACTGTGGGGCTTAACTACTGTGGTCACCAGTCCCCTAGACTTAGAACTACATAAACCTAACTAACCTGAGGACATAACACACATCCACGCCCTAGGCAGGATTCGAGCCTGCCACCGTACCGGTCGCTCGGCTCCAGACTGTAGCGCTTAGAACCGCTCGGCCACTCCGGCCGGCCTATCGCCGCAACAGTTAACCCATATATCCCACTTTGAAAAGACGGCCATTACCTTCATAAGAAGGTTTTCAATTTGTTATGGAACTATAAATGTAGCCAGACGTGCACATTAACGTTTGAAGCAAACATGATGGCCACGAATTTCTTTCTTCAGGCCTCTAAAAACACGGAAATCGCATGAAAAGAGAGCATTACTGTATGGGGGATGTGTAAGGGCTTTTGACGAAACAGCTCAAAATATCGATCTGCTAGTGTCAATGATGTATGTATATACAATTCTAATCTTTTTCATGTGACTTATTAAATTGACGGGAGGTTATTCCACATAAAAGCACATTCCACAAGTTAGCATTTTCTGTTTGCGTCCGATGGCGTCAGGCTGCATCACGTACCTCTTGAACTCCTTAAACAATCTATATTTCAGCTTCTCGTCTGGCGCTTTCTTGAGAATCTTTGGCGTCTTCCTTAGCGTTCAGCAAACTGGAGACACCAGATGATGCCGAAAAGGATTCCTGCAGAATCGTCTAAACATGGATTCTGTAAGCAGGAGCTGAAGAGCCATATGATACGGTTTAACAAGTGGACAGCTTTGCCTTCAGTAAGCACTGTATAATATTAAACTTTGCGTAATATACGAACTTGATCTACACTCCAGTATTAGTTCATATTGTAAGGGTTGAGACCGTTATGGTTGCTAGACGGCAAAGTGAAATGTTGAGTACAGAGGTGAAGGCAGTTAGCACTCCGTGCATAAATGAAATAGCAACAACAAGACATAAGTTTATTCGGTTAAGTATTAAAGTGAATCATCCTACCTATGGCATTAGCAAGGATAGCCACAAACACAGCACGTAAACAGAATGCGCTGACGTGCATCCTCAGAAATCACTTGAGGTCATTGTTGTTGTTCAGTTAATATCTCGATGTAGTGAAGGGTAGTGAGCAACAGGTGCAGGCCATACAGTGCTTGTTACTAGGGCACTCCTGTGGATGTCGAAGGGTGTGTACGAGTAACTCCAGCAGCTCTGCTTATGATGTACGTGGTAGTGCAGAGCTACGACGCACCTCTCTAGTAGAGGACTGCAGCAGTCGCCTGTGCCTGTTCACAGATGCAAATCAGGGACAACAAACCTAGGCTTGTAGCCTGGATAGAAAAACATTCTCAAAATTAGGAGTCATCTGGAGAATGGTACGTAAAACATCACACGATGGGCATCGTAGGTGGCTCATCATATCTGATTTGGTGTACGAGCGTGGAAGTCTCAGTATTTACTACTGTCCGACTGAAGCAATGATTTTGTCTGGCTGAGGACGACCACGTTTCTCAACTTTCGGCTCATCAGCTGCTACACCTTGGTGTCACAACAGTGGTTTTCAGGAATTCAGCCTGGGACTTTTCCACCATGTCAGCAGGGTGATAGGTGTTGTTGTAGAACATCTGTTTCTTCTTACGGCACCATGCTCCACGGTTGGAATGGTGTTATGATCCTTCCTCAGTCATGTCATGTTGCAGAGTTAACGATTCACTCTCGCTCGATTGAACTGAAGCAATACCTTTCAGATGTTCGCTACCGTGTACAATATCAACTGTCTGCCTGTTTGTCATTCTGACTATTACACAGCACGATGACCTGATTGAACGTGACTTGGCTCTGGCAGGAGAAAAGCTTAAGAAAATTTTGCATTCGCATACGATATCTACTTGCAGCACAACAAAATATCGGGTAGGGAAATTTTCTGAGTTTCTTACATTAATTAAGATTTTTCGTAAATTTACATTCATCTAGAGGACATGTTGTCCTATGAAACTTGTCTCTGAGGCAGATATTAACATGAAAAACAAACCAACTACACATTACATCCTAATGGGTGACTACGGACGTATATGGCCAACATTCACAAAAGAAATCCATGGAAAGAATGTCACAATGGTGTTCCACACCTTTGTTTGTGTACAAGTATATTTGATAGCAAACATTGTAATTGTTAATCGGTATGATTACAACTTGATGTGCTTGGACTCCCATACACTGAGAACCATCACAAGAAGTTGTCGTACGATATCAGCATCTGCATCGGCCTAAGAAACTAGATTCATATGAGTCTAACACTACCAAAAAAGGTTTCGTACATTACACGGTAAGTCTCATCACTTGGCTATGGAACGGTATCACAATCAGCAATCTATTCTTTGTCCTATGATATTGTTTCCAGTAAATTCACCTGTTATTGGAAGAAATGAGAATACAGTAAATGAAAGTTATGTAAACATCTTTCGGGAACTAGAGTAATTAACAGTAACATCACTCGAGATCGTAAATTACTTACTCGATTATCACAGTTGTGCTTGAAAGATAAAGCAGTAATCTCCCAGGCATTGCCTTTGAGACTCATTTTCGTTTTGTACATTTAGGCTGGCATAAATCTTACTTGCGTTTTACCTTAGTTACTAGAGACGCTACATTATCGAGAGGAAATGCGGTCAACAGCCTAATTAGTGACGATTCCAGGTGGCAAACGTTAAATTGGTAGCTGTGATCAAGGATATGAGCAAAGCGAATTCTGGATGAACGCAAAGTACTATTATCGTAACAAACGGAGAAGAGCAAACGATGAGCCTTGGCCCTTCCCTGTGACAAATTTGAACCTCTAATCCTTAAATAGCAGTGCGCCAATGTCTTAGATCTTCTATAAAGTTTAAATATAAAGATACTGTATAAATGAAGTCAGCAGATTTTACATTTGTTGAATTGTATTATTTACGTATCCCAATACTTCGTGCCGCAACTTTTGTAAGACTTTCTGCACGTTTAAGTCTTAATCCGCTGCCACTGCATTTCTTAAATACTTCACTTTCTAAGGTCAAATTAACTGTTCTTGAATGCAGTGCCACATGAGTGGGCACTAATCTGTTAGTCCTCTTCACAACGGGTTTCATTATTGTCTAACGATAATCGTTCGTTCTGGTGTTCTATCATTTCTTCCTTTACTTTTACACTTAATTTTTGACGTTCCCACAGTAACATTGTAATTAACAGGCTCTAGCTTTCTTCTCTGTTTTTTTGCACCATAAGGCATAATGTACATATATTTCTGTGTTCCAAACGTTCATCCTTAGGAACTTTTTTTTCAGTTCCACTGCCGTACAACTCCTTTGTTTGGAAAAAAGTCGGCTCCACGTCTAACATGTTTCCTGATTCTTGTTTGTATTGGTCATAGTTTGTGTAAAAGTCTAGTTCCGAGCACAGTTTAACTGGCTTATTACACTGATATAGCAGAAACACACAGTAAAAGCATTAACCTATAAGTTCGATGTCACACAAACAGAAGATTACTGGCCACTACTTAAGACCACCTCCAGTTCAAGATCAAAGCAAAAGTCATCAACAGATAGCATCCGCTATAGTCAACTTTCTATCAAGCGAGTACATGGTGCACGGTGCACGGTGCTCGGTTATAGCCGATCAGACCTCATGGGTCCCGTCAGCTCCAGGGGCACGACTTCTTCCCAGACCACTTATTGTGGAAACAGCTCGTAGATTGTGGGGCCACTAGTGGTAAGGGCTGGAGTTAGGGATCGATCTGTAGCAAGGAAGTTTGTCTATCTGGACAGGACTGGGTTATAGGATTTCGTTACTAAACATCCCATATTATCTATTCACAAGCCAAAAAATACATTTGGTGCACAAACGATGCCATTCAAACAAAGTAACAGTAACAGAAGCAGTTACATGGTAGTCAGCATTTAAAATAATTGAGTATTTGTGCTCTGACAGCTCAGTGTTGCCCTCGGTGTCTGTTACTACATCCCTCCCTTGGGGATGTGGCATTGTGTCACAAGCGGCCCAACTTGTGCCTGCTCCGCCTTAGGCCTGGGAGCGCCCCTGTTGTAGCTAGATCTGGGGGGGGGGGGGGGGGCACTGCTGTAGCTGGATCTGCGGGTGCCACTACCGGAACCGAAGGAGGGAAGTCTAGCATCTCCACCTCAAAAACTCCCGGCTGTGCTGGGACTGTCACCATGGGGTCCACGCCACTCGTGGAAGGCAGATCTGCGTTATGTAGGCACTGTAACTAAGGAAGGCAGTGGCACCGAAGCCCAGTCCAAGATCAACAGGTCATCAGGTGCTGTCTGTGGCAAACAAGATGGTTGACAAGGTCAGGGACATGGGTTTTATGGACAAGAGAGAACTCTGGCAATGTATCGGGGCACAACTGGTTCTGGTGGCATCTACAAAAGTTACCATCTGCAGAGACTTCATACATCCGGTGGCCATGTGCATCCAAGTATGACGGCTGGTACACAGGTTCGGTGACGTCCATATGATTGGGACTACACCAGAGCGTTTGTCCGGAGCAGAGCGAGGGATGTGCAAGTCTGCCATCAATGGAGCATCTTTTTTCTTTTTTTGCGTTATTAATTTTCTGATTGATAATGGTAAAATCTAGGTACTCAATACATTGTTGGAAAAATTTACATTTCTTACATTTGAGGCTAGTTGTGGGTAACCGAAGAAACAAAGATTGCAGTATCTGAAAAGGTCCATTTGTTGATGCCCACGTCCCTATGGTGTTATCTAAATAACAGCAGCACGAAGAAATTTCCTGTATTAGCTGTTCTAAATAAGGCCGAAAGACCACTGGTTCAAATGGCTCTAAGCACTATGGAACTTAACATCTGAGGTCATCAGTCCCCTAGACTTAGAACTACCTAAACCTAACCAACCTAAGGACATCACACACATCCATGCCCGAGGCAGGATTCGAACCTGCGACCGTAGCAGCCGCGTGGTTCCCGACTGAAGCGCCTAGAATCGTTCGGCCACCGCGGCCGGCAACAGCTGATCGCTGTTGGCAGAGGGAATAAGCATATCGGTGGAACGGTGGAACCACTAAGGACAAAAAAGCAGACGAAACGCATTGGAATTCCATCGAGAGGCAGGACAAGCAAAAAATTCTGAAACAGTGTACGAGAGAGAGAGAGAGACAGAGAGAGAGAGAGAGAGAGAGAGAGAGAGAGAGAGAGGGAGAGAGGTCGTTCCGATGCGCTTGAAGTGTCATTGCCCTATTCGCGTTCCCCTGGGCCGCAGCGGCGGACGAGAGTGTGTTTTCCTGTTGCACCTAAGGGAAGTGTTTAGCGTCTGAACGGTGCTGATGGTAGACAAATGGCTCTGAGCACTATGTGACTTAACTGCTGAGGTCATCAGTCGCCTAGAACTTAGAACTAATTAAACCTAACTAACCTAAGGACATCACACACATCATGACCGAGGCAGGATTCGAACCTGCGACCGTGGCGGTCGCTCGGCTCCGGACAGTAGCGCCCAGAACCGCACGGCCACTCCGGCCGCCTGATGGTAGACACCCACTGGCTTTAGGTTTCCTGTGTGAATATCAAAGTCTGAGCTATTTTAATAATTTCGTCTATTTTAAGACGATCCGCTTGTTGTACAGCCTGTGAGCAGACTTCCATGTCGGACGAATGTTGGAGATGCAAGTACACCATCAAGGAGTCGGCTACGTGATTCATCGGCGCGCACGAAAGCACAACGGAGACGGAGCACACAAAAGTACAATGGGGACAGAACCTCGAAGATTAGTGACCTAGTCTTTATAGGTTTCCAATGGTTGTTTACAACGCCGATAAAATGTGAAGCGAGGGATTGCCTCACAGGACTGACATCCATAACGATCAGACAGCAGATTGCAAAGTTCAGCAAAAGACGAACTATCGTCTCCTATCTTTCATTGTGGACAGTTAATTTGGTTTATGGCACAGACACAGAAGAACATACAGTAAAGAAAATAACGTATAGTTCGATGCCACACAAATAGAAGATAGCCGCTCAATACTGAAGTCAGTGTGTAGTCAAAGATCAAAACAAAAGTCGTCAACAGATATCGGCTTGTATAGTGAACATCCCATCCAGTGAGTTCACAGGAAAAGGGATCCGCTTCGCGTCAGATGCACAGCTACATCCCATCGGAGGTCATAGGGTCCCGCCAGGTGACGTGACGTAAGCTTCAGGGGAGTGGTCTCTTCCCAGAGGACTTCTCGCGAAGTCTGTCTATAGAAAGCCGCCCCACCGGTGGTGAGGGATGGAGACACGGGTCGATGTTCGACTGCGCTGACAGCTCCATGTCACTGTCGACGCCTATTGAGACAGGACGAAATGAAAGTTTTCAAATAGGCAGTAAAGAAAGGTCGTGCTTTTTTGGTAAAAAATGAACTTATTTATCCATTAGGTTAATGTGTCCTGGATCCCTGCAGAATGATTCCACTGTATCTACCAATCATTTCAATACATGGAAGCAAAATGGTCTACGTTCTGTATATTTAGGGTCAGGGGAAGTTTAACGTTGATAGTGGATCATCCCGCAGTTCGGACATCAAATTCCTCAGCATCACCAATGATCCAGCCATTACGTTCTTCTCAAGTCTTAATCAATAAGAAGAATGTCTTCGACGTCACACAATGTACGTAGCCTTCCGACAGAGAATCTGTACTTTCGCTTCCTGGCTGCAGAGCATTGGCTGCAATTCTCCGCTTTGATCCCTTTCACGCTGTTAGAGCGAACGGACCCGTGTCTCACCGAGAGCTAATACCTGTCGTACAAATTACGGTAAATTATTTTTGAAAGTATCCAATCAATGCTGTTAAATTCGGTTTGCTATTTACGGTTCGTGAGCATTCGATAAATTTGGCAGCCCATCTGGCATAATGTAATCTGGTGGTTAAGAATTGTGTTGTATGTTTCCCATTCCTTCTTTTGATATGCCTAGTGTAAGCTATTTGTTATAGCTTTAATCACCGACAACAGGTCTTCCGCAATTACAAACGTCACGTTCGACTCCCTGCCGCATAGGGTACGACTGATGTCCTGCGGAAATGACGCCAGAAACGGCAGTCCAAGAAAGGCGTTAAGAACACTGCTTTCCGGCGCCAGAGAGCGGCTATACGCGCAGTGCTACCTCGACGGAGAAGTGACGGCTGTTCTGAGTGCCAAGTTTATTTTCACGAAGTGCATTTTTATGTACGGTGCGCGTGCGCTCTCTCTCTCTCTGCTCCTCCTGGGGAGGCCGGCCGCTCTCGCACATTCCATTAGACCTCCTTGTATCCAAGGGAGGCGGGAGCGCCGCATTCTTCTGTCGTAAGGCTGGCTTTGCGCTTCTCATTTCCCGTGTCTCTCCTACTGTGAAGGGATATGGGCTGTTTCTTCTGCCACTATAATAAAATAAATTTTTGAGCATAAGAGGTAACCTAATAGAACTGAACGCATATGTACATGGCCAAGGCTGGTTCGTAGCTTCTATTCCGGGAAGAGCTGCGACGTTTACCGATGTAACGTAGTGCCAGGGCCCTCTACAATGTGTAAAGATGTATTTCCTTTCAGTTTTAAAATTAACTTCTAAATAGTACCTAAATATATAATCTGCAGTTTGCATAATCAACAGACGAAGTCACGTTTCCCGATTCTTTAGCACAACAAATTGTAGGGGAGTAGTCGCACCATTTTACACTTTTCAGACTATAGTCTCTGGTCAGCCCTGTAATAACTTTTCCATATTTAAATGATGACATTGACTATTTACTTGCTAGAACGTTTCTGTGAAATTACAAAAATTATTCCGGAAGTAACATGGTTATGTTCCTCGGAACAAATACCCAACTGCAGTTTTAACGGCGTTTCAATCAGCGAAATCTTGTCAGGACTGTACGTAATCGTCCATCTGTTACATTACTGCTCTACTACCCACCAAATTCAGGAAGTGAAATCAAATCAAGCAGAAGTATTATCAGGAACCAGTTGCAAGTTAAATACATTTTCAAACAGAAGGTAGTCAAAATTGAAAATAATTTCCATTTACAATACAGGTAAAATTATTCAGAAATTAAGCAAACTCTTCATTTGCTAGTATCATACCTCAGGTGGTAAAATACCTTCTTCTGTTTCAACGTACAAGATGGTGCACGAGCAACGAAGTGTGGCTAAACTGTCCACATGTTATAGAAGTAGTTCGAAAATTTTGTAGCATTTCATTCCCCACAGAATTCTGTATCTTAACAGTTAACAATATATTCCAAACAACTTCAATATTAGGTTAGTGCATAAATTCGTAGCGTTTTTGTTTATTAGCATGTTGGTATTCTACTTGCTATAAGCTTTCTCACCTTTTGTCATTTTTTTATTTGCAGTTCTCTGTTGCTATTTGAGCTTAAATATTGCCATTCCGTCATCTAGATATAGTCTGTGACACTGTGGACGCTAGTAAACGGAGTGCTAAGTGGAGAATTCGGAACATTTCCGGCATATTCTTCTGTCACGGGTCAACAGAACGGTGACAGCAACCACAGACATTTTTGCCTTGTTTGGAGATAGCGCATTTGTACAGAGCACGGCAAGAAAATCCTATCTTGATATAACGAGGGCCGTGTTGACATTAGCGACCCTCCATTTTCAGGGAGAACTTCGGTGACTGATTTAAATGCATTAATCCATAAAGGTTCACGTCATTGTGCTCGAGAACTGGCAAATGCGATGAACCATAATCATTCCACCATCCTGCGACATATGCTTCCAGTGTAGAAGGTTCAAAAATCGGGTGTACGGGTATCGCATGCTCTAAGCCAAAGTCACAAAAACCAGCGGGTGGCCTTATTTACATCTGTGCTTGCTCGTCATCAATTGGCTCGTGAACAACACCGACCATTCCTATACCGTATCGCTACTGGTGACGAGAAATGACGTCTTTATGCTAACATAAGGAAAAGAAAGATATGGTTGGACCAAAACAAAGAAGCACCTCCCCGAACAAAGACCTGTGCGCATCCACAAAAGATAATGTTATCCATCTTATGGAACGGTGACGCTTTAGTGTATTCAAACCACTTCGCCGAGGTGTATCCATCACATATGACATTTATTGTCAACAACTGAGACGTCCTCCAGAAGCCATTCAACAACAACTACCAGAAGACTGCGTGATGCTACTTCGCGATGACGTCCTCCTGCATTCTGCTAGACTGACAAGAAACACTATACGGGAGATGGATTGGGTAGCCGTTCGTAACCACCTTATTGACCTGTTCTTGCGGCCCCCGATTTTCACCTTTCCCGACCTCTATCGACCAAACTTTAAGGAACTTCCTTTCAATATGGAAATTCGCTCCGAACATAGCCCAAAGAGTTCTTCGTCTCAAAACCATGTGATTTCTACTGTCGGGGAATCGAAAGCTATGCCAGCGTTGGAAACCTGTTGAAAATAATGAAGGAGAATATGTTTTTGATTACCAAAGTCTCTCTTATTAGTATCTGTCGCGTGTATTAAACTTAAGGGAAAACGCTGCGAACCTCTGCACCAACCCAATATATTAAATATTACGAAAATATGTAGGGCGCGAAATATTTACAAATGCTGTAAGAAACACAACCTCATCTCTATAAACAATAAAAGTTGTAGATAGTATCAGAAACCGCTTATAGCGTTCTTAGTGCAGATTTATTGATGTGCTCCCAGAATCAATGAATAGACTGATGTACTGAACAAAAAACATGTTGTTATCCCAACTACACTCTCTTCTAGGTACGATACTCTCCTCTAATAAAAATCTTACCTGCGTTGTGTCACTTAAACTGCGTGTTTTGGTAATATGGAAGAATAGATACTAAAACCACAAAATACAGCACTTTAACGTCGCTGCATACTTGATGTTTCTCGTGTCTCCAATTCTGTGATCATCGTTTTTCGCATGTGGTAAATGCTCTGCGTTTATAAATTGACACGATGATGTTTACGTGACGCCACACGCCCTGGGCTGTGATTGGCTCTGAGAACTATGGGACTCAACTGCTGAGGTCATAAGTCCCCTAGAACTTAGAACTACTTAAACCTAACTAACCTAAGGACATCACACACATCCATGCCCGAGGCAGGATTCGAACCTGCGGCCGTAGCGGTCGCGCGGTTCCAGACTGTAGCGCCTAGAACCGCTCGGCCACATCGGCCGGCCGGCTGTGATTGTCTTACCCAACAACGCAGTAAACGCAGCAGTTGCCATGTTGATTTAAGTGTTTGTACCCACATGCAACGAAAATATGCAGTTCACACTGCATTAAAAACCTCTCGAAAAACGCGTCATTTTTAGTGTGTTTTGTTGTGCTGAAGTGCCAACAAATGTGACGTCGATAGATAAACATAATACTACTTCATATCGTACATTTTTCATTCTTACAGTATGTTGCAGTTCCTCACGAGAAAATAAAACTCACAAGAATGTAGGCACAATAAATTTACAAAAAGAATGTTGTTAATAACCTACGTTACTCCGCAAACGCAGTCAGCAAACGTTTCGTACCGTTATTGCCTCCAATATTCTGTGAAACTCTAGTGAGACATCTGCAAACTCTACATGAAAATATTATAGATAAGAGTGGTGCCAATTCCGTCAGACATATCTGACAGAGCAGATCCACTGATATCTATAACTCTGTAGTTGATGAAAATATTTCAGTGCGGATGCACAACGAAGGTCCGAACTCCTACGTGAATCAGAAAACTGTGAGTGGGTGGTAATGGGCGAGGGTTGCTACGACGCAGTGAGCCGGAAGTGGAGAATTTGGGTCCAACCGGACGCGTGTCCGGATGGCCGAGACCGTTATTGCAACCGTTCTAGAGAAACTGAGAATACAGTGCGATTCCAGTCCGGACCAAATTTTCAATTCTCGCTGATGGATTGCCGCAATGACCTGTACAGCTGGAAGTCATTATTTACTTCCTATCTCTTTCCAATCCTGTTTCCTTTCCATTCCTTTAATCCTAATTATTCTTGTCTGGAAATATGACAGAGATGAAGAGAGAGAGAGATTAGAAAGCGAAAGTTCCGCCACTCTGTTGGTTACCTTTAGACATAGCAGCGGAGGACGAAATTGGCGTGGAAATCTATAGGACACACTTAGGCTTCTGAAAGCTTAGGTGCAGTATTTCGTAGAAGCCATGCTCGAAGACCTCGATTATATATGGCTAACCCCATTTCAATGCGAAACCTTAAGGCTAATTAAAATCACTCGATATCAGAAGTTGCAGAAACGTTTAACGACATTATATAAGTCCTTGTGAAAAATCTGTCGTTCGTCCAGATAATTTCGGTTTCGTAATACGTACATTGTTGGAAAATATGTTTTGATATATTGTTTATGGCGGCTCTTTCTCAGTGCCTTTGACTACAGGCCGGACGCATGTATGGCAATGCTTCATACGTAGTACTCTGACAGTGACTTGATGCTTCAGACACTTTTCTCCTCATATCTGCCTCTGTGGAAAGACACCTCTGGGTTATGAATTAAGCATGTTACAGTGGTGCGAATAGACGACATACATTTCCATCTTATAAAATGTAAAATCCGTCGTAATATTAATATAATTCATAGGACTACAGCAAGGAAACAAATATTAATTTTAGTTTTCCACCGTGTTTATGTTAACGGAAAAAGGAGATAGTACCCATATTTGCCACGTCAGTACTGGAGCAGCCTGCCTCCCGTCGGACAATAAAATAGCGGTGATGGTCCCTGGAGTGCCTAAGAGGAGTAACGAACATCGTCTGGGATCGATGGCGGGAGGCAGCGGACTGTCTAACCTAGGACGAGTGCATCAGTAAAAGACTTTCAGTGTTAAGTGCAATAGCATGTTAATGAAAGTCTATTTATGACGGTACCTAAGACCAGTGTTGTTTGCTGTTTACAGGTAATGTGTGTGTCTGTGTGCGTGTCGGGCGGGGGGTAATGTGCGTGACAGAGTGAGTGTAATGTACCAAATCACTTACGCTAGAGTACTGATTCAGTCTGTATTTGCCACTACCGTGGCTTGGATCTGTACTCTTGCCAACCGTCAAACTTTTTTGTCATTATTATTACTCAGCACAAGAAGTAGCGACTGTCACCACCGATGCCGAATAGGTGCTGGATGAGACCAGACTGCTAAGGTGATAGTCTCCTTTTCACCCCCCTCCCCCAATCCTACGACAGAAACAGTGTACGCAACTTGCCTGAGTATAGAGTAAATTCTGTGTGCAAATGTGAGAAAGAAGTCTAAATGCTCGCGTAGCTTTGTTCTGAGGCGGAACATGGGAACTAGCCCGCTATTAACCTAGTGGGATAAGGGAAACTGCCTGAAAAACACATACAGACTGGCCAGCACACAGACTCCCAATCGTTAATCTGCCGGACGGATTCGATATCGGGTCAGCTTACCTCCCCATCCCGGAAGTAGTCGCGTTGGCAATTGCTATGTTCGTCACTATCTATTGAAAGGCCACATTCTATATTAGCTAATTTTAGGAACCGCAATTTGTGATGTATTGTATGATAGGCATAGCAGAAGGCGACAGTCGATACCACAGCCACCGTAACATTTTTGTAAAATCATATGCTGTCAAAACACGGTCACTTGTGGCATGCCATTTCTTTCTACGGCCGCACGAGATCTGTGCATAACTTAATTAGATTACGTCCTGGCAGCTTAATGTTTCCAAGCCATGCAAAGTGTGATTACTTCATAATTTAGTAGTTGTTGCTTTGTAAAATAACACACATTAACTAAACAGTACGCTATCAAACAGCAGCAACGTACATTACATTAGATCCGCATGGACTGGACAAGTAAATTTTCCCCGATAAGTGATGTTCATGTGGATAATACTTACACGGGTATCACCACACGTTCACATTGGACTTGAAGTTCAATACCAACCCCCTTCAGTGGGTGGTGTTGCTCAAGGGACATATACATCTACCCTTTCCTCCCTTCTTTCCGCTCTCTTCTTAAAATGTGCCGTAATTTTTGTTATTTCCTACATCCAGATTCTCGTATTTTCTTTAAAAATACACATGACTGCTGTAAGTAAATAAAATATAATCCCAAAAACGAAACAAAGGAGCACGTGATGCTGCACAGATAACAGTGCCCGTGGCCTCAAATGCGAGGCACACATCTGTTGCGTATTGGAGGCTGTGGGTGTTAGCTAAGAGGAATGAGTGGAGCGCTATGTCCTGCATAAAGTAATATGATGACAGGCCCCAGTAGTCATAATGCAGCTTAGAAAAAAAATTCGGCTTGTAGTGAAGGTGACGACGCTTTCTTACTACAGATAGTATTAAGGAGAGTAAAGAGAGGGTGTGAAGCTGGATTGGCTGTAAACACAACACGATAAAAGTTCACTATTATAGTGGTACTTATGTGCGAAGGCGCTCAGTTACACATTATTTTATTTGTTTCTTTATTTAACCGAATGTGGTTAGCAACGTCAGACCACTGTTACATGTGATCAGGGTTTCACACATGCAGTGCCTATTTTATATCATAGTTTCCTAAAAAATATAACTGTTTTAACACGCAATCAGTATTAAAATGTTCGGAGTGTCTGAAGTGGCAGTGTGAGTAATTAATACTCTCTATTAACTAATCAAGCTAATGCTAGCAGTGCCTTTGCTATTGCATCTGCGGTCAGTAATAATAATAACAATAACAATAATAACAAAAATAACAGTAATAATATAAAAACAGTTTATAAGTGTACAGGATAGATGTTTTCTGATATAGTGAGTTCTGGGGAAAGAAAATTTAAAGGTAATGCACCAGCTAAGAATCCTGGGAAAAAAGGGGAGATCTGGTTGTAAAGAAGGATGTACAAGAGTAACTAGTGGGTACAACGATAATGTTAATCTTTACTGGCGATTTCGTAGGTATGTCATCGTCTTCTGAAGTTGTATATGTTATTGAGTTCTCTAATATAACGCTGGAGTTTATTCCATGACCGGGTTCCTGCTATAGGGAAGAAGTTACAGAAAGTGATCAAACGATTGAATGGGAGAGAAAGGTTTTTGCTATGACTGGAACGGGATTTTCTACCGTGTTGTTCAGATAAGAGCGTTAAGGTCGAGGAGAGCTATGACGGACAATGTTAGTTGCTAGGACAGTAGTTGAAGACGGTGTGGAAATCTCTGCGCTTGTCTGCACCCAGCCAGGGTAGCCGTACATGTGCTAGGGATATATGCTTACAGAGTTGTACATCACAGGTAGAAAGATTACAGGCACTTACAACCAGTTCCAGGCGCTGTGAGCTTTCCTGAGAAAAGCCTTGCGGATAATATCACCGTGATCAACAACGAGAGGTATAGATGTTTGTACAAGTTTCTTTTTCAGGTAAAGAAGGAACAGTTATGTACTCTGTTCTAATCATATTTTCATCTGCCATTACACCTAGGGTCTTTGCTGAAAGAGAGACGTTAATATTTGTGCCATTTAGTGTTAAAGATGCCCTGCGCCCATTGTGATACTGCACAGAGGTCGGTACTGAGATTCTCTATTATTGGTTTTGCAATTGCATACAAGTGGAGGTCATTAGCGTGCATGTGGTATTTGCTGTTGGACTAAACTGTTGACACTTCATTCACCTAAAATGAAAAGAGTATAGGGCGTAATAACGAACCCTGAGGAACGCATGACACTACATGCTTCCATTTGTGACTTTATGGTGCCGGACATAACGCATTTCTGGCGAGTCGTCAGTATGAGCGAAATCATTGCACTGCACTTTTCGAAAAAGATTTTAGAACATTTGTTGTTTCTGAGTCTAGTTTCTGCTATCACTATTTGTCTTATTTAGGACGTCTTGTGAATTATTTCTTTAGAACGAAAAAGCTTCAAATATGTACGTAGTTTAAATCTTCCATTGCGGAAAGTGTATTACATCTACGACTGCCAACAAGGCTAGTGACACTTGGAAGCGTTATTCGGCACTATCATCTGCCTGTGCGACAGTTTCTTACCTGTGTCTGACTTCGAAAGAATTATGCCATGTCACATTTCAGAGGATTATACAGCATCTAGACAGTCACTGGGTGACTCTGCTGCTTGTAGCACTGGATCTGTGTCAGTTACTGAACAGATTTTAAGATTAATCCTGCGCCTAAGAAAACGAGAAATGCATAAGGATGTGAACACATTGTATTACTTTTGTTATGGGATCATTCCGAAGACGATGTTTGTATCAGCATAATCCTGCACCCTGTCACAAAGCAGCCTCTCTGAGACAATACTTTGTGCACAAAAACAATCCTTAAATGGACTGGCCTGCCTAGGGTTCCAGCCTAAAACTAACTGAAAACATTCGCGATGGAGTAGAACGTAGACTTCGATCCAGACCACAGCGTCCAACATCACTACCTTCTCTGGTTTGGCCTCTGGAAGAAAAATGGGCTGCTATACCTACACAGACATTCAGATATCTCATTGAAAGGTTTCAAGCCAACACAAAAGCAAAGGGTAGACTTACCCCATATTAATTTCCACTAATAGATGTAAGAATTCTTTAGATTACATTGTCTGTAACACATGTATTGGCTGTTGAGACACACTCTGTTTGCTTGACTCACAGATGAAGACGTCTGAATTTCTTTTTAGATACCTTTTCTTACCTAACATTCGTCGAAGGTGCTATGGTAATGCTTGGGGCTTCTTTCTGCGCTGGACGGCTTAGACTAAACCAGGTCTAGTTGTTACGGTGCTCGCTTATTTCCAAGTCCGTATCGATCTTAGTGCTGAGTATTCACTGAGATGGCGCTTTGGCGTTGGGTGTTATTTCCGTGTGTGATCGTTGGCCGGAGCTTAGCTGACGGCTTGTGAGGAGGAAAGAGGTGGCTAGCTTGGCGTGGAAACAGTTCTGCTCGGCTGGGGTTCTTTGCGTCTGGACGCTGAGTGAGGCCCGAACGGAAGACCAGACCGTGATTTTACGGTTAATTGTGTGGACAGCGGCGTGGTGTGCCGTTTAACTTGATTCGCAAGGGGAGAAAAATCTCGCCTGTGGTAGTTTGTCGAGCCTGAGTTAGATATACCTTCTATGTGCGGCGGGACCTCATTTCGCCCTCCTGTCTCTCCGTTGTTGGGAGGAGGAGGAGATTAGTGTTTAACGTCCCGTCGACAACGAGGTCATTAGAGACGGAGCGCAAGCTCAGGTGAGGGAAGGATGGGGAAGGAAATCGGCCGTGCCCTTTCAAAGGAACCATCCCGGCATTTGCCTGAAGCGATTTAGGGAAATCACGGAAAACCTAAATCAGGATGGCCGGAGACGAGATTGAACCGTCGTCCTCCCGAATGCGACGTTGTTGGGATTTCTATCCTCGTTTACCGTCCCATGGACGTATATCGATGGGGTACGCTGCTCTCCGTACTCTACTAGACGCTGGTGATGGAAGTGCGTCGTTCAGCGGCACGTTAGTCTGGGTGCTTTATGTTTGATCTTCAAGTGCATAGTCTTCGAGTGGCACTCCTTAGAGTTTGCCTTGCGCAGTTAGATTGGAGTTTATTTTGTCTTGTGGTGCTTCCGCTCTCCGTTAACGAAGGTTAAGCTTGATTCGACACTCCGTACGACGCTTGGCACCTCAGCAGGCGAGTCGCAGCCACCTTCGCGACTAAACGGAAGCCTTTGGACTGATAGGTCTTGTGTTTTGCGTAGTGTTCATAAATGGTTGTTTTGGTATTAAGTTGGCTGAGGTTTCTTATGGATTTCCCGGCATTTGGTCTGTTGCCCGGCCCAGGCTAGTCTCGTTATTCTAAAAGTCGGTCCTTGTTTTGGCTTAGTACGATTTTTGGTTTACTGCCTGATGGCTCTGGTAGTACGCTGGGTCGCTGTGGTTGTGTTGCATTTTGTATGGGGCTGTGTGCTCGGAGCTGTGGAGTACCATGATTTTATTATTATTTTAAAGTAACATGATCACTTAAATGATTTTACTCTTGTTGCGTTAATTGCAACTGGGGGACTGAGAAATTTGGTAGTGTAATTACGGAAGATTTAATAGTGGCACATGCCCCTTTACCTGTTTCGTAATCTGTTAATTACCGAAAGACCTTAAGCTCATAGCCATATGGTGTGATTTTCTGAAATAATTGCATTTTTATGTCATGTTATTGCTTTTTTTTAATTTGCTGGTCACTGGTGTACTGTTCCAAGTATTAAAATGTTTCAGATAGCTATTACTTAGGTGGAAGGTGCGGAACCGCAACGGAGAGAGTAGCTGCGTGACTTACGTATCTTTTGTGGCGCGGCCTGGTGTCCGTTGTTCGTTTTGGTGCATCTGAGTTAAGTAATGTATTGCCTCCTCCCTTGCAGCCCCGTCGTGTTCTTCTCATAAACATTTCCTTCAAGGCATTTTAGTTAATTTTATGCAAGGATTATTTTAATTTCTTACATTGGTAAAATTGTGCGGCCTTCATTATGCACACTGTTTGTCATAGTGGAGTTGGTGTGCCATTGTAATTTCTTAAACTCCATTGTGTGTGCCCTTCGTGATACATATTGTTTGTCATAATAGATTTGAGAATGCCAATTGTAATGTCTCATATATCATGATGTGCGTGTGTAATGGTGCAATAAATGGATGATTGTTATTTCTGTTTTTGGCACTCTTCATGCCTCCTTTCTTGTTCCTGTTGGTATGCTATTCTTGTACTTGTGTTGGTAAACCATAACAGTCGTCGGCATTCTCCAAAACTCCTCGGCTTACGTGTAACAAAACAAACATACACTTCACGTCTATAAAAGACATACAGCAATAACTCCTCGGCTTAAGTGCAACAAAACAAATATACACTTCACGTCTTAAAAAGGCATATAGCAATATATACTCCTGATGGATTGTCATACGACAACACAGTCTGCGCTACAGTTCCAATTATGTGCAGCTACACAGACTGCAGCTGTTGATGTTGCCTTATGAAATCGTCCTGCCGTTATCACAAACGACCCCTGTCCGACCACGTCGAGAGTGGCAGATGCCGCTCTGCCATCGTAGACAGGACCGCGTCCTTATTGCATCTGCATGACTGCGCTGTTGGGCCTGGGCTCCTGTGCATGCGGCGATCTGTTGGTTCAGTCCGTGACACTCGGTCCTGTGCGTGCGGCAGCAGTGCCGTAGTCATTGGAAATCGATGCAACAAATAACGGCAGCCTTCCCGTGGGAGTCATCTGGAGCGTGGCGCCTGTATCGGCAGAGGCACAGCCGCAGCCAAAGGACGGCGCAGAACGGCACGCCGGCAACGACTTCCTCCCACCCACGCACCCTCCGCAATAGCTTCCGCCGGCACCGCGATCTGGGCGCGGGAACTGCTTCCTGCCATTGGCTCCTTCCGCGGACTGCGCAGTGTAGGGGCGGGCCATTTGGCTGTAAACGTGGCATTATCGTCATAAGAGCTTTCGTACTTGGTTACAACACTTACCGCTACTCGCTGTAACATTGTTCAGCTCTCCTCACAGACTAACAAGCAAATTGGAAAAAATCCAAGATCTGTGGCCATTACTTCTTTGAAGCTAAAAAAAAATTTAGCTTGTTAGGAGGCTTCACGCTCCAATACAGTTTGTCCTGCATGAACGGT
Source organism: Schistocerca americana (assembly GCF_021461395.2). Lineage (NCBI taxonomy): Eukaryota > Metazoa > Arthropoda > Insecta > Orthoptera > Acrididae > Schistocerca > Schistocerca americana. The sequence continues at coordinate 391,873,211 of NC_060123.1, forward strand.
GTTTCTGCTCTTGCGCTCGGGTCATCTTCAGTTCAGTGTTCAGCTAACACCGAAGAGTCAGAAGAACATCTCGCAGTGGGATCGAAACGTCAGTCGTTCGGAAGAAATTGAAGAGGAACATGACGCAGCCTGGCATCTTAAACATCTTATCTTCAATGAAGATCCACGAAAGCCTGCGGAATACCTTACTTTGTCGTTTTATCATCAGCCTTGTAGTTTAACGAAGCCTGCCACGACCCTCAACCCTGTGCCAACATCTTGCAGTAGCACTTGCATGCAAGGTCCTCAGTTAATTCTTGTATTTATTCTAATCTCTTTCTTCCACTACAGTTTTTACCTTTTGCCTCAACTACCATTGAAGATAATCCATGATGCACTAACATAAATCCTATTATTTTGTCCGCTTTTCTTGTCAGTCTATTAGACAAGTTCGTCTCTTCACAGATTCTTTGCATAACCTTCTCATTTCCTGTTGACTCAGACGACGTAAGTATCAGCATCATTCTGTAACACCACATCCCAGCGTTAATTTCCAAATGTACAGTTTTGACACATTTCATCTTCAAATTACGGGTAGCATTTGATACTAATACACTTCTTTCGATATCACACTACAGTTGTATACGTGTATGTGTGCACTTATCGCGGGATAATTAGTTATATTAGAATTATATATTTTATGATTTTGGTTGGGGTTGCTTTAAATATTGTGGGCTAGCATGAGACTTTTAATTAACTTATACAGCGATAACACTCGTACTTACATCGGCTGCCCCGAAGTACGTACGATATAATATTTTTTAAACACATCGCGCGACTCACCGCCACCTATTAGATAGTTTGCGTGAGCGCTGCTATTTAGAAAAGAAAATACGCATATTCTTATGCAAACTGTAATTATTAATATGAGTCTCAGGGGCTGCTGGTTATTTATGTACCAAATGTCACAAAGATTAACTGAGATATTGCGGAGCTTATTGAATGTAATGGTTTTCAATATTTCTTGTTCATTATTTGCAATGCAAAACTGGAGAGAATCTCATCTGCCGATAGTAGGCCAAACTGAAACATACTGAACTCATTCAGTGCTGTAAATTTTGGTAAATGTAATTATCACTACTCCTTTTAACTTTGAAATTAATGAAAGATCAAAACTGAGAAGTCTCTCGCATTTACATTTAATATTATAAAATGAAATTTTAATTAAATAATACAGTCAGCGTAATGACCGACTAAATCATGCTAGGGGAGATGAGCTCCCTGCACTACGAGGTTCTGTAAAAATTTTGTTAATTATAATTAATGGCTGTGATCATGAGAGGTGACAACTAAGTCAACAATACACACTTTCTAATAACAATTATAAGCATATTTTACTAAATTACAACAAAAATTACATTAAATATTATGCAGCGCTACAATGGCGGTCTATCTCTAGACGAAACAAAAAGAGGATTGCTCAATCAAATCATTGTTTCTGATTTCATGGCCTCTGTTACACAGAGATTATACAAAAAATGTTCTCTTTTATATCGCATCGCTGTTTGTGATTTTTGGTTGTATTTAACTTTTTTTAAATCTTTCTTATACATCGCGCACACGTACACAGTCTTGAAATAATTTATATTTATTTATTTATTTATCTATATTTATATATATATTTCATACGTCTCATATCAAAAACTTCTTTTCCCTTTATCGAAATGTCCATTTATGTGACGTACCGTCACATCGGCCACGAATGACTTCTTTGCCTGTACTAGATTGTCTCATATACTCTTCGTCCGTCTTGTGTTATTTGACTTTCAAGACAGCGCAATTTCTTCATTTAATCTTTTTCTGGTTTCCAAAGTTCGTCACTAATCATATTTCTGCTGCTACTTAATACTCTAGTCTTTCCTCAGTTTACGCTCAGTTAGACTGTTCATTCCATTGGAAAAAAGCTGCAATTTTTACTCCTTTTCATTAAGGATTGCTGAGATTGAACAGGAGGGGTAACAAATTGCATCCCTATATAATACACTTTCCCCATTTTATATCTTTTTGTCGGAACTATTTTGAACCGGTGACTCTTTTGTACATTGTGATGTCGAAATGGACTTAGTTTTCACGAATCTTTGATAACTATTTAGTTTGCAAATTTTGCTATCGTCGTTACTTTATTGCAATTGATAAGGGTATTTTCTGTCTGTATTTTAACTGAATATCGTGGGATCACTTCCCGTTCATTTAACACGTCCTTCTTGAATGAACATTGTTCAATATAATTCTCTGTCGTCTACATCAATTACAGACGTTATAATACAGCCTTTTTTATTAAATTATTCACCTGAGTTTATTTTATATTTCTGTGTAATTCATTAACTAGTAATTCTAGACAATACATAGACTGTTCGACTGCAGGACCACAGGTATGGGTTATTAACTGCAGTGAATTAGCTGCAAGGCAGGAAAGCAGATGTGCTCGACCCTATGACTAGATTGAGCTATTCTCTTTAAACAGAACCGTGCAAAACCAAAGTACCTGAAGTACAAGTAACTGCAGGTAAAGGCACAACTATCTGCTCGTAAGTACTGCCGTTTAGAAGAGCAACTACACCGCTGTAAGCATCAGGCACAGTCTCAATTAGGGTTTTCTCGTCCGGGATAAGAATTTAATCAATTTAGAATTGCAATCTTAGTTCTAACACGTTAAATTATTCTGTGATCCACGTCCCAAATCTGCGGCTACATAGGCAGTTTCCATGGGGGCTCAAGCATAAGATTTAGCAGCAGTTGTGAGTGTGAGAGAATTGGTATCAAAACCTAGGTAAAGGGAACTTCAAGAAAAAAGAAGGAGGGTGCGCAGAGGCGTGCTGACTTCGAGTCTGCAGCGGCCAGCAGCAGTGGAGGCCATGTCGGCGGCAAAGCGGCAGCGGCCACGGCAACGAGGGCCCTCGGCGGTAACTTCGAGTTCATCAGCGTCGACATTTCGGGGAACAGCAGTAAAGCAGAAGCCGCCAGCAGTTAAGCACTTGTGCCGGTAGTGTTAAAATGTGTGCACTTGCAGCGTCGTCATCAGTGGTGGAGCTTTCAACGATTAAGCAATCACCCTGCATGTGTGCTTCAGATAATGTTAATGGGCCAGTTAATGCAAAACCTGAACGTGGTAGTGTTAATAGAGGCGATATTAGTGTGGCTGATAGTCTGAAATCTGCGAATGATTCAGTGGACTGTTAAAGACAATTCTGACATATTTGAACTCTAAAATGGGGATACTGGGTATAGGTTAGATAGGTCCATTAGAGACAAGTCAACAGAAACAGTACAAGCTAAGATGAAGAAAATTACATCTGATAAAGAAGGGATGATAGGCTCAAAATTGAAACCTATAAGGGCAGATACAGGCAAAATTTCTGAAAAGGTTGGTTTGGTTAACACCAAAGTCGACAAAGTAGAAAAATATTTCGGGAACAAGTTGGAAAAGATACATTACGTGCTGTATGGCGAAGTAAAGAATTGTGTGCTGAAGCAAAATACGTTCGACGAAGTAAACACTAAATCGGTTAACAATTTGTTATTTAGAGTGGTAGAATGTGAGAAAGAAATGTCAAGAACAGAGAACATTTTCAAGCTGTTTCAATTAAAGACACTGTGAAGCGTGAACAGCAGTTTAAAGACATAAGGATAGAATTCTTTGGCACCAAGTCAGGCTACTACTATGATAGATGGTCCACGGCTTAATTCAGTAACTATGAAGTGCTCAGCAAATGAAGGAATATACTAATCAATCACTTGATTTTCTTGCTACTTGTAGAGACGGTTTTGTGAGAGGAATGTCAGAAAAGTGGGATTTAAGTTAGTTAAAAGGCATCTTGATGAGCAATGCACAATCATGAACAAATTTAATCAGTATTTCGGCTACCTTTGAAATGTCTGAGAGTTGTTTCCTGAATAAATTCTGGACAGAAGTGAAACATATTCGACTTCAGAATGAGTTCTTAAACGAATCAAGTTGAAATACTGAAGTGGGACGATGCGCGATTTTTGTGAGCGTGAACTCAAATTTACTCATATACATCGTGCGTTGGGTGTGTTGACGGAGATTACGACGCTTAAGAGACACTTACCGGAATATTCACAGTGGGATCGTGGCCGCCAAATTCCACTGCGACTTTTAACGTGTTATTGAGAAACCTAAACAAGCGGTGAAATTCAAGCTACATAATGGAAACATAGTCAGGGAAATGGGTACCAGTGTGGCAACAATGGTAAGATGCACAATAGTTTTAATACTCATAACAGAAATAATTAGCAAGATGGTAATACTTTTTGAACAGGATACGGAAACTGGAACTTTCGTAATGGAAATAAAAACCGGCAACAAAGAAGTGAGAGATAAGAGCCTCATAAAACGCAGTAAGAGGTCAAGAAACTAGAGATTGCTGCATCTCAGGTCCGGAGGTGGCGAAATAAAGAAACGTTATTATAATAATTCGGCAAATAAGCAACAAGTGTTGTAGATGCAGGTTATAAGAACTAACAATAAAACGAGGGATAATTTTAAGCATTGCCACCGTAAAGAGGGTGCAAGAACTATTGTAAAATGTTTCGAGAATTTCGATAATGGTGATAAGCCCTGGAGAATTTATTTGTTGAAACTGAAGTGAATGACGGAATGACTGTATGTTTGTTTAGAGATTCTGTAATCAAAAGAGAGGAAGAGGTGGATCTAAATTTGGTAGGGGTGGAAGGTATGAAGAATTATAATGAGACATTACTCAGTAGGAACAGTTATAATAATGTAGATGAAAATCATGAACATGATTTTATATCGGAGCAATTGGTGGAGCTATCTGTGACAGTGAAACAGTCGTCTCTTCAGCTGGATACAAATTTGGTGGTATATTGACGGAAGTATGTGAAGATATTTGTGAAGGCGGCGTAGCATAAGTCTCGTCAGCTGGTGGCGAAATATATTATGCGCCGGCGGAAGTGGGTTATTTATTGTGAAAGGGATGCAGAGGTGACATTCTACAGGCTGAAGTGGCGAAAGGTTAGCTACTGTTTTAAATACCAAGGAGGAAGGAGTTTTGCATTTATTTCCGTTGATGGAAGTGGATCAGTGCCTCTTGATGAAAGCATGGATTGTGAGTGGATGTCGAAGGGTGAATGTCAAAATATAAAGCGAAAGATCGGAAATTTAAAATCAAAAACCGATTGCGTACTGTGCTGGAGATGATGCAGTACCACAATCTGGACAAAGCAAAAAAGTGCCAATCATATGAGCACTAAAGTACCAAAAACTTTTGAAAAGATACGACTGGTTCGAAAGTTATTTGTACATTTATGTGTTTATTTAGTCATTTAATTAATATGGCATGATTTTTATAATTTGTGTTAGATTTAGTAAATGTATGCCGATAAAGTAGTATGACATATCCTAGGAGGTACATGAATGATCCTTACACCATCACAAAGATACACTGTTGTTCCTGACACAGAAGGGTATTCCATTTATTATGCTATAGATGTATGTCAAATCTGGTGCTATTTATTTTGATCCACGTTAGGTGGATGTGTGTAACGTCACGCGTATTTAGGCGAGATAATCGGCCGCCCAGTGCTGGTAAGAGGTAAGATGAATTTGTTGTACGACACAACGTTAGCGGTCCCAGGTCTCACGGCGAGGCGCGGTAGTACCCGCCTCCAGCTAGGTGATCGGTTGGACGAGTCCACGTACAAAGACTAGCAGCGTCTCCCGAAATCGGGAAAATTCCGAAGTTGGGAATTTGGAAGGCAGTTATCGCATGGCCTTTGTGCACACGAGATTCTCCAAGAAATGGGGGAATGCCAAAGAATCTTAAACATTGCTAAGTTACAGCTCTGTGTGTTTCGACAATAACTTTCAGTAAATATTAGCTTAAATCTGGATATATCTGTGATCTCAGAAAAACGAAGCGCATCCAATGACACACCAGTAATTTAACATTTTTACTAATATTTGAGCTAAAATTTCACAGGCAATAAACATTCACACAGTGAAGTTCTGAATTAATAATATTTAATTGCTTCATGCGATTTCGACAAACAGTATCTCAAATGATAGCAGTGTACTATAGCTATCGTTGCTAAAAGCTACGTACCTGTATCTATTTTCTTTATTGGTCTTCGACGTCTGTTATATCTGTTTCATTATACAAATGTTTGTCATAACACTATATTAACCATATTCACACAGAAAATGAATACTGTATCAAATACCTCATATTTTCTCATACTTGTGGTTTTATTTAAGGAACAGTAACTTTATTTAAATATAAAGTGCAAGTGCTACAAAAACTGCGGGAATTTAAAAATTTCCAGTAGCATGTGTTAGCGGACGCAACATTTGTAAAGAGAACAAAAAGAGCTTCTGTTAATTAGGCGTAAAAAATTGTTTAAATAGTATTTAAAGACAGTATCTCGTCATTTATTGTGAGCACACTTACACGTAGGTACTGGACTTATTTATTAATTGACCAACATTGATATATATATATTTTTTGAGTGGGTTGAGTGTGTCTGAATGTTTATAGCGTTTTTTTAATACTGTTGTAATGTTAAAATGAGCATAAGCAGTTTCGACCACAAAAAAAGGGATTCGGTCAGTTTTTGACAGTCTCCAGACATCATACCATGATTGGAGTTAGAGGTAGTGAATGATGATAAACTCCAACGTTGTGGAGTCTGTGCTCATTGTTAAAGTTCCTTTCGCCGAGATATTGTAATCTACAGGAAATGTTCTCAAAAATTGTTGTTGTAATTTATTAGTTCAGTGTAAAGAAGTGGCCTTGTTGAGTCAAATCATATCTGTAGAGCTTATGGAGGCGTATTTTCGTTAGGGATGGCCTTCAGTTAATGGGAAAGCAGATAGTAGCGGAACACTACGGGAATGGGACTTTTAGAGTGAAGAGCTCCAGGAAGCGATTTGGGCAGTTTATGTCAAGTCTTTGAAGAAGGCAGACCTGCCTGCAGTAGCATGCATGATCCGATCAAGGTGTTGTTTGATTATGGGTAGTGAATGGCCAGCATCGTACTTGTTAAGAGAGTTTATAATTCAAGAGATCTGAATGTGCTCCAGAGTAGGATTCTGAGTTATACCAATTGTGTTAAGGAACTGATAACAGACAGACTATGAGTTACTATTAGTTGTATCATGTGTGTTACTTTGTGAATCATCAAGCTGAACTCTGAACTATTTTGAGCTGGTGAATCTTTCGTGTACTGCGAACACTAATGGACTTAGTTCTTGCGAATCATTGATGACTATTTAGTTTAAGGATTTTGCTACCATTCTCGTAACGCACCCATCGTAACTTTACTGCAGTTTATAGCCCTATTTTCTGTCTGTATTTAAACTGAATATGATTGGACCACTTCCTGTTCCCTTGAAATATCCTTTCTTGAATAAACATTATTGAATACAATTCTCTACCGTCTACCTCAATTATAGACGGTGGAATAAAACCATTTTGTTAATTATTCATTTAACTTTACTTTCTGTTTTGTGTATTTCATTAATTCGCAATGGTATCCAATGCATAGACTGTTTTACTGCAGGATCACATTGCAGTGAATAAGCTGAAGTTCAGGAAAGTAGACGTGCAGGGCTCGACCTCTAGATCGAGCTATTCTTTTTAAACCGTTACGTGCACCTCAATTATGTGCATCTGCAGGTAGAGACACAACTGTTTGTTCGTAAGGATTGCTGATTGATGTTTAGATGAGCAACTACTCAGCAGTAATCGTTAGCTCTGTTGCACAACTTCCTGCCCCTACCAGCAGACTCCACTTGTGACGGCTGCTCTTCAGTCAAGAGGCCGCAGCGTGGCTCAGTATAGCTCCACATACTTCACACAGGGCTGTCAGCTACTGCTGGCAATAGGAGACATTCCCAGTGGAATAGACTTGTGTCATCGCTGCAGCGGTTTAGGCGGACACACGCTAGCGACCGCGCACTCCTAGCGGAGAGTAGGCTGCTTCCGCCTTGCTGCCATGTGATGTTTGAAATTTCATCGTAAAATCTTTCTATTGCTGACTACTAATTGTTTGGTCCCTGCTTTTTCCTGGCGTATGCAGTATTCACGTAACTTATGGGAATGGAGCCGCGTGACGTCATCGACAACGACTGAAATTTCAACATGTGAACAGCTTGTCTTTTTCAAGGCAAATTTGCAGCAAGCAAGCACTGTGCATGAAAAATCTCTGTTTGCAGAGCACTTTCAAAAAGTAATACGAACACGCACATAGTAAACACTGGCGCCACCATATAGTCCATGACCCATGTCAGGCGCTAACTAAAGAGCGGTTGAGGTAGTATGAACTCTGCCCAGTTTTTTGACAAGGGAGAGAGTAAGATCCCACGGAAAATTTAATTAAAAACTTCAGACTCTATTTACAAGGTTACTTGCTAATTTAATCTTAACTGCTTCCTTAACGACACTATCGCAATAGCTGGAAGTGCATGCAAGAATATCCATTTGGCTGTATTCAATATAATGACGTGTTCCAAGACAGTGGTCTGCAATAGCCGATTTGCTCGGCTGCTGTAAGCGTGAGTGACGTTTATGTTCAGTACAACGATCCTCTATGGTCCCAGTAGTCTGACGAACATTTAACATGCCACTTCTGCAAGGAATACCGTAGATACTTGCCTTACGGAAACAAATGTCATCCTTAACGGCACTCAAAAGGACAATAATCTTAGACCGAGGTTGGAGTATTGGGATCGTTGCGGACCGGTGTACTGATCATAAGCTTCACACAAGCTTAGAATAGCCGAGCAAATCGCCAATTGCAGAACACTGTCTCCGCACCAGTCACTCTATGGAATACAACACGGATATTCTGGCACTCACTCCCAGCTATTGGGATAGTGTTATTAAGGAAGCAGTTGACATTGAATTAAGAAGTATCCTTTTAAATGGAGAAGGTGGTTTCTACTTAATTTCTGCGTGGAATATTGCTATCCTCTCTGTCAAGAAGCAGAGGGGAAAGAGCTAATGTTTGCGTCAGTGTGTGTCATTTTTCCGGAATTGCTTTGCCAACCGAGGTTTTAAATTCACTTGCAGAGCGATTACTTGCTGCAGTTTTCACTCAAAATGATAGGGGTCACCTGTCAAAATATCGACGGTTGTCAAGAGGTAAACCGGCTGCGTTCCCGTAAGTTACTTGAACAGAATTAGAAGTCATTGCGCAAACCTCTGAGCTGAAGGAAAACGAGGCAGCGCACAGAATTATCGTGCTCTAGGCCGAGAATAATATGGAGATGGGTCTATTTTTCACGGGACTTCCAGTCGACATGTCGAGAAGGGCAAGAATGGAAACCCCGGGCGACTTAGCCGCTGCTATTGTGATTGCTGCCCAACTTCAAGAAGTCGGATACTGCGAGCCGACGACAAAAATGAAGTGTCTTTTCCGCTGAGGAGAAATGCTGTAAGTGTGAGCGTGCAGCTGACGGTAGGAAACAATGCCGTCAACGTCAATGCGGACAAGTGGGGCACCGGACGAGTGACTGAATGGACAGCGTTGGTATAAGCGTTCCTAAACCGCCCGACTCTGTTCCCAGTTAAGTGAAGAACCGCGAAAACGTTTGCAGAGCCAGGAAGCTGCTTGTTGGACAGAGTAAAAGGGTCGGAACATCAACGCAAAATTCGAATTCTCAGAATATACTATCGAACTCAGTGGGACATTGATTCAGCTGGGAACTACCGGTGAAAGCGTTATATCGCCGCAAGTTTCAGCAGTTTCGAAGGCCGTACGAAATAATCTATAGACGCGTACACTGAAGCACAGTTCGCATGATAAAATACCGTGTGGTACGGGATATTTACTCTATCGAATGAGACGTTATGTGTTCTAGAGCCAATGAAATGCAATGGGTACATCGCACTGTTTTTTTGCGCAAGAGCATAGTAGAGAGAGCGGGGCACATTGACGCGAATTCCTTTTGAAAGTTCTGTTTCTAATTTTTGGTTAGATTTATCGGGTTTAAAATTGTTTACTTAATAACAAAATGGGTCACATGGCTCTGAGCACTATGGGACTTAACTTCTGAGGTCATCAGTCCCCTAGAACTTAGAACTACTTAAACCTAACTAACCTAATGACATCACGCACATACTTTCCCGAGTCAGGATTCGAACCTGCGACCGTAGCGGTTGCGCGGTTTAAGACTGTAGCGCCTAGAACCGCTCGGCCACTCCGGCCGGCACTTAATAACATAGTTATTAAAGTACATCGTAGTACATATACATCTAATTCAGCATAACATTTAGTAGTGCCAAATAATTTGATATAGGCTGAAGTTGTGTTCGTAAACGCACCCCACGGGTTGGAGGGGGGGGGGGGGGGGGAGGGGAGGAAGGGAGGTGATATACTTGATCCTATGAGCACTTTTGTGCGTATAAGACAATACAGCAACGAGTGATCCATACAAACTACTAAAATTGTCAGACTGTGTTTTATTGGCAGTAAATAAAATTACAGAAGTATTTATATTAACACAATAAAATACGAAAATTTTACTGGCAGAAAATAATACGGCATACGTAGCAGTTTTAATGTTAGTTTAAGGCCTATTCACCATCATCGTACGAGTTATAGTTAATGCTCAAAAAAATAATGCTTATTCTGTGGCACAATCTTCGTGAGCCATCTTTTACGCCTAAGGCTTTGGAACCGTTCTTTATTTCATTTTGATTGATTGTAGCTTGTCACGTTATAAATAAAAGGCAATTTTCATCCTCTTCATCAGAAAGCTGCAGCTTATAAGAATGCTGGATGGGATATTCGTTGAGATAACACACGCTTTGGAAGGACAAGTTCGCGAGAGGAGATTGGGAGAAACGAGAATATACAAGACGATAAACAACATAGCGGAAGCGGAATTTACGCGGAACTGAAGAGAGTGGCAGAAGACAGGACAGTATGGTGATTTACCATGTGCAAACCTACACTAATGAAGTAATCAGGAATAGGCTTGTTCACATTTTTCCTTGTTCTCGCTTTCTACAGTTTCTTGCCTTTATCAGTCCTCACTATCATAGAATTGTCTTTCTAACTGAGATTCATCAGCTTCCTTTAATCCTTCTTTTAGCAATTTATACATTTTATTCTGGTTCACCTTCCTTTTTTTTAAGATTGCGTTTCCAAATGCTTTTGACTTAAAGTTTCCATGACTGGTAATCAATCAGGCAATCAGGAATGCAATGCAATATAGTGCGTCGACGTGCCCTATCAGATCTATCTAAATAAGCACTACCGGCACGTTTGAATTAGTTTCGGAAGTCCATTAGTAACTTTAAGACGTTCGAATTATTAAAATGTTTCTTGTATTGTAGAAAATCTCCTTTGAACGAATAAATATCCATCTATTCTCAATTCTAAAATGTGTGATCCTTAGGAGTTTCGATACTTCGGTAGCAAAATTTTTCTCACCTTGCACAAAAACTGGAATGTGTTTTTCGAACTAAGACGTTCAGTCAATTGGTGTCGTGGAGTTTATGAGAGCTCTCAGTTGATGACAGTACTAGTTCTCTATTGTCGTTGTGCTCTAGTTAGAATGGTTTCCCAGAAAAGTGCTCTGCGTAAATGTGTCCCTTGAATGTCCTAGGTGAGGATCTGGATAGGTGGAGTTGAGACCTTTGCCACAAGAAAACCGTCAGTGTATCTGCTTTACGAGAGAAGGTGAAACAATTAGAAGGAAGAGATAAAACAAAGATGGAATATTTGTTGATATGATTCGTTGATCTGTTTTATCCTGGTTGACAGTTAGCTCCGAGACACAGGAGAGGGAACACTGGCGCTCTACGATATTGTAAACACTTCTTACTGAGCTAGTGCTCGTGCAATGTAAACAGTAGTCATATTCGATAAACTTCCATGGGCTTTGTCAAATCACTAGCATTTGTACTACACTGTGATCACCACCACGAATAGTGACGACTGGAGCCCTCCTACTACACAAACTTCATAAAACCAGCAGCATAATTTCTCAAACTTCACTAAAGTAGTTCATCCACCCATTAGTGAAATAATTATCGACGGAATCATTGCGTCCCACAACATAGATAAACACCAACATGATCCACCTGTCGATGCACCTACAGCAAGACAACTGCGGCACTCGGAGGAATGTCAACGGGACCACACAAGGAGGAAGAGCACAACGACCAACGAGGAAAAATGGTGAAAGAACTACGTGTCGACGTAACCAAGAAGGAACCATCACCGCCAATATGTAAGCTGCACTTCTAACTTATATACAACTATCGACAAAATGCCTTTCATATTATTTGTTGGACGTACAGACATAAATACATGCAGGCTCCACCCAACAGCGCTAGGGAAACTTATTAGATGGAATGTGTGTCATTATTCACGTACATGATGTTACGCCTACAGGGAAGAACAGTATGAAGACTTAGACTGTGTCATGCTTAACTGCAAATATCGTGGTGGTTCAGCATTATTCACAGACAAACCAAATTTGGAGGGCTATAATCCGAAGCCGTTCACTAGTACATGTTCCACCTGTCGATGCACCTACAGCAAGACAACCGCGTCCTAATCCGAAGACGAACTGCTAACGGAATTGACGAGTTGCTGCCAAGTTATTCCCATCAGGCGGTTTAGTAGAATTATAAACCTGAACAGGGAAAAGGTTACAAAGCGATCACCAGTTTGTGTTCTGACATATAGATCACAGTGACTCTAACAGTTTTCTTATATGCATGGTGTTCGCTGTGAACGTGTATGTATCCTCTGTCTTGCAGTGCTACAAGTGTTTGAGACTTGGACATGGCAGCAGACAGGGCAGGAGTAACACACAATATCCGGACTGCTCATGCCTTTTCAGAAGCGATGCCTGTGGGAGGGCCAATCAACCAACACGTATCCAGTGTATCGCAGGTCTCAGGGCTCTATCTCGAAACGGACACATGGATCATAAACACAAAGAAACTAACAAAGTTATGTCTCTTAATAATATTAACTTTAGAGAAGCAGCAGCTACAATCCGAAGCAACCAACCTATGTCATCACGACTACGCCGCAGAAGTAAGGAACGGTAACGGCAGCCGCCGAACCGAGAGCACCCTCAGCAGCAGTTGCAGCACTTGTCTGATCAACAGTAGATTGATTTATTCCTTCTTTTACTCTGTAGACTAGTGGTTAGAAAATTAGTAGTCGTTTTTGTTTTTGAGTAAGTCTTGTGAAAATCTTCCTAGTGTAAATTTTCTCATCGCTAGAAACTCCGTCACGCCACTAAGTTTCAATTTTGTGTTAGTGGACAGCATAAAATCTAGATCAGTGCATTCTAGTAAGAATATTTGTCTCGTGCAGGAACTTTTCGGTAAACAGAATGTCTAATAACAGCCGACCGGTGTTGCCATGCGGTTCTAGGCCCTTTATTCTGGAACCGCGTGCCCGCTACGGTCGCAGGTTCGAATCCTGCCTCGGGCATGGATGTGTGTGATGTCCTTAGGTTAGTTAGCTTTAAGTAGTTTTCTAGGGGAGTGATGACCACAGCAAGTCCTATTAAAGCTAAATGAGCTACACATTTTTCCAGTCGTTAGTGTCCTTTCGTTGCCGAAGCTAAAGTTAAGTGCCGTAGTGCTCAGAGCCATTTGAACCAATTTTTTGTCTAATAACAGGTATCTGTAAATACATCAACTTCAGTAGAGAAATTTGTTTCTGTTTAATAGCTTGCGGTCTCAGAGTACAGGGAGAAATCTGCGCAGCAACTTTTTGTGTTACTTTATTCTCCTTTCGTACATTATTGTATGCATTTCAAACTCACGAGCGCCATTTGGGACCCTATTACTATTTTATACACAGTACGATATGGCTAGTGACAGTGCTTGTTGTGAGCGGACACAAGGCGAGTTGGCTGCTGTCCGTAAACTGCTGTAGGCTACCTTCGACAAGCTTCTAGCTAATGCTCGAAGTTTCAGTGACATCGGGGCGCCAGTGATAAGTTTTGCAACACCTTTTGTGCCACTGGAATCCCCTGGTGATCCGGACGTCGCTGCGGCTTCTGATGCGCAACATCTGACCGGTCCGTCTTCACTCCAGGGTGGGTGCAGACAGTGCTGAGTCGCCTGTCACTGTGCGGAAGACGAAAGAGAGAGTAGGTCGTGCGGCTGGCTCCCTACGTCTTAGCAACAGGTACGTGCTGGTACCCAGTGTTGATGATAACTCTGAGCCAGCACGGGATGCCTCTCATGTTGGGCCAGCGGTCAATATTCCTGCCCGTCCGGACAAGTACAGAGGTTGGGTGTGCTTGTCATTGGGAGCTCAGAGACAGAACACCCAAGGCGGCAAAGAAAACCAGTGTGCAGTCGCTGTGTTTGCCGGGAGGTCTCATCCGTGATGTGGAGGAAGTCCTACCGGTTGCTACGAACGCACTGGTTGCAAGAGCCTCCATGTAGTCAGTGACACATGTCGGCACGAATGACGCCTGCCACTTGGGTTCAGAGGCCATCCTCGGATCCTTTTAGCGGCTGGGTGATTTGAACGCAAACAGCAACGCACGCGGGGTGCAGGCTAAGCTGTCTATATGTAGCATCGTACCTAGGATTGATCGCAGTCCTCTGGTTTGGAGCAGAGTGGAAAGTCTAAACCAGAGGTTCAGACGACTCTGCGACGGTAGAGGACGCTGAATTTTAGGGTTCGCCTTATTAGTTCAGGGGTGCACTACACGCAGGAAGCGGCTAGTAGGGTAGCGGAGTACGTGTGGTGTACACAAGGGACTACCTTGGGATCAAAGGCGATTTGCCAGTTAAATCAGCCACAGTGACTTCAGAGAATCTAGGTCCTCGCATATCAGAGATAGAAAAGATTAATATGATTTAGTAAACAGCAGGAGCATCCAAGCACAGTTCTCAGAATTAGTATCGCTTACTGAAAGTTATAGTGCACAGATAGTAATGAGAACGGAAGGCTGATTGAAGCCAGACGTCGATGACAATGAAATCTTAAGTTCAGAATGGAATATTTATCGTAAGGAAAGGTTAGTCGCCAATGATGCCAGCGTGTTCGATGAAATCTAGCGAGTTTATCAAGGATTCTGAATGTGAAGGAATCTGGGTGGAACAGAGTATCAACGGTAAAAAATGGTGATCGAATGATTTTATAGACCATCTGGGTCAAGATCTGCAGTTGTAGACCACTTCAGACGGAATCTGCAGAATATAATTAATACTCGTAATTTGCCTGATCGTGCCGATGTAATAGAGGGTGACTTCAACTTGCCAGGTACAGATTGGGAGCGTTATGGCATCAAAACTGGTGCCAGAGACAGGGATTCGTGTGACACTGTTCTGGATGTCTTGTCAGAAAATTACGTTGAGATTACAGTTAGAGAACTACTGAGGGTAACGTCTTAGACCACCTGGTAACAAAAAGACCTGAACTTATCGAATTAGTTGACGTAGAGGAAGGTCTCAGTGATAATAAGGCTGTGACAGCATCAACGACCACGGTTCCGACAAAGAATGTTAGTAAAGATGGGATGATATATTTGCTCAATAAGGGCAACAGGATTCAAATTTCAGAATATCTTGGCAGTCAGCATCCAATATTCGGTGATGAGGACGAAGATGTGGAGAACAAATGGAAGAAATTCAAAGGTACCGTTCAATATGCCCTAGACAAGTATGTTCCGAGTAAGGTTTTAAGGGATGCCAAAGGTCCACCATGGTTTAATAGCAGTGTTAGAAAAGCGCAACGTAAACAAAGAGCGCTTCATGTCAGATTCAAGAGAAGTGAAAAAACTAGTTGCCAAAAAAAAAAAAAAAAAAAAAAAAAAAAGAAGAAGCTGAACGAGACGAAAATGAGAGTACGGAGAGCAATGAGAGAAGCGTTCAATGATTTTGAAAGTAACCCTAAGAGATTTTGGTCCTATGTAAAATCAGTAAGTGGGTCAAAATCATCTGTTCATTCCCTCAACGACGACACCGGCCGAACGGAAGATAACAGAGAGAAGGCCGAAATACCGAATTTGGTCTCCCGGTGTTGTTTCACCTTGGAAAATCGTAACACTATCTATCCTTTCAATCATCGTACGAATGTCGAAATGACAGATAATGAGATAACCGATCATGGAATTGGAAAGCAACTACACTCCTGGAAATTGAAATAAGAACACCGTGAATTCATTGTCCCAGGAAGGGGAAACTTTATTGACACATTCCTGGGGTCAGATACATCACATGATCACATGACAGAACCACAGGCACATAGACACAGGCAACAGAGCATGCACAATGTCGGCACTAGTACAGTGTATATCCACCTTTCGCAGCAATGCAGGCTGCTATTCTCCCATGGAGACGATCGTAGAGATGCTGGATGTAGTCCTGTGGAACGGCTTGCCATGCCATTTGCACCTGGCGCCTCAGTTGGACCAGCGTTCGTGCTGGACGTGCAGACCGCGTGAGACGACGCTTCATCCAGTCCCAAACATGCTCAATGGGGGACAGATCCGGAGATCTTGCTGGCCAGGGTAGTTGACTTACACCTTCTAGAGCACGTTGGGTGGCACGGGGCACTATTCAGTGTCCCCTCGACGATCACCAGTGGTGTACGGCCAGTGTAGGAGATCGCTCCCCACACCATGATGCTGGGTGTTGGACCTGTGTGCCTCGGTCGTATGCAGTCCTGATTGTGGCGCTCACCTGCACGGCGCCAAACACGCATACGACCATCATTGGCACCAAGGCAGAAGCGACTGGCATCGCTGAAGATGACACGTCTCCATTCGTCCCTCCATTCACGCCTGTCACGACACCACTGGAGGCGGGCTGCTCGATGTTGGGGCGTGAGCGGAAGACGGCCTAACGGTGTGCGGGACCGTAGCCCAGCTTCATGGAGACGGTTGCGAATGGTCTTCGCCGATACCCCAGGAGCAACAGTGTCCCTAATTAGCTGGGAAGTGGCGGTGCGGTCCCCTACGGCACTGCGTAGGATCCTACGGTCTTGGCGTGCATCCGTGCGTCGCTGCGGTCCGGTCCCAGGTCGACGGGCACGTGCACCTTCCGCCGACCACTGGCGACAACATCGATGTACTGTGGAGACCTCACGCCCCACGTGTTGAGCAATTCGGCGGTACGTCCATCCGGCCTCCCGCATGCCCGCTATACGCCCTCGCTCAAAGTCCGTCAACTGCACATACGGTCACGTCCACGCTGTCGCGGCATGCTACCAGTGTTAAAGACTGCGATGGAGCTCCGTAAGCCACGGAAAACTGGCTGACACTGACGACGGCGATGCACAAATGCTGCGCAGCTAGCGCCATTCGACTGCCAACACCCCGGTTCCTGGTGTGTCCGCTGTGCCGTGCGTGTGATCATTGCTTGTACAGCCCTCTCGCAGTGTCCGGAGCAAGTATGGTGGGTCTGACACACCGGTGTCAATGTGTTCTTTTTTCCATTTCCAGGAGTGTACAATCGCTTAGTAGCGGAAAGCCTTCAGGACCAGATGACATACCTGTAAGATTCTATAAAGATTATGAGAAAGAACTTGCATCCATTCTAGCAGTAATGTATCGTAGATCGCTTCAGCAACGAAAGGTAACTAAAGACTGGAAAAATGTGTAGCTCATTCCTGTTTTTAAGAAAAGCCGTAAGACAGTGACACACAATTATTGACCTATGTCATTGACGTCAATCTGTTGTAGAATTATGGAACATGCTTTATGCTCAACAATTATGACGTTTTTGGAAAAGGAACATCTCCTCTATAAAAATCAACATCGATTCCGCAGACAGATCCAGTGAAACTCAGCTTTCTCTGTTCCTCCGTGAGATCCACAGCGCAGTGGACAACGGCACTCAGATTTATGCCGTGTTCCTTGATTTCAGTAAGGTATTTGACACAGTCCTGCATCGCCGTTTAATGAAAAAAATACGAGTTTACAGAGTTACGGAGCCGTCTTGCGGTTTTATACAAAACTTTCTTGCAGACAGGATTCAACACGTCGCTCTTAATGGAACTAAATCGACAGATGTAAATGTTAATCCGGAGTACCACAGAGAAGTGTTGGTTGGTTGGTTGGTTTGGGGAAGGAGACCAGACAGCGTGGTCATCGGTCTCATCGGATTAGGGAAGGATGGGGAAGGAAGTCGGCCGTGCCCTTTCAGAGGAACCATCCCGGCATTTGCCTGGAGTGATTTAGGGAAATCACGGAAAACCTAAATCAGGATGGCCGGACGCGGGATTGAACCGTCAGAGAAGTGTGATAGGACCGGTGCTGTTTACAATATATGTTAATGATATGGTAGAAAGCGTCGTATGGTCTTTAAGGCTAATCGCAGATGATGTAGTTGTCTATACCAAAGTAGCAACGCCAGAAGATAGTAAGAATTTGCAGAACGACCTGCAGAGAATTGATAAATATTGCAGTCTCTGG
The DNA here is from genome assembly GCF_021461395.2 of Schistocerca americana. Taxonomy (NCBI): domain Eukaryota; kingdom Metazoa; phylum Arthropoda; class Insecta; order Orthoptera; family Acrididae; genus Schistocerca; species Schistocerca americana. Next base: position 391,891,644 of record NC_060123.1, read on the forward strand.
CAGTTGACCTTGAACGTAAATAAATATAACATATTGCACATACATAGGAAAAGAAATCCACTACTGTACAGCTACAGTATTGATGGTTGAGGACAAACACGTGAAGACAGTGGCTGCCGTAAAATATGTAGGCGTAACTATCCAGAGTGATCTTAAGTGGAATGACAACATAAAACAGACAGTGGGAAAAGCAGGCACCAGACTCTGACTCATGGGAAGAATGGTAAGGCATGTAACTCATCCACGAAAGAAGTGGCTTATAAGGCACTTGTTCGCCCGATTCTTGAGTATTGTTCATCTATCTGAAATCCCTATCAGATAGGGCTGATGGAGGAGATAGAGAAGATTCAACGAAGAGCGGCGCGTTTCGTCACGGGAATGTTTATCTGGGGAGAGAGCGTTATGGAGATGCTAAGCCAACTCCACTGGCTGACGTTGCAAGAAAGGCGTTGTGCATCACGGAGAGATTTGCATTTAAAATTTCGGGACAGCACTTTTCGGGAGGAGTCGGACAACATGTTACTTCCTCCCACATACATCTCGCTTATTGACAACGAGGAGAAAATTCGAGAAACTGGAGCCAATACAGAGACTTACCGACAATCATTCTTCCCACGCACTGTTTGCAAGTGGAACAGGGTTCGAGGGATCAGATACTGGTACTAAAGGTACCCTCCGCAATGGAACATTAGGTGGCTGGCGAAGTATGATGTAGATGTAGCTCCAGGTGACTCTCCGTCGATATGACCACCCCCACCTCCAATACATCATGCCCAATTACATCACCGTCATAACGTAAATCTGTGTAGCACGCAGAACCTACGAAAGCACAGGCCTCTGGACCATTTGAACCAACTACATCCGTGTCTTCCTCTTGCTCCAGTGTGTCCCCACCACAGTATCAAAGACTCAAAACAACAGAGTGACGCTTGGAACTATCATCTTGAGAGCAAGTGTAATTCGGCTGTGATGAATGGTGTGTTGTGCCAGCAGGCTACTAATGGTCCCGCTCCCATACTATAAACAATGTCAATTTAAAATATGTTGATCCTACTCCTCACACCCCATACCACACCCAGTGGAAAGCAAAGTTCCCTCAAGACAAACAAAGGAAGCCTTGGAATGTTTTGCTCGAGAGTAACGTAGAAATTTGTGCTATCACTAAAACGTGGTTAAAATCGAACGAACCGTTCCCACTCCTGGGCTACTCTGTCATTAGAGAAGAAATGAGATAATTTCTGAGACGATGCATCGTTGTTAGTAAAACAAGATATCCACATTTCTGTGGTTATTATTGGCACTCTGCATGATACATTGCAAATGGTGAAGGACCTCCATCTGAATTTCGTATCAGCATACAAAGCATCTAATGACAGACATTCTAGACAACAGTTAACAACAGCAACTAACTCCATCAACAAACCCTTCTGCTACAAGGTGGCTTTAACGACCATTGTACACTGTGAGAATGCAGAAATGCTGAAACAATGGGAAAAATTTTAGTGGAGGTACTAGATTTCGAAAACCGTATAGTCCTAAACGAAGGACCTCCAACACGAATAGTCTGATGAAATAATGTGCCGATAAAGCAACGGAAGTCCCAGTACCTCAAAAAAGGGCATATGCGATACTCATAGACCGCCACTTGATTGTGGGATTCAGAATGTGACGCAGTCCTCATGGAAAGAAAGTGAAGCCTTAACGAAATACAAAACACTCTCTAATGATAGAAGCTTGATTGGTTTTAAGAAAGAACAAACTGCAGCTGAGAAAATATTCAAGTACAAAAAAAGAAAATCGTGGCCAAATATATGCACTGCAGTTTATAAAGAAACACATTTAACCAGGACCTTCAATGTCATAAATAAACATAAGAAACGTTGTGACAATTGACATACACACACAATGACCATGCTACGAACTTTCAGAATTATGCTTGTGTACGATAGCACCATCTGCCGTGATGCACCAAGAATACGAGGGTGAATACAAAGACAACAACACCTTAGTTACACAAACCATTTTCGCAGGAAGAAGTCCAGATTGCGCTCTTCAAAGGGAATAGTACTCCACCTGGTCCGAATTATACTGACTACCCAGTGCTAAGACAAATCACACACAAAGGGAAACTGCTGCTGCTCAAAATTTACAACAGAATATAGACTCAAAAGATAAAAACTGACTCGCTGAAAACACTTTCATGTCATTCCATCCACACATAAGGAAAAATATGTGATAAACCCCAATCGAGAAAATTGAGGATGTGTTAGAACACGATCAGCTTGGCTTTGGGAAAGGTAAAGGCAGCAGAGAGGTTAAAGAAAAATCAAGACACGTTCATAGGATTTCTCAGAGTGGAAAAAGCGTTCGATAATGTAGGATAAAGATCTTCGAAATTCTAAGTAAAATAGGCGTAAGCTATACGGAAGGACATGTAAATATCCATGTTCAAGATAAAAGAGGGAATAATAAATGTGTAAGATCAAGAACGAAGTGCTCGGATTAAGAAGGGTGTAAGGCAGGGACGTAGTCGTCCCTACTGTTCCGTCTGTAAGTCGAAGAAGCAATGATGGAAATAAAAGGTTGAAGAGTGGAAGTAAAGTTAAGGCTGAGAGGATATCAATGATTATATTCGCTGATGACATTGCTATCCTGAGTGAAAAATAATTACAGGATCCGTTGAACGGAATGAACAATCTAGTGAGTACAGAATATGGATTGAGTGTTCATCGAAGAAAGACAGAGGTAATGAGAAGTAGCAGAAATGGGAACAGCGAAAAGTTTAACATAAGAATTGGTGGTCATGAAATAGATGAAGTTAAGGCGGTCTGCTACCTAGGCTGCAAAAGAACCAATGACCCACGGTGCAAGAAAGACATCTAATTTAGTCTAGAACTGATAAAGAAGGGCATTCCTTGCGAAGAGAAGTCTACTAGTATCAAACATAATCTTAATTTAAGAATGAAAATTCTGAAGACGTGCGTTTGGAGAAGAGCAGTGCATGGTAGTGAAACATTGACTGTGAGGGAACTGGAGCAGAAGAGAATCGAGGCATTTGAGATGCGGTGTCACAGACGAATGCTGAAAATTAGGTAGACTGATAATGTAAGGAATGAGGTGGTTCTGCACAGAATCTGAGGGGACAGGAATATCTGGGAAACACTGATAAGAAGAAGGGACAGGATGATAGGACATCTGTTAAGATCAGAGAATAATATCCATGATGCTAGAGGGAGCTATAGAGGGTAAAAACTGTAGAGGAAGACAGAGATTAAAATGCATCCAGCAAATAAGTTAGGATGTAGGTTGGAAGAGCTACTCTGAGATGAAGGGGTTGGTACGGGAGAGGAAACCATAGCAGCGGGCCGCATTAAACCAGTCCGAAGACTGATGAAAAAAAAATAGAATGGAATGATTATTAAACGGTCCTTGGACTGGCGGTGTGAATAAAAGAAAATGTTATTTGTTAAAACAGCTAGGATTTGGAACAGGGAAAGGAACAACTGAAATCGTTCTATGATCAGTTACTGGTACACAACTTAATTTCTCTCGAAATAATTATATGATATTGCGTTCATAGACTTGACTCAAGTATACGTTGACATCTTCCAATCTTAGGGGAAAATTGGAGGAACTTCAGATGTCAAAACCACTCCTGCGTAACACTCTAAGCTTTCGGAATAATAGGAGACAGTCATTTAGCAACACGGAACTACAATGGGACCCACAGAACTAGCAGAGGACTTCATCAGCCATCAGTCATGGCTCCCTTATAATTCAATCCCTATATTGCAGCCCTTCATGACTCCTTTTAGAATGAAATCCAAGTGTTACTGTACGCAGACGAGTATGCAGACGACGTATGCATATATTCCAAGACAGTACTCTTCTATGTTGTAACATGAAAATGAACACCGCTCTCGTACTTCTGCATGAGTGGTGCAAATAAAGTAGCTTTGAAATCTCCGAAAGCGAGCGTACTTAGTGATCTTTACTCATCACGTGAGTCCACTTGTCCACTTGTACAACAATGCAACAATGTAACTGGGACAACGAAACAACATAGTGTCTTGGGATGACAATCGTTGATAATCTTTTTTTAGATTGACTCATTATACAGTGGGCTTCTGATCTGTTCACAGCGATGAATATATACTGGTTGGTATCAAGGGCACCCTTTTACTGTGTGTCAGCATGCTCCAAAGACTCGACACAATGCAGTACAAAGTCTTGCATATCGTTACTGTGGTGCTCATGTCAACCCCAACCAAAGTATTACTGGTAGAAACGAATGAACAACCGTTAAAGGTACGAGAATATTCCTGTGCAAGAAATGCCTCATGTGGCTCTATTTGGACGAATTTGGGCCCCTATAGGAAAATAAATAAATCCAGGAATTAACGTCTTATTGTACGTGCTGAAGATACTGGCTAAATAAGCAACATCCAATCGCTATGGCTGAACACGTGGAGATGTACGCATAAAGACTCGAATTGTGGCAAAATTTTCTGCCGCAGTACAACGCATCATACGAAATGCTGACTCTGCGGATCGATGCCAGGAACAATTTAATGTCTCAAAACCAGAACCCAACTAGCGCAACGCAACAAAAATTTTTTGTCACTACCACAATGCGTATGTAGTGCATACAGATTGGTCCAGCTCTAGTGACGACGCTGTACGAGCTGGGTCCACACTCCACTATTGTGACAGCCGAGCTGTTGGTCATTTTGGAGCCCTGCTGTTCTCACAGCCACGAAAGCAGGTACGATAGTCATAATATACGATAGTATGTCAACCCCACAACTGATTAGAAACCATCATAAGAGTTGTAACAACTCTATAGTTGCAGCAGTTATCGACGTTGTGTTTCGGATGCAGAGTAACTGTTGCAACATACTAATGGTATGGATGAAGGTTTAAACGGAGACTGTCCTATTGGCCATTACGATTTTAAGGAAATTTTGACCATAAAAGTGAATGAAGTTGCAAATTTGTTAAATAGGCTCAATCTCTCTAATACCTATATAATCACATTCATTGTAAAATTGTATTTGAAATCAGTAAGAGCACAGAGGAGTCAATGTGTGTTGAACAGTCTGGCGATGTACTTAGTTTAAAAAGGATGGAACGTCGCCTGCCGTGTAGTGAAGGCAGCGTTATTTAAAAGGTATTTCTGTAGTAATATGTTTTGAGATGAGATACTGACCAAATGAGATTACATTAACGGAAAAATGATAAAAGCCAACTTTTAAAGTAATCCAGTTTCTTACATTTGTAACTGCGTAGGTACTTATTCTTGGTATATTGCGTATGGTTGAAGTTTGGTTTAGAAATTTTGTAATTTAGCACGTGGCTACATAGTTGAAAGAAGTGACAAGGAAGGCAACTGCGTACAGGAGAGTTATTAAGAAATAGTTTTCCAAGTCGTCTAGGTGCGACAATGTTACGAAAATATGAAGTGTTGTCGTGGCTTAGTGAAGCATAGTTAACTTTGGAGTCTTTATTATTCTTTATTATTCGTCGAGATCAGATCCGCATTTTCATTTTTACGCATTGCAAGTTGTGTATTGAGAAGCATTTTAGAAAAATGATAATATACCGTCTTAAAGGAGTTTTGTCAGAAAGGGAGATTCGTTAATTGTTATGTTCATTTCCTGTGTAATTATTCATAAACTTACGTTACAGTGATTTTTTGCAAGACTAAAGATAAAGTTTAACAATATTCAAGGTCAACATTTTAATCTTAGTCAAACTGTTTTGCAGGCAAATGGCATATCTAAATTTCATTTAAACGGATTAGTTTCTCGCAGACTAATTGTTCCATATTCCATTTAGTGTGGATTTTGCGTCGTGAAGCATCAATTCCACTTATTTCCAATCAACATTAAACTTCGACGTAGTCCTGTAGCTTTGCAATAAAATTTACACATTTAGATGTCAAAATATGTTTAATAAGTTTCCTAGATATCAACTTGACATTTACAAACACAAGTTTAGAAAAATGTAAGAATTTTTCAGGGTCACTCCGGGATACCTTGAAATGAACATGTACTTGTCCTAGCAAAGCAAACATCTCTACATGGAGCTACTAAAGATGATAAAACCCCCTCAGAAAAATTATATCCATGCTTAAAAAGCGGTTGTCATCGTACTAGCAAAAGAAATGGTACAGGACATCTAAAATGAAAGGCAGTCCCGACGCACTACTTCGTCCCACGATTCAAAGAATATAGTGATATGAAAAGACACTAACATCGAGGAGCTTCACAACAGTTATAGCACGGTTGAAATTGAAATGATGATATGTATGCACTGGGTTTATTCGGTACTTTTTCCGTAAGTGGTAATAGTGATTTGTTACGAGCAAGGAACGACGAAGAACATTAAGGACGGAATTGCGTGGTATCGGAATGCTAATCAGTGGTACGAACTGTGACTCAATGTGCACGTCATTCCGTCTCCCAGCTGCTGTCAGTAGAATAGCTGTCGTAAATCAGATACAGCTTATAGTGCAGCGACCAGAAAAGACGCTCGATGCGTCGTCAACCAAGAACCTATCCTTTTTAAATGATTTCCAGAAATCAAGCTTCCTTCATCTATCAGGGGAGTCCATAGTGATGCAAAACACATCAAAGAGGAATAAATGTTTCAACGCAGTTACAGAAACGTCGCGCAAAGCAACGACACAACTTTATAAGCGCCCCAAGTGCTGTACTGGTTCTGATCGCACTCAGCGTAAGCTTCATCTAGCACAACCGAAGACCTGTATAGCTTCCTGCACTGCTGTGCAAAGCAGATACCAGTTAATTGCGTCACCAGGTGCAAATCAGTATTATTTAAGTGAAGGATGGAATAATAGGCAGCCCGATGAGTAAGTAAGAGTGAGTGAAATTGTCAATTATAGATTGTTTGTAAATTGTGTAGTGGAAAAGTGATTCCAGGACCACGAACACAGTGGAATCAATGAACAAAATATCTAAGGTTCAAGAACATAGCTAATGAACCATGTGGCTCAAGCGAGACCAGAATAAGGAAGAAAGCAAGAGCATTATATATAATTACTAAGTTGTGTATGTATTTCAAAACTTTTCCAGAGATTCTGTAAGCAAAATCCGAGGCAGATTTTTTGAAAGAGAGAAGAGTGTTGCACCATGAAATAATGTACTTGGTGGAGCTAACCAAAAATTCAGACACCTTCCCTGACAACCAGAGGAAAGCAGGCCAAGCCATAACAGTCACAATGACAAGGATTCCGCTGATATTGCCAATATTATGGGTGCACCACAAGCTGGTTACCTCACGCTTGGCACTCCAGTGGCCAATTAATCTCTGCAGAGTGAAAATCTCATTCTGGAAACATCCCCCAGGCTGTGGCTAAGCCATGTCTCCGCAATATCCTTTCTTTCAGGAGTGCTAGTTCTGCAAGGTTCGCAGGAGAGCTTCTGTAAAGTTTGGAAGGTAGGAGACGAGGTACTGGCAGAAGTAAAGCTGTGAGTACCGGGCGTGAGTCGTGCTTCGGTAGCTCAGTTGGTAGAGCACTTGCCCGCGAAAGGCAAAGGTCCCGAGTTCGATTCTCGGTCGGGCACACAGTTTTAATCTGCCAGGAAGTTTCAGGTGAACGAATCATCTGCGATGCGGATGGCCAAATTTTCCTATGATGAAAGAGAAACACCGATGTCAGTTGCATGAGGGTATTGAAATAATTCGTCGATGAAAAATAAAAATTGATGCCGGTGACCAAATTTCTCAATTTACTCGAGAGGTCGGTTAACTGCTTCGGCTCTCCGAGCGCATTTCCCGTCCAGCCAAAATTCCCAGCTTGTTGCACATTAATCCCGTAGCTCCGCTCCCCCACCAGCACCTCCGCCATCGTCAATATATATATATATGTACCGGGTGATCAAAAAGTCAGTGTAAATTTGTAAACTGAATAAATCACGGAATAATGTAGATAGAGAGGTACAAATTGACACACATGCTAGGAATGACTTGGGGTTTTACTAGAACCAAAAAATACAAACGTTCAAAAAATGTCCGACAGATGGCACTTCCTCTGATCAGAATAGCAATAATCAGCATAACAAAGTAAGATAAAGCAAAGATCATCTTCTTTACAGGAAATGCTCAATATGTGCCACCATCGTTCCTCAAGAATAGCTGTAGTCGAGGAATAATGCTGTGAACAGCACTGTAAAGCATGTCCGGGCTTATGGTGAGGCGTTGGCGTCGGATGTTGTCTTTCAGCATCCCTAGAGATGTCGATCGACCACGATACACTTGCGACTTCAGGTAACCTCAAAGCCAATAATCGCACGGACTGTCTGGGGACCTGGGAGGCCAGGCATGATGAAAGTGGCAGCTAAGCGCATGATCATCACCAAACGACGCGCGCAAGAGGTCTTTCACGCGTCTAGCAATAATTTTTTTTTTTGTTCTAATAAAACCCCATGTTATTCTAAGCATGTGTGTCAATTTTTACCTCTCTATCTACATTATTCCGTGGTTTATTAAGTTTTCAAATTTATACTGACTGTTTGATCACCCGGTATTGTTCTGGACATGTCTGAAATAACAGACACCAGACATTCAGGACTTCATGGTGATATATTAACTGATGAGCCAAAACATTATGACCCCTGCAAACCGCGGCGTCCGATGCCGCGTGGTGACATTGCGCGCACGTGACGCGGAAACAAAAGTATGTAAGCGGAGAAGACGGGGGCCACCCTAGCGGAAGTATGGGCTGTAAATTTGGAAGTCCCTTGAGATGAGCGATTCTGACAAAGGGCAGATTGTTATAACGCAGAGAAAGTTTACGAGTATCTCGAAAATGGCCAAGCTGGTCGAATGTTAACGTGCTACTGTCGTCAGCGTCTACGGAAACAGGTAGAAAGACAGTGAAACAATCACTAGGCGCTAAATGGTAGGACGTCCCTGACTCTTTACGGAACGATGAGTTTTGAGGATTGTCTGCTCTGTAAAGAAGGATAGATGTTTACATGTGGCATTTCTGCTGAAAGAGCATAATGCTGCTGGGTGCACAAATGTATCTGAGCACACCGTTCATCGTTCACATCGGTATTCGACCGTCTATTAATGTAGTAGTGTCGGCTCATCGGGTGAATCACATTTCTGCTGCACTATCACAAAGACCATCGTCCAGGCGAATGGCGGCTCGAAACGTGCAGCGCACCACTGACGCATGCTGGTGGGAGCAGTATAATGCTGTGGGAGATATTCTCCAGCGCTTCCATGAGAGCTATGACAGTAATCAAAGCTTCACTGACGGCTGCGAACCACCGGCATCCCATCATGCTTGACGTCTTCTCGATGGAGATTTCATCTCAGCAGTATAATTGTCCGTGTCTCGGAGACAGAACCGTGCTACAGTGATTCGAGGAGCATTATAGTGAACTCACGTTGTTGTCTCGGCGAACAAATTCGCCTGATGCAAATCGTATGGAACTTTCTGGGTCGCTATCGGGAGCCATCACCGCTACACAAATCAGCGCCTCGTTATTTAGGGGAATTACACTACTAGTGCGTAGACACCTGATGCCAAACAGAGCAAAAAGCCTACCATGAAAATGTCGGATCCCTGATACGCAGAATCAGCGACATTTTTAATTCCAAATACCTACAAATAACCTACTAATAGCACACTGGGCTCGCATTCGGTAGGACGACGGTTCAATCCCGCGTCCGGCCATCCTGATTTAGGTTTTCCGTGATATCCCTAAATCGCTTCAGGCAAATACTGGGATGGTTCCTTTGAAAGGGCACGACCGACTTCCTTCGCCGTTATTCCCTAATGAGGCCGGTGACCTTGCTGTCTGGTCTCCTGTCTCAAATCAACCCAACCCAATCTACTAAGCAGATGGTCCTAATATTTTGGCTCATAAATGTATACGCGAAGAAATACCGATGTCAGCTGCTTGAGGGCATTGAAATTATTCGGTGGTGACAAATCAAAATTTATACCGAACTGGGACTCGAAGTCGGATTTCCCAGTTTACAGGCGGCCGGTGTGGCCGTGCGGTTCTAGGCGCTTCAGTCTGGAACGTTGTGACCGCTACGGTCTTAGGTTCGAATCCTGCCTCGTGCATGGATGTGTGTGATGTCCTTAGGTTAGTTAGGTTTAAGTAGTTCTAAGTTCTAGGGGACTGATGAACACAGATGTTAAGTCCCATAGTGCTCAGAGCCATTTTTGAACCCATTTTACATGCGCGGTCTGCTGAACTATTTCGGCTATCTGAGCATGCTTCCCATACAAACCATACCCCATTTTTTTACACACTACTTCCATATTACCCCCCTGTCCGTCATCCTCATTGCTCGCAGCATTTATCGCGATTCCGGCAAGAGATCGAACCTGGAGTGCGGCCACACTCAAGACATAATGAAATGCCGTCAACGTGTCTATATATTAATATTATAAGTAATATCCGAAACATTAATATATACATACACGCCTTGGTGTGTGTTCCCTATCCAGGTTACAGCGATGCTATGAGTTGATGGTGAAGGGTACATATCTTATTTCACGTCTCTTAAAACCCTACCTCTCTTGACAGACACGTTCACGTGAAGAACCAACGACCGCGGAGTTACTGTGTGCAGTTGACACTTTGATCCGGCTGAAGACCCGACAAAAATTTGATCTTTTAATGAGTCGGGAAGGTGTACGTAGTCACATCAAGCGCCTCTACAGGGAGAAGATGGTTCAACGCGTCAATTAGTTTGATAAACTTCGTAAGGAGAAAGGGAAGCTGCTGAGTGCTCACGCCTTTTAGTGAAATATTGCAAGTAGTATTATACCAAAATTTGCCAGATTTGTCCATTACATTAATACGAGGGCGTCCATTAGTGTTAAGAGGCGAACTATTTTAGCCTTAGAGAACACATCTGTTTTATTCATAGACGATTATATGTTGCATAAAAAGAATTTGTCTTCATTTAGAGATTTCATCACTGCTGTCTAAAATATCTTGGGGATAGGCCGATCTTTCCTCCTGGGCATTATGAGACTAGTTGCGTAGAAATCCTGCTAGATGGCTCTCTAAATTTCAGTGTCTTTGCGTCAAGCCTTGATATCGGGAAATGATACTAGTGGACGGACTGAAGGACTGGAAAAAGCCTTAAACATTGCACCCACACCTGGAAGTGTTCACACCGTGGAATTAATTTCTGCTGTTGAGCAAGCACTGTCAAGTCTCCCGGAAGAACGGGCGAAAGAGATCAGACAGGCGGTTTCTCACTTTTTGCGTCGGGCTAGGCCTCCAGAGAGTAACATTTCCTCGGCTGGGCGGGCAGCTATTCGATCTATTAGACAGGACCCTGAATTATTACTTTTGCCAGCAGACAAAGGCAACGCTACCTTTTTAATCTCTAAGGCCGTTTAAGTGTATGATTTACTTAAGGAGCCGTCATATGGTACATTACAGAAGGATCCTACGGATCGAATAAAACGGACAATGACATCACTTCTGGGAAGAGCTCATTACCTGAGGACATTATGAAAAAACTTCGTCCTGTTGCGGACATTCCAGCTAGATTATACGGATTGCCGAATGTCCATAAAGAAAGCTCCCGTTACGTCCGATTGTTAGTAACTTGGATTCACCGAATTACAACTTGGTAAAATTTTGTTCCGTATTTAAAATGGCTTCGCCTTGGTCTCTCTGATTTACTTAACAGTTTTATGTGGTCTCTCTTTTTACTCGGGTTCCTCTTGAGGATTCATTGATTTCAATTAATGAAAAATTAGATATGGAAATGATGAAGCTCTGCCGTCGTGTACTGACGTTCACGTTTTATTCAGAGACAAATATTTTGAACAGATGACGGTGTGGCTATGTCTCCCATAGCCGTTGATGTTTTCATGGAGGATTTGGAGGATATGTCCCAGAAAACATCTTTTTTGAAGGTTACTTGTTTTTTGAGGTGTATGTCAATGTATGTTTCTTGATTGGACACATGGAATAGATTCATTGTACCGGTTATTGGAGTATTTTAACTGTCTTCATCCTTATATAAAACTCACAATGGTAATTGAAAATGAGGGGAAGCTATCCTTTTGGGATGTACTGCTTTATAAAAAACATGACGGAACTCTTGGACCCAGAATTTGTAGGAAACCAAAATATATTAACAGATATTTACGTGCTACCAGCGGCAATCCAATGTTTCAACGTACAAAAGTCCTACGGACTGTGGTCAAAATAGAGTAAGCTATCTCGGATTCTGAGAATTTACCACAAGATCTGCAACATGTTAAGGATGTGTTTAATCATAATGGCTATACGGACAGAGAGGTTCGACGTGATATTGAGTTTGGGCCATTACCTAAACCATCTGAAGACCGTTTCAGTCCTGTGGCTTTGCTTCTACATGCTGGAAACGTGTCTGCCAAGGTAGGTACGATTTTGAAGAAAGCAGATGTTAATTCGGTCCGCTAGCTAAGATTAGAGTACATCCGGGCTCTGTTAAGGACGATGTAAGTTTGGGGAAGCCTAACATTTACAAAATACCATGTTAGTGCTGTAAAATATACATTGGCCAAACTATTCATACCCTTACTGACAGATGTGTTGATCATCACCATACGAGATTATTTCAGCCTCAAAATTCTCCCGTGGCTGAGCACTGTCTTACAGAGGGACATAGGGTGTTGCACAATGAGACAAAAGTGGTTGCAAACGCCTTGAATTACTGGAATCGTCTTTTATAATAATCTTCCGAAATCAGATTGGCAGATAATATTATTAATTGCGATAATGGATATCCGCTAAGTAAAGCTTGGAATCTTATTTTATCCGATATCAAGAAACAAAATCGTCTTAATCGGGCGGCTATGAGTAATAATTTTTAACGATATATCGTTTTTCAACAGTATTCATCACTGGAGGCGCTGCAGCTCTTCATGCGCCAGGGGATGGTAGCAACGATGGAACGTTTGCACATTAACTTAGCGCATACGCTTTCGTATTTTCGCTGCCTGTAAAGGTTGCGTCGTTCACGCTTTGAATCAGTTGTCGGCGAGAGTGGCTTAGCTTTTCTCACCTGTTAATGGAAGCCAGGTGGACCGCGGATATTTGTGTTCAGATGACAGTCTGATCCGGCTGAAGACCCGACAAGAATCTGATCTGTTAATACTCCGTAAAAATCTACATACTCACAGAACTGTATACGTCTCAAAGAGTGAGGGCCAAGGATAAACATAGTTAAACCAAAACTTATTGCGAGAAGTTGATGGAAGATGCTGATTCTCCTAATGTAACTCATGAGAAGACACAAGAGTAGTCGAAAATGGAAAATTCTCTTCTCTAACATGTAAAGTTATTTTAGAAGGTCCAGTTACGATCGATATTATAAAACAATGGATGAATATGACAAATTATACTGCTATTCAGTTATGATACTGTATTATGGAAGAATGAAATTCCTGAGGATTCCAGTCTTCATTAAAGCAGTGCATCGTAAAGAAATTTAATCTATAAGCGAAGTACCAACTGCAGAGGTACACGCCAGAAGGGACAGATTTATTGGTATATCTAGTATAACAGGCAGAACACTTTAATTCAGCGCTGCAAGAAGCAGTGGCGGCTCAGGCAAAGATAAGAATGTACAAGAGAGATTGGGGAGCATTTTCTCAGTAGAGGTATGTCGAGATGAAAAGTTTTAGCCGGCCGTAGTGGCCGTGCGGTTCTAGGCGCTACAGTCTGGAGCCGAGCGACCGCTACGGTCTCAGGTTCGAATCCTGCCTCGGGCATGGATGTGTGTGATGTCCTTGGGTTAGTTAGGTTAAATTAGTTCTAAGTTATAGGCGACTAATGACCTCAGAAGTTAAGTCGCATAGTGCTCAGAGCCATTTCAACCATTTTGAAAAGTTTTAAGACGGGAGGAGATGTCATTCAGAATGGAGACAAATGAAAGCTTCCAAAAGATCAAAAGCATAAAAATCTTGAGATATCAGCTGAGAGATCCCACCAATTTTATTTCTTAGTTAACCTGCAGCTGGAACTTAGGTTTTCAAAGTTGCCACTCTTCTAAACTTACAGATGTAATAAACAATAAACGTTTGTTAAATGTTCGTATTGAAATAGCAATTAACCGACGCTGTGGGTTCTGATTTCTTCGTCGAAGGGATAAAGGAGAGCGATTTATTTCATATGTAGTCTATCGCGACGTTACTAAGCTGGAACTGCTGACTTTGTTTGGATGAAGATGGGTTTGGAAGACACTTGTGGATTTCCGAAAAAACCATCCCAGGAATCGCGATCAATGGTTCTGGAAAACAAGAAATAAACTGCATCAGTATGGTGAGTGTGGATTTGGACCCCTTCCGACTGCGATTCAACTCCTCGCTTTGGGTGTGGCAATCAAAAAAAGATAAGGGAACTGCTAAACAAGTTTGGCTGTTCCCTAGTCTGTTGTATAATGACTACCGCTAATACACCATACAGCTGTGCATAATATTAACTAGGAAACCTTTCTCCTGAAATCTGCATGAACTACATCGGCATGGGTGCACTGCGCATGTCGAGAAAATCACACATTTCACTCTGTGAACACAAAAACATATTAATGTTCCAGTTTTTGTTGAGGACATAGTGCTACAGAACTGAATAAACAGTGTCTCCCACCAGCCGCTTTTGATCAAGGCTTTCGTGAGGTTTGCCTTGGACGTAAGGCAAATGCTATAACAGCGAATTTCCTTCAAAATAATTCCAATTATGAAAGAAGAAAGGACACGGGTTTGTCAGAGTTCATTTATGTCACATCTTCACGTTTTATTTCACTCAAAATACTAAGTAAATGAAAGCTAGTTTCATCCATATATTGAATACGTGGACATGACTTTCTTAATTACATCAGAAGTAAAACGCCTTCAGTCACAAATGTTTTCCTATTTTATTGAATCACAATGCCTTTTGGACCTTGTGGGTCCACCATCAGATGCAGATCGTTTTATTACACCGGTTTCTTCTCTTCTTGAGTAAGGTGATGCGAAATAAATGTTCCTCTTGTGAGAAGGTTAGAGGAAAGTCTTGTAAATTGTGAATCAAATGACAAAATCTAATGAGAAGCGTTTTAAAACTTACCAAACATATTGGAGGAACATTTTCAACGTTTTAATAGCGGCAGACTCTTTCAGCCGGTCTGTAGTCACATACCACGTCACTCAAGGCGCACAGTTACTTATACATTTCAAAACACTTCACAGACGCAGTTTCATAGAAGATGACCAAAGATGAAGTTTATGATGTAGTGTCAGATATGAGAGATCTAATAAACTGACGTACATAAGGATATAGAATTAAAATAAGTCATTAATTTTACCAAAATAAGTACGGCTACCTATATCTGTCTGTTGATTTAACATTGATGCAGGCTTTGTTATTTGCATCTGTTCTAACAGGTTTAGGGTCTTACGTTTGGCTTCATTGTGTTGTGCTATCGAAGTTCTTTTATCCTGTTCATAAAGTGTTTCGTTTCCAGCATGTGCTATGTAGTGACTCATTTTTCAAAATAGTTAACTCCGACAGCATCCACGTGTTTTTTGAAACGGGTGTTGAAATTTCTGCTTGTTTTCCCTACATAGCACTCAGGACAACTGCGGCCTGATATTTCACATGCTCGAGTATTGTTGAATTTTTTGTATGTGGTTTTATGTTATGGACTAATATCTGTCCTAACTTACTGTTAATGGAGAGTGTAATTGTTACGATGGTTTCTTCGGGCAGGTTAACAATTCTTTATGAAGTTATTCGTCGATATGACATGATGGCAAATATTTTCCCTCTTAATTTATCCATTTGACTCGTTGCTGAGCCCCGTGACTGTGGGTCATATTATTTCAGGAAATACAGCAACCACCCACATTATATATTTTGTTTATGCTTTTACAGTAATATGAAGGACAATTGCTGTGCAACAATTAAAACATTAATAGAAGACCGGGTGCAACAATTAAAACATGAAGTAGAAGTCTGGGTGGCAATGAAGTTTTACTATTAACAGCAGACACTTTTAACTGTGTTGTTGTCATACATGATAGTGAGTATTTCACTAAAACCACAGCATTCTTCAATAACAATAGATATTGAGGCAGATCCCAGTTTTAAATTACAGAATAAATTTAAAAATATAACGAAGAAAAGTGAATAGCCTTACAGCTCCAGAAGATATTCGTGATTCAGCTGTTATGAATTCTTCTGCACCACAATTACGTATAGAACCTGTCCACAAAGAGAATCGAATGATACAACTTTTTATGGGCCCTAGTAGCCCAGCTTAGAAAATTCACAAGAAAGTGAATGAGATTTTCAGTACAACACACATCTGAAAAGAGATAAACAGTAGAGAATAACTACGAACCACTTAATTGTGTAATAGACGTGCATATTCCTGAGACAGCCAAGTTTGCATCCCTTGACTTCACTAACGCCTCAACTAACATTCCTGGTAAAGAAACGATAGAAATAATTAAGCACAAAAACGTGACTTCACCAGGAATATGAGAGTTCACTGATTTGTTAACACTAATACTAACACGTAAGTACTTGTATTTTAACAACAATATACCCCAGCAGTAAAATGTCTTTGTTTTGGGCAGCTGATTTGCCAGTTTACTTACTGATACTGTCATTATTAATTTAGACCGTAAATACTTCAAGGAATCTCCAGGTACTTAACAAAGTAATATGAAAGATATGTTGATAATACTATAATTTGATGGTGTAACAGAAGAAATTTAGGACCTTGCAAAAGCAATGAATGATATCTTCAGAAATGGGCAGCAGATAGTCAGAGGTTTAAATTTCCTGGAGCATCCACAACAACAAGAAAAAATTTTAAGTATAGGGGAATCCAATGTACACAGATGCCACATTTAATGAAATCTCACCCCACCCACATAAGCACAATGGCTTCATACTGAGGAATGCTCAAGGCAGTGCAGGAAATCTTTATAGAAACAGATGACCAAATTGATGAATTAAAAACAGTATCAAAGCAGCTGCTTCCCTTACAACGATAGTTACAATATAAGAGTAATAACAAACATATTCCAAGGAAAAGTTGCCAAAATCAGCGTTCTTAGATATAACGAAGGACAAACCACCCATAAGATAGAAAACAAATCAAGCCATAAAACAACAGGAATATACAAACTGAGCTTAATTTCATATTCGAATACATACATTAAGCAGATTGGTAGAGATTTAAATATACTCTCCCTGAACACTTGGATTCTCTTCGTTTAATAAAACTGAAAGAAAACGACGTTTCCCTTGCACATAACTGAATGATGAACATCAGATCACATACACTGCACGCAACTTACAGATACTTCCTGGTCAACAAAACTAAAACAATGACCTTTCTGGAACAAAATGAAATTTATTCTCACAAATGTCCATCCTCAGTGGACATCCATAATGACAATCGGGCTGCCCCACAAAATTTTTCTAAGAAAGTTCCTTAATTTGTGGCAAAATTGAAATTCAGACATTAGCCGAAGTCGTACACTGAAATAAATTCTGCGGAAAATAGTGAAAATTTGTACCGACCGACAACCGAAACCGAATTTCACGCTTTACGAAATCGGTCACGTTAACTGATTCGAATGTTCGAGCACGCTTCCCATCGAACCCAAATTTGCAACTTGTAATGCATTACATATGTAGTGTCTCCTGACACTCACCCTCAATGCTTGCTGCCTCAAACTGATTCTCGCAAGAGGCTTGACGGAGAGTGCGTCTGCAATGAATGATCATTAATTACCGCCTCGGTGCATACATTTATAAGAGTGGAGTCTGTTCCTTTGAAAATGAAGCGTTCGTGCTACAATTTGAAATGCGGAAATTGGAGCCACAATACGCAGAGTTCAAAGAAAATCCATCTAACAAGCAACATATCGAAAATTTACCACTTACGAAGTATGCAGATTAAAAAGAATTGCTATATTTTGCGCAGGCCAGCTGCAGCATCCGATCCACCGTCGATGTTTCTGACGCTGTACTAACTGAAAACTGAAATACGTTTTACGGCAACTGAAGATGGGCAAACGCCCAAAATGCACACAGGTATAAATAAAAATACACGATAATCTGACTGACTGGTTGCTCTATTTCTCAAAACAATTTTCTCTTTGCACTTAATGCGTAAATTATTTTATTACTTTTATGTAGTAACGTGTCCAGTTTATCTATTATCTTGACTATGCAGCCATGATTCATAGCAATTCTTTTCATTACCATTTCCAGTTCCGTCCTAAGGTTGTTTTCTTGTACGTTCAGTGTATGTGCCCTCCGTAGCAAGGCTCTGTGTGCAGGATGTTGGTGTGTGGTAAGATGGCATGATGAGTTGTCTATTGTTATCTCTATGTGTGTGTGTCTTGTGTATGCTAAATACACGTCTTTGTAGGAGTTTGATAGTTCGAAGATGAAGAAAATTTATGCTCTTAATGCCCTCATTCTCTACTGTGAATTTAATATCTTTGTGAAGAAACAAGTAATGTGTATAATACTTCTATATCATATATTGTAACTTCATATAGCGGCAACGTTTATACAGGCCTCCCGTAACTTGGTATTTTATTTTTGAGCCAAGTGGCAAATGGATTATGCCCTTTCCGTTGGTAAACTTCTACATTAAAAGAAGTCAAAGGTAAAATAATTGTGTGATATTAACTGCAATCCGTCAGTGAGTTTTGATATTTATGAAATTAGAAAATACTTTTCTTTAAAGGAAACAATTGGCTTGAAAAGAAAAATAGAACTATAAATAAGTTGATACCTTGATGATACTTTATGGCACAAGATAGGAGATTGAAGAACTAATTACAATACTTCCACAAAAAGGTAAAACTGACATTAGAGTATGAAGACACCAAATGCATAAATTTCCTGGGTCTTAGATTTACCAACTTCCATCAAATATTTAATTTCAGCATACATGCTGTCTCGCACACACAAACATGCAGAGCTTAGGGCCGTGCTACAGAAACCACAGTCACTTAACTCAGAGGAAAAAAAAACTGAAGACTGAATTGGACGCAATAAAAAGTATTACCACGATAGCTATAAACTCAGAAACCATTGATAATATAGTTGTACAACTATTCAAAAATAAGACAAAAATTTCCACGTTATCAAGCAGGAGGTAATGCTTGCCTGCTTCCATACCTATGCCTAACTTCACAAGACATGCTAACCCATTGAGAACAATATAAACATTCGCATTCTCCATTAAAAATTAGTTCACTAGTCCACAACGTACCCAAAAATTCTACAATACTGCATCGTATGGAAAAACACGCAGCAGTTGTCAATAGTCCTGAGTACTATGTAGGTTAAACCAGTGAAAATTTCAATACTCGTTTCCATAAAAGGATTAATGTTTTCAGAATTAACCACTTTGAAATATGTGACACTGAACAGCATATGCTGCAAACTAAACACGTTATCGACAGGATAAAAACAGTTTGATAGTACTATCCACCTATGCCGAAGGTAAGACACTATGTCTGTTTGAAAAGTGGGATATGTACGTTCACAATCTCACACAAACTGAATCTATGTTAACGGAAAGACAACTTTCCCTAGCCATTGATATTCTGGTGATCGTAAAGACTTATTTCAAAATTATTTCCTTTTACATGATAGTTTATTGAAATTTTTATACCTGACAATACATAATGAACTTCACCTTTGGTCATCTCACACAAAATTGCATGTCTGAAGTATTCTGATACGTACAAACGAGGATGCGCCTCGGGTTACGGGATCTGTGATTACAAAATTGGTATATCGATGTCTGGCGGCATTAAAATATTCCTGGACTTCTCGCTAAGTGTTTCAATAACTCCGATCATAATTTCCATCAACTGATTAGCGAGTTACAAAGCCTTGCATGTAACCTTCTCACAAACCGAACATACATTTAACATCATTTCACTCAGATAACAGCTGCATTAAAACGAATTGCAACCTGGTGATGGACCCACAGGGTCGAAATGGATTGTGTAATTCAATAAAACAAGGAAAAATATATTCCGACGCGAGACGTTTTATTCATAATTCCTATGTAAATGAACACCTCATTTCATCAGCAAAGTTATTGCATATCTTGTGTAATTTGCTATACGTTAAAAGCAGACAAATAGCATTAGTGCACTTAGTACTGGTAACTACAACCTTCGGTCATACCATCACTATTGGCATCCTACTCTAGACAACACATATGTTCGGTATATGTAGTAATTAGCTTTCAAATTAAACGAAACAAGCGAGCAAGCTCCAAGTGACCGAGCTCTGTTATGCGCAGGTGCATCTAGTCAATATGTGCATAGAACAACCATCTCCAACTGAGACATACTATGATGGCTTTTAACAACGTTCATAGGCATATAACCGACATTGGGAAAAGTTTTAATCTACAACTGATGAAAGAGATACGTTAAATATCATTGGTAAATACATGGAAAACCCCGAAAAGCTTTACCAGGATAAAACGTACAAATATTCTTTAGCCTCCTGCACATAGATATCTAAGGACCATGAAAATAATGAAAACAGTTCGCACGGATGTGTCGAAGATGCATACACACAAGGAAAATTTAAGTTGAGTGTACTAGGTTCAAAATGGTTCAAATGACTCTGAGCACTATCGGACTTAAGTGCTGAGGTCATCAGTCCCCTAGAACTTAGAAATACTGAAACCTAACTAACCTAAGGACATCACACACATCCATGCCCGAGGCGGGATTCGAACCTGCGACCGTAGCGGTCTCGTGGTTCCGGACTGTAGCGCCTATAACCACTCGGCCACTTCGGCCGGCTGAGTGTACTAGCTATATAACACAACACAAATATAAAAGAATTAGTGGATCCCAGGCCCTGCTATAGTTGAGGCAAACATCATCCTCTCAGCAGCATGTGTGCTGTAGAAAATCGCATTAATTGTATTTAAGTAAATTTAAACTTAAAATATCCTTTGAAAGGGTCTACTACCATAATTTAAAATCCATAGCTTCTGTACCTGCAAAATCGGTTAACTTTAAAATGTAGCATATTTTGTGTTTGAAACTCTTCTTTAGTTTTCCGTACAAAAAATGATATGTGGCAGTTTCGTCTCTGACGTGGATAATCGAATTTAAACTATTAAATGCTGCATTCACCAGAGGAAAGTTGTAGGGTGTGAAGTTCAAGAAGTTATTAAGAGAGCCAGCGCGGTGTTTAAACGAAGCTCGAGAATCATTACTGTTCTTATAAAGTTTTCTCCTCGCACAGCGGTGGGATGTAGGGTTTCTGCTACATTCATGAAGGATCAAAATCACATCCCTACGCTCCTATGCATATAAAAGATTCAAGGATCAGCAGTTTACGGAATGAGGTATATTTTCAAACTCAAGCCACACAAGCCCCTCAAGATCTGTACTAGATGGCACATAGTCAGTCTCTATCGCATTACCTCGTTCCTACTAAATGTGGGACTGTTGATCGTGAAGAAATAAATATTCACTTGAGGAAAGGCAATGGTTTTACTGAATTGCATCGGACTGATTAAGCTGTAGATACTGGCAGCAGTGTCATGAGAAACATTGGATAGTGGCTTCAGACTGTAAGGCATGGCCCCTTATTTCTCTAGAGACAACTTACTATTCGAAGTTCCACTAAACAAGCAATAAAATTGATCTAATAATCACAATCTCATTAAAAGTTTTATTTATAGAAGCAATGAAACGTGGTATTTTACACTCAAAGGCCATGTTTGGAAGACTTGTAAGAGAATTTGATTAAAATAATATCAGTTGTATTGGGGTTACTGCAGATGTGGCAGTACCATGGAGACCAAATCGACTTTGCAATCAAGACCTATACTACAGACGGACAGATCAGAAGGATAGCAGATTTTAGCTTTGTTGTATACTAGGAAATTAAACACAACGTAGCGTTTGCGTAAGAAATCTAAGGCATATTAGCAAGAATGGTTTAAAAAATGAGGCTAGAGAGTAGCTAGAGTTTCTTGTTGTGGTGTCTGCCTTATGAGATTGCTCTTAGTAAGGAAATTGCCAAAAATGTTTTCTAATGGATATTACCAGTTCTGCAGCAGGATTCTCAGCATTGGACATGCGATTAAACACTTACTGATTTCCTAAATGGTTCAAATGGTTCTGAGCACTATGGGACTTAACATCAATGGTCATGAGTCCCCTAGAACTTAGAACTACTTGAACCTAACTAACCTAAGGACAGCACACAACACCCAGCCATCACGAGGCAGAGAAAATCCCTGACCCCGCCGGGAATCGAACCCGGGAACCCGGGAGTGGGAAGCGAGAACGCTATCGCACGACCACGAGATGCGGGTGATTTCCTAAATCCTCAAAAATATCTAATAAAAAGCACTTCCATTCCTCCTCCAGTTCATAGCGACACTTCGTATATCTTCACCCACAGTTCATCCGATATTCCGAAAGTTTTATTGTATCCATTAGGAAATTGCATGCAATGCAACCTGGAAGTGAGCGAACATGGCATCAACACCTGCATCCAAGTCTAACG
This sequence comes from Schistocerca americana, assembly GCF_021461395.2. Lineage (NCBI taxonomy): Eukaryota > Metazoa > Arthropoda > Insecta > Orthoptera > Acrididae > Schistocerca > Schistocerca americana. The sequence goes on from NC_060123.1 coordinate 391,914,218, forward strand.
AGTCCTAATTCTCAGGGACTAACCGAGCAACTCGTGTTTCACAGCCGGAAATAACGCACCGCAGAAAACTACTAGGCAAGGAGGAAATAGTGCAACATATTTTCGTCATCCGTTCGGGGATGTGTGTGGAAGAGTAGTGACTACCTGAATGTCGAACAAACTGTGTCCTCAAAGATCTTGGAAAACTTTCGAGATTGAGTTACTTGTGGCTGTAAATCTACTTACAACTCCGAGGGCTCCGCTGCGGCTAGTGAGGGAAGGACCTAAGGGAATTTCGGACATGGGACGAGAAAGTTTGTTTCTCTTCCTTCTCCATTTCACCTAACGGATTTTCCACAGACGCGAATCTCTGTATGTTAACGGAGCATTACCATAGAATGTAGAAGTCCAAAATTGATCTCTGATAAGCTCAGCACAGCTAAATTTTTGCTACATTTTGTCATCCCATTAGTATCCCCACAGGCCACAAACAGTTTGGGGGAGTTTCAGGGACTCACAATCCAAAATCTACATAAACAAGTTAAAGGAACTATGTAAAACTAACACCACCCATATTTAAGGTGAATTTCACCAAAGTTGGAGTTTCTGCTAAGGGAAGCCCAAACAGCTTAGTATATGTGATGTTTAAAGCTTTCCCGGCGTACTGATTGTTCCATAAAAACACGGGAGAACTGCCGGATATCAGTAACTTCCTGCCACGATATTTCGGCGCAGAGTCTTCTGGCCATCTTCAGGTGAATACCACTGTAGTAGTACTGGCGAGTACGCGCTGAGCTCCGCTATTTAAAGCCTTCTGAGGTGACATTGCTCAGCGTGCGCGTTCATAACGGCTCCGTGCGCTGCGCCTCGCGCCCTCCACTGTGAAAGCCTGGCGTATCGGTATCAGGTCGATTTCATCTTTATGCAGATAACTACGTCGACTACGAAGTTTCTCTATAGCAGGATTCCAAGCTGAGTTTAGCTGATAACCGCTATCTCGATTGATGAGTGTCTCGTTGTCAGACAATCTTATTTCCACAGATTCATTGATAATCGAGCTCCAAAAGTTTGATGTATGGACAAAATTTTTGTGTCGTTGTGTAAGTAGGCTGTTTATGTTTTCTCTATGTAAGTAGGCTGTTTATGTTTTCTCTATGTAAGTAGGCTGTTTATGTTTTCTCTATGTAAGTAGGCTGTTTATGTTTTCTCTATGTAAGTAGGCTGTTTAGGTTTTTTTATGGTAACGCCACCTCTGTATGAAAATCACTGGCTGTGCTGTGTGCAGTCTGTGGCTGCTTTGCATTGTTGTAATACTCGCCATTGTAGTGTTAGGCAGCTGGCTGTGAACAGCGCGTAGCGTTGCGCAGTTGGAGGTGAGCCGCCAGCAGTGGTGGATGTGGGGAGAGAGATGGCGGAGTTTTGAAATTTGTCATGAACTGCTATATTTATATATGATGATATCAAGGTAAATACATTGTTTGTTCTCTATTAATATCTTTCATCTGCTAACTATCCCTATCAGTAGTTAGTGCCTTCCATAGTTTGAATCTTTTATTTAGCTGGCAATAGTGGCGCTCGCTGTATTGCAGTAGCTTGAGCAGCGAAGATTTTTGAGAGGTAAGTGATTTGTGAAAGGTATAATTTAATGTTAGTCAGGGCCATTCTTTTGTAGGGAATTTTGAAAGTCAGATTGCGTTGCGCTAACAAAATATTGTGTGTCAGTTTAAGCACAGTCATGTACAATTGTTCAAAGGAGATGTTTCAGTTGTAATTCATGGAATGGTCTGTGGAAATACAATGTTCGGCGATTGCGGACTTGGTGGGTTGGAGGAGGCGAGTATGCCGTTGGTGTTCCACAATGCGTTCCTGCACGGTTCGTGTTGTTTGCCCTATATATGATTTGCCGCATTCACACGGAATTTTGTAAACACCTGGTTTACGAAGGCCCAGGTCGTCTTTAACGGATCCCACAAGTGATGAAATTTTGGAAGGAGGGCGAAAGATGACTCTCACTTGATAGTTTCTCAGTATTCTGCCTATCTGTGAAGAAATATTACCAATAAACGGTAGATAAACAGTCGACCTGAAGGCCTCTTCCTCTTCCCTGTTCCGTCGTTTGAAGGTCTTCCTCACTTTGTTCACTTGCCTAGGTGAAAAGCCATTCTTTAAAAATACTTTTTGCGGGTGTTCCAGTTCCGCTTGAAGACTGTGGCGTCAGAGATAGTATGGGCACGGTGGACCAAGGTTTTGAGAACGCCCATTGTTTGTGCTGGATGGTGGCAACCAGTAGCTTGTAGATACAGGTCTGTATGAGTGGGCTTTCTGTACACCGAGTGACCAAGTGCGCCGTCACTCTTCCGTCGCACCAAGACGTCTAAAAATGGCAGACAATCATCTCTCTCTATCTCCATGGTAAACTTTATGTTTTCATGTATGGAGTTCATGTGACGTAAAAATTCTTGGAGACGGTCCAGACCATGAGGCCACACTATAAAAGTGTCGTCAACGTACCGCCAAAATACTGTCGGTTTAAAAGTGTCAGAGTCGAGTGCTCTCTCCTCAAAATCCTCCATAAAAGATTGGCCACAAGGGGAGACAAAGGACTCCCCATGGCGACACCATCAGATTGTTCGTAAAACCTACGACCTAGCAAAGTTCTTGACATCTTTGCTCAAATCAATGATAGGCAAAAGTGCACATCACATAAAGAATTCTGGTGATTTTAACATTCGACTACAGTCACTACAACTGCAAAGTAGTGATTTATTGGTCAGTTTTGATGCGGTTTCACTGTTCACAAAGGTGCCTCTGGTGGACTCACTACACCTCATGGGCAATATGTTTGGTGCAGACATTACAGCGTTGTTTCAGCGCACTCTCTCCTCTAAATATTTTATATTTAACAATAATAACAGTTAATAGTTAGTATCTAAGTACAGTTATGAACTTTTAACAACAGGCAGTAATTAATGCTGATACCAGAACATCGTTAACATAACACAAAACCAATCCAATGGCAGTGGTCTGCAGTTTTACAGTGGTGCCAGAAACACAACTCGAGTTAGACTCAGCTCTCCTCACACAGCAGAAGCCCATGAAACCTAGCAATTCAAATAAGTTTAAACAAGTTTCACCTTATCCAAGGAATATCCAACACTGAAAACAAGACTTATAAGAGCCTGATAACAAAATTAACTGCGCTCAGTGGTCCATTTACTCGCTCAGGTACAGCTCGACTTGATATGACACTAGTCTGGACTAGAACACGTATCCACAAATACAATTCAGCAAGTGTGTTTCGTCCACCGAGCTCGACTGAACAGACTGTCACAGTATGGTGGCTCAGCAAGCACCTCTTCACTGGTCAGCTGCAGCATGAAGACTCCAAGGCGTGTTGAGACAGAGCCTCCACAGGTAGCACTCTAAAAGAAGGAAGATGAGGCAAGGAGTGCATTCTAGCAGGATGCCAAAGTACTGGTTGTTGGATGGGGAAGTCAGATCTACAATACAGAAAAATCCTCTATCAGTAGGAGCCGAAGCATGGCTCATAACGTCTGTCGATAAGGCACACTGATTTCCCTGAAGTTTCTTTAGCGCTTATTTTACATCATGCGTGGGGGAAGAAGTTATACGTAGCTGTGTGTGCGTTACAATAGATATCTGCCACTGATTAAACCTCTGAGCTTTCATAACGACGGGTTTGCCAGCGCCCCGCCAGAGATAGCATGGTCGTGCGTCGAGCTCATTTAAGCACGTATGTGCCTCTGCTGAATTCAGTGTTTGCTTCCTATTGCAAATGGTAACTAGGTAGTTCACCAAGGACTGAGGTCCGTTTTGTCACGTTGTTGGTGATGACGTGATCCATAAAGGCGGAAGAGGGGCCAGCCATATCTGAAAAATTAGTATTTCTCTCTGACTACGGTCGCAGGCTCGAATCCTGCCTCTGGCATGGATGTGTGTGATGTCCTTAGGTTAATTAGGTTTAAGTAGTTCTAAGTTCTAGGGGACTGATGACCACAGAAGTTAAATCCCATAATGCTCAGAGCCGTTTGAAACATTTGAGCCTCTGACTACATGCTCACAGGTTTGCGTCTTCAGACCCAATAAGCTTCTTATTCCTAGTGATTTCTGCTGTGGATGATTACCTACCACCCTGGGACCAGAACGGATAGAAAAATGGGAGCGCTAGCTCGGCCAGAACAGCTGGTTAACTCTGGTTGTTAATGCTGTCCGGACATTTTGCAATTGGTTGCCTTGAGGACGTCAGAAACTAACAGGTAGTTGACGCCAGGGAAAAACGGGTCACTATCAGTGTGATTGTCTACTAAACATGCTGAGAAGTTGTAATAATGTGAAAGCAGTGAAAAGATTTGTTCACTCTGCGTGTATGTTGCTTAGCTGAAAACCTATTTGTGCCTTACCGGATTCTGGGAGCACCGCCTCTACTCTCGATCATACTTAGTATTTAAGGAATCGTGACATAAGAAAGTATTCTTCATTGCAACCAGGAGCGAGAACTGTTGCATCGTTAATGGTCAGTTATAGACGCTGGTTGACTGGCTGAGAGACTTGAACTATAAAGGGCTTGTCGTGACCAGTGAAGCTATTCGTGGGTAAGGGACTAAGTACACAACCTTTGCTCGGCTGTGATTTTATTCAGGATAATGGATATGTGGCTGGTCAAGTTTATTTTAAATTCTGGCCCAGCAAATTATATAAGTTGTGTGAACATAGTCGACACAGTGGTGTTTAGGGCGAGTATAACATGTCCAGTGAGTCTGCTGAATTTGGACATGGTCATTTACGACCCAATGAGGTGCTGCTATTAGGCTAAGTGCTTAGGAAGTTTACTGATGTTTTGATGATAAGCTAGGGGTAACAGAGATAATAAAGTACGAGGAACAGTTGGCAGATTAGGTACTGCTGTTGCAAGCTCCTTATCAAATGTCGCCGCCGAAAGCGAAGATACTGCGTCAGTTGATTAATCGTATGTTACAGATAGAGTGATTAGGCAATCGACCTAACCTTATTAATCGCCGAAATTCTTGATTCCGAAGGATAATCGGATGGGATGTAGGTCTGTTGCGGGTTGTAAAGCCCTAAATCTAAAGATCATTTTCGAATCAGTTTTCTCCCCGATCTCCACAACTGTTTCACTTTCTTAGCTGCGTTGCGATACTATACCATTCTAGACCGCAAACAAGTTTCCCACCTTTTGCATTGAATGGAACTTATTAGAGTTTGATCGTGTTCCCTTTACTTTCTATGCTGGAGCGACTGTACTTTCAATGCACTTGCATATTGTTCTGTAGGATTTGAAATCCACCTGGCAACAGAAAAGAGTTGTAATTTGGTTGTCAAGGTGATTAGGTCATCAGTTTTCTAGCGCCAAATTGTAATGATATGGGCTACTGGCTAACGATAGATTATAGGATCCTAAGCAATAAGTGGTACTGGAATCGATCCCCTTGCCCTATCTCCATGACGATTTCACTCGATTTGCTGGAGCCTGGTACTTTTCCATTCTTAATGTTAACCAGGTCTGTCGTTAGGTGAGATGGACCAAAGACTCTAAGCCTGTTACATACGTTTTGTGTCCACTGCTGGGGGGTTGCTATGTTGTCACATTTACTGGATTCATTCTTTGTCTAACTTAAATTTAGATGCATTTTTAACTGCCTATGTGACACTGTCGTTTACAGAAACGCCTTTTCTGAATACTTTAATTATGTTGTGCAGGTTTTGGGCCATGTACGAGAAAACTGGATAAACTGCAAAATCTTCTGTGGTTAAGTTGGAGTGTCATGAAACCACCTTTTTGGAACACACTGTCTCGGATTGTGGCACCCGAACTGATCAGAATCTCACTAAGGCTCTCTACCAATTATCACTACTAAGGACAACAAACCTGTGACTAGATTGATAGGCATGAAGCTTTTTTTAGAAATTTTATTTATGATTTTGTCTAATCGTCCATGAAATCACTTAGTTCAGAAAGGGAGAAAGTTTCACTGGGCCGATACGCAGCAAGTTGCATTTGATACGTTGAAAATGGTTATAAGTAATCCTCTTGCACTGCCTGTTCCTGATGTTGAGCAGGAGTTTGTTCTTCCAACCGAAGGCATCTAATTCCGGGATCGCTACTGTGTTGCTTCAAAAGTATAATGGTGAACGAAAGCTGCTTGCCCGTTCATCAAGGTTTTTATCGCCTCCGATACTTAAATATTCATTGCACGAGTTGGTAGCCTTGGCTGTCACATTCAGTTTTGAGAAATTTAAATTCTATCTCGAGCATAAATAAATCCAGATAGAAACGGATACTCAGTCATTGATCTGGGTGTTTTCGAAGCCCCGTAAAACTGGTAGCATTTTCCACTGGGTTTTCAGCACTTACGCTTTCCGTTTTCAAGCTCAGGCGTATTAGGAGTACCGATAACTAATTCGCTGATGTTTACAGAAGCATGTTCCATGGTGAGTTGTAAATAACCGAAAAACTGCACACCAGCAAGGAGCCTTACGTGTTTCTACAGTCCTGCGTGAACTTCCGTCGTTATATGGTGACATGAAGGAAAGATAGAAAGGCGATGCCCAGTTAAGTAGCATGAAACAGCAGCTTCACGACTCTGAACAGATTTAGGGGTTTTACATTAAAAAAAGTCTCTTGTGTTATTATACTGGCTATGATCATAAATTACATGGAGAGACGTCTACAGACGTTAAAGTAACCTCTGGCGTGCCACAGGGGAGTGTTATGGGACCATTGCTTTTCACAATATATATAAATGACCTAGTAGATAGTGTCGAAAGTTCCATGCGGATTTTCGCGGATGATGCTGTAGTATACAGAGAAGTTGCAGCATTATAAAATTGTAGCGAAATGCAGGAAGATCTGCAACGGATAGGCACTTGGTGCAGGGAGTGGCAACTGACCCTTAACACAGACAAATGTAATGTATTGCGAATACATAGAAAGAAGGATCATTTATTGTATGATTATATGATAGCGGAACAAACACTGGTAGCATTTACTTCTGTAAAATATCTGGGAATATGCGTGCGGAACGATTTGTAGTGTACTGATCATATAAAATTAATTGTCGGTAAGGCGGGTACCAGGTTGAGGTTCATTGGGAGAGTCCTTAGAAAATGTAGTCCATCAACAAAGGAGGTGGCTTACAAAACACTGGTTCGACCTATACTTCAGTATGGCTCATCAGTGTGGGATCCGTATTAGATCGGGTTGACGGAGGAGATAGAGAAGATCCAAAGAAGAGCGGTGCGTTTCGTGACAGGGTTATTTGGTAACCGTGATAGCGTTACGGAGATGTTTAGCAAACTCAAGTGGCAGACTCTGCAAGAGAGTCGCTCTGCATCGCGGTGTAGCTTGCTCGCCAGGTTTCGAGAGGGTGCGTTTCTGGATGAGGTATCGAATATATTGCTTCCCCCTACTTATACCTCCCGAGGAGATCACGAATGTAAAATCAGAGAGATTCGAGCGCGCACGGAGGCTTTCAGACAGTCGTTCTTCCCGCGAACCATACGCGACTGGAACAGAAAATGGAGGTAATGACAGTGGCACGTAAAGTGCCCCCCGCCACACACCGTTGGGTGGCTTGCGGAGTATAAATGTAGATGTAGATGTAGATGTAGATGGCTTTAATCAAATGGCTCTGAGCACTATGCGACTTAACTTCTGAGGTCATCAGTCGAGACCTTAATCACCGAGTGCAATTCTGTCAATGGGCATTAACAGAGAATGCGTTGCAGTTCTACCTGTTTACCGATGAAGCGGGTTTCACAAACCACGGGGCAGTGAATCTACGGAACATGCATTGCTGGTCCGTGGACAATCCTCGCTGGCTCAGACAGGTAGAGCGACAGCGACCGTGGACTATAGATGTATGGTGCGGAATCATTGGCGACCACCTCATTGGTCCTCACTTCACTGCAGGGGCCCAAACAGTTGCAACATACATCGCGTTTCTACAAAATGATCTGCCAACGTTCCTCGAAAATGTCCCTCTGGAAACGCGTTGACATATGTGGTATCAGCATGATGGTACACCTGCACATTCCGCAAATACCACTAGGCTGACACTTGACAGGATGTTCCACGGGCGTTTCATAGAACGTGGAGGACGCATAAATTGGCCAGCCCGTTCTCCTGATCTTATACCTCTGGACTTCTCTCTGTGAGGTACGTTAAAGGAGAATGTGTACCGTGATGTGCCTACTACCCCAGAGGATATGAAACAACGTATTGTGGCAGCCTGCGGCGACATTACACCAGATGTACTGCGGTGTGTACGACATTCATTACGCCAGAGATTGCAATTGTTTGCAGCAAATGATGGCCACCACATTGAACATCTATTGGCCTGACATGTCGGAACACACTCTATTCCACTCCGTAAATGAAAACGGAAACCACGTGTGTACGTATACCTCATGGTAATGTACATGTGCGTCAGTGAAAAAGACCAATAAAAAGATGTTAGCATGTGGACGTAATATGCTGTTCCAGTCTCTTCTGTACCTGAGGTCCATCACCGTTCCCTTTGGATCCCTATGTAATTCGCCGGCCGAAGTGGTCGTGCGGTCCTAGGCGCTGCAGTCTGGAACCGCGAGACCGCTACGGACGCAGGTTCGAATCCTGCCTCGGGCATGGATGTGTGTGATGTCCTTAGGTTAGTTAGGTTTAACTAGTTCTAAGTTCTAGGGGACTAATGACCTGAGAAGTTGAGTCCCATAGTGCTCAGAGCCATTTGAACTATTTTGAACCTACGTAATTCGGTGCTCTCCGATACACACGATACAATATCTCCGAATGTAATTAACATTTTACAATGCAACAAACGGCACTGATTACGTATTTGTTTATATGTTCAGATGTGCTAACAAAACTAACGCGGTTCCACTTAAAAAACATAGGTTTGTGTTAAAAACATACTTCCGTGCGTTTTTGTATGGTTTGTATTAACCAATTACACTAGCCCCTCTCCTCACGTTCGGTCTGTGGAATCGGTTCGTCAGTATTTGATGTGGTTTGCGAAATATATCCAGCAGTATCTTATATAGAAGTGACGACTGGAAAGTGCCGAAGCTGTTCTCGTAGACACTCTAGACGTGTTGGAAAGGGATAAGTAAAATAGTCTTACTCCCTCTGTTCACGTTCTCTTAAGCAGGCACCATTGAGAGCAGTGAATGAAGTACTTATCAGCCTTTCATGACAGAGAATATCGTCCTGTACCACTGTGGAGCAGCCCACCCGCACTGAAAGGCATTTCACGGGATGTGAGCCCTTTAAACGACCGAGCAGCCGGGAGATAAGCAGTAATTGGTGAGAGGGACCGTGGCTACCGAATCGACGGCCTAATGGCTCACGACTCTTGGGAGCTCGTTATTTATGCTAACGTCGTCAGAGGCGTACGCTGTGAATACGAATTAGCAATTCCATCTCACGAGCCTTACAAGCTCCAGGAGATATGAAAGGGGCGAAGAATGTAATTGGGTGACTTCAGACACGTTGTTCCGCTCGCTATCTACAGAACAGATTTTTCCGGTCGTGATACGAACATGTAAACAAACGCAATTAGGTATACAGTAGTCCCAGTTAATTCCTTTGCGGTGTTTCACCGAGAACTTCGTCGCCTACATGATGTATAGTACTGCGTATACTTAATTTAATGATTTTATTTTAATAATAGTGGTGATTATTGAAATCAGTTTTCTTTTCCTTTTACATGTACGTCTCGGAAATTTTGGCTAGCACTGAAGGCTATATTTTGCGTGGAACAAGCTTCCTCTTCGCCTCGTTCTTTAGACACCTAGGCGACGGACCTCAACAGCACCATTTTATTGTGTGGCTGGTTTCTGCAGAGCTATGCTGTCATCAACGCATCTTACGGTTTTACTGTGGAATAACTGAATGAATAATGGATGTAGTGAATGCCTTTAAAACTATATAGAGTCGGTTCTTGGCCACGGTAGTATCAAACGGCTTTCTAAAAGAATGACTTAAGATTTTTTTTGTAGGTACCATACCGCTTTGTATTTCGGGTGAAAATAAATCCATTTGAAGTGTTTGTGGAAATAAGTAATAATCATTCAGTTAACCATGTGTCTGTGAGATAGATTATTTCAGCTGTCACTAATGTGAGAATTACAATAAACGGCTTACATATACCTGAAAGTCTTTAAATAGCGACATGTGTGAAATGTCCGAAAGACTGTATTTAGTTTTATAATACATCGCCGTTATGCATTTCCAATACGGTATTTTGGTGATTTAACGATAAGAATGAGCTCTAAATTGGATATGAATGAAGAATACGCATTCCGACACATGAAAGTAACGAAAGTAACGACAGGCTACATGAACGTTGAAAACATTTAGTTTAAAGAGTAACTGTTAGCGGAGAAACCACCGCCTCACTGATTATGGTTGAGTGTCTGATTAAATATCATTCTTTGCTGTCGGAACAACGAACAGAGTCAACAACAAAATATTACAATAAGTTCTCGTTGTGATTTTAGAAAATATTTTTCCCTTCTTACCATATTCTTCCTCAAATAAGGCGAACCTGTAAACATTCACATCATTAAAGATATGCAGGAAAAATCCGTCAACTGTCAGAGGTTGTGTTAGAGACGGGGAAACAAACGTTCAATTCACGAAGACATGAACGTTTGATGCGTCTGAACCTGAACGAACTGAAAAAGAGGTTAAGGGGAGCAATGAGAGAAGCTTTCAATAACTTCGAAAGTAAAATTTTGTCAACCGATCTGACTAAAAATCCTAAGAGATTTTGGTCTTGTGTAAATTCAGTAAGCGGTTCGAAACCACCTATTCAGTCACTCAATCGAGCACAATGGCACCAAAAATGAAGATAACAGACAGATGGCTGAAATACAGAAATCTATCTTCAGAATCTTTAACCGTAGAATATCGTAATACGGACCCCCTTTCAATAATCGTACTAATGCCAAAATGGCAGATATTGAGATAACCAATCGTCGAACAAAAAGCACCTATAATCGCTTAGTAGCGGAAAGGTATCAGAAAAAATTAGATACATGTAAGGTCCTACAAACATAATTCAAAGGATCTGGCTCGTCTTCTAGCAGCCGTTTATCGTAGTTCGGTGGAGCAACAAAGCGTACCTAGTGACTGAAGAAGACCCAAGTCACTTCCATTTTCAAGAAGAGTCGTAGAACAGGTATACTCATAGGCGTATCTCGTTGACATCAATATAGTGTAGGATTATGGATCATGTTCTCTTCGCAAGGATTACGGCGTTTTTGGAGAACAAAAATCAACAAGGACTGGGAAAAATAAAGATCTTGCGAGACTGAGCTCGATGTGTTTCGTCCGTGAGATCTACAGCGGTATATACAATTGCACTCAGGTTGATGGGGCGTTCCTTGACTTCAGTAAGGGACTGCCGTCTGGTACAAAATAAAAAAAAGAAGAAAACCTTGCAGACAGAACTCAACACGTCGCTCTAAACGCAAAAAAAATCGACAATTATAGAGGCAATTTCTGGAGTACGCCAAGAAACTTTAATAGGACCGTTACTATTTACATTTTATACAAATGTTTTAGTAGAAAGACTCGGAAACTCTCTGGTAGATAGTGCAGTAGCCTGTAAGAAAGTAGTAATACAAGAAATCAATATCGATTGCAGTATGACATGCAGAGGATTGATGAATGGGGCAGGCTCTGGCAGTTGACCCTAACGTCAATAAATGTAACATATTGAGAATACATAAGAAAAGAAATCCATTACTGCACAACAATGCTATTGATAAAAAGCTGAACAGCATGCTGATGGAAGCAGAAGCTAGCGTAAAATATATATCAGTAACTATCAGGAAGCGAACTTTAGTGGGATGATCACTAAAAACAAACTATAGGAAAAGTAGATGTCAGAGTGAGATTCATAGGAAGAACTGTAAACAAATATCCATAAAAAAGTGGATTACACAGAACTTGTTCGACTGATTCTTCAATATTGTTCATTACTGTGTCGTTCTTACCAGACAGGATACAGGAAAGATAGAGAAGATCCAGTTAAGTGGCGCTTTACATCGCGGGATTGTCAGTAACTATCAGGAAGCGAACTTTAGTGGGATGATCACTAAAAACAAACTATAGGAAAAGCAGATGTCAGAGTGAGTTTCATAGGAAGAACTGTAAACAAATATCCATAAAAAAGTGGATTACACAGAACTTGTTCGACTGATTCTTCAATATTGTTCATTACTGTGTCGTTCTTACCAGACAGGATACAGGAAAGATAGAGAAGATCCAGTTAAGTGGCGCTTTACATCGCGGGATTGTTTTGTTGGGGTCGAGACCGTTACAGAAATGCTCAACAAATTACAGTGGTAGACGCAACAAGGCAAGCGCTGTGCAATGCGGAGAAGTTTTGTGTTGAAATTTCGAGACGGTGCCTTCCGGGAAAAGTCGGACGACATATTACCTACTCCTACACACAACTCGTGAAATTCCCACGACGATGTTGATCGAGAATTAAGAGTTACTGACATAATTTTTTCCACGTGCCATTCGCGAGAGTAACAGGGAAGTGGGGATCAGTTGGTGGTACCAGAAGAAGCTGGCTTGCGGAATACTGATGCAGGCGTAGATATGAATGGGTCACGTTTCAATAAACTTTTCTTTCACTTGCATGGAAAGTAAATATTTACCTGTTCATTATTTTCAGTGTCACACAGCTGCAATGTCATCTATTATAGGTAATATACGTATTTTTATAACGTAATGTATCAAAAATGTTCACTGAATGTACACTCATGCTCATAAATTAAGGATAATGCTGATACATGGTGAAACAAGGCTCTGGTCGGTGGTTTAGGGGTTTAAATCACCTCGGGGTATGACCATGCGACACATTTGACCTGCGATCGTCACACGTTGGCGCTGGCAGCAGTCCACATACGCATAGGTGTGTTGGTGCATGTCAGAGTGCGGTGAATCGAGTAAGTGTGCAGACGTTTTCAGTTGTGCTAATGGTGACTGTGTGTTGAAAATGGCTCAAAGAACACATATTGATGACGTTATGAGGGGTAGAATACTAGGGCGACTGGAGGCTCGTCAAACACAGCAGGTCTAAGCTCGGGCCCTCCGTGTGCCACAGAGTGTGATCTCAAGATTATGGCAACTATTACAGTAGACAGGAAACGAGTCCAGGCGCTACAATACGGAACGACCACAGTGTACAACACCACAAGAAGACCGATATCTCACCATCAGTGCCCACAGACGGCCACGGAGTACTGCAGGTAGCCTTGCTCGGGACCTTACCGCAGCCACTGGAACAGTTGTCTCCAGACACACAGTCTACAGACGACCGAACAGACATGGTTTATTCGTCCGGAGACTTGCAAGGTGCATTCCACCGAACCCTGGTCACAGGAGAACCCGTAAAGCCTGGTGTCAAGAACACAGTACATGGTCATTGTAACAATGGACCCAGGTTATGTTCACGGGCGAGTCCAGCTGTACTCTGAACAGTGATTCTCGCCGAGTTTTCATCTGGCGTGAACCAGGAACCAGATATCAATCTCTTAATGTCCGTGAAAGGGACCTGTATGGAGGTCGTGGTTTGATGGTGTGGGGTGGGATTATGATTGGTACACGTACACCCCTGTATGTCTTTGACAGAGGAACTGTAACAGGTCAGGTGTATCGGGAAGTCATTTTGCACCAGTATGTCCGCCTTTTCAGGGGTGCAGTGTGTCTCACCTTCCTTCTGATGGATTGATGGATGATAACGTACGGCCCCACCGAGCTGCCGTCGTGGAGGAATACATTGAATCAGAAGATATTAGGCGAATGGAGTGGCCTGTCTGTTCTCCAGGCCTAAGCCCCATCGAGCACGTCCGGGATTCTCCCGGTTGACGTATCGCTGCCCATCTTCAAACCCGTAGGAGACTTTGGGAGCGCCGACAGTCACTGGTGCGAGAATGGGAGGCTATACGCCAGCAGCTGCTAGACCACCTGATCCAGAGGATACCAACCCGCTGTGCGGCCTGTGTGCGTTTGTATGGTGATCATATCCCATATTGATGTCGGGGTAAATGCGCACGAAACAGTGGCGTTTTGTAGCACATGTATTTCGGGACGGTTTTCTCAACTTACCAGCAATACCGTGGACTTACAGATCTGTGTCGTGTGTGTTCCCTATGTTCCTATGCTATTAGCGCCAGTTTGTGTAATACCATGTTGTGTGGCACTTCATTCGGCAATTATCCTTAATTTATTAGCATGAGTGTAGAAGCTATACTTCAAGCAAGTAAGGCAGGTTAACTTTTCACCATAACGTTCCAGTCTCCATCTCATCCGTTTCAAATACAGATTTAGAGCGTAACCAGAGTCAGACGCAGTTTGTGTAGTTTTCCCTCTTGCGGCTTTTCTTCACCTTCTTGACTGACGCTGCACACATATCAACTTAAACTTTCACCCACTGTGTCTATCTTCATATCGTTCAAATGGCTCTGAGGACTATGGGACATAACATCGGAGGTCATCAGTCCCCTAGAACTTAGAACTACCTAAACCTAACGAATCTAAGGACATCACATACATCCATGCCCGATGCAGGATTCGAACCCGCGACCGTACCAGTCGCACTGAAGCGCCTAGAACCGTTCGGCCACCGCGGCCGGCGGTGTATATCTCTTCGAGAACTGTTCGTCATGAGCGCTCACCCAGTCCGTCCATTGTCAAACTTCGGCCAATGCAAATTAGACTGAGGAGGTCACCACCAACATGTTTCTGAATCCTTCACTATTTTACAGTTTCCATGTAGATCTACACCGGAAATGGAGAACATCGAAATCCTGTGTACTATTCCAAGTCCGTAGAACAAAAAACGGATACTGTCGTAGAGGATTCTAAAAATATTTGCAGTAAATTTACTCCAGAAATTGCGGTAATAGCACTCTCAGCTTACGGTGTTAGCTCAGTGTGGGTTTTCCCAAGCACATTAGAAAGGCAGAAAATATGTAAAATCAGAGGGAGTACAGTCAATATTATTGGTTAGTTTAGGAACGACGACCTGCCAATTCAACCCGATAAGTTTACTGATAGCGATTACTTAACCTTAAATCCAGTTCGTGAATGATTCGTAGATAATATATGCTTCAGTTAATTTATAAAGGACAATTAAAAAGTTTCCTTTTCAGGACGTTGCTGCAGCGTATATGCAAAGTAGCGCGGCTCCAGTACGGGTATATAAGCACCAACTTCTAGGCCAGGGTTTAGAGTGGCATTCGCATCTTTCCGACATGCGCGCCACACATGTATGTACATGAACTATGACGTCGTTGTTACCGAATGCTTCCAAACAGAACCAACGTGCTGTTACTCTTTTCTTGGTTGCCGAAGGGCAAACACTGGTAGATTTCCATCGGAGAATGAAGAATGTGTATGGGGCAGAATGTCTGTAGACAACCATTGTTGTGGAATGGTGTGCTGGGGTCCGTACTGGATGTTGCTGATTCATGATCGCAAACGTCGTTCAAATGGTGCAAATCGCTCTGAGCACTGTGGGACTTAACTTCCGAGGTCATCAGTCCCCTACACTTAAGACTACTTAAACCTAACTGACCTAAGGACATCACAAATATCCATGTTCGAGACAAGATTCGAACCTTAGGCCGTAGCAGCAACGCGGTTCCGGACTGAAGCGCCCAGAACCGCTCGGCCACTGCGGCCGCCCGCCCCTCACAAAACAAACTTTTTTTCGGTGGTTACAGCTTTAACTTTGACTCAGAAAGTTTTTCTGCAGGGCAATCTGATTTCATTTACGAGTATTATCTTGTCTTCTGCGAGCACCATGTGCCCCATTCAAGTCTGTCAAGTTTTCGAGTGTTTTTTTTTCAGCATAATTTTTTTTTCATTTAGAAAATAAAAACACCAAAAAAAAAACAGTAATCCAATGAGGATGGTACAAGAAATTATAGTAAGAAGTCTCTTATCTTTTCCTGCTTTTCTCAAACATGACAAACACTTTCCTGTTTCAGCCTACAGTAGGTTCCCATTGGCAAATCTCAGCTATAGCACCCACAGCTACAAAAGTTTCTATCGCTTAAAAGGTATTGGCATCACAATTTTCTACATACACGTGCATACTTAGAAACACAGACTTTCTTGTGTGTCAAAAGCACGGATACTGTCGGAGGCTGCTTGCTACACGTTCATGAGACTAGGTGAGAAGGCACTGATTGCAGTTTTTTCCCCAGTTAGAGTCAGTTTTTTTTCTATTTCTTTCCTTCCATTAAACCTCTGTGTAGGTGAGTGGGAGTAATACCCATAAAATATGAGTACGGCAACCTACACACTTCAGAAGATTCAGGATGTTATAAAGAAGGAAAGATTACTCGACGAAGATAAGTTCCCTGAAGCAGAATGGGATTCACTGTCGAACAGTCACTGCTTGCCGACTGATAGTACTTTGACATATCACTAATGCAGCCATTTTCTTAGTGAACGTTGCCTTCACATAGCTACAATTGCAGAAACAAATTATAAATCAGGAGAACATACTAATCAGAAATCATTTATTTTACTGCACACTGGCCCTGTTATAGAACGCGGTTATAAAACAGCAAGATCAGTAAAATGACTGAAATGAAACAACCAGGTGTACTAAAGATAGGGACCGCTACTGAGAAGTCCCAAAACCTAAGCATGGATACACAAAACTGCATAACTCCATTGTTACCCATTTCTTTACAGATGTTTTCCTACGCCAGAAATACATAAAACATACCAAATAACACTGATGTCATGCCACTGAACTACGTACCTATCTAATTTCTTAGCAGGTTATCTGGTTTTAATGATTCTGTATCATAATTGTGACTTACTTCTTCTTCTCAGTTAACAAATTTGATATATGTGATACAGCAAGCGAAAAGTCAAAACAAAAAATGTGAATGTGAAACGTAAAATAACAATACAAAATATAAATCCAAAATAGGTAAAATAAATAATTACAGTAATTTTGAACACCTAGATATTTTAATTGGATGTATAGAAAACACTAGAGCAGAACACTCTGTACAGCTCATTTCCCAAAATTGATATTTCCGGAACCAGATTTATTACACATGCACGTAAGTGCCGTGAAAGCTACTGTAATGTGTGGTGTAACAATAGTTTTCATTTTTAAGTTAATTAATGGTTTTCGGATATTTTTCAAAATTACTTTTCATTACAAAAGCTGGTTATACGGATTTCAAGAATGTTAATTAGATTTCAACTTTTACATTAAACACAGTTTTAATATATCACGTTTTCAAAGATATTTCCTCTAAGCCTAACATGCTATGATACCTTTCGTGGTTTGTTTTACTTCTTAAAAGTGAAATTGGGCAATAATAGAACAACAATTACAGATTTTATTATTTTTAATCCTCTACATAACCATCAATTTTCACCAAGATCGTTTATTTATATATGGAAATGCCCAGCGCTACACGTGGTCAGCTTGGGAAGTTCTGTGTGAAATGGCTGCTTAGATTATGTATTGAACTTTACTGGTAGGGTCATCGTGATCGTGTTGTTCGTATATCATCCTGCTGGACGATAAATGCAGTTAAATGGACCTGAGTATCTCTACGTATTTTAAGTTACCTACATACTTCCTTCGCTCTGTCGTAGTAATGTTGTTGCTGTTATTCTTGTTTGTGCGAAATGTACTTTAGTAAGGACTCAAGAGGTGAGAACTGTAGGAGAAAGTCGTTTTTATTCAGGCTTGTTAACAGCAAGCTGAAGAAACCTCCGATGTACGAATCGCGCTTGCGTGGGAGTAACTTTATACGGACTGTTAAGTACAAACAAAAGAAGGAAAGACGAAAATCAATAACTATATTGGACAGACAGGCAAAGTAAACAGTAGTCTCTACCCGGATTTCAAAAATGGTTCAAATGGCTCTGAGCACTATGGGACTTAACTTCTGAGGTCATCAGTCCCCTAGAACGTAGAAGTACTTAAGCCTAACTAACCTAAGGACATCACACACATCCATGCCCCAGGCAGGATTCAAACTTGCGACCGTAGCGGTCACGCGGTTCCAGACTGTAGCGCCTAGAACAGCTCGGTCAACCCAGCCGGCTACCCGAATCTGCGTTGGAAGTAAACCCTCGAGTAGTTTACATCTGCCGGCCGCTGTGGCCGAGCGGTTCTAGACGCTTCAGTCCGGAATCGCACTGCTGCTGTGGTCGCAGCTACGAGTCCTTCCTCGGGCATGAATGTGTGTGAAGTCGTTAAGTTTTATTAGTTCTAAGTCTAGGGGACTGATGACCTCAGATGTTAAGTCCCATAGTACTTAGAGCCATTTGAACCATTAGTTTACATCTTGAAACAGGACACACTATCATGAAATTCCACATAAAACCATTATAACCTACACTCATCTTGACAAAAGGAAAGACCATTTCAATTAAATTTGTGAAAATACCGTACTAATTACGGCCATGAAGCATCAAGGACTTTCACAGCTAAGTACTGAGTTGGTTCTTAGGTCTTTAGAATTCTAATTAAATAATGTGGCTCTTAGGCCTTCGAAAACTTTTAGAAACATGATTTGGGATTCATGACACTGCAAAACTGTTACGCTAATAAAGTAAGAGTCCTTTCCCTCATTATGGATAAAATAATTTTAAATTAACAGCACAGTCGGAATTAACTTAAAAGAGTGTTTATTGACATGGTTAATCATAATTAGTGTGCACCCAGTTACGGTGTAAAGCATGCATTAGTTTTATCTGGGTTTCGTGGATGCTTAAATTATTGGCGCACCATGCAGTCAGCTACTTTGATGGTACCGTAAGTTGTGGTACTCCCTGAGGTACAGGATGGGTTTTCACCACCCTGTTTCTCGTCTATTTATTTTTCCCTTCCGGTTTAGAATGTAGTGTTTGTAATGCAAAGTTTCGTCGGACAGTCCTGAAGCACACATGATGATTATAATAAACATTTTTTTCTAATTACAGTCATTATCAGTGCATGAGAAAATTTCAGATCCTTTAATGGTCTCATACCGATATGATTTTATGGAAACGGACTGAATCGGCGAGTGAAAATTTGTACCGAGGTCGGGAATGGAGGCTGGGTCTCCTGTGGTTGGCCACCAGGCCACCTTGGCACAGCTGTTCATACAGACGCATGTATTACCCTGGCAGGCCATCCTCCTATAACCAGATTCTCATGCCGTCCCAGTCTGTTTTATATCCCCCCTCCCCTTATACAAGAACACAACTGCCGAGGGCTCTCCTCGTTCTGGAATAGCCCCTCAGCATGAATCATAATGGGTGATCCAAACTGATACTCAGGTGTAGTTACTTGTACAAAAGAAATTCTGTTCGTGTGTAAGCGGGAATTTACGGTAGAGTGGGGCGGTAGTGAGAATCTGTATTCTGTAAGGAGGCTTGCAGGAGTAATCCGTGCAGTAGTCTGAACCACTGCGCCAAGGTGGCTTAGTGGCTAACGCACACGCGTAGTAAAGTGGAGGCCGGGGTTCAAGTCCCGACCTTGATACAAATATTCACTCGGTGCTTCACGCTACATACATAGTAACTTGTTATATCTACTATTTGCCATATTTGAACTTGCTTCACTATTATCTCTATTTTTGCCTCTATTATTTATTTTCACCTATTCCTATTGTTCACTAGCGACATTATTGCTCCAAAAACTCTTAATTACCATAAAACTTTGAACATAGCTGCTAAGGTTCAGTGACCGTGGCAGAAGTATATTAGAACAAATAAGCCCTCGGTCACAAATATTAAGTCAAAATTGACCAGGTTTCGATGCTACTATGAGCGATGTCTTCAGAATTAAACTAACAGTTCTAAAACATAATAGGTATATAAGACATTAATAAACTCAAATATGTACTGACTGGAAAGAGAAGTAGTACTTGCAAGTCGCGTTCTTAAAAAAAAAAAAAAAAAAAAAAAAAAAGATGTGACTTGCAAATACTGCATCTCTTTCCAGTCAGAACACATTTTAGTTTATTAATGTCTTATATACCAATTATGTTTTAGAACAGTTAGTTTAATTCTGAAGACGACGCTCACAATAGCGTCGAAACCTGGTCAATTTTGACTTAATATTTGTGACAGAGGGCTTATTTGTTCTAATATAACTCTCAATTATCATGACGTGGACTTCCACCTGATGACAGTCACATACCCTGCAAAAAGTACACTCAAAAAGTCCACAGATAAATCATACACTTTCGGTTGCTTGTACACATGTACCTTGTCGTGGTGTGTCATTTTACAAAACTTATCTTCTCTAAACAGTCTTGCAGTGCGTATTCACAAAAACAACGACAGAGACACGGCGTACTGTAGCGTCCGGATGAACATCATAACTTCGAGGCTCTTGGGCTGCCAGTAATAATCACCTACTGTATTTCGCTACTAGCTTTGACAATTGACAGTAACACAGAAGGCCTCCTTATCGGTCAAATATAACCAATGTCATGCCCAATGCACTCATTACTACTTTTCCTCCAATACTGCTTCAGCGGCTTACTAGGTCGTCCACATATAATTCATCGTTATTCCTTTCTTCTTCTCACACTGTCAAGTAGCTACGAATATCGTTATTTACTGCAAACAAAATTCTTGAGCTTGGTAATGCGTCGTCTTCCTTTCGATCTTCTACTTCTCGTGATCCCAGTTTCCACAACGGGTACCACGAGTGACCTACTCAGCTCAGTATGGTCCAGTCTACAAAGGAAAGTCTGTGGCTAATAAAACTGCTTCTGTGTGACTTCCACATTTTTTTCAGTAACACTTAACAGTCCAAAACCTCCCTCTATCACATTGCACTCTGCGGTTATTTTATGTCAAAGAAATACGTATTTTCTGCATAATCGTACATCTCCACACACAAATTTTTCAATGCTTACAAAATATGCGAAACACCTCCTCCTCCTCCTGTCGCACTTCCAATGCACATATTACATCATAGTTACCTGATTCCTCAACCTATACTAATTACAACTTACAAATTTACATAGAAAATTCCTGCGTAGGATTCCGTGTAATGGCGAAGTTGGACACTCGCCATCGGCTAATCTCCCCACACTGCGGTTACATCAGTGAGACTCGCAAGGTTCTCAGTGTAGTAATTTACATCTTTATATTTAATTTATTTCGTTACAGCCTTCTGTACCCCAACTGAAACAACAAGTACGCATACGAAACACTTCTCAGCAATTAACCAACCTTCATGTACACAGAAAATCTACTACTCTTCGTACTGTCATTACAAGTCAATTTACTCTCACCTCCATGATCATATGATATTTTATCTATTTTCTTTTGGTGAACCATCAGTTTTCGCAACATTAACATGAATCTCTATATCTGGTTCTAATCGTTACCAAATCACAAAATGTTCTATTCATGTTTCTGATAACTGATTCAAATTTACAATAAGTAAGACGTTATCTATTTCGCTAACTCCTTCTCCATCATTATTCTCTCGATCCTCTCTTAACGCAATCAAGTGATTCATATCTACAACATGCAGAACCTCATCTACCTCATTAACTGTTTCTCTGTAAGTACTCTTCTGATCTGCCCTTAGTAAAATAACACTTGCTATATCCGATTCATCATTAATTGACCCATATTGTAGAACATCCCCTAGCTAACCAGTAACGTATGCTCATAACATACAGAAACGATCTCCTCTTTAACATCCTTATCTGTGTGCACTTCTGTGTTCTCTTTAACTTTATTTGCAACTATCTGAACAGCTGCGATCTTATCTTCTACTTCAGTTTGTTCCCGTTCGTTATTAACATTAGGTTCCCGTTCTTTCACTTCATCTGGTCTCCATGCTGGCAGTTCCGACTGCCTGAGATTCGCTTCCTCAAATGTTATTAAGTTGTCACCTTTCTGATCTTTTTAATTGTGACGGTCCTGACGGAAATTGTGTGATTATTTGATGATAAATCCTTTACTTCCTACTTGAAATTTTCACCTAACCTTTTCGAATATTCGCCCATCTCTTTGTCAAATTTCTATGCACACTCTTCCACCTTTTTGTGTCACTCATCTCCCTTTCTGAAGTTTTGACCTAATCGTTTGCCATACTTAACTGTCCTTTTAAGCTGTTCCTGGTTAATTTCTAACGCTGGACTAGTAGTGACAGTGTGTCAGCATTTAAAGGGGAAGAAGAATTCATATTGCGATCGGCAACATTCTGTGCTACGTTTTTCTCCACAAGTGGCTACGGAACCTTCCGTTCCTGACACATTGTTATATTCTCTTTATTTTACTTTATAACAATTTGAAAATTAGCGTTCAAAACTAGACACTGCAAGAAATTCACCAAAAAGAATGTTGTCTTCATTGTGTAATGACCTTTCTATATCATAAAGCAAGTCACACACGCATACCGTCAGACAACAAGGAAACCTTACTATACCAGAAAATCGTAATCAAATTCCTAACTTACGCTTCACGAAACATGATAAAATCCTAACCAAACACAAACACATAAAAAATTTCCCCCAGAATCTCAACGATGTGAACTGAGGGCCACAATGGTCTTTTACGAACCAACAACTCCAGCAAAGAAGTACAAATAGGCAAAGGAGCATGTAATTTAGATGTATTTACAAATATTTATGTTCATTTATTATTAAGCGTTCGTCCTTATCTTCCCGATTAAAATTTCAATCACTTAAGGGAAAATTTGACTACAAAACTCAGAAGGTCGCAGGATTTCATAAATTTATCGTGGCCAGTAGGTACCAGAATCTTATGCGGGGTAACGATTCTGCTGCTTTGAATACCTCTATGATGCTAAAGTTCGAGCGGTTCTAGGCGCTTCAGTCCGGACCCAAGCGGCTGCTCCGGTCGCAGGTTTGAATCCTGTCTCAGGCATGGACGTGTGTGATGTCCTTACGTTAGTTAGATTTAATTAGTTCTAAGTCTAGGGGACTGATGACCTCAGATGTTAAGTCTCGTAGTGCTTAGAGCCATTTGAACCATTTTTGATGCTAACGTCCTATTTGGAAACCTACAAAGAAGCGAAGCACTCCATATAACCAGACACATTAATTAAAGGAAATATTAATGTCGCAGAATGCAAACGTGTTACTGAACCATAATTGACAGGGATGATCCAGTCAAGGGTGACAGTATGAATACCACACCTATATCTAGAGATACAATTACAAGATGGATCATACGTACAATAGAAAAAGTGATCACCATAAAATCATATTTACTATCGCATAGGAAAACACATGAGGTACCTACTTAGATAGACAATGGAGCATTCTATACAAGGGCTCCTAATGGTGAATTGCAAATCTAGAACAAGAGGATGGTCACATTAAATGAGAATTTATGCGGATAATACATAAACTCGACCAGTGACTGTAAGCACGGCTACTAAATTACAGCAATAGCACGAAAAAAATAATCGAACACGAGTGAGATAATCAAAGCACGTACTGAAAGTAAATTACCTGCCTGTGAAATGTTAAAATGGAATAACTGGCTCCTGAAGCGAGAGAACTAATATCGCGTCTGTATAGAATCGTCTGTCGGCAGCGTTGACCCGTCTTACCATACTCTTATGATATGGAGCATTAGTGGATAGTTGGGCAATGGCATTAGTGGCTGGATTCTCAGAGTTCAACTCTCTATCTGTACTCAGTATTCGCGTGGAAACATCCTTCCCTGCAAACCGCTCTTCAGGTGTCCACCTATCAAGCTGTCACTTCAAACTCCTAATATGAGATCATCACGCTTCTGTTCCCTAGCATGAAGTCTCTACTCCTCCATCTCCTGACATCAGGAGTACTTCACCCCTCACGAATATAATTTGAATGTTTTTCGACGATCTGTAACTTCTTTGCTTTTTGCCAGAGGGAGATCGCTGGCCAGTAGTGGCAAATGTTGAGACTTTCGTCTACAAAAACTCAATTAAACATGTTAAACAGTCGCCTTCTCTTTCTGATTTTTTCTGTTTGCAGTGAATAGCGCTCTGGATGAGGAGGAAGGCAGGAACTCACGTCAATTATACGGCAAAATTTTGAAGCAGATCAATGAGACGCCTAACACATGGGCATTGCTACTGGGATAAATAAAATTTCACACACTAGATTGGTTACGACACCTGTCTACAGATTCTTTATCCTGCCAGACGGCTTCTGTGAACAATTATGCGTTCCTTAGGCACAAATCCCGCGCCCTCCTCGAGGGCATGGGAAGAGGGTACTGAATGCCGGTCTGTCAATCTGAGGCTCCCAACTGTGCAATCTTTCACCGTACTAAAGAGATAAGTAGAAATAAAGCAATAAAAAGGAAGTCACTGGAGTACTGAATATCGATTTCAATTATTATTCACCGTCATTGATTGGCTACTTGTTCAAAGAAACTGAGCATGAAAATAGTTTGGATGACAGTTTCAGTGAAAATTGACTACTTAACATTGTGTTGTGGTGGCGGTGAGAAGGTAATAATGTCTTGTCGATGTACATTGTATGTGGTTACTGCAGTACATTCCATTGTCTCCTGCATTTATATGTAGTTGACCTTTGCTGATTTTTTCTGAACCTCCGTCCGTTCCTCCACCGGCTTTGCAGGGTGATTCACAGTATCATGGTGCCATCTTACTCTGAAAGTCTTCTTCCGTTATTGCTGACGATTTTTATTCCGATATTAAATAGTGATGTTATCGAATCGCGGCGCAGGGCATTTAGCTTAGAACTCTAAGACACTGACCCTGGACCACGCTAGCGGTTACCGGACTAGTGCACTCAGTTATAATTTTGCTAGTGTTTGCAGTTATTATCAAGTATACGTGACCACAGACCAAAAAATGATACGTACTGCGGGGGCATGCCATATACGGGATTAAATGTGGGGAATCCTTGAAAAATTGACGATGATGAAGTTGCGAAATACTCTTCAGTAAATTTGCAAAGAAGGAAACTGTGGTGTCACCGCCAGACACCACACTTGCTTGGTGGTAGCCTTTAAATCGGACGCGGTCCGTTAGTATACGTTGGACCCGCGTGTCGCCACTATCAGTGATAGCAGACCGAGCGTGCCATACTGCAGGTCTAGTCTAGAGTGACTCCCTAGCACCTGCCCCAGTTGTACAGCCGACTTTGCTAGCGATAGTTCACTGACTACATATGCTCTCATTTGCAGAGACGACAGTTTAGCATAGCCTTCAGCTACGTCAATTGCTACGACCTAGCGAGGCGCCATATTCTTCAAGAATGTATTCTGAACTGGTGATATTGTGAATCATGTACCGTTAAGAGCGACGTTCAGCATTAATGGATTAAGTTAAGTATCTAACTAACTACGTCCGCTTTCTGAATTCTAATTCCTTGTCATGTTCCAGACCCCACGGCAGTATAGTTCTTCACTACTCATGCCAACCTGCGTGGGCTAAAACGCGTGCATTTCGGCCTCCTCTAGTAACACGGTGTTCTTCTCTTCTGCCAACACAACAGAAACAACAACCACAGTCAACAATGCTGTTCATTTACACACATAACGCCGCTACCGGTTTCGAACCGACATGTTCATCTTCAGAAGGCTGCTGACGTTTGTATTCTATTTGTGTTGCTTATATGTGTCGTTTGCTGTTTTTTCCGACGATTAATATAAACAGCAATATATGTCGTGAACAATCGTGTCGAAGCTGGATTTGTCAGTTCGAGGCCGGTAACGGCGTTATTTGTGTGAGTAAATACCAGTATTTACAGTGGTTGCTGTTTCCTTCCTTGCAAGAATCAACTTGTATCTTGTACTCAGCCATTCTGTAAGAAAAGTCCGTTTTGGACGGAATAGCGGGAAGAAAGCTTTTGTTCCCAGTGCTATTAATACTCAATCAGTACGACTTGTTTGTGACAATACAAGTACAGAAATATGGCATTAGATTTTTAACCAGTACAACTCTGATCAACAAAAATTACTACTATTTTCTTGTAAATTTTGGAACTCCAGCGGCTGTCTTGACACAAAGGGCAAGCAGAATGTACAAACGCGTGTTGGAAAGATGTTTTTTTTTTTTGTTTGTTTTTTGACACTATAATCCAGCCTAGGTACACGCAACAGAGTGAAAAGGACGCAGTATTACTGAAAGCGTATATTGCGAAAAGAATGGCACTCGTATGTTCTCCATTTAGACTCTTCGAACGTAGACGTAGCTGTGCGGGGTGTATTTACGAGGAGCAAGTCGACCTACCTGGCGGCTGCTGTGTATGTAGGCTGGCGGCGGACCGCTGAGTAAGCCCGCTGTCGGCAACAGCCACCGCAGGGGCTTACGACCGCCTCCGAGGGCTGTGGGGCTGAGGGGCTGAGGGGCGCTACCTGCAGGTAGTGGCTGGCTGCCGGGGGGCTCAGCCGGCTTAGCGCTGTCGTCGAGTGGTCGCTCCTTCGAGTGCGGACGCGCGAGCTCTGAGAGCGCCGTGTAATGGTCACAGTATTTACACCACGCTACTCTTGCACTGGATGCAATGCTAATCCTACACGTCATACCGTAAAAGTGTGTTAAGCCTGCTGCAATTGCGACCTCGGCAGTGATGATCGGCTATACTGGACCAGATCAGTACAAGATCAGCCTTTTATTTTGTTTTACCTACCACAGCACAAATCTTCATTAATAAACAATTTCAGAAGGCACAGAAAATATTTCCAATCTTTTTGATTTGCATTAGTCTTTTCTTCCATTTGACATCTTACGTTTTTTGAATGAAGTAGCTGACTTTCTGAAACAAAGTATCAAGGTTGTTCGACAGTTACGTAAGGAACTATGTCATGTTTTTAACTGCGAATAGCCACCTTAGCATCAATCTTCACACCGTGGATTGTTGCAAGGACTAGCACTTTAGAATGAAGCAGTTGCCTTGAAAATAAACGCAAAGAAACTTAAATAAATAAAAGAATATCTATAAAATTTAGCTATGGAATAGATACGTTTTGAATAAAATACTCCTTGTGAAATGACGGAGAGCAACATGATGTAGCAGTGAACACTCTGCGTAACAGAGGTGTTGTCTCAAGAGTAGGGTTGCCGTACGTCCCGGTTAATCGGGAATGTTCTGAGTCTTCACTGTTTGTCCTGGTGACCCAAAAAGGCCCATTTCGGACGTAAAATGCACCAAGTGTCAAGTAAGAGAATCGAAGAATTTTATTCTACTGGTTCAGTATATTAATATATGTAAATATTCAGTATGAGACAACTAAACAACGCACAACGAAGGAACTATTCGGACGGGACGGAAATCAATAGATGTGACGCACATGTAAAGACCAACAAATGTTTATATTTTCAGAAAAATTGGATTATATTTTACGAGAAAGACCTCCACAAACTGACCGAGTAACTAACACCTTAGTCCATCTCTGGCACATATATAAGGTGATTGGTAGACCTGATGGATGTCCTGAGGGATATCGAGCCAAATTCTATTGAATTGGAGCGTTAGATTGTCAAAATATCGAGCTGGTAGTTGGGCTCTGCCCATAAAGGTCAAAACGTTCTCAGTTGCGGGAGATCCAGTGACCCTACTGGCGAAGGTAGTGTTTGACAAGCACTAAGACAACCATTAGAAACTCTCGCCGAGTGCGGGCAGGCATTATCTTGCTGAAACATATGGCAGGATGGCTTGCCATGAAGGGCAACAAAACATGGCGCAGAATATCGTGGACGTATCGCTGTGCTGTAAGGCTCCCGCGGCTGACAACCAAAAAGGATCTGTTATGAAATGTACCCCAGACCATCACTCTCCGTTGTCGGGCCGTACAACTGGTCACACTCGGGTTGGTATTCAGTCTGCTGTGCAGAGCGTCTCAGACACCACTGGTCATCAGAGCCTGGAATCTCGCTGACTGGACTAGGACTCGCTTCAAACTGTGTACGCGGCTTATTCTCATACTGTGACCAGTTTATTTAATAGCAGGTGGCAAAGGTGTATATCAACCATTACTCACTTGTTCGCATTGTTGAGTAACGTGAGTTCCATAAATTCATTTACCGTTGCAGTGCACGTGTGTGTGTTGTAATGTGTGAACTTTCATTGTTTTATGATGGCAAAAGCGAAACGTAGGTGCTCTCTCACCGTCGGATACGCAAAAATAGAGGCAACACAAATGCGGAAACGTTCTGCAAACTTTGTTCCTGTTATTCTTCAATTGAGCGTAGAGGATAATCTGACTTAAGTTAAGAAACTGAGGCCAAAAAACACAAAAGAAGTACTCCAGGAGAGATGTCTAGTTCAAAATTAACGACTTTTTTTGTAAATCTGTATACAAGAAAGGAAATGCTTATTGCTACCGGTAAAATGAAAACAACGTATACAGCTGTAATAGGTCAGCATTCACTGATGTCGCTTGACTGCACGACAAAACTGAGTTCGGTTGTGTATCTCGATTCTGTGACTGCCAGAAAGCAAAGCAATGCAAAAACAAGAGCCACATCAATAATCAAACGCATTCTTACTCCTTATTCTGCATCAACTTGCATTTTGAACATCAAAGAACTCCGTTTTACGGACTAGAAACTTATTGTGGCAACCATAAATCATAGATTTTATTTCCTATAGTTGGGCAGTATTTCGATTTACGTGAAGGGATGAAAACCAAGCAAACTGAGCTGGATTAAGTAAGAGAATAAAACACTGGAGACTCTATCCTATTTATACATTTCAGCGTTCACACATCCTAACATTTCCTGAAATAATAGTGTAGCATTCTGCGGCTATAAGTTGAAAAAAAAAAATATTCAGTCACTTCAAAATGAAACTTTGGAGGAACTTGGACTAGTGGGCTGTCCAGCATACATTTTAAATAGCAACGATTCAGCAGCGGCAGACATTTTATCTGTTGATATCGACTTTTTTTTTTCACAGCAGTTAGCCACACCTTCCAGCTACCTCTCTAAATAGTCACCTCTCCGACTTAGTCAATTGTCGTGGCGTTGTACAAACGTTCCAGTACCCTCGTCACAGAAAGCATCCGCTTGTCCATTCCGCCAATTCTCTATGCTGGTCTGCCTTTCGTTGTTTGTGCCAAAATGTTGTCTTTGTAGCCAGCGGTTCATCTATGCAGAGATGGACGACGGAGGGAGCCAATTAAGGGCTGTATTGTGGGTGACCAAACGCTTCCCATAGTAAACGCTGCAGGAGCGTCTTCTTTGCCCCTACAGAATGTGACTGAAAATTGTCTTGAAGGAAGAAACGCATGACATTTATGTTATGTGGGCTGCATAGCTTCAGGCAAAATCTCCCACCAGATCCAGATACTTGGCAGGAGACACTGGTGATTAAGGCATTACCACGTGATCACTTCGCGTTCTGAACTGAAAAGAGTGACGTGAAGCGATCTAGAGGCATACTAAAGGCACTGCCCCACACATCTGTGCACAGTTCGAACGGTTTCTCACAGTGGTTTCCAATTCGCGCCTAATCGGACCTTACTTTCGAAATACACCTTATAGTTCTAACTTTGAGAGAATTTCTTCATTCATGGGAGCTCAGTGGACTGACACACTGAACCGTTTAGACATATTAACAGTTGAGATCATCCTACAATGTACCTATAACTATCAAATCAGCTGTGCTCTGTTTTATAATTAGGCACGTAAAGAAATTGCTTTTCTAAAAACTGTGAAATCATCTGAGACTTATGACTGATGCATAAAATAATCTGAGTAAAATATGTTTGGGTAAGTGACTTACGTTACACTTCTTACTTTTGAAGTATTTACGCAAGTATTACGCCCACTAGTGACGCATAGGTTACTTTTCCAGACGTCCATTATCACCCTTATCTTACTACTAGATTTCTGGGAATTTCATCGCGATTTTAGTTCCAGCATTTATGACAACCCTACTTAAGTGCTCCGTACCATTCAGTTCTTTGCCTGTTACCTTCTTTCCTGCATTACAATCATACACCATACAATAATATGGTCAAGACCTGAATAGAATACTTGCTAAGCTATACAAAAATGTCACTGTGTTAATCTGATTTAGTTGGACGGGTCGGCGGGCGTAAAATTTTGTCTTTCTGAAGATATCAGAAGAATAACAGGCTACCAAGCCCTGCCAAGTTCAAACCTGTGGTCAATATGATTTTCCCATAAACGCATTTTTAAAGATTCCTTAATAAGGACACCCCAGAAGGATTTAGTTATTGCCGAGATTTACATGGCAGAATTCTCCACACAATGTCCTGTGGAGATACAATACTCAGCTATGGCTGACGTAATAGGATGCAAAAGGCAAGTGTGGCGATCTTGTTCCACTCACTTTTCTGTGAACTGTGTGTGTAGTTTCGCCAATGAAGGGTTGCACGCTGACATTGTATTCTGTAGACTACAGCCTTTCGTAAACCCAGATCGTCCTTTTCCAAGTCGAGATAAGTACAGGCTTTTGTGGGCAGCACGAAGATTACTTTAGCGCAATGTTCCTTATGGATTCTGTTTAATGTAAATGAAATGTTGTCCACATATGGAAGGAACGGACTACTAATCAACCCAATATCTTCTTTATCTTGTGAATGGTCATATTTAGTCCTCGTTAAAACTGTCCTAATTTCATGTGAAGAATATTCATTGACGTCAAACGAGGACTGTAAGTTCTCAAACTCCTTTGCAAGGCTGTCTCATCAGATACAGCACGTGCCCCCGCTGCACCAGCGTACGAAGGACGTCCACAGTTTGTGAGGGGTAGTGACTGCTAGATGCCTGCAAATAATGTCCACATGTGTGGATATACGCTAAACAGAACGTACTATTCATCTCACCACTTTCCGACTGATTAAGACACCTATAAAACGAAGAACGCCATCCTCCTCCACTTCCATCGTAAACCAGATGTTCTCGTGGACAGAATTTAGGTGTTGTAAAAACCATGACATGTCATTCTCACCACCAGCCAAACTAACATGTATAGTCTTTCACATCTCCAGAATGTATATGGTTTTTATTACCTCTGCAAACGGAATGAATGCAACATTACACTATCGCATGCGACTGCGCTTCATAGTTGGAGCAAATACTGGACATGGGGCTCTAAGTTCGACGGAGGGTAGTCGTGCAGTGTAAACCTATTCATAAGTTCCACTACCCCAGTTTCTGAATAAAATAAACGACTTGTACTAGCAATGTCCAGTATAAAAACACCTGAAGAAGGCTGGATGATTGTCATCCGAAATACCGTGAAAAGACAACGATGTCGGCTGGTAGGAAGTACGGAAGATTAGAGTTCAACACCCCATCGGCAGCGCGGCTATTACTGACAGAACACAAGCTCAGAATAGGACACGATGGGGAAGGAAATCGGCCGTGGGCATTTTAAAGGAACCACCCGTGTATATCTCTGCAGCGATTTAGGAATCTCACGGAAAACCTAAATCTGGATGGTTGGAAGGAGATTTCAAACTTCGTCCTTCCGTCGACAACACGAGGCTTTTTTTTCCTTTTTTCCATCAGCTTTTTGACTACTTCCATGCGGCCCGACACGAATTCATCCCTTTGCGAATCCTTTCATCTGAGGGCAGGGATCACAGCCTACGTCCTCAATTGTGTACTGGTTGAATTCCAGTCTCTGACTTCCTCTGCAGCTTTCTCTAGTAACATGGAAGTTATTTCCTCATGTGTTAACAGATGTGCTACCATTCTATCTCTCGTTCCTGTCAGCGTTTCCGTACATTTCTTTCTTCGCTGATTCTGCGGAGAGCATTCTCATTCCTTACTTATCAGTCTACGTAACTTTCAACATTCAGCTGTGGCATCATATCTCCAATGCTTCGATTCTCATCTCTTCCAAAATTTGTACAGTCCATCTTTCCATACCATACAATGCCGTGCTCCAAACGTACAAATCCTGTGAACTTGTCTTGGTTTTTCTTCAGTCTTGCTTCCATTAGCAACCGATACATCAGAATTGCTTCTCTGAGGGCTTTACCTTCCCTAAAGGCAACTGATCGTCATCTAACACATTCTCAACTTTGTCCATTCTTCTGTATATTATTCTGGTCGGTAATTTTATGCATGAGCTGTTGAACTGAGTGTACGACAATATTCTCGCACTTGTCGGCTCATGCAATATTTGTAATTGACCAGGTTCAGACACTGTACTCAGTAACTTGAACAGTAATTTTGTTGCTACTTCTGTCGGTGCTTTTAGAAATCCCGATGGCATGTTATCTACCAGTTGTGTCTAATCGGATCCTAAGTCGTCCAAAGCTCTTTTAATTTCAGGTTCTAATGCTGGTTCCACTTTCGCTTTCCTGTCGACTCCTGTTTCTTCTTCCATGACGTCATCAGGCATGTACTACTCATCACAGATGCCTTCAATATAATCTTTCCACCTATCAGCTACCTCCTTACCATTTAACAGTGGAACATCCATTGCACTCTTAACGTTATCATTCTTGCTTTTAATTTCACTGAAGATTGTTTTGATTTTTCTTTTCTGAGGCAATCCTTCCGACGATCATGCTTTTTTCGATTTCTTCACACCTTTAGTGCAGTCATCTGGCATTAGCATCTCTGTATTTCTCCGTTATCTCATTCCTAAGGGAGGTGAATTTTTGTATTCCTGAATTTCCCCGAACATTTTGTACCTCCTCCTACAATTCTGTGATTGCCCTTCTTGGTGTGTCCATCCCTCTTCAACTGACCAGTCTACTTATCTCAGTATCTATAGCCTCAGAGAACTTTACGCGTATCTCTTCATTCCTCCGTAT
Source organism: Schistocerca americana (assembly GCF_021461395.2). Classification (NCBI taxonomy): domain Eukaryota; kingdom Metazoa; phylum Arthropoda; class Insecta; order Orthoptera; family Acrididae; genus Schistocerca; species Schistocerca americana. The sequence continues at coordinate 391,946,985 of NC_060123.1, forward strand.
TTCCATTTCCCACTTCTCTGCGAATTGATTCCTCCAGACTAGTCTCTTAAACTTCAGGCTAATCATCACTATATCTAAATTAAGCCTTATCATTTCTGTTTTGAGATTTTCTAGCTCCCCTACGCGATTTAATTTCTGACATCCCACGTTCCGTTACCCTTTCGTTCTCCCAGACATATACCTTTCAGTTTTACATAATATGAAAAACAAGCTTCGCATTTGATACAATGTATTTGTGGAGCTTAGAATAATCTATTTTGGCCTCTTGGCAGTCCCGGAGGTTCAAATGGAGAAGCAGTCCAAAATGTATTACGTCATAAGACTTTGTCAATTACAGGCCATATGTAATGTGGATATACATTATTTGTCGTTAATTCAAGGTTTTCCTTTGCCATATGTAGCCTCATGCCGTTGATCTCTGATGACTTTTTGCCTTTTGGGGGCAGTTTCACAATCCAGTGGAACAAGAGTCCACTGAACCTCTGCCCGCTCCTCTGCCTCTAGGACCAAGTCCGCTGGCTGAACGCCATTGCTGATGATTTTTTATTCTAAATTTAAGCACTGGTGCGGTTCAGACCCCTCACCCAGAACGTTTTGATTGCTAGTGAAAGACACGTACCCTAGACCACGGGTGGTGTAATTCATCAGTCTCAGGTAGCATCCGATGAAGGTACGAGTTACGTCGTCAACCTATCGTGCAATAACGACGCTGATACCCGGCGGAATACCTTCCACCTCAACATGTTGCTGAGACACTCATTATGTCATGAAAACGTCAAGAATCACATATTTCATGCGAATTAAAAAAATACAAAAAAGAAAGTAATACCATCTTAATCTCTAAATGAGCAGTAAAATGACTAATACGGTTAATTATCATTATCCTTGTGATAATATGCTGACTAGTAATTGTAAATGGGCATCATTCACAAACAAGTCATGTATAACCTGCCTGTAAGCTGACTCGTTGTACATTGTGCATATGATCAATAGAATGTGTGGAAGGTCGAGTCAAGAGCATTGAGGGCACGTGGGACATTTTACGCTAAATCAAATCAACAGTCTAGTGCTCCTTATAGAAGACCGTGGCTGAATGAGGACTGCATGGCTTAAGTCGATGTCAATGGTTTGCAGCCTCTGACTTAGTTTATTTCTAGGTGTTACTCACTATACTTCCTGTGGAATTAACAGGGTAAGTAACTGTGAAGTGTTATAGAGCGGCATTTAGTCTAGTCCAGTCGGATTACGAATAGTTTTTCTAGTAGCATGCAGCACTGTCGGCCAAGGAGAGATCCAAAGCATCTGTGATTGTCTGTACGTGGGACAGCGGATCTGAATTGTAGTTAGAGTAGGGAACACAATTTATTGCATCTACTTTGCGAGACATGACTTCATTTGTGTACAGCTCAGTAATGACCAAGTACAGTGAAGACTAACGGCATCGTTGGATCGAAGGCCTCGAGGGACATAATCAGAAAGGTAGTCCTCATTCGTTTGTGACAATGTGACAGTTTCGTATTTAAAGTGTATCTGGTAAGTATAGGTGAGTGTAATAGGTGCATGTAAAATATGGTGTCGCAATAATGTTTGACGATGACAGAGAACCCGATGCAGACACCAGGCATACTCCTCGTGAATATGACCAATGGGCCCCCCGGTGTCGAACGAATCACCGTCAACAGTGTCTCACACCATGACTCCACGCTATACTCTGGAGAGGCCTGGAGTTTAATCCACGATATTTACGCAATTTCTGGTGATCACGAACTTTACCCCACCACCTCACTTACCCATCCTGTGCAAATACTGGCAGCGAAAATTTCTTCCACCACCGCCATTCGAAAAGGCTTAATTCCGAGTTGGGTAACACCACACAACCCCTCGTCAGTGACCTCGGCTTCAGAGGCGACAATGTATAGTTTTCACCCTGTATGACATGTCAATGAAATGCAATTGTGACACTAAGTCACGCAGAAAGGGGGGCGACAATATTGCAAATCGATGTGAGTACAGCATATTAATATTAAAACAGAAAACTCCATTTTAACGTTACAGTTGTATGTGTTATACATTACGACTACTTTCCATCATTTATTGGTCACTAAATAAGAAACTAAGAGCTGATAAACCAATAAATTTATTTGACGCGTTTCGGCTAGAGCCCATTCCTATATTGTCATGAACTTCTTGGTGATCAGGTAAGGTTATTGTTCCAATGTTAACGATCATCATTTTCCACTAGTCTGTTACATGTGATTGGTTTGAAAACTGATAATCAGAGCGTTAGCTCCATGACTTCGTTTGATGAAGCTTAATGTTTTCGTATAACGAGCACGTGACACGTTTTTTGGCATGCATTTATAGTACTGTAGAAAGAAAAAGAATGTATCAGCAGAGGAGAGCAGAATATTAAATCAGAAAACTTCATTTTAACGTTACAGTTGTATGTGTTATACATTATGACTACTTTCGATCATTTATTTTTCATCGTCAGATCTGAGCAATCACCAAATACGATCACTCAAAACCCTCATAATAAATTGACTTATGCAAGAGTAACATTACAAAATTCACCTCCCAATGATTATACGTGCTGCTGGGAGCTGTCATGAGGCTGGTATGGTGGATATCTTGGAATGTATTTCTCCTCTTTTATTAAATAAATTTTGACTGACCAAATTTTCCGATACTCGCATTCGAGTATTAGCAATGAGTGATCACATTTAAAAATAAATAAAATCAACGGCGACTGTGAAAACATTTTTAACTACACAGTTGCGCTGTTTGTGCAGACTATCATCCATTACCTAAATGTAATATGTTAGAGTGTATTTCCGATCGTTTCCATATCTACTAAAACGAAGTCCTGCTTATGACAAAACCTGATCCATTAAAGGACGTATGTCGGTGCGCTCGTGAATTGGACAGAAAAGCGACAACCACAGATTATAAACTCGCCAACTGTTCTCGATCGCTATGGTCGTTCGAAACGTGTGTTTCTCCTACGTAGTTATTGCGATAAAGGTTACATGTGCACCTACAAGGTTTATTAGTTATTGCAATACAATTCTCTCTCTCTCTCTCTCTCTCTCTCTCTCTCTCTCTCTCTCGCTTTCTCAGCACACAGACGCATGCGCTCACACCGAGAAGTCAGGACGTGTGCAAGGAAGAGACAGCCTTAGGGTCCTGAGAACAGTATTTGGTCAGTGGTCGCCAGCTGTATCAGCGCATTCTTGGTGCCGAGAACATCGGAAATCGATACAGCAAATAGCGTGGAGCTACATTCAGTGGAGCAGCGCACAGGAAGTGCTTCCGCATTGCGTCCCGCTGTAAATATTTGCAGAGGATCTGGAAGAGTGCCGACGTGGGGAGAGGCTCGCCCTGGGGGCTGATGCCAAAACACAACAACCGCAGCAGAAGGCGGCGTTCCGGGCCGCGGTCCTTAAAACTGTTACGCTTTAAAGTCGATAGTTGCGAAATCCACAAGCACTACACATCACATTCAGAAAATGCCATTGAATAGATAGACCCCTTGCTTAATGACGACTGTATTCACATACTTTAGTGAAGATTGTGGCCTCAAGAGTTGTATAAACGAATTACAGATTAGGCCTAATACCTGTGCGTGAACTCTACCTTCTACAGTTTTCTAAGTTGTGATGACGTCACACATTAAAACCACAGCCCTCAACCGTCGTTTAATGAATTCTTAACTGGAGTTTGTACGAGCTTCCAAAAAACCTCAACAATGATTGCTACAAGGCCGTGACGAACAAGAAACTTACTTTCCATATCACATGCTGTTGCCACAGGTGACACGTCAGCCCAATTTAAAGACGAGATAAATAGTGAGGACGGTCTGGATAGTTTTTCTTTTTTTAGATACGTATTATCGCTTTCGATTCAGGCCTCAGCGTGGGGTGCTGAGTTGAACTGTACATGCTGTGCACTTCGATGTGGATTGAGAAACTGCTTTACGCAATAGCTACCCTATAGGGCCGACTATGATAATTGTTTGGATAGGCATCGGTAAAAAAATATGATTTTCTTTATAAGTACAGGGTAGCAGTTATTAAATTATGTGAAAAAAACGTAAATTAGTTACAAACTACGGCGTGCACACACTTTATTCAACATGTAAACGTAAACTACAGATATTTTGATACACCTGCCATCATTGGCGATGATAAGGCGTAGTCGAATAGTGAAATTCTGCATGACCCGCTCAAGTGTCGGAACATCGATGACCTCGTTAATGGCTGTTTTCAGCTCGGGAATGGTTTTGGGTTTATTGATGTACACCTTGTCTTTAGTGTAGCCCCAAAAAAACGAGTGGCATGTGGTCAGACCCGGAGAGAACGGCGGCCAATCGAGGCCTACGCCAATGGCCTCTGGATACGCCGGAGCCAGAATGCGCTCCCCAAAGTGCTCCTCCAGGACATAAAATGCTCCCCTGCTTCGATGGGGTTGATCTCCGTCTTACGTGAACCACATCCTGTCGAAATCGGTGTCACTATGAGTAATGGGGACGAAATCGTCTTCCAAACCTTTCACGTACCGTTCGGTAGCCACCGTGCCGCCAAGGAATGTCACACCGAATATTCCACGACTGGACGTTGCACACCACACAGTGAACCGTTGGCGGTGAAGATGCTTCTCGATCGCGAAATACGGATTCTCATTCGCACCAACGCGCCAATTTGGCTTATTGATGAACCCATTCAACTGCAAGTGAGGTTTGTTGTTAAACCAAACCATATTCAGATATTAATTCCCATCATGCCCCGCAGCCCACGGCGCAGTTTGAACGTGCTACCGCAAACAGTTCATAGGCTATGACGACTTTCATCTTGGGTGTTAATAACCTCTTCAGCTGTATTTTGGTCCTTTATTACTCTACCACTAGCGGTTTCATGACGCTAAAGCCACATCTTCAGGAGACATTTGTTTAAAACCGTAGAGGGGAAAAGCTCGAAAAATGTTTTCTCAACATTCGTTGTCCGACAAAACGAAACACCGCTAACAGGTGGTATGTCATGGATTAAAAATTGTCAAATTCCAATATAGTGGACGGGTTCAAAACAATTCGTACCATAGTAATCGCTTGTTCCTTGTATAGAACCGTGTAAAGGGAACGCGGCCGCGTGCTCCGTTATGGTTTTGGGTTATTGTTACACACCTTGTCTTTAATAGAGCCGCACAAAAAGGTATAACGTGTGTTCAGGCTCGGAGAGTATGGCGGCCAATCGAGGCCCACGCCAGTGGTTTATGGCTACCCCATAGCCAGAACGCGGTCCCCAAAGTGCTCCTCCAGGATCACGCAGCCGCGTCACCGGTACGCAATTCCATACAGATCGGAGAAGCGGTCACTATGTTGCGATTTGTTTTGAAGTCGTCCACTGTATTGGAATCTTGCAGTTTTTAATCCATGATACACCGTCTCTTAACCGTGTTTTGTTTTGACGGACGACGAATGTTGGAATAAAACCTTCCCAGCTTTTCCGTTCTAATGTTTTAATCACATGTCACCGGAAGATGTTGGCTAGCGCCACGAAACCAGTAGTCGTACAGTAATAAAGGACCAAAATACGGCAGAAGTGGTTATTAATACCCAGATGAATACTTATAGCTGTGGTTGCTCCACCTACAACGTTGTCTGTATGAAGATTTTGTTTCATATAGTTCAATAACTGTCACCCTGTGTATCGTTATTTTTAGTCCTTTAACGCTGGCGACAGCCGCACGGGCGTGGCCTGACGTGGTATGTAATCGTCCGCGCAAGCAGGCTACGCTATTTACGGGAGTACTGGGCGAACGACGGACGCACGACACGAGAGTAGATGCAACAGTGAACTATATATTTGGACCAGTTCTTATCGGTATAGACATTATCCCGGCACATGTTGAGTCGGGGTATGTATTCCTATTGACTGTTTTTTGTCTGCTTATAAATTGCTGCAGATTATTACTTCCCGCACGAAATATAAAACTAATTTAAGTTCGTAGGCTTCCACGGCCGGTTTCATTTGAATGCAATAATTTTGGATATTGGGCCGCCTCGTTATAAACTACTAAAGATGCTGTCGACGTTCCGACCGTCTTTCTGCGGGCCTTTTCAGCAGTGACCCGTTCCGAAAAGGCCCGAAGAAAGTCCACGAAACGTCGGCAGTTAGCTGCTTGGGTACTTTCTAATGACTCGCGCAATGGCCAAAACTTTTTAGTCAAAATAAAACCAAATCCGCGTATCATCCCATTGAGGAGAGGAACATTCGTCTGTGTTCAATATTTAAAAAGAACGAATTTTCCAGCATTTTACGTTACTATTGGAATTTCATTACGTTACGTATACATCATTACACTTTTGTTCGATCTAGCTACAATATACACTCCTGGAAATGGAAAAAAGAACACATTGACACCGGTGTGTCAGACCCACCATACTTGCTCCGGACACTGCGAGAGGGCTGTACAAGCAATGATCACACGCACGGCACAGCGGACACACCAGGAACCGCGGTGTTGGCCGTCGAATGGCGCTAGCTGCGCAGCATTTGTGCACCGACGCCGTCAGTGTCAGCCAGTTTGCCGTGGCATACGGAGCTCCATCGCAGTCTTTAACACTGGTAGCATGCCGCGACAGCGTGGACGTGAACCGTATGTGCAGTTGACGGACTTTGAGCGAGGGCGTATAGTGGGCATGCGGGAGGCCGGGTGGACGTACCACCGAATTGCTCAACACGTGGGGCGTGAGGTCTCCACAGTACATCGATGTTGTCGTTGTCGCCAGTGGTCGGCGGAAGGTGCACGTGCCCGTCGACCTGGGACCGGAACGCAGCGACGCACGGATGCACGTCAAGACTGTAGGATCCTACGCAGTGCCGTAGGGCACCGCACCGCCACTTCCCAGCAAATTAGGGACACTGTTGCTCCTGGGGTATCGGCGAGGACCATTCGCAACCGTCTCCATGAAGCTGGGCTATGGTCCCGCACACCGTTAGGCCGTCTTCCGCTCACGCCCAAACATCGTGCAGCCCGCCTCCAGTGGTGTCGCGACAGGCGTGAATGGAGGGACGAATGGAGACGTGTCGTCTTCAGCGATGAGAGTCGCTTCTGCCTTGGTGCCAATGATGGTCGTATGCGTGTTTGGCGCCGTGCAGGTGAGCGCCACAATCAGGACTGCATACGACCGAGGCACACAGGGCCAACACCCGGCATCATGGTGTGGGGAGCGATCTCCTACACTGGCCGTACACCACTGGTGATCGTCGAGAGGACACTGAATAGTGCACGGTACATCCAAACCGTCATCGAACCCATCGTTCTGCCATTCCTAGACCGGCAAGGGAACTTGCTGTTCCAACAGAACAATGCACGTCCGCATGTATCCCGTGCCACCCAACGTGCTCTAGAAGGTGTAAGTCAACTACCCTGGCCAGCAAGCTCTCCGGATCTGTCCCCCATTGAGCATGTTTGGTACTGGATGAAGCGTCGTCTCACGCGGTCTGCACGTCCAGCACGAACGCTGGTCCAACTGAGGCGCCAGGTGGAAATGGCATGGCAAGCCGTTCCACAGGACTACATCCAGCATCTCTACGATCGTCTCCATGGGAGAACAGCAGCCTGCATTGCTGCGAAAGGTGGATATACACTGTACTAGTGCCGACATTGTGCATGCTCTGTTGCCTGTGTCTATGTGCTTGTGGTTCTGTCAGTGTGATCATGTGATGTATCTGACCCCAGGAATGTGTCAATAAAGTTTCCCCTTCCTGGGACAATGAATTCACGGTGTTCTTATTTCAATTTCCAGGAGTGTATATATAATATTGCAACGTTTCACAAGTACCGTCCAGCGCCTTTGAAACGAGAAATTACACCATTACAGCATGAGTGGGAAATCGCTGAAACAGCCTGAAAGACTGGAGAAGTGATGACTCGGTCACCCAACAGCCAAGCCTTGCTTAGGAGAGAGAAGCGCTGCCGTTTCAGAAACAAAAGCGGATCGAGTTCGTATAAATACTGCTAATCTTTAACAGGCAGTATTCAGTCATCACCAGCACGCAGCCACAACGGAAAGACTGCGCCAGTCATCACAAAGAATGGGGTCTTCAAGCAGCTGCCGAAACAAGCTGACCGCACCAGCTGCGTGTCTACTGTCAGCGCTAAGGCCAAAGGCCGCCAACCAAATGCCCGCCAACCAGCGTGCCACCTGCTGGCTAACATCCACATGCTAACGGCCACCTACATCGAAGGATCATGGTTAATGACTGGGCCACCTAATCAACCTACCCCTATCGCCTGCATGGGCAAACTATGCTGTTGTTTGTCGTCCTGTGCGAGCAAACTCTATTGCAGTTTATCGCCAGTTCTGGCAAAGAAGCTGCTGCTCGCCACCATCTGAGCGGGCACGCTTCGGCCCCGCAAGACGGTGACGCCATTGTTCTTGCTAGGGTCTACAGTTCGACTCTGCACAGCTTGGCCTGCCGCGCTCTAAGTTGCCCGCCAACACGGTAGTGCCAACACCAGTTCAGTGGGCCATCTCAGCCGCCCATTGCCGGGGTGAAACCCCTCACGTGGCAGTTCCTCGCTGCCACGAGTTTGTGAAATCACGATCTGGATGACTGGAGGTCGGACAATCATCTGGTACCTATCCACCATACGGCTGTAGCCAAGCCTAGTGTGGCGAAAATCATGCCTTCCTCACCACTAGGAACCCAGCTCCACCAACCTGGACATCTACATATCATTGACTTTGTGACTCGTCGATGGTCAGAAATGGTCACAGTACCGCTGGCTCTTTTACTCAGTAGCATTGTGGACGAGTGGTGAAACGAACACTTGCTCGAAGTTGCTGCAGTTCAGCCTTTTAAGACTAAAGTCATGTTCCATCTTACAACGATTCTAAACTTCTGCAAGTGTATGCAAGTCTCATTAGTGTCTAAGAAATCTGCTTGAGATGTAGTCTTCAGGTGATTTTAGTTCGGGATTCTTTCATATGTTAATACTACAAAAGTCTTTGGTGGAAAACTATATTATTCGTCCATTTCCTTTATTGCTCAAAGCAAAACACTTCTACCTAGCAGTGTTTTGTTAGGCATAGGCTACTGTATTATTTAAGTGCCTCTGTAACGCTCTCGCACTTATTAAACGAACCCGTGACGAAGCATGTAGATCTTCTTTGGATGTTATCTACCTCGTCTATTAATCCTACGTAGGAAGAAAAATACTGAAAAAATAGGTCAAATGAGTAAGAAATATCTGAGTTATGACGAAAGGCGTGTGTCTTCTGCCGCTTTTATATGTTAACTTGTTGGTACTTGGGAAAACAATAATGGAATGCTTCTGTTTTATTTCCCTTAAGATCAGCCATCTCCTTCTTTCGACTGCTGAATTCCGAAAAAATTACTGTGTGATGTAAAGATGCGGGTGAGTGATTGAAAAACTTAGTAGGGCAAGCCACAGAACGTCCCTCAGAATATAGGTGGGTCCATTCTATAGATCTCCATTAACGTTTTTTTGTCTTCAGTCTTCTGGTTCTACGCGGCCCGACACGAATTCCTACACAATGCGAACCTCTTGCAATCAACGTCCTTAACTGTTTGCTGGGTACATAAGAACCTCTGTCTGCTAATTTTTAGCCTCTACAGCCCTATCTAATACCGTGCAATTTATTCCATGATGTCTTAACAGATGTCCTACCATCGTACCCCTTCTGGTCGTCAGTATTTTCACTATACTCCTTTCCTCGCCGATTCTATGGAGAACCGCCTGCCTCCTTGCTTTCTCAGTAAAACTAAGTTTCAAAATTCGTCTCCAGCATCACGTCTCAAATGCTTCGACTTTGTTCTTTTCCGATTTTCACAAACTCAATGATTAGCTGTCGTATAATGATGTGTTTCTCAGAAATTTCTTAGTCATATTAAGGCTTATATTTGGTACTTGTAGACTTCTCTTTGCCAGGAACGCCATTTTTTCCAGCGCTAATCTACATTTTAACGACCTCTGCTGCATCCGTTATGGATAATTTTGCTGCCGATGTTGCAGAATTCTTTAACTTAGTCTACATCGTGATCACCAATCCTGATATTAAGTTTCTCACTGTCCTCATTTCTGCTACTTCTCATTCCTTTCATCTTTCTTCGATTTACTCTCAATCCAAGTTCTGCATTCATTAGACTGTTCATTCCATTCAGTAGATCCTGTAAGTTTTCTTCACTGTCACTGCTGATAGCAATGTCATCAGCAAATCTTGTCATTGATATCCTTTAACCGGGAATTTTAATTCCACTCTTGGAACTTATTTTTAATTGCGTCATTGCTCATCCGATGTACAGATTGAACTGGAAGGGTGAAAGCTACAACCCTGTCGTACACTCTTTTTAATTTGAGCACTCGTTTTTGTCTTCTAATCTTATTGTTCCCTCTCGGTTGTTATACATGCTGTATATTACCAGTTTTTCCCTGTATCTTACCTCAACTTTATTCAGAATTTCGAACATCTTTCCCTAATTGACACTGTCGTACGGTGTTTCCAGATAGACAAGTGGTATGAATGTGTCTCGATTTTTCTTAATCGCAATGTCAGAAATGCCTCTCTGATGCCACTACCTTTAGTACCGCCCAACTGGTCAGCACCTAACACAATCTCACTTTCCTCTTCCACCCTTCTGTACATTATTGTTGTCAGAAACTTAGATCCATGGATTGTTAGGTTTATTACGAGATGATTCTCACACTTGTTAGCTCTTGCAATCTTCGGAATTGCGTGGAAAGTCAGCTAGTATATCACCAGTCTCATACATTGTACATGCTAACGAGAAGGGTGGTTTTGTTGCCAGTTCACCCAATGATTTTAGAAATTCTGATGTAAGTTTGTCTATCGCTTCTGCTTTATTCGACCTTAAGACTTCCAAAGCACTTCTAAGTTCTGATTGTAATGTTGGATACCCTATATCTTCCTTATTGACTCCTGTTTATTCTTCTATCAGGTCATCAGGCAAGTCTTCGCCCTCACAGATGTCTTCAAAGTAGTCTCTCCACTCATCCGCTATCTTCCCTGAATTTCACTTTGAAACTCCAACTGCACTTTTCATGTTACCGCCATTCCTATTTAATTTCATGAATTTCGCTTCGACTTTTCTATATGTTATCCTGTTGACAGTCATTTCCTTTTCGGTTTCTTTCGCCTTTGCATCCCTGACTTTCTATTTATTTCATTCTAATGCGACTAGTATTTCCGTATTCCTGAATTTCCGTGAACACTTTTGTACTTCCTCCTTTCATCAATCAACTGAAGTATTTTGTCTGTGCCGGCCGGTGTGGTCGAGGGGTTCTAGGCGCTTCAGTCAGGAACCGCGCGACTGCCACGGTCGTAGGTTCGAATCGTGCCTCAAGCATGGATGTGTGTGATGTCCTTAGCTCAGTTAGGTTTAAGTAGTTCTAAGTTCTAGGGGACTGATGACCTCACATGTTAAGTCCCATAGTGCTCAGAACCATTTCAACCATTTTATTTCTTCTGTTACCCATGGTTTCTTCGTAGTTATTTTATATGTTTGTTGCATTTTTTGAGAATATTTTCGTAATTACATTCATAGATCAGATACTGTCTGTATTTAGCCTTCCCAAAAGAAAATTAAGAACTTATAATTAGAAAAGAAATACATTACTTTTCAGAACAAATAAATTTCCTCCTTAAAAAATGGGACCCCCCCATTTGACGAAATCCTGGCTGCGTCCTTGCCTCTATACAGTCGTTTTGGTTTAATTCAGTGTTCGCCCCCTATCTAATAAGTTAATGCATGCAGCTTCGTGGGGTTGTAATCCATTGTACGTGTGGTCTAAGCGAGTCTGACCAGATGTAATGGATTAGTATGAGTGCTGGATGACAGTAATCTGAATTCCATTAACCATTGTATCATAAAGTCGCTTTCAGCAAACTTTCAGCATTCGCACCACAGCGGTTCCAATCGGTTTGTACACTTATTATCATTTTATGCTCCTTAGGTCGAATATAAATTTTGTGTGGTCTGTGCCATACGTGTGCTTGAATTTGACCTTCCCAACTAGAATTCCTTGCTGTTAGGGAGAGCTAAAATGCCAACAAAACGAACCCGCTTATTGATGGTACGACTTCATGTAACGAATTTTATCGAAATGTAATGAATATTATCGAAATTATTGTTTTGTGTGAGTTGTTTCTGATCCTGCAGTTTGTCCCTATTTCGTTCCTGTAACCGAATGGTGCAAAATTTGTGGAGTAAGATGAATCCCTGTACGTATGGTAATGATTACATGCATTGTATTCATTAAATTAATTGCTTTTTTGTCTGGGGTAATAGATTTGAGGTACCTTACTTCGTTATCCCCTGGAATCAAAGAAATGTTGCTTGTGTTGAGATAGCAGGTAGCATCCTTCTGATGTTCTTCCTCTTCAGTGATTGATGATTCAATGCATTTCAGAATCATTTGTATCCCCACAAATTCAAGACGACGTATCGTAAATCCTCCCCAGTGGTCTCTTCTGCTGAAAAGATTAATGAAGGTGTTGATGTTCTCTGTATGTGTATAAGGGTCATGCAGAATTCATAGTCGTTCGCCATGTATCCATTGTTTCTACGTTCAGCCTCCTTCCACTGTAACAAATGTTCCTCTACCTTCCCTAACTCAAACAACCTGTATACTTTCACGACGATCTAGAGTGACCTTTATTCACTGTAGCTAATCTGTGTTAAAACTGTGATCTAACTGTGGTTTAAGTTGGACGTGCGCCGATGTCAATTTTGCTATTACGTCGAGACGATTTCCTTCATATTCCGCTGCAGCCACAGTGTTTGCTAATACAGATTTTGTGCTGCATTCTTTTCTTGTGCTAGTGGGTATTTCGGTTTCTCGTTACTTCATCCGTCATATTTTACTTTGCTTCTAAAGTAGCACAATCATGTAACTCTGTCACACTGGTCAACAATTTTGACGTTAAGTTTATCGTTAATCTCATTTCTGCTGCTCGTCATCACTTACGTCTTTCTTTGGTTTTAAATCAGTAGGTAGTATCCGTTCATTAGACAGTTAATTCCATTAATATTTATCAGACTTAGTACTCACAATTAGTGGTGATAGCAATGTCCTCAGCGAATCTCAAATTTATAACCTTCCACCCTTGATTTTAATATCAGCCTTGGTCCTATTTTTTAGTGCCAGTGCTTCTTCTTCAATGTGTAAAATGAACAGCAGTGGCGAAAAACTGGATTTCAGTATTGTACCCTTCCATACTGGCTGATATCTTTCATCGTCTTCCATTCGAATTGTTTCCTTCTCCGCTTTAGTAGTTACGGTATATTATCCGTCGTTTCCTATAGCTTACCCCTTTTTTCCCGATAATTTATAGCTACAAACATCTTGCACCATTTTCCGTAATAGAACGCATTTTGAAGGAGCGCAGATTTCAGGAACACCCGTCTGTTATCCTTACGTTTTGCTTCCGTTATCAAGCGCAACTTGAGAATTACTTCTCTGGCGGTGTAAACGGTTCAAATGGCTCTGAGCACTATGGGACTTAACATCTGAGGTCATCAGTCCCCTAGAACTTAGAACTACTTAAACGTAACTCACCTAAGGAGATCAGACACATCCATGCCCGAGGCAGGATTCGAACCTGCGACCGTAGCAGTCACCCGGTGCCGGACTGAAGGGCCTAGAACCGCTCGGCCACCGCGGCCGGCTCTGGCTGTTTAACTTTCATAAAGTGAGACTAATAGTAACCCAAAACATCCTCAAAATTCTGTTCCATTCTTCTGCAGTTCTTGTCTGCAGCTAGAAAGCACTAGCTGTCAATCTGAATATGCGATGGTTTTTCCACTTTCAAGCCTTCACTAGCTTCAGAATTCTGTGGATGGCATTTTTTCAGACTGTCTAACACTGTGTCTCGAGACTCATGTTCAAAAAAACCAGTTTCAAAAATTGTTAGGTTTCTATTTCCCCAGCGATTTTATAAACTTCTTATTTAACCACGAGTCTTCCAAAGCTCTGTTAAATTCAGACAACTGGCTCAGGTAACTCTTTTACATCCACTCCATTTGTCATGTTGTCTGTCTTTCCTCCCACTCGTAGAGGTCCTCAGGGCAGCGTTTCGACCTATACACTCTCTCCTGTGTGTTTAAGAATTTAATTCCCTCTGATGCCTTTGCTCTTAATTTCGCCGAAGACTGGAATTATCTTGGTGCTGAATTAGTCCCAGTGACTATATTTGTTTGTAGAATGAGATTTTCACTCTGCAGCGGAGTGTGCGCTGATATGAAACTTCCTGGCAGATTAAAACTGTGTGCCCGACCGAGACTCGAACTCGGGACCTTTCGGAAGGTAGGAGACGAGATACTGGCAGAAGTAAAGCTGTGAGGACCGGGCGTGAGTCGTGCTTCGGTAGCTCAGTTGGTAGAGCACTTGCCCGCGAAAGGCATAGGTCTCGAGGTCGAGACTCGGTCGGGCACACAGTTTCAATCTGCCAGGAAGTTTCGTTTTATATTTGTTTGTGTTTCAGAGCATAATACCGGCAGACTTTTCGGTTCCAACACATTTTAGGACTACTGATAACGTAATATGCATTCGTCTATGATGAGTACTCCGCGAAGTTAGCCACTTTTTACAGTTGTTGGTCTCGTAGATGAACATTCGTCTTAATGTGTGGGGCAGTACACTACAGCAGCCACAAAGTCGCACAATGTTACAGGATAAAGTTCGGCAATATGCGTCATCATAATGTATCATGGCTGGTAGGAACTTACAGAAACCTGTGTCGTTCTAGCTGCGGAGAGATGGCAAGGAATATTAACAAGGAACTCTCCACGCAGTGGTGTTTGAGGGTATAGTTCTGGATATTGTGGGAGAAAGTTTATCAGTAATCACCTAAAGTAGAGACCCAGAAAAGCTCATTTCTGAGAATGCGTAAGAACTTCAAACAGTAAATTACACATGTCATCCCACTCTAAGACCTATGCGCAACAAGACTGGCGGACTGACAGAATAAAGTATGTTTACCTTAGCTTGCAGACACAGTTCTGCGGTACCTTTAACGGGTGTGTCACAGTGCGTGAATGAAACAGGGAGGCAACTGAAAACTTACTCCTAAATTGAAGTATGAGGGACAGTACGACTCTTGTGAACAAAATGTATAAACTGCTCACAAAACCGTGAAATTCTAGGGAAATGTGCACCCAGTGATATTTCGGGCTCAGATGCTGTGAAATGGGATTTTAACCAAGATCGCGCAGTCGTGGATGATATTGGTCGGGCGGTCTAGATTCTCCACAGTGCGTTTTCCATCTTCACCGAAAGCTGATAGAATATCTAGGGAAACAGATTTTCCAGTAATGAAGAAGTTCTCACAGCGGTTCTCGAGTGCATCCATGACCAAAGAGCGGATTTCTACAGTCAAGGAATTGACCGATTGGAAGTACGTTCTGACCCTTGTTTACAGAGAGTTGGTGACTGCGTTGTAAAAAAGTGTTAGGCAGCGCTCAATAAAGGTTATTCGGTCTTTTTCAGTACTGTGGAACCTATATTCTGGCGTCCAGTATTACAATGACGAGCAACAGCTATGCTCTTGACATAAACATAGTATCAAGCTTGGAGGCCAAATGCTTTATATCGAAATGTTCACTTTTGTCGGGGGCTCATCCAGCGTAGAGCTGCAATATTGAATATTCTACAGGTTTTCTCTACGAGCAAATGGTCTTCCTGCAATGTATAAGTTGTTTTCTGTCATTATTTTGGTCACAAAATTTGGGGCTGGTTGATACAGCGCACCATTTCTGTACCTCGCCAACAATCGTCTGCAGAGTACCTGTTACTTCCTTCTAGTTTTATAAAATATATTTCGGCCTGGGGACGCGATTCGTTTTTTTTATAATTCTTCTTTACCGCAATTACATCGTAATGTGAGCGTTTCTGTTATATTGCTTCGATTCATTCTGTTCCCTGTTAAATTCTGTTTTTCATTGTTCAGTCCTTGCTATTTCGTTTTGCTTGCATCTTTCATCTTTCTTTATTCTACTTCTGTCTAAAACTTTAGCCATTCGTCATCAATATGCGTTACTCACATTGATAAAGTATCTCAGTCTCCTTTACGAGCCGGCCGCAGTGGCCAAGCGGTTCAGTCCGGAACCGCGCGACTGCAACGGGCGCAGGTCCGAATCTTGCCTCGTTCATGGATAGGTATGATGTCCTTAGCTCAGTTAGGTTTAAGTAGTTCTAAGTTCTAGGGGACTGATGACCTCAGATGTTAAGTGCCATAGTGCTTAGAGCCATTTGAACCATCTTCTTTAAGCTTATATGTATATTACAGCTATCAATTAGCACCCGGTTGCATTTCATGAAGCACGTCATTCAATACCTGTTGAATTTCAGCAAATCCAGATATTCCAATAACGAACAGTATCAGTTGACTTCCTGTTAGCGGCAGATCACTTCCACATCGAGATCGTCGTTTTCTTCCCTCATTGCCTCTATATTATTCAAAATTTTGAAGATCGCATTGGACAATAAGCACGAACTATAGTTTGCTGTAGCACGCCTACATTTACTTCTTGAGAAGTTCGAATGAATACTATAACATACCAAAATTATTATATCCTTTTATTAAAATGTGGGCAATCTAAACGACAGAACTTGGAAACAGTCCATGTCAGTATGTATTTGTTCCTTTCGCTGAACACTATAGCTGTTATTACTTAATACAATACAGAATGATAGTATAATCTCAATGTACAGTTGGATTTAAAATTCTGTACACAGTTATCACTAATAGTTCTCTTAGGTCGCAGCCGGATCTGATAAGCCAAGACGATGCTGTCGTCGTAAACGATGGCTACAGAGTAGGTTGAGCGGCGCTGCGCTCTGACGTACGTAAGCTTCCGGCAGCGGCAGCGTATGAACACTCTTAGGCTGTGTCCTCCCGCTCCCTCTTCTCACCCTGAACCACCACACTGTCGTCGTGTGATGCAGCGTCACGTGACGATGGCGGGTAAAGGGATGGTCTGGATGTGGGTGTATGTGAGGAGACAGGGACCATAGCGACAGCCGGTGGCTACTCCGTGTCGTCACCCCAGTGTCCACATTATTTGAGACTGGGAATAGTGGAAAAGAACTGGACATGGGGTGCATGTCTGCATGCGCCCCGACTGTGGGTGGACTGACAGCAGGCAGAACTCCAGCAGCGTTGTAATGACTGTCCAGAAAGGCGCCTCCACGGACATCGGCTCAGGCTGCAGGACGACCGACGACGTTGATCTTCATCAGCACCGCTTTGCACGGTGCTGACCGCGACAGGCAGAGGCGGAGATAAATGCTGCTGCAGACCCCTGGGGCGTGGTGGATCTGTGGACAAACATTCTGTGCCATAAAACAATGACATAAAAAGTGCCACAGCAGGCTCCGGTGACGCCGCTGCAGCCTAGATGGAAATGAATGTCCCAAAATTTGTGTGATGACACCGTGCGCCCAACACTGTTTCTTACCAAAAGCTCAAAAGAACTTCATCCCGTGGGTGAAATTTCGTCTGACCTAACAGAACGAACTGTTCCCGTGGCGGCCGCAGAAGATGCAAGAGGGTACAGAAACAACGGTCGTGTAATATTTCAGCCAGTGACTTTCCGTCACAAGGCAAGGAATGGTAGTAGGTAAGAAAAAATCTTTAAGTGTTGCTCCCATATATAGGAGAAAGGGAGTTGCTCCATGTGACTTGTGAACGCTCGAAAGATCCAATCAGCTTGATCTTAGAGTGAATGGGAGCAGTAGTCACATTTATATGCTGCTAACGCTAAAAGTTTTTGAAAATCGGCTTACATGAATAGTGGTGTGTTGTCCGAGACAAGAACCTCAACAAGACTTCCGATACAAAAATTAGAAGAGAAAACCAATACTGTATCAGCAGTAGTGGTGGATGTCATGGTACTACGAATGGAAACCTACTGTAGGCATCTATCATCAACAATCATTAAGTGTTTCAGAACTGACCAAGAAATCAATGTGTAAGCATTGCCACACTCCAGAAAGATGTGGCCATTGGAAAACAAATAAAAAAAACGTTACAGTGGCGTGGACTTTCTCTGTTCTAGTATTCATTGGAAGGCATGAAGAAAGAGCCATTACAAGCCGTTAAAATCCGTTAAAAGCCGAAAGTTCTACCACACAAATCGGTGGAACTTGGTAACACCATAGATAATGACGAGCGCCTCTTTTTCAAGCTGACTGTAATTGGAATGCACTTCATTGGGAGTTTCCGATTCAAAACCAGTGGGCCTGGCAGAGGAACCAATTCCGTTGGAGAGCACAGCTCCAGTCCCGTAAGAAGGTGTATCCACAGCAATACAGGAGGCTCCAAGATCAAAATGAATCAGACAACAACTATTTAACAGTGTATACGTTTATTGCTGAAATCCATCCGAACTTCTTCGGTCCACACAAAGGGAACACCTTTCTAGTGCAGCTAGCTCATCGGAGGAGCAGTTTTGCTAAGTTTGCAATAAATTTAATGTAATATGTCAACCTCCCCTTGACAGGCTTAGCTCCTTTGTGTTAAGGGACAACGGCTAATCCATCACAGGCAAGTGCGACTGAGCACCATGAATAACCTGTGCTTTCATGTTATGTCCTAAATCTTCAAGTTGGTCTTCGAAGAAGCGTTGTTCCTTGTTACGCTTTAGCAAACCTCCAGCAAGCCCGCATCTCGTGGTCGTGCGGTAGCGTTCTCGCTTCCCACGCCCGTGTTCCCGGGTTCGATTCCCGGCGGGGTCAGGGATTTTCTCTGCCTCGTGATGGCTGGGTGTTGTGTGCTGTCCTTAGGTTAGTGAGGTTTAAGTAGTTCTAAGTTCTAGGGGACTGATGGCCATAGATGTTAAGTCCCATAGTGCTCAGAGCCATTTGAACCATTTTTTGAACCTCCAGCAAGCACATTAAACAAACCTTCTAAATTCGACAAATGTTCAGAAGGCGAACGACCCGCGAAAATAGTACCATCCGTATAGTTTGTTTATCAAGGGCCCTTGGCTGGTAATGCGAAACATTGATAAATAGCAGGAACTTTAATCTTTGAAAGTGGAACAATCCTAGTTGATTGTTGACCACAAAATATTTCTTGGACTGCTCTTCCAACGTTAACTTCAAGTTACGTAAATCTTTTTTGGAAAAGAATCTATCGTCTCCATACCTGGCCATTACCATCCAGTTGTGGGAGAGGAAAAGAATACAGGACAGTTTGCGACTTTACTTTGGCTTTAAAATCAGCACAAAGATATAAACGTCCTGATGGCTTATTTTATATGATCAAGAGGGATGCGCACACCCTTGCAAAAATGGGTTCTATCACTCTATTGTCTTTTCATCGTTGCAGTTACTGAGAAGCCTGTTCACATATTCCATGGTAGCAGATGTTGAATGATTAAATACTCGTTGTGCGTTGTCTTTAACAGTAATGTGAGCCTCAGAAATTTTAGCGCTTTCTAATCCTAGTTTAGAAAGTTCGCTGTACTTATTACACAAGTCAAAAACATCTGAGTGAGGTACAGAAACACTGATACGTAACACAAATTGTTGTATGCACAGGCTGAACAAACCAAACAATTCTAAACCAAAAATGTTTGCACTGGCCCTACAACATAGTACGTGAAATGAAATACTCCTTTTAACATCACTAAAAGATATTGGCACAGTGCACATGTCAGTATGAGCACTTCGTGTTCATTATATGTAGACACTATAGAAGTAGGTTACCGATCATATCAGGCTACCGATCTTTTCACAGGTGACTTTAACGATCAGGGAAACCGACACACCTGTCTCAAATTGAAACTTGTTTATACTTTGAGTCATTCTTAGTTGGACAAAAAGTTTTTTGTGCTGCCTGTGGATTATAGCAAGTTTCGACTAAGCAGAAAAGCGAGCTTCAACAGTGTCATCTATAATGATGGTGCCTACACGACTTTCTTGTCCTGGAAGCTATGCCGCAGCCATGCAATTTAGCCAGTGGCTGTCCTAGTTGAGATACAAAGAGATGGTGGGGATATGATCTTGTTAATCACATTGGAAACACGTTTCACCATGAAAAATGTTATATTGCTAGAGAAGGTCGAAATGCACGCTATAAGCTCACGCAGGATGGCGTGAGCTTATAGCGTGCATTTCGGCCTTCTCTAGCAATATAACAAGTGGCGACGAGGATGGGATGCCCCTTGTTATAGCGTGCATTTCGGCCTTCTCTAGCAATATAACAAAAAAGACAGCTTTTCTATCATAATTTAAGGAACACTGAGGACAAGACTTCCTCATCTTCTTCGGAAGTACACTTTGCGTACCACGATACTGAAAGGTTTTACCTTTACTTGTACTGTTGATCAGAGCTGGGATTTATTTATCATAACGTTGGACTTAGGCGAAGACAGAGTGTTATCCGCAGTATGAACAAGAAAAATTAATGGAGCCTCAAAATCAGTTTCGGCTGTTTCCGCAATACTTTGAGACTCTACGACTGACTGAACTGTTTTATGATCTTGATTTGACAATTTTTGGAGAGTAGTACGGATGCGTGCATCTGACATATTTTGTGCGATCGTATCACGCAACATAACACCGCTATAATTTAGTCCACAAAAACATGTGAACCTAAAATATTGTTTTAGTCCTCGAAGTTCAGCAATCTACAGTTTTAATGACCAGGCTCCTTCTTAAGACGAAGAAATTCAAATCCAACCACAGGGATATGAATCTGTGCCCCATAAAATTCTTCTAGTTGAGAATGAATTTCTCACAGTCAGCACCATCCGGACGAGAGGAGAGGAATCATCTAATGCATAGACCGTACACGTCGGACCCGAAGGTGGACAAAACGAAAGCAGTGAGCGCCATATCTTTATTGTTCTATACTCTAAACCGTTGTTCCAATTGGGCGCGATATTTCGACCTGTCTTCTTCTTTACCGTTAATCTTGGGTGAAGAAAACGGTTGTGAAGCTGCTTGTTGGACAGCAGGACCGGCACTGACCGGAACACCGAGGCCAACTCAAAGCACGCTTCGCAGCATACAACATTAAAGGTGCGGCGCGCTTTGCTATCCTTTGACTGGAAGGACATAGAAATATCATTGTCGTACCGGACGAAAAATCTACTTGAGAAGTCCTCATCTGCAATGTAGTGTGTCATAGCATGCTTAGATGTACTTCTGGAGGAGATCGAGCAGCTCAAAATATTATAACACTTTATTAAAATTGTAACAGTATAGTACTGATATCTCAACGTTGCGAAAATTGACAGTTGGCCCTAAATAACGAAAAGTGTTAGGTCATCCACATGAGTGTTAAAATCGTGACAAAAAGTAAAAACACCTACAGCCGTCCTTATGATTTTATTTTATTTTGTCGCTACCAGTTTCCACGCTTCAATGCGTCATCTTCAGGCTTCTTTGATGCGGTACACGTCGATACGATCTCTATGCATATCCCATCAGTTGCCAGCATTACTGGATTCGCAGATAGCTTGTCAGCACTCCAACCATCAACTGTCAACTCAATGACGCAATGAAGCGTCGAAACTGGTAGCGACAAAACAAAATAAAATCGTAAGTACGGCTGTAGGTGTTTTTATCTTTTGTCACCATAGTTCGGCCGTCGTCCCAGAGACGTTCTGTTAAAAGGATGGACATCAAAATCTTGGGTGCTAAAAGGAATTCGTTAAACTTCGGTTACACGATAAATCAGTCTAATCTAAAAGCCGTAAATTCAACTAAACATCTTAGTATTACCATTACGAATAACTTAAATTGGAAGGAACACATTGAAAATGTTGTGCGGAAGGCTAACCAAAGACTGCGTTTTATTGGCAGGACACTTAGAAATGCAACAGATCTACGAAGGAGACTGCCTACACTACGCTTGTCCGACCTCTTTTAGAATACTGCTGCGCGGTGAGGGGTCCTTACCAGATACGACTGACGGAGTACATCGAAAGAGTTCAAAGAAGGTCAGCACATTTTGTATTATCGCGAAATATGGGAGAGAGTATCACAGAAATGATATACGATTTGGGCTGGACATCATTAAAAGAAAGGCGTTTTTCGTTGCGGCGGAATCTTCTTACGAAATTACAATCACCAACTTTCTGCTCCGAACGCAAAAATATTTTGTTGACCCCGACCTATATAGGGAGGAACGATCACCACAATAAAATAAGGGAAATTAGATCTCGTACGGAAAGATATAGGTGTTCGTTCTTTCCGCGCGCTATACGAGATTGGAGAATTGTAAAGGTGGTTCGATGAAGCCTCTGACAGACACTTCAATGTGATTTACAGAGTATCCATGTAGACGTAGATGTAGACTTAACTTGGAACAATCCATGTCCACAAGTATGTCACTATTCATTTCTTATCGTTACCGTTTGAAGAGCCACACCTCGAAGTATAATTAACTATAAACGTTGATACACAGTTGTGGCTAATCGTGCTGTTAGATCGCAACAGGATCTGATGAGCTAAGACGATACTGCCGTCACAGACGACAGTTACACAATAGAGTGAGCGGCGCTGCGCTCTGGCATATGTTAGATTCCGGCAGCGCTGGCTTATTAAAACTACTCAGGGTGTGCCTACACCGACATCTCGTACTCATTATTGCGTCTGGCAGCGACTGTCCTTAGCTTGTGATGCGTTCTGAGGTAGGAACTGTTCTCTGGGATTTCACTCTTTGGACAACACCAAACGAATTACCTTACAGCCGCGAGGAGTGTCCACGCGGTTTGAGGCGGCATGTCACGGACTGCGTGGCCCCTCCCGCCGTAGGTTCGAGTCCTGCGTCGGGCATACGTGTGTGGGCTGTTCTTAGTATAAGCAGTTTGGTCCCTTAGGAATTCACGAACAATTGAAAAACCTTACATCCGTCTGTATTTGAAATCTGAGTAATACAATACGATATTCGTTTCACTTGACCTTTACAGCTTCTCGTAATATGATAATATGAACATGTATATTCGATTTTTGTATCATTTCTACGTGGATCATACGACCTGTGGTACTAGTACCACTGATGTTAAATAGTCTTAGCCATAGTGATTATGCAATTGCCGAATTGTGGCTTGGTATTAATTTTCTTATTTCAAGAAGTTAGTGACTTGCAGCATCTACGTGTTTTTGGAAAAATCATGACCAGCGGAATGGCTGCATTTTAGTTCATTTAATGTTTCGGCTGTTTGTAGAGGAGAGACATATAGCCTTTGGGCAAATCAAGATTTCCCAAAAATAATTTTTCTAGCCTGAAATTATCTGCTGGCAAACCCCTGAAGAGAAACTGTTCGTGGATACACATTCCACATTCACAGCCAGTACCTATCCCACCTCTTTAATTAAGCTTTTTATTGTGAGGCACAAATAGGATCCGTTGCTTATCGGACTCTCTCGCTCTTAGAAACATTAATGACTAGGAAACGATAATGGTTCAGAGCGGGAGACAATTCGCTTTTCCCAAGTGTACAACTCCGTGACCTATTTTCGAACGTTCGTAAAGAAAAGAATTCCAACCTCGGCGAAATTTGCCATTGTTCTTAAACAATGAGGGCGCACAGATTCAGTGAACGCACACATAACGAAAAATCCATTGGCATTAACAGATATTCGACACAATGGACTGCGTATCTTTATTGGAAAAAATAATGAGCATTCCATTTCTTTGAATAAAGAGATTTGCCGAAAGAATATATTCAATCGGGCGAGCGGGTTGGGGGACATTTGAAAAATATGACTCAATGCATTTCATTCGCATTTCTTAAAATAAAATGTGAAGCCCTGAATCAAATATTTTTCTGATGAGTGTATGAATAACGCCATGCATTGAAAGTTAATTTTGAAAAACCCTTAATATTTAGCAGGTTCGCAAGACTGGCTACATTTTCGGAAAGGAACTCACATTTCTTGGTTTCCTATGTTCTTCGCTTTTAATAATGCTTTTTCATCGTTTGGTTATGACCATCCTGTATTTTACTAATTAGTGATAAACCAAGACTAGTGCAACACTAAATGATGAATCCATAATGAAAATATTAGAAAAATGAACTGTATTAGTGTCTAAGAACTAGTAATTTCTTTCACCACAAAATGCATAAAACATAACCATTTCACTAAGATAAAAAACAGGACAGGAGTATTATATGTTACCCATGTAATGCCTACCTGACTATTCCGGTCGAAGTGGAAATCCGTTGTGCGAACAGATGATATTTAGTGATGTAGTTACGATGTTATGTTATCAGCTAGGTTGTTAGTACGGGCTGCGTCCAATTAACAGAGAGTATTTGTCAAAAGACGCCTTTTCAAGCAATGCGAAATGTAGTCACGGAAATATTGCCTCCTACCATTAACTTGGCTCTCTCTAAGGTCGCAGTCATACAATTAGACTATTGGAAACTCCCTTCTGTGCATGATCACCGCTGCATCACAGTCATATTAGTCCAGTAATATGCCGAAAAATGTACTCTTACATTCTGGGGTCACCCAATGCTATGCGGACGGTATGTTATACTAACGCTGGACAATGTGGCAAGCAGTAACTCGGAAGCGCGAACTGCTGAATTAATAGCTAGAGGGATCAGCACTTTGGAACCCTATTCAGACTAAATTCCACAAATAAATTTTCTAAGCGGAGAATAAAAGAAAATGACTTCTGGAACTACGTATCTTACTGTCGGAAAGAAGTTATAACCTAAATCAGGGCACCAGAGAGGTAGCGCAGTGGTTAGCACAATTAACTCGCATTCGAGAGGACGACAGTTCAATCTCGCGCTCAACAATCCAGAATTAGGTTTTCCGTGATTTCCCAAAATCGCTTAAGGCTGTAACCTCCCCACCGAAATTTTAAAGGATATTATTTTGAATGCTAATGCACATTGAGCTAAGTGTAAGCTCCCCAGAGAAATTTTGAAACAGAATAGTTGAATGTTAACAAGAATACAACCTAACGTAAGCTCCCAGCAAATAAATTTAATGACAATAAAAATGAGAATCGCAATCTGGCTCAAGTTGTAAGCTGTCACGAAAATGATGAAAAACAATTCAATGCTAATGAGACTTCATTGACAATGTAAACTCAATTAAACCAAAATATCGGTCTTTGGCCCTGTGCAAAAATCATAATTAATTTCTTACCTCAGCATAACTGCATGTCAAAGTTCTGCTCTTATTGTTGGCCACGGCTTGGAGGAAATGCATTGCAAGTATTTTTTTTTTTAATATATATTTTTTGAAATTTAATTGAAACTTTTCTCTAAAGGAAATGGAAGGAAAATGTTCGTTCAATTAAATAGTTCTTTTGTTAAAAATATTGCTTTGAAAACCAAAATTATTATTGGGGCGATTATTGCACAAATTAGTTACAGTTAATTTACATTATTAGCTGAGCGCATTAAAAAATAATATACCTCATCCTGAATCTTGACCAGAGTGCCATGTCGACGCCCGCCGACTCCTCACACACAACTGCACTGGGCTGCTACTACCGACATACTGCTCACTGACTACTGCTCGCAGCTGTACTGCACGACTACTACTGACAGAGTACCGCTCGCAGCACTCGCGCGGTCAAGCGCAGACTAGCCACGATAAATGGCTCTCTGGTCAAAGACTCTGCAATGCCTCGCCATCGCTGCCACACAACATACGTGTTTCATAACCCTCCACAGGGGGGGGGGGGGGGGGGGGGCAAAAATTTGGCAGCGATGGAGAGTGTTTTGGACTTGCCAAGCGCTGCAAAATTTTTTCTTTAATTAATCAACTTGTACAATTTACAGAATATTTAGATACATGAATTAAATGTTGGGCACATGCACCGAGTACAAAACATTTCAGACAATGACAAGATATGAGTACAAAACATACTAGCAAATCGGAAAACTGTATATACAAATTATTTGACAGATAACAAAGTGCACACGCACTGAAAAAATTCTTTATCATTTTCAGAACAAATAAACAGAATGGCAAAAAATCATGATGACAAGTGACATAAGTGTACTCGCACTGGAGTTTAGCAAATCGAAAAAAAATGTATAGCCCATGAACATAAATGATGTTAGCAAAAAATGATTTTCACTATGTAACAAGAATTAGGATAGGAAAGGGAAGGATTGCATCATGGTTGTAGCACTTTAGATTGCACACAGCTGTTCTGAAAGTCCATATCTTTCCACAGAAGTACAACACCAAGTGACACAATTTGAAGTTCTTTTCCCATCAGAATTTATCAGCGTAGCCAAGACACTGAACTGTCGTAGTAATATTCCATGTTTTCATTTTGGCAGTACATTAGGTACACCAAACAGTGGGACCATAATAACGACTTCATCGCTCACGGTGGTGGACAGCATGTCGTGTCAACACCACGCTCTTGCAAGGCACACCAACGTAGAATTAGTGCAAAAACCAAATATAGTGCTGCATGATCATGAGGATGGACAGGACAAATGGATATTGCAGTAATTCAGGGTAGTTAGCTCATAAGGTGAAGGACATTAAGTTACATAATAGGCTTCATTGAGAATTAAAGTAGTAGTTTGCGGCATTCATAGCCCAGTTATTGAACAGTTCTGTACCAAGTATGTAGTATTACAGAATAATGTTCATAAAATTAAATTATTGGCATCATGGGTAATCGTATTACAATAAACAGTGGCAGTCCTTGGCCAGTTACAAAGCATATTTAGTATGACAGAATAATGTTCATCAGAAGTCTTCATTGAAAAGGAGAGTCAATTATTGGCCTAGCATTAACATAATACATTGAGTGACACAAATTATTGGTATTCATTGGCCATTTACCAAAACATGGAAAGTCAACATTGAAAACAAGAGCTAATTAATGGCATAATTAAAAACATAATTCATTTAGTGACGTTAATTATTGGCACTCAGTGGCCAGTTATAGAACATGAAAAGTCATAATTGAAAACAGGAGCTAATAAATGGCATAATTATTAACGTAATTCATTTAGTGACATTAATTATTGGCACTTATTGGCCAGTTACCAAAACACGAAAGGTCATAATTCATTGAATTAGATTAATTATTGGCACTCAGTGGCCAGTAAGTATTGAATAGTATAAAACATTGTTCATCATTCAGTATTATTCAGAACTTTCTTAAATGAGTAGCATTATTTGAAACTGGTGATACACACCATTAAGAAGTCATGATTAAAAATCAGTTAATTACAGTCATAGCATTAATAATCATGGGCATTATAAGTACTCTCATTACAATAAATAGTGGCAGTTATTAGCCAGTTACAAAGCATTATTATTTTTTTTGTATCATTAAGAAGTCATTACTGAAGTGACATACTATTCAGAGCTGATCAGTATTATTCAGAATTCTCTTAAACTAGTAACATTGTTTGGGACTGGTAATACATTTTTTTTGTTAGCAATGCATTGCTTAGGGTAATTATAGGGGAAAGCAAGAGAGAAGAATTTGCTTCTGGGTTATTGGTATAAATGAAAATGTGTAACATCATCCGTCATAAGTCAGCTGTGGCAAGATTATGAAACAAGTAGAGTATATGTAATCACATTCATAGATTTAATGAACAACTGCTTATAGCACATTAATCTCATAAATAATTTCTCCTGCAAAAAATATATAAAAATGGATTATTAAGCTGAAAAGAGAAATGCATTTCATGCTGAAAAGTAGAGAACTTCGAATTAACAGGTAGTGAAATGTGTATAAAAATGTGTTCCATAGCTGTCCTTTCCAAAACATTCAGTCATTATACTGTGCAATATAACACATGCTGTCAAAACGAACTGCAACAAATACTTAAATAACTACATAGCCTAAATATAACTTCAACATTATCCTCATCTGCAAAGAAAAAAACTTCATTATCCATATCATCAAAAACTCCATTATCATCATCACCTGTAAAGAAAAACTTCATTATTCATAGCAGCATATTCTTCATCATTATTCATCAGCATTCATTATCATCTGCGTAAGATCACTTCATTACTCATTACACAACTATTCCTTATCTCTAGCATATTTCATCACTAAAACTAAGATGTGTAGTTCTGTCTGACAGCCTGCATCAATCACCTTGTATTCTGAAAGAAAAAATTAGTTAAGACTGCTATTCTACGATGAGTATAGTATATTCTTGTTAATACTTGTTAATCCTGATCCATTTACTCTTCCTCATAAAGTTATTGCATCTTCTTTCGTTTATTCCGTAGGTGAAATTCCCATTTCTGTTGAATTTATTTCTTACACGCATCATTTCTTTCTGAAATTGATGAACAAAGATTAATGTCTTGCATTTAAATCATATACCCACTAAATAATGACTGGTTTATGGTGACATAATTAAGCATACAGCATAACATGACAGAAAACGTAATATGTCAAAGACATTGACAGTGTTCAGATGCAAAAATGTACACAGAATAGTACAATGCAGCAGCAAAAAACGTAAAACAGTCACGATCTTGAGATGTCATAGGGCAAGAAGAATGTCAAAATCAACTGGTGTGTTATACCTTAACTATTTCACAGTGCATATAAACAAAACTGGAATACAATCATACACACAAAAAAATGGAAAATGTGCACGGTCTGATGTGTAACGACAAGAAGAGCGACCTGCTAACCTTACCTTGCCGGGCACTTGCCAAGAAAAATACGATAATCATCAATAATTAGTCATGTGAATATAATTGCATTAGTAAATGGCATCACAGTGTGTTGAATCATACAGCGTCTTCATTCAATAAAGGGTTTAATATTTGACCAATGGTGGTTGCCTTTCGATTTTCTGGTTCTCAAAGTTTCGACGTGTACCACATTGGGATGAGGAATGCTGCGAATCCGATATGGTCCTGCGTATAGAAGTTCAAATTTACTGCACTTATCTTTTATTCTGTTGGATAAATAGTGTGTACTCACTAATATCTTCTGTCCAACGTAAAAGTCTCGGCGCCTACAAACCTGTTTTTGCTGTCTTCTCCGGCGCTCTGCGGCACGTTTGATGTTGTTCAGCGCAATGTTAATTATTTCATGGTGACGTAGGCGACGACATTTAGGGAAGTTTACTAATTCTTAAATTTTGTTTGGTGGTTCAACGTTTTTCAGTATAACAGACGGAGATAGCATAGTGGATTCATTTGGAATGGAATTAATTACATCTTGGAATGAAAATATGTGTGTGTCCCAATCAATATGTCTTTTGTGGCAGTATATTCTACACAGTTTACCAATTTCTTTCATTAATCTTTCACAGGGGTTCGAAGAAGCATGATACTTGGATATATAGATCGGAGAAATGTTTCTAGCTCGTAACATACGTGTCCATGTAACAGAACGAAATTGTGATCCATTGTCAGAAATTACTTTCAACACATGCCCTACATGAAATAGAAAATGTTTTACAAATGCTTTCGAAACAGTTTTAGCTGTAGCTTTGCGTAACGGAGTGAAAGTAACAAATTTTGAAGTGAGTTCAACAGCAACAAAGATGTAGCAAAAACCTCTGTCAATTCTCGGAATTGGACCAAAAATGTCTACTGCGGCCATATGTCTTAATTTAACAGGTATAATGGGATATAAAGGAGGAATATGTGAAGTGGTGTCTGACTTAGCTTTCTGGCAAATTTTACAAGACGCTAAAACTCGTCCTATACGTTTCTCCATGTTGGTAAAATAACAGTTCTGTCTTAGTATAAGAAAACATTTTCTGGGTCCGTAATGTGCGTAACTTAAATGAGTGTACCAGATTAATTTGTTAACCAGTTCGTCAGGAATGCATAATAACCAGTTGTTGCTGTCAGGATGAGAGCGGCGAAACAGAATGTCATTGCGTACAGTGTAATGGTTTCTAATCGTAACATTATTCCTATCATGCCAAAGGTGTTTAATTTCTTCCCACACGTTGTCTTTATTTTGTTCTTGTGCTATGTCCCGTAATGACGACGAAGTAAAATTTTCAAATGCAACTTGTTGAATGTACATGACACTGAAATTTGCTTTGCAGAAGTTGGTTGCTACGTCTTGCTGATTGTTGCTCAGAGAACGCAATAGTGCGTCTGCTATAACATTTTGTGTGCCGGGAATGTGGAGAATCGTAAAATTAAATTCTTGTAAATAAAGTTTCCATCTACTTAATCTATCGTGTGTGAATTTAGCCGAAAGTAAAAATTGTATCGCTCTGTGGTCTGTGTAGATGGTGGTATGTCTGCCATAAAGAAAGTGCCTAAATCTCGTGAAAGCCCATACAACACACAGTGTCTCCAGTTCTGTAACGGAATAATTTCGTTCAGCAGGTGACAAAATGCGACTTGCAAATACGATGTTTTTAATTACTATTGAACCATCTTCTTCAATTTCCTGGAAAATGTGTACGCCTAAAGCGGTGTTGGAACTGTCAGTGGCAATGGAAAAATTTCTAGTAAGATCTGGGTGCGATAAAAGTGGTGCAGTCAACAAAGCATGTTTCAGGTTCATGAATTCAGAATGTGCTTGCTTATCCCAAGACCAAATACTGTTTTTACCTGTTAATTGGCATAATCTAGGCGTGTCTAAAGCAGAGTGATGAATAAATTTACGAAAAAAGTTAATTAAGCCCAAAAAACTGCGTAATTGTTTTTTCGTTGTAGGAACAGTAATGTCACGTAGAGCTTGAAGTTTTTCCGGATCAGGCGCAATGCCTTCTGCTGAAATTACGTGTCCAAGAAATTTTATAGAAGTTTTGCCAAAGTGCGATTTACTAAGATTAACTGTAAGTCCTTGTGCACGAAAAGTTTGTAACAGTTGTTCAAGAATCAGATTGTGTTCAGACCAGTTAGCTTCTGCGATAAGAATGTCGTCTACATACGTCGTAATTCTGTCCTTAAGTTCTGTCGGAAGTATTGTGTTCAAACCGCGAATAAAAGCTGCAGAAGAAATAGTTAAGCCGAGCGGTAATTTGCAAAATTGATAACAGGCGCCAAAACAGAGAAAAGCTGTATATTTTCTACAGTTCGGATGAAGCTGAATTTGCCAAAATCCCGATTTCAAATCTAATGTGGAATAAATAGCAGTACCATGAAATTTCTGTAAAAGTTCCTCTAAAGTCTGTGGTCGATCTGTTTCATTAATAATAATGTCATTAATGTGACGTGAATCAAGTACAAGGCGAAGTGAGCCATCTTTTTTCTTAACAATATGTAGCGGGTTTATGTACGGACTAACTGCCGGTTCTATAATTCCTTGATCAAGCATATCCTGCAATTCTTTTTTAACCTGTTCTCTGTAGATATATGGAATGGGATAATGCTTTGCTTTAAATGTGTCGCGCTGTTTCACTTGAAATTCATACATAAAGCCGGACATAGTACCAGGAATGTTGTCGAAATCTGGAGCTTGCTGTAAAAGAATTTTGCGTAGTTGCGTGCGTTCGTCGTCTGTATTTGCACTGCTTTGTCTAACTTTATCGGAAATCATCTGCATTACGTCGTAGTCAGTTTCGTCTGGAGTATTATAGTTGTGTACGTACGTATCAGTGAACAATGTGGAATTACAGTCAATGTTACGTGTTGCGGAAATGATCTCTGTGCGGTTTATTGTTTGTTCTTCCGCAGATAGTGAGTGCCGAAATTCTAAAGCAAGTTGTACATTTTCATCCTTTAACATTAAATAAGAATTTTGAAAATCAATAACTGCGTCGTGTTGTACCAAAAAATTCGTACCTAAAATAACGTCTGTTGTCAATAAAGGAACAATCCAAAAATTTGAGTGGAAAGTATGACCTCCAATACAAAATGATAAATGCATCTGTAATTTAACGTCTACTCCTTTACTCGATACTGCTCCTTTCACTTTTTTTTGCCTAAAGGTAACGTCGGATAGGTATTCTCTTTGTTACACTCGTTAAAAGTTTCTTCATTTATTACTGATATAGGTGAACCAGAGTCAATTACTGCTGAAAATTTCGATGAACCAATTTTAATTTCGATGACAGGATGTGAAATAGTTTTCTGAACAAATGGTCTTTCCTGCAGGAGAGTGTCTCTGATATCGTCAAAAGTAATTACATTTTCGTGAACAACATTTTGCGTGTCAGAGGTAGTGCTTGTGTTATTGGAAGATGCGTCCTGTACAGTATCTAGTCAGATTCTGTCTGATGTGTTACTATTTTCAGCTGGATGTTGTGGCATTTCTACTATTTGAACAGTTCTATTACTTCTTCCAGACGTATTACGCTCTGGATGATACCTACTGTCGGGTTCATTCATGAGAATAGGTTCTTGCGGATAATTCTGCTGTTGGTATGACCGACTGTTGTTAGATGTACGCTGAAAATTGTTCTCACTATTTTTACGTCTGTCGTAATAGTCATTCCTATACGGTGCATTACGATAGGAATTGAAACACTGTCTTCTCTGTACGTAGTTTTTCCTTGCTGCCGTGCGTTACTATTTGTTGGATCCGGGACTATACGTGCACGCGGCGGAACATTAAAGCCTGGTTGACCTTGTGCATTCCATTGTTGGTTAGGTATGCTAAGCGGGTGACTTTCATGCTGTTGTAGTGAAAAACGTCTATTGTTACCAAAAATGCGTTTGCTGTTAATTTTACACATACTGATGATTACGATTTTTACCTGTTATTAATATTCTCGTGGTAGTTCTGAAGTGCCTAATGAAAAATTGTCACATTCCGTAAAAATTTGTCTTATCGGGTTTTCTTTAGTCATTTTTCTTAATTCTACATAGAGCAATAGTTAAAGAGCTGTTTTGATAGATATAAAGGATAGTAGAAGAGAAGGCAGCAGTGCAGAAAACTAAAGATGAAACAGCACTACTACAGCTCGGGGCCCTATGCACGCTACGGCACATATTCATTAAAGCGTAATGAATCCCCTGAGGTCTATTACGCATTGCAAATAAATTTTAGCCTTTGCGTTACAGGCAATAGCGGTATAAATTCAAAAGCAAATAGTTGTATCCATGTTAATTCCAATTTCTGCATTATAGGCAATGCTGATGAAAATACAATAGCAAATTGTCGCATCAGGTTCAAAGCTAGCTTCCGCATTACAGGCAATAGCGGTGAAGGTACAAAAATAAATTGTCGTATACAGCTCAAAGCTTGTACCTATGTTCTGTCATTATTAAATTCTTTACATTTTCTTGCGGATAAAAATTGCTCGTAATCTACGTTCTCGTCATTGAATTTGAAAACACGTTCGGGTTTGTGTGTGAATCTGTTTGTCTGTGTCATTTCGTACTTCAAGTTGCGTAGCTTTTCAGATTTTAAGTCGCGTAGCTTTTCGGATTTTAATTCGTGTAGTCTCTGTAAATTGTTCACACTATACACGTTGCGTGACTCTGACAAATGCTCGCAACGTGGCGGGTTCTGTGACGTATTGGTGACTGAAATAATTGTTAATTCTGTTACTTTAATACTTTCGTCAATTTGGTTGTTCTGACGTTCACTTTTATTATTGACTTCCGTATTCAGAGTGTGTGAAACTTCCAGTGATTCGAAATTAAACTCGTCGTGTATCTGTACTGCGTTTTTAGGGCATTGTTCAGTGACTGCATTAATTTCGTGTATCAGTGTTGCGTTTGCTGAACATTGTTCAGTGACTGCATTAATGTCATCTTTATGTGATTCTGTTGTGCCTACACGTGTGCTACTTAATTCTTGTGCAACAGTGCCAACTTCTTCATTACTGTTATTAGCACAAGTCTTAGTATCCACACGTAATTGTCCTCTATTATCATAATATTGCGCGGCAATGGCTTTAATCTGTTCATCAAGCTGTTCATTCCGTTCACTAAGTTGTTTGATTTTTTTATTAATGTTGTCTTGTTCTTCATTCGACTGTTTATACCTTTCATTAATTAGTTTACTTTGTTTGAGATCGTTTTCCAGTTTTTCATTCATTAGTCGTAAAAAAGCCATTACTTGATCCCAGCCATTATTACCTACTCTATTATCTGTACTGTCTGATTGCGTACCTGCAACTGTCGCGCTTTCTGTAACCATTTGGTTATTCTGAGATTTACAAAAAAGTCTGCTTATCGAATGTGTACTGTGCGTCGATATTTCGGAATTAAATGGATCCGTCGTACTTTCAGTAAATTGTCCATTTTCATTAGAAAAATTTGTCTGTACATTATTTGAATTTTCCGAACC
Source organism: Schistocerca americana (assembly GCF_021461395.2). Lineage (NCBI taxonomy): Eukaryota > Metazoa > Arthropoda > Insecta > Orthoptera > Acrididae > Schistocerca > Schistocerca americana. The sequence goes on from NC_060123.1 coordinate 391,981,180, forward strand.
GGGTGTATTAAGCTGGGCAGCGCTCATTTCCATAGTGCGCCCCGCGTCATCAATTGTCGTCAAATCAACAGAAGACACAATCGAGTTCGTTTGTTCATCATTAAGGTCTACATCATTATTAATGGTTGGAACGCACTGATTGTCAGTGAACGCAGGATTGTCGCAATTACTATCGGTCACGTTGTTTAAGTCGGTAATTTCGTTCATAATACCTCGCGATACACTATTCACAGTCTTTCGCGGCATTTTTACAATAGTCAAAATTATTCACAAAATAAATATGCACAATGCAAAAGCAACACACAAATACAACAGAGCAACGAATTGCCGTTGACCTGTAGAAAGAAAGTCACAATATTAGTAAAAGCGTTGCGCCAAATCCTAATTATATCTAAGCAAATAAGAGCAGATATCTGACTGTTTTTCAAAGGTTCTCAACGAAATACGATCCTGGACTGGGTGTCGCCAAGTGTAACCTCCCCACCGAAATTTTATAAATGATATTATTTAAAAATGCTAATGCACATTGTGCTAAGTGTAACCTCCCAGGAAAATTTTGAAACACAATAGTTGAATACAACCTAACGTAAGCTCCCAGCAAATAAATTTAATGACAATAAAAATGAGAATCGCAATCTGACTCAAGTTGTAAGCTGTCACGAAAATGATGAAAAACAATTCAATGCTAATGAGACTTCATTGACAATGTAAACTCAATTAAACCAAAATATCGGTCTTTGGCCCTGTGCAAAAATCAGAATTAATTTCTTACCTCAGTATAACTGCATGTCAAAGTTCTGCTCTTATTGTTGGCCACGGCTTGCAGGAAATGCATTGCAAGTATTATTTTTTTTTAATATTTTTTTTTTTTTGAAATTTAATTGAAACTTTTCTTTAAAGGAAATGGAAGGAAATCGTTCGTTCAATTAAATAGTTCTTTTGTTAAAAATATTGCTTTGAAAACCAAAATTATTATTGGGGCGATTATTGCACAAATTAGTTACAGTTAATTTACATTATTAGCTGAGCGCATTTAAAAATAATATACCTCATCCTGAATCTTGACCAGAGTGCCATGTCGACGCCCGCCGACTCCTCACACACAACTGCACTGGGCTGCTACTACCGACATACTGCTCACTGACTACTGCTCGCAGCTGTACTGCACGACTACTACTGACAGAGTACCGCTCGCAACACTCGTGCGGTCAAGCGCAGACTAGCCACGATAAATGGCTCTCTGGTCAAAGACTCTGCAATGCCTCGCCATCGCTGCCACACAACATACGTGTTTCATAACCCTCCACAGGGGGGGGGGGGGGGGGGGGGGCAAAAATTTGGCAGCGATGGAGAGTGTTTTGGACTTGCCAAGCGCTGCAAAATTTTTTCTTTAATTAATCAACTTGTACAATTTACAGAATATTTAGATACATGAATTAAATGTTGGGCACATGCACCGAGTACAAAACATTTCAGACAATGACAAGATATGAGTACAAAACATACTAGCAAATCGGAAAACTGTATATACAAATTATTTGACAGATAACAAAGTGCACACGCACTGAAAAAATTCTTTATCATTTTCAGAACAAATAAACAGAATGGCAAAAAATCATGATGACAAGTGACATAAGTGTACTCGCACTGGAGTTTAGCAAATCGAAAAAAAATGTATAGCCCATGAACATAAATGATGTTAGCAAAAAATGATTTTCACTATGTAACAAGAATTAGGATAGGAAAGGGAAGGATTGCATCATGGTTGTAGCACTTTAGATTGCACACAGCTGTTCTGAAAGTCCATATCTTTCCACAGAAGTACAACACCAAGTGACACAATTTGAAGTTCTTTTCCCATCAGAATTTATCAGCGTAGCCAAGACACTGAACTGTCGTAGTAATATTCCATGTTTTCATTTTGGCAGTACATTAGGTACACCAAACAGTGGGACCATAATAACGACTTCATCGCTCACGGTGGTGGACAGCATGTCGTGTCAACACCACGCTCTTGCAAGGCACACCAACGTAGAATTAGTGCAAAAACCAAATATAGTGCTGCATGATCATGAGGATGGACAGGACAAATGGATATTGCAGTAATTCAGGGTAGTTAGCTCATAAGGTGAAGGACATTAAGTTACATAATAGGCTTCATTGAGAATTAAAGTAGTAGTTTGCGGCATTCATAGCCCAGTTATTGAACAGTTCTGTACCAAGTATGTAGTATTACAGAATAATGTTCATAAAATTAAATTATTGGCATCATGGGTAATCGTATTACAATAAACAGTGGCAGTCCTTGGCCAGTTACAAAGCATATTTAGTATGACAGAATAATGTTCATCAGAAGTCTTCATTGAAAAGGAGAGTCAATTATTGGCCTAGCATTAACATAATACATTGAGTGACACAAATTATTGGTATTCATTGGCCATTTACCAAAACATGGAAAGTCAACATTGAAAACAAGAGCTAATTAATGGCATAATTAAAAACATAATTCATTTAGTGACGTTAATTATTGGCACTCAGTGGCCAGTTATAGAACATGAAAAGTCATAATTGAAAACAGGAGCTAATAAATGGCATAATTATTAACGTAATTCATTTAGTGACATTAATTATTGGCACTTATTGGCCAGTTACCAAAACACGAAAGGTCATAATTCATTGAATTAGATTAATTATTGGCACTCAGTGGCCAGTAAGTATTGAATAGTATAAAACATTGTTCATCATTCAGTATTATTCAGAACTTTCTTAAATGAGTAGCATTATTTGAAACTGGTGATACACACCATTAAGAAGTCATGATTAAAAATCAGTTAATTACAGTCATAGCATTAATAATCATGGGCATTATAAGTACTCTCATTACAATAAATAGTGGCAGTTATTAGCCAGTTACAAAGCATTATTATTTTTTTTGTATCATTAAGAAGTCATTACTGAAGTGACATACTATTCAGAGCTGATCAGTATTATTCAGAATTCTCTTAAACTAGTAACATTGTTTGGGACTGGTAATACATTTTTTTTGTTAGCAATGCATTGCTTAGGGTAATTATAGGGGAAAGCAAGAGAGAAGAATTTGCTTCTGGGTTATTGGTATAAATGAAAATGTGTAACATCATCCGTCATAAGTCAGCTGTGGCAAGATTATGAAACAAGTAGAGTATATGTAATCACATTCATAGATTTAATGAACAACTGCTTATAGCACATTAATCTCATAAATAATTTCTCCTGCAAAAAATATATAAAAATGGATTATTAAGCTGAAAAGAGAAATGCATTTCATGCTGAAAAGTAGAGAACTTCGAATTAACAGGTAGTGAAATGTGTATAAAAATGTGTTCCATAGCTGTCCTTTCCAAAACATTCAGTCATTATACTGTGCAATATAACACATGCTGTCAAAACGAACTGCAACAAATACTTAAATAACTACATAGCCTAAATATAACTTCAACATTATCCTCATCTGCAAAGAAAAAAACTTCATTATCCATATCATCAAAAACTCCATTATCATCATCACCTGTAAAGAAAAACTTCATTATTCATAGCAGCATATTCTTCATCATTATTCATCAGCATTCATTATCATCTGCGTAAGATCACTTCATTACTCATTACACAACTATTCCTTATCTCTAGCATATTTCATCACTAAAACTAAGATGTGTAGTTCTGTCTGACAGCCTGCATCAATCACCTTGTATTCTGAAAGAAAAAATTAGTTAAGACTGCTATTCTACGATGAGTATAGTATATTCTTGTTAATACTTGTTAATCCTGATCCATTTACTCTTCCTCATAAAGTTATTGCATCTTCTTTCGTTTATTCCGTAGGTGAAATTCCCATTTCTGTTGAATTTATTTCTTACACGCATCATTTCTTTCTGAAATTGATGAACAAAGATTAATGTCTTGCATTTAAATCATATACCCACTAAATAATGACTGGTTTATGGTGACATAATTAAGCATACAGCATAACATGACAGAAAACGTAATATGTCAAAGACATTGACAGTGTTCAGATGCAAAAATGTACACAGAATAGTACAATGCAGCAGCAAAAAACGTAAAACAGTCACGATCTTGAGATGTCATAGGGCAAGAAGAATGTCAAAATCAACTGGTGTGTTATACCTTAACTATTTCACAGTGCATATAAACAAAACTGGAATACAATCATACACACAAAAAAATGGAAAATGTGCACGGTCTGATGTGTAACGACAAGAAGAGCGACCTGCTAACCTTACCTTGCCGGGCACTTGCCAAGAAAAATACGATAATCATCAATAATTAGTCATGTGAATATAATTGCATTAGTAAATGGCATCACAGTGTGTTGAATCATACAGCGTCTTCATTCAATAAAGGGTTTAATATTTGACCAATGGTGGTTGCCTTTCGATTTTCTGGTTCTCAAAGTTTCGACGTGTACCACATTGGGATGAGGAATGCTGCGAATCCGATATGGTCCTGCGTATAGAAGTTCAAATTTACTGCACTTATCTTTTATTCTGTTGGATAAATAGTGTGTACTCACTAATATCTTCTGTCCAACGTAAAAGTCTCGGCGCCTACAAACCTGTTTTTGCTGTCTTCTCCGGCGCTCTGCGGCACGTTTGATGTTGTTCAGCGCAATGTTAATTATTTCATGGTGACGTAGGCGACGACATTTAGGGAAGTTTACTAATTCTTAAATTTTGTTTGGTGGTTCAACGTTTTTCAGTATAACAGACGGAGATAGCATAGTGGATTCATTTGGAATGGAATTAATTACATCTTGGAATGAAAATATGTGTGTGTCCCAATCAATATGTCTTTTGTGGCAGTATATTCTACACAGTTTACCAATTTCTTTCATTAATCTTTCACAGGGGTTCGAAGAAGCATGATACTTGGATATATAGATCGGAGAAATGTTTCTAGCTCGTAACATACGTGTCCATGTAACAGAACGAAATTGTGATCCATTGTCAGAAATTACTTTCAACACATGCCCTACATGAAATAGAAAATGTTTTACAAATGCTTTCGAAACAGTTTTAGCTGTAGCTTTGCGTAACGGAGTGAAAGTAACAAATTTTGAAGTGAGTTCAACAGCAACAAAGATGTAGCAAAAACCTCTGTCAATTCTCGGAATTGGACCAAAAATGTCTACTGCGGCCATATGTCTTAATTTAACAGGTATAATGGGATATAAAGGAGGAATATGTGAAGTGGTGTCTGACTTAGCTTTCTGGCAAATTTTACAAGACGCTAAAACTCGTCCTATACGTTTCTCCATGTTGGTAAAATAACAGTTCTGTCTTAGTATAAGAAAACATTTTCTGGGTCCGTAATGTGCGTAACTTAAATGAGTGTACCAGATTAATTTGTTAACCAGTTCGTCAGGAATGCATAATAACCAGTTGTTGCTGTCAGGATGAGAGCGGCGAAACAGAATGTCATTGCGTACAGTGTAATGGTTTCTAATCGTAACATTATTCCTATCATGCCAAAGGTGTTTAATTTCTTCCCACACGTTGTCTTTATTTTGTTCTTGTGCTATGTCCCGTAATGACGACGAAGTAAAATTTTCAAATGCAACTTGTTGAATGTACATGACACTGAAATTTGCTTTGCAGAAGTTGGTTGCTACGTCTTGCTGATTGTTGCTCAGAGAACGCAATAGTGCGTCTGCTATAACATTTTGTGTGCCGGGAATGTGGAGAATCGTAAAATTAAATTCTTGTAAATAAAGTTTCCATCTACTTAATCTATCGTGTGTGAATTTAGCCGAAAGTAAAAATTGTATCGCTCTGTGGTCTGTGTAGATGGTGGTATGTCTGCCATAAAGAAAGTGCCTAAATCTCGTGAAAGCCCATACAACACACAGTGTCTCCAGTTCTGTAACGGAATAATTTCGTTCAGCAGGTGACAAAATGCGACTTGCAAATACGATGTTTTTAATTACTATTGAACCATCTTCTTCAATTTCCTGGAAAATGTGTACGCCTAAAGCGGTGTTGGAACTGTCAGTGGCAATGGAAAAATTTCTAGTAAGATCTGGGTGCGATAAAAGTGGTGCAGTCAACAAAGCATGTTTCAGGTTCATGAATTCAGAATGTGCTTGCTTATCCCAAGACCAAATACTGTTTTTACCTGTTAATTGGCATAATCTAGGCGTGTCTAAAGCAGAGTGATGAATAAATTTACGAAAAAAGTTAATTAAGCCCAAAAAACTGCGTAATTGTTTTTTCGTTGTAGGAACAGTAATGTCACGTAGAGCTTGAAGTTTTTCCGGATCAGGCGCAATGCCTTCTGCTGAAATTACGTGTCCAAGAAATTTTATAGAAGTTTTGCCAAAGTGCGATTTACTAAGATTAACTGTAAGTCCTTGTGCACGAAAAGTTTGTAACAGTTGTTCAAGAATCAGATTGTGTTCAGACCAGTTAGCTTCTGCGATAAGAATGTCGTCTACATACGTCGTAATTCTGTCCTTAAGTTCTGTCGGAAGTATTGTGTTCAAACCGCGAATAAAAGCTGCAGAAGAAATAGTTAAGCCGAGCGGTAATTTGCAAAATTGATAACAGGTGCCAAAACAGAGAAAAGCTGTATATTTTCTACAGTTCGGATGAAGCTGAATTTGCCAAAATCCCGATTTCAAATCTAATGTGGAATAAATAGCAGTACCATGAAATTTCTGTAAAAGTTCCTCTAAAGTCTGTGGTCGATCTGTTTCATTAATAATAATGTCATTAATGTGACGTGAATCAAGTACAAGGCGAAGTGAGCCATCTTTTTTCTTAACAATATGTAGCGGGTTTATGTACGGACTAACTGCCGGTTCTATAATTCCTTGATCAAGCATATCCTGCAATTCTTTTTTAACCTGTTCTCTGTAGATATATGGAATGGGATAATGCTTTGCTTTAAATGTGTCGCGCTGTTTCACTTGAAATTCATACATAAAGCCGGACATAGTACCAGGAATGTTGTCGAAATCTGGAGCTTGCTGTAAAAGAATTTTGCGTAGTTGCGTGCGTTCGTCGTCTGTATTTGCACTGCTTTGTCTAACTTTATCGGAAATCATCTGCATTACGTCGTAGTCAGTTTCGTCTGGAGTATTATAGTTGTGTACGTACGTATCAGTGAACAATGTGGAATTACAGTCAATGTTACGTGTTGCGGAAATGATCTCTGTGCGGTTTATTGTTTGTTCTTCCGCAGATAGTGAGTGCCGAAATTCTAAAGCAAGTTGTACATTTTCATCCTTTAACATTAAATAAGAATTTTGAAAATCAATAACTGCGTCGTGTTGTACCAAAAAATTCGTACCTAAAATAACGTCTGTTGTCAATAAAGGAACAATCCAAAAATTTGAGTGGAAAGTATGACCTCCAATACAAAATGATAAATGCATCTGTAATTTAACGTCTACTCCTTTACTCGATACTGCTCCTTTCACTTTTTTTTGCCTAAAGGTAACGTCGGATAGGTATTCTCTTTGTTACACTCGTTAAAAGTTTCTTCATTTATTACTGATATAGGTGAACCAGAGTCAATTACTGCTGAAAATTTCGATGAACCAATTTTAATTTCGATGACAGGATGTGAAATAGTTTTCTGAACAAATGGTCTTTCCTGCAGGAGAGTGTCTCTGATATCGTCAAAAGTAATTACATTTTCGTGAACAACATTTTGCGTGTCAGAGGTAGTGCTTGTGTTATTGGAAGATGCGTCCTGTACAGTATCTAGTCAGATTCTGTCTGATGTGTTACTATTTTCAGCTGGATGTTGTGGCATTTCTACTATTTGAACAGTTCTATTACTTCTTCCAGACGTATTACGCTCTGGATGATACCTACTGTCGGGTTCATTCATGAGAATAGGTTCTTGCGGATAATTCTGCTGTTGGTATGACCGACTGTTGTTAGATGTACGCTGAAAATTGTTCTCACTATTTTTACGTCTGTCGTAATAGTCATTCCTATACGGTGCATTACGATAGGAATTGAAACACTGTCTTCTCTGTACGTAGTTTTTCCTTGCTGCCGTGCGTTACTATTTGTTGGATCCGGGACTATACGTGCACGCGGCGGAACATTAAAGCCTGGTTGACCTTGTGCATTCCATTGTTGGTTAGGTATGCTAAGCGGGTGACTTTCATGCTGTTGTAGTGAAAAACGTCTATTGTTACCAAAAATGCGTTTGCTGTTAATTTTACACATACTGATGATTACGATTTTTACCTGTTATTAATATTCTCGTGGTAGTTCTGAAGTGCCTAATGAAAAATTGTCACATTCCGTAAAAATTTGTCTTATCGGGTTTTCTTTAGTCATTTTTCTTAATTCTACATAGAGCAATAGTTAAAGAGCTGTTTTGATAGATATAAAGGATAGTAGAAGAGAAGGCAGCAGTGCAGAAAACTAAAGATGAAACAGCACTACTACAGCTCGGGGCCCTATGCACGCTACGGCACATATTCATTAAAGCGTAATGAATCCCCTGAGGTCTATTACGCATTGCAAATAAATTTTAGCCTTTGCGTTACAGGCAATAGCGGTATAAATTCAAAAGCAAATAGTTGTATCCATGTTAATTCCAATTTCTGCATTATAGGCAATGCTGATGAAAATACAATAGCAAATTGTCGCATCAGGTTCAAAGCTAGCTTCCGCATTACAGGCAATAGCGGTGAAGGTACAAAAATAAATTGTCGTATACAGCTCAAAGCTTGTACCTATGTTCTGTCATTATTAAATTCTTTACATTTTCTTGCGGATAAAAATTGCTCGTAATCTACGTTCTCGTCATTGAATTTGAAAACACGTTCGGGTTTGTGTGTGAATCTGTTTGTCTGTGTCATTTCGTACTTCAAGTTGCGTAGCTTTTCAGATTTTAAGTCGCGTAGCTTTTCGGATTTTAATTCGCGTAGTCTCTGTAAATTGTTCACACTATACACGTTGCGTGACTCTGACAAATGCTCGCAACGTGGCGGGTTCTGTGACGTATTGGTGACTGAAATAATTGTTAATTCTGTTACTTTAATACTTTCGTCAATTTGGTTGTTCTGACGTTCACTTTTATTATTGACTTCCGTATTCAGAGTGTGTGAAACTTCCAGTGATTCGAAATTAAACTCGTCGTGTATCTGTACTGCGTTTTTAGGGCATTGTTCAGTGACTGCATTAATTTCGTGTATCAGTGTTGCGTTTGCTGAACATTGTTCAGTGACTGCATTAATGTCATCTTTATGTGATTCTGTTGTGCCTACACGTGTGCTACTTAATTCTTGTGCAACAGTGCCAACTTCTTCATTACTGTTATTAGCACAAGTCTTAGTATCCACACGTAATTGTCCTCTATTATCATAATATTGCGCGGCAATGGCTTTAATCTGTTCATCAAGCTGTTCATTCCGTTCACTAAGTTGTTTGATTTTTTTATTAATGTTGTCTTGTTCTTCATTCGACTGTTTATACCTTTCATTAATTAGTTTACTTTGTTTGAGATCGTTTTCCAGTTTTTCATTCATTAGTCGTAAAAAAGCCATTACTTGATCCCAGCCATTATTACCTACTCTATTATCTGTACTGTCTGATTGCGTACCTGCAACTGTCGCGCTTTCTGTAACCATTTGGTTATTCTGAGATTTACAAAAAAGTCTGCTTATCGAATGTGTACTGTGCGTCGATATTTCGGAATTAAATGGATCCGTCGTACTTTCAGTAAATTGTCCATTTTCATTAGAAAAATTTGTCTGTACATTATTTGAATTTTCCGAACCGGGTGTATTAAGCTGGGCAGCGCTCATTTCCATAGTGCGCCCCGCGTCATCAATTGTCAAATCAACAGAAGACACAATCGAGTTCGTTTGTTCATCATTAAGGTCTACATCATTATTAATGGTTGGAACGCACTGATTGTCAGTGAACGCAGGATTGTCACAATTACTATCGGTCACGTTGTTTAAGTCGGTAATTTCGTTCATAATACCTCGCGATACACTATTCACAGTCTTTCGCGGCATTTTTACAATAGTCAAAATTATTCACAAAATAAATATGCACAATGCAAAAGCAACACACAAATACAACAGAGCAACGAATTGCCGTTGACCTGTAGAAAGAAAGTCACAATATTAGTAAAAGCGTTGCGCCAAATCCTAATTATATCTAAGCAAATAAGAGCAGATATCTGACTGTTTTTCAAAGGTTCTCAACGAAATACGATCCTGGACTGGGTGTCGCCAAGTGTAACCTCCCCACCGAAATTTTATAAATGATATTATTTAAAAATGCTAATGCACATTGTGCTAAGTGTAACCTCCCAGGAAAATTTTGAAACACAATAGTTGAATACAACCTAACGTAAGCTCCCAGCAAATAAATTTAATGACAATAAAAATGAGAATCGCAATCTGACTCAAGTTGTAAGCTGTCACGAAAATGATGAAAAACAATTCAATGCTAATGAGACTTCATTGACAATGTAAACTCAATTAAACCAAAATATCGGTCTTTGGCCCTGTGCAAAAATCAGAATTAATTTCTTACCTCAGTATAACTGCATGTCAAAGTTCTGCTCTTATTGTTGGCCACGGCTTGGAGGAAATGCATTGCAAGTATTATTTTTTTTTAATATTTTTTTTTTTTTTTGAAATTTAATTGAAACTTTTCTTTAAAGGAAATGGAAGGAAATCGTTCGTTCAATTAAATAGTTCTTTTGTTAAAAATATTGCTTTGAAAACCAAAATTATTATTGGGGCGATTATTGCACAAATTAGTTACAGTTAATTTACATTATTAGCTGAGCGCATTTAAAAATAATATACCTCATCCTGAATCTTGACCAGAGTGCCATGTCGACGCCCGCCGACTCCTCACACACAACTGCACTGGGCTGCTACTACCGACATACTGCTCACTGACTACTGCTCGCAGCTGTACTGCACGACTACTACTGACAGAGTACCGCTCGCAACACTCGTGCGGTCAAGCGCAGACTAGCCACGATAAATGGCTCTCTGGTCAAAGACTCTGCAATGCCTCGCCATCGCTGCCACACAACATACGTGTTTCATAACCCTCCACAGGGGGGGGGGGGGGGGCAAAAATTTGGCAGCGATGGAGAGTGTTTTGGACTTGCCAAGCGCTGCAAAATTTTTTCTTTAATTAATCAACTTACAGAATATTTAGATACATGAATTAAATGTTGGGCACATGCACCGAGTACAAAACATTTCAGACAATGACAAGATATGAGTACAAAACATACTAGCAAATCGGAAAACTGTATATACAAATTATTTGACAGATAACAAAGTGCACACGCACTGAAAAAATTCTTTATCATTTTCAGAACAAATAAACAGAATGGCAAAAAATCATGATGACAAGTGACATAAGTGTACTCGCACTGGAGTTTAGCAAATCGAAAAAAAATGTATAGCCCATGAACATAAATGATGTTAGCAAAAAATGATTTTCACTATGTAACAAGAATTAGGATAGGAAAGGGAAGGATTGCATCATGGTTGTAGCACTTTAGATTGCACACAGCTGTTCTGAAAGTCCATATCTTTCCACAGAAGTACAACACCAAGTGACACAATTTGAAGTTCTTTTCCCATCAGAATTTATCAGCGTAGCCAAGACACTGAACTGTCGTAGTAATATTCCATGTTTTCATTTTGGCAGTACATTAGGTACACCAAACAGTGGGACCATAATAACGACTTCATCGCTCACGGTGGTGGACAGCATGTCGTGTCAACACCACGCTCTTGCAAGGCACACCAACGTAGAATTAGTGCAAAAACCAAATATAGTGCTGCATGATCATGAGGATGGACAGGACAAATGGATATTGCAGTAATTCAGGGTAGTTAGCTCATAAGGTGAAGGACATTAAGTTACATAATAGGCTTCATTGAGAATTAAAGTAGTAGTTTGCGGCATTCATAGCCCAGTTATTGAACAGTTCTGTACCAAGTATGTAGTATTACAGAATAATGTTCATAAAATTAAATTATTGGCATCATGGGTAATCGTATTACAATAAACAGTGGCAGTCCTTGGCCAGTTACAAAGCATATTTAGTATGACAGAATAATGTTCATCAGAAGTCTTCATTGAAAAGGAGAGTCAATTATTGGCCTAGCATTAACATAATACATTGAGTGACACAAATTATTGGTATTCATTGGCCATTTACCAAAACATGGAAAGTCAACATTGAAAACAAGAGCTAATTAATGGCATAATTAAAAACATAATTCATTTAGTGACGTTAATTATTGGCACTCAGTGGCCAGTTATAGAACATGAAAAGTCATAATTGAAAACAGGAGCTAATAAATGGCATAATTATTAACGTAATTCATTTAGTGACATTAATTATTGGCACTTATTGGCCAGTTACCAAAACACGAAAGGTCATAATTCATTGAATTAGATTAATTATTGGCACTCAGTGGCCAGTAAGTATTGAATAGTATAAAACATTGTTCATCATTCAGTATTATTCAGAACTTTCTTAAATGAGTAGCATTATTTGAAACTGGTGATACACACCATTAAGAAGTCATGATTAAAAATCAGTTAATTACAGTCATAGCATTAATAATCATGGGCATTATAAGTACTCTCATTACAATAAATAGTGGCAGTTATTAGCCAGTTACAAAGCATTATTTTTTTTTTTGTATCATTAAGAAGTCATTACTGAAGTGACATACTATTCAGAGCTGATCAGTATTATTCAGAATTCTCTTAAACTAGTAACATTGTTTGGGACTGGTAATACATTTTTTTTGTTAGCAATGCATTGCTTAGGGTAATTATAGGGGAAAGCAAGAGAGAAGAATTTGCTTCTGGGTTATTGGTATAAATGAAAATGTGTAACATCATCCGTCATAAGTCAGCTGTGGCAAGATTATGAAACAAGTAGAGTATATGTAATCACATTCATAGATTTAATGAACAACTGCTTATAGCACATTAATCTCATAAATAATTTCTCCTGCAAAAAATATATAAAAATGGATTATTAAGCTGAAAAGAGAAATGCATTTCATGCTGAAAAGTAGAGAACTTCGAATTAACAGGTAGTGAAATGTGTATAAAAATGTGTTCCATAGCTGTCCTTTCCAAAACATTCAGTCATTATACTGTGCAATATAACACATGCTGTCAAAACGAACTGCAACAAATACTTAAATAACTACATAGCCTAAATATAACTTCAACATTATCCTCATCTGCAAAGAAAAAAACTTCATTATCCATATCATCAAAAACTCCATTATCATCATCACCTGTAAAGAAAAACTTCATTATTCATAGCAGCATATTCTTCATCATTATTCATCAGCATTCATTATCATCTGCGTAAGATCACTTCATTACTCATTACACAACTATTCCTTATCTCTAGCATATTTCATCACTAAAACTAAGATGTGTAGTTCTGTCTGACAGCCTGCATCAATCACCTTGTATTCTGAAAGAAAAAATTAGTTAAGACTGCTATTCTACGATGAGTATAGTATATTCTTGTTAATACTTGTTAATCCTGATCCATTTACTCTTCCTCATAAAGTTATTGCATCTTCTTTCGTTTATTCCGTAGGTGAAATTCCCATTTCTGTTGAATTTATTTCTTACACGCATCATTTCTTTCTGAAATTGATGAACAAAGATTAATGTCTTGCATTTAAATCATATACCCACTAAATAATGACTGGTTTATGGTGACATAATTAAGCATACAGCATAACATGACAGAAAACGTAATATGTCAAAGACATTGACAGTGTTCAGATGCAAAAATGTACACAGAATAGTACAATGCAGCAGCAAAAAACGTAAAACAGTCACGATCTTGAGATGTCATAGGGCAAGAAGAATGTCAAAATCAACTGGTGTGTTATACCTTAACTATTTCACAGTGCATATAAACAAAACTGGAATACAATCATACACACAAAAAAATGGAAAATGTGCACGGTCTGATGTGTAACGACAAGAAGAGCGACCTGCTAACCTTACCTTGCCGGGCACTTGCCAAGAAAAATACGATAATCATCAATAATTAGTCATGTGAATATAATTGCATTAGTAAATGGCATCACAGTGTGTTGAATCATACAGCGTCTTCATTCAATAAAGGGTTTAATATTTGACCAATGGTGGTTGCCTTTCGATTTTCTGGTTCTCAAAGTTTCGACGTGTACCACATTGGGATGAGGAATGCTGCGAATCCGATATGGTCCTGCGTATAGAAGTTCAAATTTACTGCACTTATCTTTTATTCTGTTGGATAAATAGTGTGTACTCACTAATATCTTCTGTCCAACGTAAAAGTCTCGGCGCCTACAAACCTGTTTTTGCTGTCTTCTCCGGCGCTCTGCGGCACGTTTGATGTTGTTCAGCGCAATGTTAATTATTTCATGGTGACGTAGGCGACGACATTTAGGGAAGTTTACTAATTCTTAAATTTTGTTTGGTGGTTCAACGTTTTTCAGTATAACAGACGGAGATAGCATAGTGGATTCATTTGGAATGGAATTAATTACATCTTGGAATGAAAATATGTGTGTGTCCCAATCAATATGTCTTTTGTGGCAGTATATTCTACACAGTTTACCAATTTCTTTCATTAATCTTTCACAGGGGTTCGAAGAAGCATGATACTTGGATATATAGATCGGAGAAATGTTTCTAGCTCGTAACATACGTGTCCATGTAACAGAACGAAATTGTGATCCATTGTCAGAAATTACTTTCAACACATGCCCTACATGAAATAGAAAATGTTTTACAAATGCTTTCGAAACAGTTTTAGCTGTAGCTTTGCGTAACGGAGTGAAAGTAACAAATTTTGAAGTGAGTTCAACAGCAACAAAGATGTAGCAAAAACCTCTGTCAATTCTCGGAATTGGACCAAAAATGTCTACTGCGGCCATATGTCTTAATTTAACAGGTATAATGGGATATAAAGGAGGAATATGTGAAGTGGTGTCTGACTTAGCTTTCTGGCAAATTTTACAAGACGCTAAAACTCGTCCTATACGTTTCTCCATGTTGGTAAAATAACAGTTCTGTCTTAGTATAAGAAAACATTTTCTGGGTCCGTAATGTGCGTAACTTAAATGAGTGTACCAGATTAATTTGTTAACCAGTTCGTCAGGAATGCATAATAACCAGTTGTTGCTGTCAGGATGAGAGCGGCGAAACAGAATGTCATTGCGTACAGTGTAATGGTTTCTAATCGTAACATTATTCCTATCATGCCAAAGGTGTTTAATTTCTTCCCACACGTTGTCTTTATTTTGTTCTTGTGCTATGTCCCGTAATGACGACGAAGTAAAATTTTCAAATGCAACTTGTTGAATGTACATGACACTGAAATTTGCTTTGCAGAAGTTGGTTGCTACGTCTTGCTGATTGTTGCTCAGAGAACGCAATAGTGCGTCTGCTATAACATTTTGTGTGCCGGGAATGTGGAGAATCGTAAAATTAAATTCTTGTAAATAAAGTTTCCATCTACTTAATCTATCGTGTGTGAATTTAGCCGAAAGTAAAAATTGTATCGCTCTGTGGTCTGTGTAGATGGTGGTATGTCTGCCATAAAGAAAGTGCCTAAATCTCGTGAAAGCCCATACAACACACAGTGTCTCCAGTTCTGTAACGGAATAATTTCGTTCAGCAGGTGACAAAATGCGACTTGCAAATACGATGTTTTTAATTACTATTGAACCATCTTCTTCAATTTCCTGGAAAATGTGTACGCCTAAAGCGGTGTTGGAACTGTCAGTGGCAATGGAAAAATTTCTAGTAAGATCTGGGTGCGATAAAAGTGGTGCAGTCAACAAAGCATGTTTCAGGTTCATGAATTCAGAATGTGCTTGCTTATCCCAAGACCAAATACTGTTTTTACCTGTTAATTGGCATAATCTAGGCGTGTCTAAAGCAGAGTGATGAATAAATTTACGAAAAAAGTTAATTAAGCCCAAAAAACTGCGTAATTGTTTTTTCGTTGTAGGAACAGTAATGTCACGTAGAGCTTGAAGTTTTTCCGGATCAGGCGCAATGCCTTCTGCTGAAATTACGTGTCCAAGAAATTTTATAGAAGTTTTGCCAAAGTGCGATTTACTAAGATTAACTGTAAGTCCTTGTGCACGAAAAGTTTGTAACAGTTGTTCAAGAATCAGATTGTGTTCAGACCAGTTAGCTTCTGCGATAAGAATGTCGTCTACATACGTCGTAATTCTGTCCTTAAGTTCTGTCGGAAGTATTGTGTTCAAACCGCGAATAAAAGCTGCAGAAGAAATAGTTAAGCCGAGCGGTAATTTGCAAAATTGATAACAGGCGCCAAAACAGAGAAAAGCTGTATATTTTCTACAGTTCGGATGAAGCTGAATTTGCCAAAATCCCGATTTCAAATCTAATGTGGAATAAATAGCAGTACCATGAAATTTCTGTAAAAGTTCCTCTAAAGTCTGTGGTCGATCTGTTTCATTAATAATAATGTCATTAATGTGACGTGAATCAAGTACAAGGCGAAGTGAGCCATCTTTTTTCTTAACAATATGTAGCGGGTTTATGTACGGACTAACTGCCGGTTCTATAATTCCTTGATCAAGCATATCCTGCAATTCTTTTTTAACCTGTTCTCTGTAGATATATGGAATGGGATAATGCTTTGCTTTAAATGTGTCGCGCTGTTTCACTTGAAATTCATACATAAAGCCGGACATAGTACCAGGAATGTTGTCGAAATCTGGAGCTTGCTGTAAAAGAATTTTGCGTAGTTGCGTGCGTTCGTCGTCTGTATTTGCACTGCTTTGTCTAACTTTATCGGAAATCATCTGCATTACGTCGTAGTCAGTTTCGTCTGGAGTATTATAGTTGTGTACGTACGTATCAGTGAACAATGTGGAATTACAGTCAATGTTACGTGTTGCGGAAATGATCTCTGTGCGGTTTATTGTTTGTTCTTCCGCAGATAGTGAGTGCCGAAATTCTAAAGCAAGTTGTACATTTTCATCCTTTAACATTAAATAAGAATTTTGAAAATCAATAACTGCGTCGTGTTGTACCAAAAAATTCGTACCTAAAATAACGTCTGTTGTCAATAAAGGAACAATCCAAAAATTTGAGTGGAAAGTATGACCTCCAATACAAAATGATAAATGCATCTGTAATTTAACGTCTACTCCTTTACTCGATACTGCTCCTTTCACTTTTTTTTGCCTAAAGGTAACGTCGGATAGGTATTCTCTTTGTTACACTCGTTAAAAGTTTCTTCATTTATTACTGATATAGGTGAACCAGAGTCAATTACTGCTGAAAATTTCGATGAACCAATTTTAATTTCGATGACAGGATGTGAAATAGTTTTCTGAACAAATGGTCTTTCCTGCAGGAGAGTGTCTCTGATATCGTCAAAAGTAATTACATTTTCGTGAACAACATTTTGCGTGTCAGAGGTAGTGCTTGTGTTATTGGAAGATGCGTCCTGTACAGTATCTAGTCAGATTCTGTCTGATGTGTTACTATTTTCAGCTGGATGTTGTGGCATTTCTACTATTTGAACAGTTCTATTACTTCTTCCAGACGTATTACGCTCTGGATGATACCTACTGTCGGGTTCATTCATGAGAATAGGTTCTTGCGGATAATTCTGCTGTTGGTATGACCGACTGTTGTTAGATGTACGCTGAAAATTGTTCTCACTATTTTTACGTCTGTCGTAATAGTCATTCCTATACGGTGCATTACGATAGGAATTGAAACACTGTCTTCTCTGTACGTAGTTTTTCCTTGCTGCCGTGCGTTACTATTTGTTGGATCCGGGACTATACGTGCACGCGGCGGAACATTAAAGCCTGGTTGACCTTGTGCATTCCATTGTTGGTTAGGTATGCTAAGCGGGTGACTTTCATGCTGTTGTAGTGAAAAACGTCTATTGTTACCAAAAATGCGTTTGCTGTTAATTTTACACATACTGATGATTACGATTTTTACCTGTTATTAATATTCTCGTGGTAGTTCTGAAGTGCCTAATGAAAAATTGTCACATTCCGTAAAAATTTGTCTTATCGGGTTTTCTTTAGTCATTTTTCTTAATTCTACATAGAGCAATAGTTAAAGAGCTGTTTTGATAGATATAAAGGATAGTAGAAGAGAAGGCAGCAGTGCAGAAAACTAAAGATGAAACAGCACTACTACAGCTCGGGGCCCTATGCACGCTACGGCACATATTCATTAAAGCGTAATGAATCCCCTGAGGTCTATTACGCATTGCAAATAAATTTTAGCCTTTGCGTTACAGGCAATAGCGGTATAAATTCAAAAGCAAATAGTTGTATCCATGTTAATTCCAATTTCTGCATTATAGGCAATGCTGATGAAAATACAATAGCAAATTGTCGCATCAGGTTCAAAGCTAGCTTCCGCATTACAGGCAATAGCGGTGAAGGTACAAAAATAAATTGTCGTATACAGCTCAAAGCTTGTACCTATGTTCTGTCATTATTAAATTCTTTACATTTTCTTGCGGATAAAAATTGCTCGTAATCTACGTTCTCGTCATTGAATTTGAAAACACGTTCGGGTTTGTGTGTGAATCTGTTTGTCTGTGTCATTTCGTACTTCAAGTTGCGTAGCTTTTCAGATTTTAAGTCGCGTAGCTTTTCGGATTTTAATTCGCGTAGTCTCTGTAAATTGTTCACACTATACACGTTGCGTGACTCTGACAAATGCTCGCAACGTGGCGGGTTCTGTGACGTATTGGTGACTGAAATAATTGTTAATTCTGTTACTTTAATACTTTCGTCAATTTGGTTGTTCTGACGTTCACTTTTATTATTGACTTCCGTATTCAGAGTGTGTGAAACTTCCAGTGATTCGAAATTAAACTCGTCGTGTATCTGTACTGCGTTTTTAGGGCATTGTTCAGTGACTGCATTAATTTCGTGTATCAGTGTTGCGTTTGCTGAACATTGTTCAGTGACTGCATTAATGTCATCTTTATGTGATTCTGTTGTGCCTACACGTGTGCTACTTAATTCTTGTGCAACAGTGCCAACTTCTTCATTACTGTTATTAGCACAAGTCTTAGTATCCACACGTAATTGTCCTCTATTATCATAATATTGCGCGGCAATGGCTTTAATCTGTTCATCAAGCTGTTCATTCCGTTCACTAAGTTGTTTGATTTTTTTATTAATGTTGTCTTGTCAGAGACTCTGCAATGGCTCGCCATCGCCGCCACACAACATACGTGTTTCAAGGCAAATTATAAAATGGTTCCTTTAAAAGGGCACAGTCGATTTCCTTCTCCCTGGTACTCTAATCTGAGCTTGTGCTCCGTCTCTTCAAATGGTTCAAATGGCTCTGAGCACTGTGGGACTCGACATCTGTGGTCATAAGTCCCCTAGAACTTAGAACTACTTAAACCTAAGGACATCACACACATCCATGCCCGAGGCAGGATTCGAACCTGCCACCGTAGCAGTCGCGCGGTTCCTGACTGAGCGCCTAGAACCGCTAGACCACCGCGGCCGGCGCTCCGTCTAAAATGACCTCGTTGTCGACGGGACCCCAAACACTAATCTCCTCCGTGTCCTCCTCCTTCAGGGCACTCTGACTGTAAATGTATATACTTGAAATGAAATTTTCAGCACACCTAAAACATTCTGTCCGTGAGGATGGTTCCAGCGCTGACGGGCTGCAAGTTTTAATTGATTCCAAACGTGATCAATCGATTACATGTAAGCAGATACTGCGTGCCATACTATCCTGGTTATTCCCGTTTCTCAGAGCAAAGTGTTAGAAGACGCTCACGAAGTGAGTGCGATTAACGCATGCATTATCGCCGTGAGGGAAGAAGCAGTTGCCAAAACAATTACTGAAACAAAAGAATGCATTTTTCGTTGTAGGCTGTAACGTGCTGCATTAAAATCATGTTGTTAGCTAATTTCGGGCGTGAGCCATTATCGAGCACAACTGCCATGTCATGTGCTACATATCGTGCTCATTACATTCTTTTATGTCATATAAATAAATAAAAAGTCATACTCCATCATATACTTTAAGCACTTAGGATATGCTACAAGGAGTACAACTTCTTTGTTATGTATATGACGTAAAAGAAAGTGATGAGCACGACATGACTTAGCAGATGTGCTCGACAATGGTTTACAACAGAAATTAGCTAATAACACGATTTTAATAAAGCACAATGTCGTCTACAATGGACAATGTATTTTTAAAGGCTGTGGATTAGGAAGTAATGAAAATCTTCTTGATTACTGAAACATTGACGTACCACTTTTGATGAGAAGTATCCAGACACATTTGTCAGGTGATATCTCGATTGACCTGTAGACGAACAGGTAACTTGCAAGGTTAGGACTACACATTTCAGTTGACTAGAATGGCACTTCAATAGTGAGAGGTAGCCTGCATTTGGAAAAGAGCATGACTATTCAGTTCGCAACGAGGACTCACTGTGTACTGCTGAGCAACTAATCACCTCTTTCAGTGTCTGGAGAAGTATTCACTGAAGACCCGGCTGTCATCGTCACAGTTTTTTTTGTAACTTCTGTGCCTTACCATGTTTGTAAGGCCTAATAGCTTAAAACATCTGAGTGGCTGGTCTGTGTACAGAAGAACAACTGAAAGTGAACTGTAAACTTCTCCAATAAGATGATGTTATGGCTCTAGTCACGATTTACGTTACATTACCTTCGTAGCACTTTGAATGATTCCATCTTCACAGTATTCCAAAGGGAACCCATCTTTTTCCATTAAGTAAATTCAGAGGCCCGTAACTCCATTTCGATGAAAGAGAAACATTCAGGCGCTGCTCTCACATAAAGTTCACGACTGCGATAATTAAACGAGCAGTAAATTACACCCTGAGAGAGAAGCAGCCAGCATTAGCAATGAGTCATTACGCCCACAGGCGGCCGAGCGGATTTGTTTCTCAATAAAATTAATTACGCGACCTTAGCGGGCGGGTAGCGATTGAGGAAATGGTACTTGCTGTTATTCGGTGATCCAAAAACGTATTTAGGTACGCTAACGCACTCCTAAAAGGAGCAGTTATAGTGGAATTTTCTTTTATAATGTAATACGAGTGATTAATAAATACAAAGTGTTATAGCATTGGTGGCAGGGAAGACCGACAGAGATACAGCAATGAAAATTTGAAATGTAAAAGTAGGATAAAAGGCATGACATCGCGAGCTGAACTTTAGTAAATCCTCGAAGGTCTGCAGTTAAAAAATGCGGGTAGGAAGAACAGTAAGGGAAAATATCCTTAGAAATATAAATTTTAAATCTGAGATATTCGTCTTCATCTCTCTGAAAATATTCCACTAACTCAGAAGTCAACAATGAGAATTTTGTAAGGAAATCTAAAGAGAAAAGCTAAGAAGTGCTGTTTTGCTCCGCTAATATTTGTTTATTATTAACTCGTTTTTACTTAAAAGACCATCGTTAGGTAACTACTGATTTTTGGACACAAACACACTGATATAGGAGAAACCCAGGAAGCTAAATATATTATCAACTAAACAGAATGTTTATTAGTTGCTCTTCCTTACAAGAGTGTAGTACAACTTTAATAATTTATCAGTAGACGTACACTGGTGTGCAAACCTTAACGACGAAAGTAACTTCCGCCTGATGCGTCACTGCCAAGTTCGATTTAAGTTAGACGATACAGAGAAAATATTGCTACAGTATGGTACAGAATGTAGCCTAAGTGAAAGAAATACGCAATAAGGCGAACAGAAATAACTTAAAGACAATAACAATTACACCAAATTCATCGTGATTCGTGACGTTCCCCTGGGCATCACAAAAGGTGGGATATGGTTCCTAATGAGGATGTGTGATCATCACGAGCAGCAGTGCATGCTCCGCAACGTACTTACATACTGTCCAGAAGGCCAGTAAGCAGTTCTTATACAGGGTGTTACAAAAAGGTACGGCCAAACTTTCAGGAAACATTCCTCACACACAATGAATGAAAATATGTTATCTGGACATGTGTCCGGAAACGCTTAATTTCCATGTTAGAGCTCATTTTATTACCTCTCTTCAAATCACATCACCGAGACTCGAACTCGGGACTTTTGCCTTTCGCGGGAAAGTGCTCTGGCAGAAGTAAATCTGTGAGGACAGGCCGTGAGTCGTGCTTTGGTAGCTTTGCCAGGAAGTTTCATATCAGCGCACACTCCGCTGCAGAGTGAAAAATTCTGCAGGTAGGTCAGTGTCGAACGCACCCCATGAAAAGACGCACATGGGGAAGGAGTATAGCATCACAGAATTGTTGACCAATGAGTTTAATGTGTTCAAAGATTTGGAGGTCGTTGCAACGTTATGTCCACCCGTCCAGTAAGATCCGGACCACCAATACGAGCGTATTCGACAATACTGGACGTACCGTCATATAGCGAGAGGTCGGAACATGTAACGCACCCAGGAACGTGGTCGAACATGGTCGTTTTGTGGTACAGGTGTTCAGGCGTGTGGAGACATAACGCTGCATGAGTTTGATAATATCCAAATTTTTTAACACGGTAGCCTCACCGATCATCGTTATTGTGGCTGTGTAACCCTTCCGAATTTTCATCATTTCAGGGATGTATTCAACCCTGACTTCATGTTCATAGATGACAATACGCGTACACATCAAACAGCGCAGGTGTAATTTCTCTTGCAAGGAGAGGGTATTCAGCGAATAGACTGGCCTGCCACATGCCTCGTCTTACATCCTGTCGTGCGCTTGTGGTATGCGTTGAAGAGTATTGCAGCACGACCACACATACGATCGGATATCCAGCAGCTGTGAAACTAGCTAGTGGAGGAGTGACGGACCATACCCCAACAACTCCGTATTAACGTTGTGGCTAGCAAGTGTTCTCGTTGCAGAGCGTGGACTGTCGTCCGTGTTGATCACATGCCCTCCGATAAACCATCTCCCGCCTGTTGTGCTCTCTGGGGGACCATAATGATTCGCGGTGTCTTCAGTGTAATTATTGTCTTTCAATAGAAGTGTCGTTTCTTTTTGTCTCACTGTGTAGTTGTTTCAGATACATTCGGTACTATACTGTAGCAAATCTTTCTATGTATGATCCAAGTTTCCTCGAGCTATGTTACTTGCCAATGACAATCACACGAAAATTACACTACTCTTTGCACAGCAGTGTAAAACCACAATGTCAATAACGACAACATTACGAAGAACACGTCTTATTGCAAACCTAACACGGGCATAAAAAAACGTACACACTGACACAAAATTATTACTAAGTCTTACTTAATTTTTGCAGAGAAGAGACACTCTACATATATATAGATGAACCAAACATTACGATCACTGCCTACCGCGATTCTGAATGCCTTTTGGTGGTTTTGCGGGCACATGATGTAGTAACGAAAGAAAGTTAGCGCAAGAGAGACGTAGTCGTTATAGCTAAGATACGGGCCACAAAAGAGGAAATCCACTGAAATAATCGGTTTTTGCAAAGGGCACATCGTTGTGGCGCTGTGTCTGGAAACAATATCTGAAACGGCGTCGCTGCTCGCCAGTTGGCGCACTGCTGTATGGACACCTGTGGAAAGTGAAGGATCGTGAAATAATGAGTAGGTCGTATGGTATTGGACGACAAAGTCTCATCACAAAACGTAGAGGTCGGAGGACCCCCCACTGTATAATCCTGGATAGGCATCGATCTGTGACACATCTGACAACAGGCACAAGTATTTCAGAGCACGGCGATCAAAGACTGTTTTTGAATGTGGAAACCTACATCACGCAACTCCTACGTGTTTCTGTGTTGTCCCAACGACATCGTCAGTGATGGGTGCAGTTAGCACAAAATCAATGAGTTTTTCCGTGGCTCGATAGAAACGTGCCGCCCGTCGAATGAATCGCATTTTCTATTACACCGGGTCGATGGTTGGGTCTTTACACGCCTTCATCCGGGAGAATGGCTGCCGAAACAAGTACCGCGCCAAAGATGCAGGCCGGTAAGGGCAGAAATATGCTATGGGGTTCATTGGGTTCCTAATGAGGATGTGTGATTATCACGAGCAGCAGTGCAAGTACCGCGCCAGAGATGCAGGCTGGTGAGGGCAGAAATATGCTATGGGGTTCATTGGGTTCCTAATGAGGATGTGTGATCACATCATAGCAGCGGTGAACTACGTGAACATTATTGCAGACCACTTGCGTCGTTTCAGGTCTGAAGTCTCCCCCAAAGGCGATGACATCCTCCATCAGGATAACTGTCCGTGTTGCGGAGCTATTATCGCCCTGCAGTGATTTGAGGGTCGTTATAGTGAACTCAGACTGATGTCTTGTCCACTAAATGTGACTGATCTGTACTCACCGGAACACATATCGGGCGCCAGCTGCGTGCCCGTGAACTATTATCCCGTAATTACTGGAAATTGCTTGACCTGTGCGGAGACGTCTGGTGCACATAATTCAGGAATCATGTCAAGGACTTTAAGATTCCACGCCAAGCAGGAACTTTGTCGTAATGTGTTTTAAAAGTGGAACGATACGCTAGTAAACAGGTGGTCATAGTAATTTATATGTTGGGCAAACACAGCTAAAAAGCTTGTACATAACGTGAAGAACAATCGACCAGTTTAAAATCAGCGATGGTCTGTATTAAATTGAGTGAAAGTCCTAATCCGCAATAGCTGTTTATTGTGTTTCATGACGACTGGTTTCATACCCTGGAGGTATATCTTCAGGTCATATCTGCAAAAAGCTAATTCTTCATGTGGCACGACTTCCAAGGCGCAGGTGCGCATAAAACCATGTCACAACACAGTAAAACCTTGGATGAACTGGCAGATGGGCATCCGGTCCGAACCATGCATGATCGCCAATAACTTACCAAAACACTGTCAAAAGATGAGCCCGACAGCATAGTGTTTTCCAGATGTATTAGTGATCCTAGATGGTTCGGATCGGATGCCCCCTGCCGCTTCATCCAAGGCTTTACTGTGGAGTGACATGTTTTATGTGCACCTGCGCTTTGGAGGTCGTGTCACATGAAGTACAGGGTGTCCGAAAAGTCTTTCCCTGATTACATAAATTGATAACTCAGGCTAGAAGTAAAATACAAATATGAAACTGGTGTCTAATTGTTTGCAAAGTATCAAAGTTTTTTTCACACATCAGTAAACTTCCACATGAGCACCCTTGGTAGCAACTAGCACATCTATCCGATATTCAATTTCCGTCCACACATTAGCAAACATCACTGGAGGGATCGATTCAACGACTGTGGTTATCCGTTGCCGCAGGGTTTCAAAATATGGTACACGTGATCGGTAGACCTCGTTCTTGACGTAACCCCATAAAAAGAAGTCTAATGGGATTATGTCAGGAGAGCGTGGAGGCCAAACCGTTGGCCCATCACGACCAATCCATCGCCCAGGAAAGGTCACATCGAGATAGTCACGGACGTCCAAACCCCAATCAGGCGGTGCACCGTCTTGCTGAAACAAGACATCGGGGTGATACTGAAGCAGCTGAGGAACAGCATACAGTTGCAACATGTCCAGATACACTGCAGATGTGATGGTAGCTTCAGCGAAGAATAATGGCCCGATAATTGGATCATGCAATAATGCGCACCAAACATTCACCTTTGGACTGCCTCTGGTGCACTCCATGAACTCGCTTGGGGTTGTGAACTCCAAATCCGCACATTATGGCGATTCACTACTCCACTGACAAAAAAGGTCGCTTCGTCGGAAAAGTCAATTTGTCTGAGATAACCAACATCGTCCTCAATACGTGATAGCATTTCGACAGCAAAGTCATATAAACGTATACTGTCATTGGGAAACAAGGCCTGAACGATTTGCACTTTGTATGCACGAAACAATAAACGTTTGTGTAAAATGTCATGGAGAGAGCTTTTTGGAATCTGTAATTCACGTGAGGCCCTGCGCAACGATTTCTTCGGACTTCGCACAAAAGACTCCCTTACAGCTTCCACCCTGTCTGCTGAGGTTCTTGGTCGACCAGACCTCGGAAGGTCAGCAACCGATCCTGTGTTCTCGAACTTCTCATAACAGGCTTTAATGCTCTTGACATCAGGTGGATTCCCTCCAAATGTTGTCTGGAAGTATCTCTGCACTGTGGTTGGTGATCGTGTCTCATGGTACCACAGAACACACTGTGCCTTCTGATTGGTTAACATAGCTACTTGGGCACTGCACTTCATCCACTACTTACGTCCTGCGAACCTAAAGCAGAAAAAAAAGCTTTGATACTTGTAAACAATTCGACACAAGTTTCATATTTGTATCTTACTTCTAGCCTGAGTTATCAATTTATGTAATCAGGGAAAGTTTATTCGGACACCCTGTATTAGCTTCATGCAGATATGACCTGGAGATATACCGCCATGGTATGAAACCGGACGTCGTAAAGTGAAAACACAATAAACAGCTACTGCGGATTTGAACTTTCATTCAGTATAAAATGGACTATCTTACCATCGCTAATTTTAAAGTGGTTGATTGTCCTTCACGGGATTTACAGATGGTAATAATGTTCTGGCTCCTCGTTGTATTACGAACAAAGATCATTCGTAATGAAGGCATACAGATCATCAAAACTTAGCCAACTTACAACTCTTTTCCTTCCTGCTTCTGGGTGCGGATTTAAAACGCATGATTGGATTGTATAGTCATTGGCTTACTTGTTTTACAATCTACATGCTGATCGGCCACCCACGTCGTAATTCACTATTTTGCACGCGGGGCAACCGCAGCCATAAATAGACATCTTGAATGGTAACCGCTTGGCTGCTTTTGTAAAAATTTATTTAACGCCCAGTTTCGTAACCAAGAAGCAACATTGTCATCTATTAAATTACAAAAAGCCATTCGCGATTTATTGTAGTCGAATTGTAATTACAGTCAATAATAAGTGACAGAGCAAGTTAGTTACACAGCGAATCATGATATTAAAGCTGCAGCGCGGACGAGACCGAACACTCATTGTTTATGAATAAATTACTCAGTAAAGACTATTAAATGATGGCGAAACTTATGTGAAATTGACACACGAAAAATAAAATAGACCTCAATGCATGGGGATGCAGGCGAGAAATAGCCAGCTATCGACTGAGCGGCAAGCAGTCTCGATGCAGTGGGTTTATGTGACCTATAGAAACTCGCGCGGCGTGGTCACAATCGTAGACAAGAAATGTTAGGAGTCTCCCCCGAATAATGTAATAGAATAATTATGCATTGCAAAAACAATGAGCAGATAATAATTTTGTGTCTCTTATGTTAATTAAGCACCTACTGAGATTAATAAAGGCAATAATCATTATTAGAGTATAAATGTATATAGTATTTTCTGAGGCTTGCTTACTTGACCATACTGTCAGAAAAACCTGGTAAGTAAACAAAGCATATTACAATTACCTACTAATCATTTTATTCCAGGAATAATCACCGAGCGAGGTGGCGCAGTGGTTAGCACACTGGACTCGCATTCGGAAGGACGACGGTTCAATCCCGCGTCCGGCCATCCTGATTTAGGTTTTCCGTGATTTCCCTAAATCGCTCCAGGCAAATGCCGGGATGGTTCCTTTCAAAGGGCACGGCCGACTTCCTTCCCTAATCCGATGAGACCGATGACCTCGCTGTCTGGTCTCCTTCCCCCCAAAAACAGCCAGGAATAATCCTAATATTTTTTGTCTATAAATGCGACCACTTGTAGCGTCGTGAGTTAATCCGCGACCGCCGTTTTTGCAGTAAGTTTTGTTACGTTATGACAAACTGTATTGGAAGCATACAGTATTGTAGCATCCAGCCTGTGGCCGACAATAGGCCTGCCGATTGAGTCATTAGCCACCTGCTCCTCTGGCACAGATTAGGAATGCTTATGTCTGCCACGTATAGAGTCCACTTATTCACCTCACCTAAGAAACTAAATAACTATGTTAAACATTATTTGTTTTATTCCAAAAGTGTGTTAGGACTTTCTGTTATTCAGACGAACAATGTGTCAAAATTTTGATACTGCTACCTATAAAAGTTTCGGAGATATGAAAAACCCATTAAAAAGTACTTGACCGATAGTTAACAAAGTAAATTCAGATGGGAACAATAACAGTATATATTTATTTGTTATTTGAAAACAGTAATAGCGCTCTCAGTGTGCCAATTTATTTTATAAAGCTTTTCAATTCCAAACTTTCTTTGATTTTTCTTTCGTAATGAAAATAACAGATTAAAAGTTAATGCGGTATTTATATTTTGTGTTAGGGTGAGAATAAATGAGAGTGAATGTGAATGCGTATGGGAGACGTAAGTCAAATTTCAAATTTATATGGTAATACACTTTACGTAACTAGCAAGTGTTATGCCACCAGTGTGTCATGAAAATTGTAAATCCACCTAACTGGCGGATGATGTGAGTGTTTGCTTATATAATAAAGCAGCCAGAAATTCGGTAACGATATAATCAGTTTTCTAAAATTATGTCTGAGACGGGTGTCATGATTAATCAAGGAAAACCCCCAGTTGCGAAACGTGGCCCAAAATTAGTTCGTTACTGTCGCGTTGCAATTTAGAATTTTTTAATTGATTACTTCAACCACTAAAAGTCATTTCTTTATCACTTGACCAGGAACAGATTCGAAAAGCTAGTAGGCATGAGTACCTTCTCAAAACAATTTACATTACAGTTAACGGCCAAGCCATTTTACTGAAAACCGACTTTGATAAAACATTTGATAACAAATCAAAATTTTACAAGTAATGAAATTAAAAAGTTTACTTTACCGTTAATAGCCAAGCCATTTTACTTAAAACAGACTTTCATAAAACATTTAATAACAATATTAAAACTTTCCAAGTAATGAAACAAAAACCACCAATTTGCATACAATTTCGCTACCGAACACGTAGGGAGCCAACTTCTTTTAAACTTTAGCGCAACAAGATATTAAATTACAAGGGCTCTCTAGTAGGGGGCAGAACTAGCATTTTCAAAGGATGTCAAGTAGATTAAAACAATCAAAGTAAAGATACAGTCATTCACCTTTTACAATAACTAACAATTTTAAAGCCACGTAATTTTAAAAACCCACCAATGAAAGGCAAACTTAACCTTTTTAAACAGTGGCCAAAAAACAATCAGACTAAAATACAACCGCTCCATTAAATTTCGGGAATGCAGCCGCATAAAGTCTGCTTCTTCTTCTAATATTTCGGCTGTATATCTTTCAGCCATCTTCAGAGAGAGCCGTACGACTGACGCTCCAGCGCTCGCTCCATCCTTTTAAACTCGCGGACCGCGCCACTGCGCATGCGGCCACAGATGAACAAGGCGCCAGTGATGTTGATCGGCGGCAAAGACGTAACATATGCATGAGTTACGTCTGTGGCTGCGCATTCGATCCATGCTGGGAGATCGATGTATTACTGGGAGCTGAACTGTAGCGACGTCTTTGTAAGTTCAATATTGAAAGTGCCGGATTCCATGATTTATCTAATGTGAAACCGCTGTCTCTATTAATTAAATTCTTCGCCAAGCGGATTTCAATGGCCTCTTTTACTACGGAGTCCCAGAAAGATGAAACAGAAGTCAGAATTTCGACATTTTCATATACCATAGAGTGACCAGAATCAATACAATGCTCTGCCACAGCCGATTTACTGGGTTGTAAGAGCCGAGTGTAACTGCGATGTTCCGTACACCTCTCTTGGACTGTACGATTCGTTTGTCCGATATATGAAAGGCCACATTCACATGGTATCTTGTAAACTCCAGGTTTGCGGAGTAGTAAGTCATCTTTAACGGAACCCAGGAGTGCAGCCGTCTTCGCTGGTGGACGAAAAATCACTTTTACTTTATGTTTAGTGAGGATCCGTCCTATTTTGGATGAAAGGCTTCCCACATACGGCAGGACAGCCATGGATTTAAATGTTTCCTCGTCATCTTCTGCATTCTTTACGGACACCTTAGGTTTTATTTGTAGTGCCTTACGTATCTGTTGTGGAGAATACCCGTTGTCCTCAAAAACTCTCTTCAAATGTACAAGTTCGTCTTTTAAACTACTTTCATCAGATATGACGTGTGCTCGGTGTACCAAAGTTCTTAGAACACTACTCGTCTGCAAAGGATGGTGACAGCTATTTGCATGTAAATATAAATCCGTATGGGTCGGTTTCCGATATACTGCATGACCCAGAGTGCCATCTTCTTTACGCCGAACCAAGACATCCAAAAATGGAAGACATCCCTCGTTTTCCACTTCCATTGTAAACTGAATTTGTCCATGGATGGAATTCAGATGGTTTAAGAAGTCCTGCAATTTGTCCTCGCCATGGGACCACACTACAAAGGTGTCGTCAACGTACCTCCAAAAAACTGTAGGTTTCAAACTAGCAGACTCCAGGGCCTTCTCCTCGAAATCCTCCATAAATAAATTGGCCACCAAGGGTGACAAAGGACTACCTATGGCAACACCGTCAGTCTGTTAAAAAAAGTCATTATTAAATAAAAAGTATGTGGAGGTCATCACATGGTGAAACAAAGCTAAAATCTCCTTATCAAAACTTTTTCCAATGAGATCTAAAGATTCAGAGAGAGGTACCTTAGTAAATAGCGACACTACATCAAAGCTGACTAATAGATCAGAGGTGTTCAGTTTCAAAGATTTTAATTTGCCAATGAAATCTGCAGAGTTCCTTATATGATGATCACATTTTCCCACAAGCGGCCTCAATAGTGACGCCAGGTGCTTGGCACAATCGTAGTTGGGAGAACCAATATTGCTCACGATAGGACGTAGAGGAACGTCTTTCTTATGGATCTTTGGGAGTCCATAAAGCCTTGGAGGCACTGCACCACTTGGTTTCAATCTTCGTGTGACTTCCGGTGGAAATGGGGAGGCATTCAAAAGCGACGCCGTCTTCCTTACCACCTTGTTGGTGGGGTCCTTACTGATCTTCCGGTACATACTATCATTCAGTAAGCTGTATATCTTATCATGGTAGTCGTCACGTGACATTAAAACAGTGGCATTACCTTTATCAGCAGGGAGAACCACCGTTTCGGTATCTTGGCGGAGCATACGTAGTGCAGTCCTCTCTGCCACAGATATATTGCTTCTTTGTGGGCGAGCCTTCATAACAGCTCGACAAGTTTCGCGTCTTATTTCATCTGCAGAATCCGTAGAGAGTGGTCGATCAGCTTCTTCAATGGCACTGATGAATGCAGGTATAGGCAAAACCTTTGGCGTGGGTGCAAAATTCAGTCCTTTGCTTAAGACCATCATCGTAGCATCGTCCAAATCTCTATCCGTCATATTAATGACGGAGCGTCGAATGATACTTTCTTGCTGTGGAGATGGCTCAAGTCGGCTGAACTTTGCAGTCTGTCTTGATGTCGCTACCTCACGAACCCAGTCTGATTTGGCCCATGTTGTACCCTCTATCCAGTTCCAAGAGTTGCTGGGTAACTCCACAGACATCTTCAGGTGCAGACGATAAAGTTCTTGAGAAACAAGATCCAGCTTCCTTCGTGTAAATCGGATCCTCTCCTTAACGATAGCAGAACCAGCTTTAAATAAAATCTTATTCATGGAAGTCGATTTTATAAAATGTACTAACCTGGCAAACTTCGGAATTATGCCATGGTCACGGCACCTCAGTAAAAAACTTAAAGAGCTCAATAATCTCGCTTTCAAATGTCGTAGCTTGTCCAGTCGTCGAACACATAAAACCATCTCCTCCCCGAAGAGGTACTTGATGTGAATCTTCAGGTTTTCGCGGCGCAAAGACTGCTCCATTAAATTTCGGGAATGCAGCCGCATAAAGTCTGCTTCTTCTTCTAATATTTCGGCTGTATATCTTTCAGCCATCTTCAGAGAGAGCCGTACGACTGACGCTCCAGCGCTCGCTCCATCCTTTTAAACTCGCGGACCGCGCCACTGCGCATGCGGCCACAGATGAACAAGGCGCCAGTGATGTTGATCGGCGGCAAAGACGTAACATATGCATGAGTTACGTCTGTGGCTGCGCATTCGATCCATGCTGGGAGATCGATGTATTACTGGGAGCTGAACTGTAGCGACGTCTTTGTAAGTTCAATATTGAAAGTGCCGGATTCCATGATTTATCTAATGTGAAACCGCTGTCTCTATTAATTAAATTCTTCGCCAAGCGGATTTCAATGGCCTCTTTTACTACGGAGTCCCAGAAAGATGAAACAGAAGTCAGAATTTCGACATTTTCATATACCATAGAGTGACCAGAATCAATACAATGCTCTGCCACAGCCGATTTACTGGGTTGTAAGAGCCGAGTGTAACTGCGATGTTCCGTACACCTCTCTTGGACTGTACGATTCGTTTGTCCGATATATGAAAGGCCACATTCACATGGTATCTTGTAAACTCCAGGTTTGCGGAGTAGTAAGTCATCTTTAACGGAACCCAGGAGTGCAGCCGTCTTCGCTGGTGGACGAAAAATCACTTTTACTTTATGTTTAGTGAGGATCCGTCCTATTTTGGATGAAAGGCTTCCCACATACGGCAGGACAGCCATGGATTTAAATGTTTCCTCGTCATCTTCTGCATTCTTTACGGACACCTTAGGTTTTATTTGTAGTGCCTTACGTATCTGTTGTGGAGAATACCCGTTGTCCTCAAAAACTCTCTTCAAATGTACAAGTTCGTCTTTTAAACTACTTTCATCAGATATGACGTGTGCTCGGTGTACCAAAGTTCTTAGAACACTACTCGTCTGCAAAGGATGGTGACAGCTATTTGCATGTAAATATAAATCCGTATGGGTCGGTTTCCGATATACTGCATGACCCAGAGTGCCATCTTCTTTACGCCGAACCAAGACATCCAAAAATGGAAGACATCCCTCGTTTTCCACTTCCATTGTAAACTGAATTTGTCCATGGATGGAATTCAGATGGTTTAAGAAGTCCTGCAATTTGTCCTCGCCATGGGACCACACTACAAAGGTGTCGTCAACGTACCTCCAAAAAACTGTAGGTTTCAAACTAGCAGACTCCAGGGCCTTCTCCTCGAAATCCTCCATAAATAAATTGGCCACCAAGGGTGACAAAGGACTACCTATGGCAACACCGTCAGTCTGTTAAAAAAAGTCATTATTAAATAAAAAGTATGTGGAGGTCATCACATGGTGAAACAAAGCTAAAATCTCCTTATCAAAACTTTTTCCAATGAGATCTAAAGATTCAGAGAGAGGTACCTTAGTAAATAGCGACACTACATCAAAGCTGACTAATAGATCAGAGGTGTTCAGTTTCAAAGATTTTAATTTGCCAATGAAATCTGCAGAGTTCCTTATATGATGATCACATTTTCCCACAAGCGGCCTCAATAGTGACGCC
Source organism: Schistocerca americana (assembly GCF_021461395.2). Lineage (NCBI taxonomy): Eukaryota > Metazoa > Arthropoda > Insecta > Orthoptera > Acrididae > Schistocerca > Schistocerca americana. The sequence goes on from NC_060123.1 coordinate 392,014,642, forward strand.
AGGTGCTTGGCACAATCGTAGTTGGGAGAACCAATATTGCTCACGATAGGACGTAGAGGAACGTCTTTCTTATGGATCTTTGGGAGTCCATAAAGCCTTGGAGGCACTGCACCACTTGGTTTCAATCTTCGTATGACTTCCGGTGGAAATGGGGAGGCATTCAAAAGCGACGCCGTCTTCCTTACCACCTTGTTGGTGGGGTCCTTACTGATCTTCCGGTACATACTATCATTCAGTAAGCTGTATATCTTATCATGGTAGTCGTCACGTGACATTAAAACAGTGGCATTACCTTTATCAGCAGGGAGAACCACCGTTTCGGTATCTTGGCGGAGCATACGTAGTGCAGTCCTCTCTGCCACAGATATATTGCTTCTTTGTGGGCGAGCCTTCATAACAGCTCGACAAGTTTCGCGTCTTATTTCATCTGCAGAATCCGTAGAGAGTGGTCGATCAGCTTCTTCAATGGCACTGATGAATGCAGGTATAGGCAAAACCTTTGGCGTGGGTGCAAAATTCAGTCCTTTGCTTAAGACCATCATCGTAGCATCGTCCAAATCTCTATCCGTCATATTAATGACGGAGCGTCGAATGATACTTTCTTGCTGTGGAGATGGCTCAAGTCGGCTGAACTTTGCAGTCTGTCTTGATGTCGCTACCTCACGAACCCAGTCTGATTTGGCCCATGTTGTACCCTTTATCCAGTTCCAAGAGTTGCTGGGTAACTCCACAGACATCTTCAGGTGCAGACGATAAAGTTCTTGAGAAACAAGATCCAGCTTCCTTCGTGTAAATCGGATCCTCTCCTTAACGATAGCAGAACCAGCTTTAAATAAAATCTTATTCATGGAAGTCGATTTTATAAAATGTACTAACCTGGCAAACTTCGGAATTATGCCATGGTCACGGCACCTCAGTAAAAAACTTAAAGAGCTCAATAATCTCGCTTTCAAATGTCGTAGCTTGTCCAGTCGTCGAACACATAAAACCATCTCCTCCCCGAAGAGGTACTTGATGTGAATCTTCAGGTTTTCGCGGCGCAAAGACTGCTCCATTAAATTTCGGGAATGCAGCCGCATAAAGTCTGCTTCTTCTTCTAATATTTCGGCTGTATATCTTTCAGCCATCTTCAGAGAGAGCCGTACGACTGACGCTCCAGCGCTCGCTCCATCCTTTTAAACTCGCGGACCGCGCCACTGCGCATGCGGCCACAGATGAACAAGGCGCCAGTGATGTTGATCGGCGGCAAAGACGTAACATATGCATGAGTTACGTCTGTGGCTGCGCATTCGATCCATGCTGGGAGATCGATGTATTACTGGGAGCTGAACTGTAGCGACGTCTTTGTAAGTTCAATATTGAAAGTGCCGGATTCCATGATTTATCTAATGTGAAACCGCTGTCTCTATTAATTAAATTCTTCGCCAAGCGGATTTCAATGGCCTCTTTTACTACGGAGTCCCAGAAAGATGAAACAGAAGTCAGAATTTCGACATTTTCATATACCATAGAGTGACCAGAATCAATACAATGCTCTGCCACAGCCGATTTACTGGGTTGTAAGAGCCGAGTGTACCTGCGATGTTCTGTACACCTCTCTTGGACTGTACGATTCGTTTGTCCGACATATGAAAGGCCACATTCACATGGTATCTTGTAAACTCCAGGTTTGCGGAGACGGCTGCACTCCAGGGTTCCGTTAAAGATGACTTACTACTCCGCAAACCTGGAGTTTACAAGATACCATGTGAATGTGGCCTTTTAATTATCGGACAAACGAATCGTACAGTCCAAGAGAGGTGTACGGAACATCGCAGGTACACTCGGCTCTTACAACCCAGTAAATCGTCTGTGGCAGAGCATTGTATTGATTCTGGTCACTCTATGGTATATGAAAATGTCGAAATTCTGACTTCTGTTTCATCTTTCTGGGACTCCGTAGTAAAAGAGGCCATTGAAATCCGCTTGGCGAAGAATTTAATTAATAGAGACAGCGGTTCCACATTAGATAAATCATGGAATCCGGCACTTTCAATATTGAACTTACAAAGACGTCGCTACAGTTCAGCTCCCAGTAATACATCGATCTCCCAGCATGGATCGAATGCGCAGCCACAGACGTAACTCATGCATATGTTACGTCTTTGCCGCCGATCAACATCACTGGCGCCTTGTTCACCTGTGGCCGCATGCGCAGTGGCGCGGTCCGCGAGTTTAAAAGGATGGAGCGAGCGCTGGAGCGTCAGTCGTACGGCTCTTTCTGAAGATGGCTGAAAGATATACAGCCGTAATATTAGAAGAAGAAGCAGACTTTATGCGGCTGCATTCTCGAAATTTAATGGAGCAGTCTTTGCGCCGCGAAAACCTGAAGATTCACATAAAATACAACCATTTAACATTTTACAATAACTAACAACTTTAATACCACGCCCTGCCACCAAAATGTCCTGGGATAGAAATAATTAAGCGACCAGGTGTAATAACTAGCAATTTTAAGGCCACGTAATTTTAAAAACCCACCAATGGAAGGCAAACTTAACCTTTTTAAACAGTGGCCAAAAACAACCAGAGTAAAATACAACCATTTAACATTTCACAATAACTAACAACTTTAATACCATGTCCTGCCACCAAAATGTCCTGGGATAGAAATAATTAAGCGACCGGGTGTAAGGGCGTCCACAATTGTCTCCCGAAGGATGCTCAGGCTAGAACCGGACTAACAGACCCACAACGCCTCACATTCAGCAATTACATCTACCTCACGCGAGGCCAGGGGAGGAGGAGGAACCAAATCAGGATCCATAATCCCTGCCCAAAAATACACTTCCTCCCAGGCAGTACTCATAAGAAGCCAAAAGATCACTGACTATAATTACACCGGCGACAGGGACAGCAAATCCGAACGCAGGAGACCACAAGGCAGAAAAGACGCTGGTTGTACAAACCAAAATTCTTCAGTTAACATCTAAACCTTTAACCAACTTAACTTGCAGTTTATCAGAGAAACAGCAAGTGAACTCCGATGCAAAGGTTCCTCACACCCCACCGTGTACACGTCGCCAGCGTACCCAACTGGGCACAGTCTCGCAGCCACGCGCTCTGTCACCAGAGCCCTCGTCTTCTCTGCACCCACGGCGGCGAAATACCATTCCTCAGGTGAGGCAAGTTACTAGTCCATCATTCCCGCCTCCAGACGGAAAATTTAAAGACATCCGTTGCAGCTCCCACCAAGTAGTAACTCGGAACCACAGCCGTGGCCCCCGTGTGCTCACAGCAAGAGCTTACAGCCTTGTCCCGTCAGCTCGCCCCACAAGTCTCGCACCGCCCGGATAGACCACGCGGCTTCTCGGAACAACAGCTAACTCTCCACCGTCACGCAACGCCACGGTCTCCTCGTCCGACATTCTCTAATTCCCGATTTTAAAAACCGACCGACCGACTCGTCACCGCTAGGCAACCAACCGGCCATCCCCCCAAAGATCTTATTCCCTTACTCAAGGCTAACAGGAAGCAACGACTCGAAGATCGATAAGACCAGACACGCAGCTAGAGGGGAATCTCAACAGAATCGTACGCAGCATAACGATAAATATGAAAGAATCAATTAACGATGGAATGGAAGGACTCAGAACAATCTTTACAGCGCGATATATGTTAAGGGCCGACATACGGCTCAATGTCAAGATTAATTTTCGTTTAGTTTCTATTAATAAACTTATAGTAATAATTTGCTTGTCGAAGGGACGCCAAAGAAGCTTATGCAGTGATTGACTCAGAATAGTTTTGGTGAGAGTAAGATGTAGAATGTGTGTTCGGATTGGCTGACCTTTTCGAACAGCCAATCGGAAGTCAGTATGGTTCCCGCGCAGTGCGAGATACTTAGGCTGCATCAGTAGCTGGTGGGGACGAATCGTGGACAAGCCTTTCAGATGCGAATGTCATGTTAGATTCAGTCCGTAAAATGTGTAAGATGAAGAAATGTTTGATCCTTCGCCTTCAGATGGATTTGAAATGGTAGCTTTTGTTGCTACGAACATTTTGTGAAAGTTTGAGGGTCGTGTGATATTTTGCTCGGGAGATACACGCGCGTGACTCGCTGGACTCAGAAAAATTCGCGTGGTGATATTCTGTGTTGTACTACAGAATGTATTCGGCGAGTAATCTTTGTAAAAGAAATCCACTGAATGACTTATGTACGAAATCAACGTTACGTGCAGAAAGTGACTGTATATTCGCGTGATTATTTTCGGTATAGACTTACGAGAATTCTGGCTGTTTTACATGCGACATAAACTGAAAACTTAAAAAAACAGTTTTGCGTATTAAATTTGGGCTGATGACACATGCTTATTCAAAGAAATTAAAACCTACTTTTACCAGATTTCCGAACTTTCAATGAAGATAAGGATTTAATTTTTGCACCCAAAAATTTATTATAAATATATACATGAACAATCATAACGAGATTTACGCGGCCTCAGTAATTGTAGATATTAGGTGCTGTTTTCATCAACGCTGCATTTTCATCGCCTTGTAATTATCTACGTTTCAGAGTGAAGGGATACTGAGCAGACGTCGATCTGAGGAAGGTGAATATCAATTTGCAGCTTGCTTTAGTAACAGTGGACTAAGAGACAGTTCCATCACACATTCCACACAAATATCTATAGGTCATAGTGTCCCACCGTGCATGTGTAGACCGGATTTCTACCATCTAACTGTTTACTCCTCAGTACATAGATGACCACTTTCTTGCCTCCATCTCCATGCACTCCGGTCTGCTACATTTGTGGAACGAATTTTCACACAAATTTCCGCATAAGTCATCATCTTTATACTGTTTTTGTTACTGAGTGGATTATTCTTGTTCATACTTCCCACAATTTCATTAATTTTTGGATCATGTGGATGGATTGTATGCCTATATCTAACGTCTGTTGTCGTACGGTACTCCATTCATGGCGTGTGCTTCTAATTTTTAATTTTTGTCAGTGTGTTGTAACCCATTGCTGGTTTTTTTATCGTATTAGGTTCGGAGAATATTTCTTGACTGTTCTTAAAGCTGTAGAAATTTTTTTATCACTTTTAAGGAACCATAAACCCATACTTTCCACTTACCTGATGATCCGCTAACTGCCTGGCCATGAACCTCTACAATCTTTGCTTAAACTTCCTTAGTCAGTCCCAATTCGCACAGCGCAGGAACTTGAACGGTGAAATCTTCTTTTGCCAAATTACCAATATCAGATTGTGTGCTGACAAACTTCTAAGCCTTTTGACGTTGATGTTCTTTCTCGCCTCCCCGTTGGCCCTGATTCAACATTCTATGAGCCCTCTGCTTGTTGTTGCTACACTGATGCACAAGAAATTGATCCTTTGCGTAGCTTTCGGCTTAATTAACGAAAAATTGTCCAGGGCACGTCAGCGGATCCTGATTTGCAGATTCTGTTGTACTACATCCGCACTGGTTTGCAGGGTTAAGCCAGCAGTTTCTTAGCTCTGTTGTTTGCCTGTATTTTGCTCGTCGGTACACCCTTGCAGCTCACCAAGGGGTCAAAATGACGCAACGATAATGACCAGGTCCGCGTTGTGGTTCCTCAGTATCCCCAGTCTGATGTGGGTCGTTAGATACACCAAGGTCACTGGGCCGTCGTTCGCACCAAGCAGTTGACACGATGTCATAGCACCTGGCGAGGGCTGCATGCACGAACTGAACTGTTGACTTCTCAGTGCTAAGACCGTTCAGAACATCAGTCAGGCTCGCTTCAGATGTTCACTGCGTGGCCCAACCCTCAAGCGCCTTGGCAAACATTTGCACTTGGATTTACTGGAAGTCGGCTCATCGTTAGTGACGCTTTTAGTAAATTTGTCTTCGTGGTTCCTATGAGCTCTACTATGTCCCGTTCCACAATCCAAACATTGTCGTCGACCTTTGCCTGGGTGGTTTGCCTGAAGTGCTTGTGATTGACAACAGACCTCAATTTGTTACCACCGAGAGTGAACAGTTTAACACTGCCTCCGGTATCATCCACATCACGAGTGCACCATTCCATCCACAATCTAACAGCAAAGATGAACGCTTTGAACGGGCATTTAAGCAACACATGGACCAATGTCGTGCCTCCCACACACAGGATCAAGATCTGATGCTCATTTTGGCTTCCCACCGCTCCCAGCCACCCAAGTGACCGTCGCCGGCAGAGTTGTTACATGGTCGGAGCCACCGCACCGTCCTTTAGTTGTTACGCCCACCACGGCAGACGGCGCTCACTTCGTCCTGGTAGGTACAGTAGCACACTAGCGATTCACTCACCTACAGACTGTATAGCAGACGGAGGCGCTCGAGCGAGGCACCATTTAACGTTATCTTTTACATTCTACTTTTCTACTGTACAGTCTGAGAGGATTGCTGAGATGCCATCATAATCAAATTGGTCCACGTAAATTGCATCATCCTGTTGCAGGAATTGAGCCTTAGGACTCCGTGCCTGCCTGGACGCAGTAGCCCTCGTAGCATCGAGCTTCGGCGTGCCACGTTCCGTGGGTGCCGGTACCGGACCTGATGGGAGTCGACGCCCTTTGACGGTCGTCGCCGTCTCGACAGCCATCGTCGTCTGGGGATGGCCGATGACTGCCTCCTTCCACCTCTTTTCCCTCTGCAGTCGTCCTTTCGGCTTCGTTTAATGATCTGCTCTGATTGTGGTTGCGCGCTCTTTGCCCGGTTTTGTGCTTGGGCGTAAGCTGGGATGTGGGAGAGAGCTCAGCACCATTGCGGCCACACTGCCACCTGCACCACTCTTCAGGACCCTACCTTCCCTCCTCCATCGCCATTCGTTCCTCTACACTATACCACAACGGTGAGGAGGTTGGAGGGGGAGGGATGTGGTATCGCGTATCGATACCACACTAAAGGTATCAAAGTTGCCAACAGAATTGCAAGTTTCCGTCAGACACTGATAGCAGTCATGCGGGATCTGACGGATACAGTGTTGCGGGCCGTATGAGCGACTCTAAAAAATGGTTCAAATGGCTCTGAGCACTTTGGGACTTAACATCTGTGGTCATCACTCCTCTAGAACTTAGAGGTACTGCAACCTAACTAACCTAAGGACATCACACACATCCATGCCCGAGGCAGGATTCGAACCTGCGACCGTAGCGGTCACGTGGTTCCAGACTGAAGCGCCTAGATCCGCACGGCCACACCGGCCGGCTGAGCGACTCCTTCAGCAGCTTGGTGCCATGAGTGCCCTCCGCCGCAGCAATATAGGGTAGCACATGCCGTTGCACAATGCACAGTTGGATAGGCTGAAATGTAGGTGAGACGCCCTTCTTAACCCACAGGACAAGACAGGTAGTATAAATTGTGGGAAGGGGCCAAAATAGGTGGCTGTCAGTTACACTCATGCAACTTTATTATTTGATCAAACATTACAAAAGCCGAAAAAAAATTATTTTAAACACACAGCTTTAATCTTTGAAACTTAATTACCGGCTGAAAGCCACCCTAATTTAAAAACGGCTGAAGGCCAATAACTTACAACGCAAGCATAATCAGAAATTTAAAAGGCAAGCCTTATCTTAAAACAGTTCTTTAGTTAGGCTAAAGTAAACAAGTTCTTTTCAAATCGGCTGAAGGCCTAACGCTTAAAACTCTATAACATTAAATGATATTTAAACGCCAAAGGCCTTACGTGAAACAGTTCTTTAATTTAGGCTGAAGGCCTTAGAAACAACTCAGACTCAAAATCGGCTGAAGGCGAAAGACTTAAAATTCAACAACATAAAAAAATTTTAAAATGCCAAACTCATTACGTGAAACAGTACTTTCAGCTAGACTAAAGGCCTTAAGAACAAATCAACTCCAATTTTTAAAAAAAAATCTACTAGAAGTCATACAAGTACAAACAACCAGAACAAATTTAAAAAAATAGGGCAAAACACCCACCGGCGCTCAGATGTTCGAGAGTCGACCTGGAATTCAAACACAAACGCTCGCTTAGCTGAGACAGGCAGTGGGGCCAACCATTGACGATCCGACGAGAACCTAACCGACCGACAGTCAACAGGCCAATGATCAAGATCAGTTCCGCTCCAAACTTGCACCAAGTCTCAAACGATGGTAACAGCAGAGACCGTGGAACAACAACAAGAACGGATCAAAGACAACGCATAAGCGGGGACGACCCAAATACACGTCGGCTAATCAGATGACCAACCAAACAGCCAAGCAAGGTCGTTGCCACTCAAATACTTGTGTCGGCAATCGTCGGGCGAGTGATGGCTATCCTGTCCTTCCTCGCTACTTCACGCCAACCGACCAACTTAGAGCCAGTACGCCGCGCCGACAACTTTTAAATTAACTTGCCAGTCAGAATCACACAAACTACACACAGCTTCACGAACACTTTCACGAAGAAATCGACGATGCTAACGGCAGTGACCGTGCAATAACAAGGACGAATCACGAGTCGGCACACACGGCCAACCCATAAACGGTTGCCGGCCAAATACACGTCGTCCGAGGAGACGACCGACCGACGATGAACTAAAGTCATCACCATTCAAATCATGTGTGTCGCCAATCACCGGGCGAGTGAGGCTATCCGCGCCTCCCTGGCGCTGCATGCCCCACCGGTGGTACGTCGCGACTGCGCCAACCGACCAATTGCTACACATCAGCATGGCGACAGCACTAAAATAACTGGGCAGTCGACATCACAGGCAACACACAGTTCCATAAATACTTGGGTGAATAACGTGACCAATGCTAAAGGCAGTGACTGTGCAATCACTAGGACGAACCACGAATTGAGACACACTCTCCCAACCCATAAGAGATCAGCGAGCAAATACACGTCGTCGGGTAAGACGACCAACCGACGATCAACCAATAACGTCCCCATTCAAACCATGTGTGCCGGCGATAGTCGGGCGAGTCATGGCTATCCCAACCTCACTGACGCTCCAACCCGACCGAACTTCTGCCGCGTCCCAACTGTCCGACTGCCAGGTCCGAACTCCACTGCTGGCGCGTTCAAACTGACTTCACGACACACGACGACCGGGAAGTAATAGCAGTGCCGCAAAGATAATACGGCAGGGCTTGTATCGATAAGCACAACTGCTGCCGCTCACGGGCAGGCAAAGCAGCAACTCAGTGACACAAGTAATTGAAACTAACGTAACGAGGTGGCAGTACGGCAAATAACAGGATGTTAAATAGGAGATGGCACGAACACGAGCCACGCACGGCTCAGTAGATAATTAAATGTACCACTTTTGAAACTGTAGATAATTACATAAATAAATAACGTACAAGGTGTCCTGGAAAGGAGAAACCTACGTTGAAAATCGATACTACGACGTGAGTTGTATCTGTGGTAATCCATCGGTGAATAGTTAGTATTCTTCGCTGCACAAAAACCAGTGTTCATTTGATAGGGAACAGAATATGCAAACTGATTATCAGTTATTGTGGGTGTGATAGGACTGAAGGGATTAAGAGATTTGCACAGGATAGGGAGAGATGGAGAATAACATAACATTGCCTATAAACTGCTGGATTACAAGGAAAATAGTTTCTGTAGGTTTATTGGTTCCAAACTCGAACTTCACTTACAGTCCGAATATCTAACTGAATATTCGATGCCCCTTCGGTTCTACATATGACACTATATAACAGACAGGGACCAAATGCCTGATGTGGAGACCTGCCGTTGTTGTAGTTTTCAGTCATAAGAGTAGTTTGATGCAGTACTCCCCATTGGGCTATTTTCTACAAGCCTTTTCATCTCCATATAGTTCTTGCAACCTACATCCTTTTGACCTGCTTACTGTTAATTCATGCCTTGGTCTCCGTCTACAGTATTTACGAATTCCCACTCCCCACCCTCCTAGATACAGAAATTGGAAATTTGTGGTAGGGTCTTGTGGGGCAAAATTGCTGAGGTCATCGGTCCCGAAGCCTACGCACTACTTAATCTAACTTAAACTAACTTACACCATGGACAACACACACACCCATGCCCGAGGGAGGACTCGAACCTCCGTCGCTGGGAACCGCACGGACCGTGACAAGACGCCCGAGACCGCGCTGCTGCCCCGCGCGGCAGAAACACAAATACTTCCCTCCAAATGGATAAATCCTTGTCTGCTCATAGTAGGTCCTGGCAATCGATCCCTTTCTTTAATCAAGTTTTCCCACAAATTTCTTTTATGGCCAACTCGATTCAGGACCGCATTATTGGCTAAGCGGTCTACTCACATCATCAGCAATCTTCTATCGCAACACATTTCAAATCGTTTGTTTGTGCGCCCTAAAACACTAATCATCATCATCATCAAATCGTTTGTAAAGCTTATCGTCCATGGTACGCCTGTCACTTCTGTACAAGAGCACATTCCAAACCAATACCTTCAGAAGAGATACTCTAACACAAACTTGTATTCATTGTTAACAAATTTTTCATTTTCAGAAATAACATTATATGTAATTTCATTTGTTTATTCTTCCATCTACGGACAGTAAATATTCATGGACTTTGTCCAAATGTACACGTAAATTCTACGTGAAATCTATGTAAGGAAATGGAACATACGAACATACATAAAGTAACACCAACATCGAAAGACAAACTGGCACCCACCGCACAAGGAAATCGCGGAGCCGTATACAGGCACAGCGAAAAAGAACGTCTGGCATTAACCACACATCTAGCTACATCCAATCTGTATTTTATGTGCTCTCCATTTCTGCCATCATCAGTTACTTTGTTGCCCCAATTTAGTGTTTCATTTCCGCATGTAATTCTACCAACGTCAACTGGTTTAATCCAACCACATTCCGTTACCTTTGTGTAACTTTATTAATATTCATGTAATAACATTTTTTCAAGAAAATGCACATTCCAATCAACTGCCTTCGCAAATTTTTTGCCGTCTATGATAGAGTTACATTGTCACTGACAAACAGCAAGGCTTCTATTTCTTCTCCCTGAACATTAATTCCTTTTCTTAAAGACCTTTGCTTTCCTTTACCGCTTGTCTGCTGTTTAGAGTGAGTAACGTCTGGTATAGGCTTCAGCGCTGTCTCACTACCTCCTCAACTACCGCTTTCCTTACATGTCCTTCGACACTTCAACAGCAATATGGTTTCTGTACAGATGTATATAACTTTTCACTCCCTGTGTTCTTCCCCTGCTACCTCTAAACGTTTATGCCAGTCAACTTTTTCCAATCGCTTTTTCTATACATACAGCTCTACAAAATTAGATTTGTCTTTCTTCAACCTATCTCTTAGAATAAGTCGTAGCGCCAGTATTACCTAGCGTGTGTTTACGTTTCGTGAGAGCCCCGAGATTTTCATCATTATGTGGTGCCACTCTTCTATAAGTAATCCGTGGCAGTGTTTTTCAGCCATCACTTACTAAACTGATGGTTCACTAATATTTACACCTGTCAGCACTTGGCTTCTTTCCAGTTACTGCAGACTTCCGTATAAGTCCGATGGTATTTCGACTTTCTCATAGGTCTCGTACACCAGGTGGCACAGTTTTATCATGACGTACGTGTCTTTTCTAAAATCTTTGTAATGCTCAGGAACTGTCGTCAACTACTACTTAGACAGTCAGTGCTGTCTCAGAGTTCTCTCACAATGTCGTATCTCCAGTTTTAGTTACTTGCTGTTCCCTTTCTAAAATACTACGTTCAGGTCCATTATGCTATTATAAAACGCCTATATAATCATTCCACCTTTCACTTACCCTTTCTTTGCTTTCTAAAGGCTTGCATCTGCGCTGTTCAAAGAGTTGCTTCTCTTTCATCCAAAGCTGTCTTCAATCTTCCTATAGGCGATATCTATTTTCTCCTAATGATACGTGGTTCCACAAATTTGCATTTGTCATGTAGCCATATTTCTGTTTCTGCGAGTCTCATTTTTAGAGTTTACATTCATTTTGGCCTGGTTCATTAGCTGCATTTTTGTATTTTCTATATTCACCAATTAAACTGAGACTATCTCGTGTTATCCAAGGGTTTTAATTAGGCCTCGCTTTTCACCTGTTATATCCTCCGCTTCCTTTAGTACTAGAGCTCATCTTCTGCTGTATTCCCTCCACTGTGTCAGACACACTTTTTCTAACGCTCCCTCTGAATCTATCAACAATCTCTTGCTCTCTCAACTTCCTTAGGCCCCATCGCCTTTATGTCCAAACTTTTTTCAAATTATTAAGTTTTAACTTCCATTTCGTATCCATTAATTTATGGCAACAGTCCACATTCGCCCCTGGAAATGACTTCGAAATCTGGCTTCGAAATCATTTAGAAATCTCCGCCTTAGCGTTATATAATCTCTTTTACATGTACAACCTTCTCAGAGGATTCTTAAACCAAGTGTAGGTTATGATTAATTTGGGCTTCATTCGAAATTATTTCAGTACGTTCCTCTTTCATTACTTTCCCTATTCTTCTACTATTCTTGCTTCTCTTCCTTTTCTTACAATTGAATACAGTTCCCCATCACAACTAAATTTTCCTCTTAATATTTGAATTATTTTTATATTTTACTATGGGACTTAACATCTGAGGTCGTCAGTCCCCTAGACTTAGAACTAGTTAAGCCTAACCAACCTAAGGGCATCACACACATCCATGCCCGAGGCACGATTCGAACCTGCGACCGTAGCAACATCATGGTTCCGGACTGAAGCGGCTAGAACCGCTCGGCCACAGCGGCCGGTTTATTATTTTTATCTAATCATACTTTCTTTCAGTCTCTTGGTCGTATGTAGAACTAGATAGCACGTAAACTTCTATTACAGTGGTGGAAGTTGGCTTCATGTCTGTCTTGTGTACGACAAACCTTTCGCTACCTTGTTTATAGTAGCTTAAAACCATACCTACTTTTTAATTCACTATTAGGTCTATTTCTATACTAGTCATTTTTGATTTGGTATTCATAACCATGTACCAATCTTACCGGATGTCTTGTTCTTCCTGCCACCGCACTTCATCAGCTCCCACTGTATCTAACTTCAAGTTACTCATTTCAGTTATTAAATTCTGTAACCCCTCTACCCGATTAATGAATCTAACATCTAACGCTCAGATCTGTAGTACGCCAGTTTTGATTGTCCTGACGACACTGCTGTCCTGAGAAGCTCGCATCCAAATATCACAACAAGGAGTTATTCACGTCCAGAACATTTTATCCAAAAAGCTGCCACCATAGTTTAACTGTACAGAAGAACTGCATGCTATTAGTAAAAATAATGAGTGTAGTTTCCCCGTGCATTCAGCCTTTCGCAGCAGCAGTACGACAAGACCATATCCCAACAAGGAATTATTCACGTCCAGAACATTTTATCCAAAAAGTTGCCACCATAGTTTAACTGTACAGAAGAACTGCATGCTATTAGTAAAAATAATGACTGTAGTTTCCCCGTGCATTCATCCTTTCGCAGCAGCAGTACGACAAGACCATGCTGGCTGAGGTTACAATAACGTGGCATAGCACTTGTCAGTGGCCAAGAGCGCTAGGCCGAAAGTCGTACAATTTCAATCACTTGACGCTGTAAAAAACGCGAGAACTTTATATTTAATACAACCGCCGCAAGACTGCATTCTTACGTTACAAGAACAGATCGATTATCGAGACTGTTGCCCCTGCAACTAATTAAAAAGCTATTGTCACACATCGGAATTGCTACTCAACTCACCTCGGCGAGGTCTATGGTTCATTGGTGAAGGAGAAGAGCGTGGGGATCTGCGTAAACCATTTTGCAAGTAGTGCTACCACTGTTTGTTTCAGACATTCTGCTATAGGTTCGTTTAGTGAAACATTCTAGCATGCAGTAAAGTAACTTCTCGGATGCACCAGTTACGACGTGAAGCTTATCTTCTTAGTTATGACTGTCGAATAAAGATATTCCGATTATTGTCACAAATCAGTTTACAGGATACAAAAGGAAAATTTATTAGTTTAGGACACGCGCGGAAATCGTCATAGAACAATTATATACCAGGAAGTAAAAAACAGTGATTGCCGCATTAGAAATCTCACATTTAGAAAGAAATAAGATAGGTGTCAACACATCAGAGACTTCTGTGTGTAGCTTCACACTTTCATGTTATATTTTCAACAAAGTGTTTCCTTCGACATTTTTTCATTTAAACTGATATAGCATCCTGTAACCCATCCTTTGCCCAAACAGCCTGCGATACAAGTTTTAACCTATTACTTGTTATGCTGTCTTCACGATTGCGTTAAATACGTACTGAAACATTTCTCATATAACGTAAAGTGATCTTCTGCTTCACTACGGTGGAGTTAATGAATAATCCTTTTCTGATGACATCTGTACTCTCTGAAATATATATTTAGAGTGCTGCTTCGTAGACAGATGTAATAAACTGTGGACAATAACAATATGTTCGCATAATACATTCATGTAAGTGCGGTGGCAAAGTCCCTCAAGGATAAACAATGTTCCTTTAACGGCAGTATAGGAGGAAAGCAGCGCTATACTTACATAGTTTATGGACGACCGCCAGTAACACTTTCTTCAAGACCACCTATATTACGAGTATTTGTATAGCTGAAAAATGTGTTATGCCGAAAGAATACGTTATCAATCAGTATTATAATGAATACTTGAGGAAAAATGAAACTTTGTGAGGGAGGGATATTTCCATTTATTACAAAATATTCAGTGTACTGCAGATTCTGCATTTAGTATTCGATTTCAGTGATATCATCGTAAATCATTGAATATTATCGGTTACAATCGTTTCCCTTGAATTAGCATAATTCATTTGGGGTGTATGTTTTGATAGCATCACGCAGATCTCTTTAATGAAGGATTAATTGGGAAGAGGTTCCAGCCTCAACGTAAGTTACTGTTTGCAGTTATCGAGTCTTTGACTGCCCATCTACTCCCCTGTACAAATTTATGCAGTCATACATGCAGTCCACACGGTTCAATAGACTCCAATATTTACTTCTTGTTAGTTTTAGTAGTGGAGCGTAAAATGTTGCTGGAAGGGAAACAAAGATAATCTCGCATAGCCTGTGTGGACGCTCTGGCAGTGAACGTTTAGGACAGTAAACATTCTTCAAAAATTATGCAGTTTTTGCTCTTGTCACATTAACGCGAACTCATAGCGTGTGGATTGAGATACAGGGGATGATTATAAAGCTGTAATGATCATTCAAAGTAAAGTTTCGGACATAGCTGCTTGGTTCAGTGACAGTTTATAAATTAAAATTGAAGCAATGAGCCCTCGGTCACTATTTTTAGTGTTCTTAACCAGGATTCAACACATCTTTTTATATAAAGAGTTTTTTCTTCCCATAAATTTGTAATTATGCTATAGACCACATTAAATGTCTAAATTCTGATGAAGGCACTCTAAGAAGTGTTGAAACCTGATTAATAAGACTAAATAATTGTGGCCAAGGTCTCATTTGTTTCATTATTCAAAGTATTAGTGGCTGTAGTTGATGCAGTAGCTTTAAGACTTTGGTGTTAGTGGAAGAGTCTTCTACGGCGCAGTAGCATTTGCGAAGTAGCAAAATAACAGTCAATATGGTACTAATAACATCGACAGAAAGACGTGACACAACTAAATGTAACATAAAACCGCATAAACCATGCAAATGACACTTTTGTGTGTTAAAAAAGGCGCCGCATATTTACAAATTTTTATACGGATTCACGCACCTCATCCTACCCAAGCATCGGTCTCGATCTGCAACCAGAGATACCCAGGCTATCCACCCCACTATTTTCCACGTGGCAGCGCGGAAGCAGCAAGTGACAGATCTGGTGAGCGTGGCCGCTGGCATGCCACCGGACATGAATACAGAGGCCAGGTGTGACTGCGGCAATCTCTTTAATTCCGCGCAACCTCAGTTTCGAGTCATGGCGGGATAAACAATAACGCAACCTAAGTTTCAAGTCACAGAGTGACAGAGAATTCGACCTTGTCTGTTTGTCATTTCTCGATGCGGGCTACTATCTGGACAAATATATCACGCTGTACGACAACTTAGCCGTACTCTAAATGCACATCTGGTGTGGCGTTCACAGCTTTATCTCCAGTAGTCACAGACTTCGAAGATTTGCCTATTTGTTCTGTCTGTCTGTGTGGGTGATCAAAACCTTAGTTTTTAGCCACTACCGACAAGAATAGAAAATTTAAAAGTAGTTTATAAAATAGCATGTAAGTAGTTTTACGAAAATGATTGTAGGTAACAACGTTGTATCTGGATTAAAATGCAGCTTGGAACACATGACGTATCCCGATCGGTACGCCAACGTAGTGTCTGATTTC
The DNA here is from genome assembly GCF_021461395.2 of Schistocerca americana. NCBI lineage: Eukaryota > Metazoa > Arthropoda > Insecta > Orthoptera > Acrididae > Schistocerca > Schistocerca americana. The sequence goes on from NC_060123.1 coordinate 392,030,980, forward strand.
TAGCATTACATAAGCACTTTCCGACATTTTCTTCAGTTCTTGTTGTTTTAGAACAAGAGGTTACGTTTCGTGCAGCGTTTTTAAATATTATAAGTTCTACTTATTTAAGTGCTCAATAATAAATCAAAGCTATTTGGGGGATATTATTAACTCTTCAATTACAGAGTTCTATTGTGAGTACTATTATGTACGTTTATACAACTAGTTACATTAATGTGTGGACGCGTAGGTTATATTCAGTCGGTTGTGCATCATCTCGTACTTCGTACTTTTAAATAGACGAAAGTCTTCTACTAGGTAACACGTGATATTTGCAAATGAACAAAATGTATTTAATTTCTGAACAAATTTTGCATGTCTTGAAAATGGAATTTTTTTTAGTTGCCAATAGCTTCTTCTTCAACAAGTTTTTAACTCCTAACCAACATTTAATCTGATGATACTCCTCCTTAATTTGATTTCCCTTACTAATTATTGGCCGGCTGGTGCGGCCGAGCGGATCTAGGCGCTACAGCCTGGAACCGCGCGACCGCTACGGTCGCAGGTTCGAATCCTGCCTCGGTCATGGACGTGTGTGATGTCCTTAGGTTAGTTAGGTTTGAGTAATTCTAGGGGACTGATGAACTCAGCAGTTAAGTCCCATAGTGCTCAGAGCCATTTGAACCATTTTGAACTAATCATTGGTGTGTAGCAGAGGAATAATTTAATACATAAACTATTAAATACATATTGACAAGATTTAGTAAATTCCAGCCAGAGGCGTCTGGTGCTCATTTTCGTTGATGGGGCTCAAATAAAAGGTAATAATCATTCCAACGCGATTGCCCTGAACTCTTTGTTATATAATCTTCATTTATATTATACTGCTTAAAAGCTCTAAAACTCTGTAGAAGTAGTCAATACAGTAATTATATAGTTCCAAACATAAGCCTAATCCAAGAAATACTGTAGTTAATGAAAAAGTATACACAGAAGTGAACTGAAAAAATATTTTGTTCTTTGCTTGGTATGCATCTAACCGCTGGATTTCAGCTTGTGTTCCATACTTAATAAATTAAATGTCGTCTTTAACAAACAATGTACATTTAAATCACTGTAACTACATCGAGTTTCAGTCACATAGCTACTGAATACAGAACACTACAGAGAGATGGCCCTGTTATTTTTAACGACATTTTACATTGGCGAGTGGCACTGTGCGGTGGGGTGAATGAATGCATTAAGGTACGTGACAGCGACTGCAGGTACACAAAGCGAAGAAGCAGTAAATTTCACTGGGGTGCAACGAAAGGAGGGTATGCGTGGACTAGTCTGTCCTGCCTGGAGTGGTCTCAAGCTATGATAGTCTCAAGCTATGATACAGGGAGGGGCGAGGTGGGAAAAGTGAAACGCAATGGTCACGTCACTATGTCAGACATTTTAGGATCCGCCATCTCTGTTAGGTGGGGAGAGGAAAAGATGTTCGCTCACGTAAAACTGTATGCTGAGGACAGCGGTGACAGGTAGCGCAAGGCCTGTTCCGGCTTCAGGAAGCTCTGAGTGGAATCAAATCTCTTCAATGGAGCAATGGAAACTGGCCCAAATTACCTTTGGTCGCTGACACTCGAACTGCATTAAAATCATATTATACTCAAACTGTTCCATATAATATTGAAAAAGCACAAAGACTGAAAGTATAGCACAAAACTGCTGGTGGGGCCAGGTCCCTCTGGCCTTTAAGAATGAGTCGCCCTGATTGCAGCAGTTTTAAATTTGAAAGGAATGTTTGTTCCTTTCTACATAACCATGTTGTGCTTTCAACAGTTTCCCATGTTTGGGAAAACTTACTGTTTCTTACCCATTTTAGGAATTCCAGTAAAGAGACTGCAGCACATACAAAGGGAATGCTATCATTAAAAATGGAATAGGAAACTAGGATAAACTTCTATTATAGTGATGGCTACAGGCGAAAGTGGGGAAAGTGTTCCAAAGTACAGCAATTCTCCCTACTGTAGCAACAGAACAGAAGAAATAAGAGAAGTTAATGAACAGATATCTAAGATTATGTTATTGTTTATCGCCAAATTAATTAGTTGATATGGCAATTATAGTTTCAAACTGTAACTTAATTTAGATCTTTATGTATAGCATTTCATCAATGGAATCGTAAAATTAGACGACAGTTAATAAATAAATGGCTAATTATGATAATAACATTAAAATAATGAAACCTATAGCTTCTTTACGCTTGCAATAATGTGTAAAGTACAGATGTTTTTATAATCAAACAGTTAATACATTGAAGAGCCAAAGAAACTGTTACACCTGCCTAACGTCTTGTAACGCCATACGCTATATCTCCCCCCCCCCCTGCCCTCCCCAGGCCATCCCACCCCTCCCCCCGAGCATGCAGAAGTGCTGCAACACGCCGTGGTATGGACTCGACTAATGTCTGACGTACTACTGGAGGGAATTGACACCATGAAGCCTGCAGAGCTGTCCACAAATCCGGAAGAGTACTCAGGGGTGGAGATCTCTCCTGAACAGCACGTTGCAAGGCGGTCCACATATGCTCAATACGTTCATGTCTGGTGAGTTTGGTGGCCAACGTAAGTGTGCAAACTCAGAATATTTTTCCTGGAGCCACTCTGTAGCCATTCTGGACTTGTGGGCTGTCGCAATGTCCTGCTGGAGTTGTCCAAGTCTGTCAGAACGCACAATTTACATGAGTTGATGCAGGTGACCAGACAGGATGCTTACGTGTCACCTGCCAGAGTCGTACCGAGACGTATCAGGGATCACATATCAATCCAATTGCACACGCCCTGAAACACTATAGAGCCTCCACCAGCTTCAACAGTCTCCTGCTGACATGCAGGGTCCATTGATTCATGAAATTGTCTTCATGGCCGTAAACGTCCATCCTATCGATACAATTTAAAATGGGACTCGTGCGACCAGGTAACATGTCTCCATTCATCAACTGTCCAATGTCGGTGTTGACAGACTAAGGCGAGGCTTAAAGCTTTGTGTCATACAGTCATCAAAGGTACACGAGTCGGCCATTTGATGATGTTCTGTTGAGTGGTTCGCACGCTGACACTTGTTGATGGCCCAGCATTGAAATCTCCAGCAGTTTGCGGAAGGGTTGCACTTCTGTCACGTTGAACGATTCTCTTCAGTCGTCGTTGGTCCCCTTCTTGCAGGATCTTTTTCCACCCTCAGCGATGTCGGAGATTTAATGTTTTACCCAATTTCTGATATTTACGGAACATTAGTGAAATGGTCGTACGTTAAAATCCCCACTGCGTCGCTATCTCGGAGATGCCGTGTTCTAGCGCACGTGCGCCTACTATAACACCACGTTCAAACTCACTTAAATCTTGATAAACTGCCATTGCAGCAGAAGTAACGGATCTAACAACTCCACTAGATACTTCTTGTCATATACAGGCGTTGCCGACCGCAGCGCCATATTCTGCCTGTTTACATATATCTGTATTTGAAATAGCATATCTGTACCAGTTTCTTTGCTGCTTCAGTGTGTATTATATGCGTCAGAGTGACATATCTCACAGATCGGAAAAAAACGTTTGGCCTAATGACGCACGAATGCTGGGTCGATAAGATTCGAAATTATTCGTCTCGTCGCCTTTGTTTTTCATCGTAGGTAACAAATTTAAGTAGTTTCATTTACGAAAGTGAGGTTCATGACACCGGAACTGGTTCACTCAAGTGGTCCTCATAAATGCTAACTTCCTCATAGTATCTTAATTTACATTCTGTTCTCTACTGTGGCTTGTTACTAATGTATAAATATTCGTTTCCTAAGCATCATGCAACGCTCTTTTCTATAAGACTATTTTATAATGGAAGCTAAGCTACCGATTAACGCTTCCTGGTCTCAATGATGGCCTTAACGTGCAACTCGTTGCAATTCTGGGAACCTGTTTAACTCACTGTATCGCTCATTGCGCAACACATTACAGAGGGCACGTTTCTATCACGTCAATCCTCACACAGAACACGTCCCTCCGATACGAATAAAACAACTAGCGCTTTGGCGAAGTGGAAAAAATGTCAAACAAATTTTAAAATTTTTGCAGCTGTCGTAGCAGCGACAGGAAACAAGTGCGTGACCACCAAGTTTTATTGGCTGCCTGGGTACGCCAACTCCTGTGTTACAACCGCTCCTCTGAATAAACGGTAATAAATTTCCGCGTTACCAGCTTTTTGTGAGCACATAACTCACAAAATCGGAACAGCACTGAATTAAATTATTCTTGTCACGACTTGTTTGTCGCTTTATTTATGCAATTTGCCGCCGCTCTTCGTTGTGAATTATCTGTGTTGCAAACATTGCTTGACAATTCCGAGGTATTCACGCAACTTCCGTGAGCGATGTCGCTGGCCAGGTCAGCCAGCTGATATTGCCTGATTACATCCAGATAAAAGCAAATACTAATCAATTGTTGCTGTCATCCATTTCAATACTTTAGTAGCTTGATATTTGTACTAGTAAGTATAAACCAAGGTACATTGTGATAATTGAATAATTTAGGATACGGTGTTATTCTGATAATAATGATAATCAAAGAGCATATTTGGTAGAAAAAGAAAATTGGGTGTTGGTAATCGTAATAAGCAGTGTGGTACGACCCAGTTAACTATAGACAAGCGTTGCGGTAAAATATAATACTGACGACACTGAAGCTAACTTTGTAGTACACAGGCGGAGATATACTCTGGAGTGACATTTTCTTCGAGATCTTCTTTATCCATTCTCAGCTTACCCTCTTAGCACCAACGCCATGAAACATGCAAAAAGAAAAATGATTTTCTTTGACAAATTCTTTCTTTCTTGACCCTTAAACAGTCACAGACTAGAAAAAACAAATCATTTAAGTACTTTGGTATACATTTAATTTTTCATTGTCATAGTCGCTCTCTATCCTTTCGCCCGTGTAAAGATGCCTTACTGACACACAATGGAGACGGTTTCCAACCCAGTGTGTAAAAATGTTTGCGTAGTTTGTAGGCCAGAACGAAGTGCAGTCAGACTCGTGACATCACCTAAAAACTATTTTGAGAATAAGTTGGTGTTGTCTTTTGAAAAGACCTTAGTATAAGCCGTTTCATAAAAACACGCAAATGATAGGTGCTCAATGCACAAACTCGCATACGTGAGACATTATGCACAAGTAGTAAGACAATAAAACATTACATTGCTATGCATCATCAAAATCCTGTTTTCTTTTCTTTTTTTCAATCATTGATTGTTTTGATGAGACACGTCACGAATTCCCCTCTGGTGCCGGTATCTTCATCTCAAGGTTGCACTTGCAGTCTACTTCGTCAATTATTTCCTGGGTGTATTCCAAGGTCTGCCTTCCTCTACAGTATTTTCCCTCTACAGTTCCAGGGAGTACTATGGAAGTTATTCCGTGATTTCTTAACACATGTCGTATCATCCTGCACCTTCTTCTTGTCAATCTTTCCCATACATACTTTTCCTAGACGGTTCTGTTCAGACCCTCCTCATTCCTTGCCTTATCGCTCCACTTCATTTTCAACATTTTTGTGTTGCACCACATCTCAAGCGCTGCGATTCTTTTCTATTCCAGTTTTCCCACAGTCCATATCTCAATACCATACAATTCTGTGCTCTCAATGTAAGAGTCTCTGGATTTTCTGCCTCAAATTCAAACCGATGTTTGATGCTAGCAGACTTCTCTCGTGCAGAAATGCTTTCACTGCCAGTGATATTCTGCTATTACGTCCTGCTTCCTAAGGCCGCCAGAGATTATTTTGCTGCGTACATAACAGAATTGCTTAACTTCATGTACCTCGTGGTCCCCAATTGCAATGTTAAGTTTGTTGCTGTTCTAATTTCTGATACTGCGCATTACTTTCGTCATTCTTCAATCACTCTCAAACTGCATTTTCCACTCATTAGACAGTTCATGCCATTCAACATATCTTATAATTCTTCCCTTTCACTGGGGATAAAAATGTCATTAGTGAATCTTATCACTCATATCCTCCACCATTAATTTCAATCCCGTTCCTGAACTTTTACTTTACTTCCGACATTGCTTCCTCGATGTATAGTTGGAACAGTAGGGGAGAAAGAGTGCATTTACGTCTTACATCCCTTTTACTCCGAGCATTTCGCGCTTGGCCTTCCAGTCGTATTTTTCGCTCTCGGTTCTTGTACATATTGTGGGTTAGCGGTCTTTCTGTATAGCTTCCCCTATATTTCTCAGACCTTCAAATATCTACGATGTCGAACGCTTATTCCAGGTAGACAAATTCTTTGAACGTATCTTGATTTTTCTTCGGTCTTGCTTCCACTACAAACTGTAACGTCAGAACTGCCGCTCTGGTGCCGTTACCTTTCCTAAAGCCAAGATAATAGTCATCTAATAGATCCTCAATTTTCTTTTACATTCTTCTGTAGATTACTCTTGCCGACAACAATGGATGCATGACCTTTTTACCTGATTGTGCGATAATTCTCTCAATTATGAGCTCTTGATATCTTGGAAATTGCATTAATGATGTTTTTCCGAATGTCTCATGGTATATCGCCAGTCTCAAACGTTCTACACGTCTACGTGAACGGTTTTTGTACCAGATCCCCAAATGACTTTCGAAATTCCGATTGAATATTATCTACCCGTTCTGCTGTACTTGTTTTGAGTTGTCCAAAGCCCTTTTGAATTCTTAGTCTGATAATGAATGCTTTATCCCTTCCCTGCTGACTTATGTTCCTCCTTCTACCACATCATGAAACAAATCCTTCCCCTCACAATGGCCTTCAACGCACTCCCTTGCTTTTAATTTCATCGAAAGTAAATTTGACTTTTCCATAGGCTGAATCACTCCTTCCGACAATCATTTGTTCCTCAATTTCTTCACATTTTACCAAATCCATTGCAACAATAGAATAGATTTATTTATGTGCTTTCCACGCACATATTTAGTAACCACACTTCATGACACGTTGGACGGTTGTAGTACCGTAGTCAGAGAAGTCATATTCAGGTACATCTATTCTGAACTAATCGTCCAAGGTGCATTTAGTCAACAACAAGGTGTCTACAAGACATAGAAAATTACATATGCTACTTTGAATGTTCTAGGATTGAGGCGGGAACAACTCGCTATGTACACGACTTCAGGGTAAGAATATATTTCAGTGTTCTGTTCAGTACCCCGCCGGCTGATACCGATGTTGACGCAGAAGATATGGCGTGGGTTTTGCGACAGAGTAGTGCGTCAAACTGCCACGAACGGCTCGCGCGAAGCGTTCTATGGCAGAGCCAATAGCGCGAGAGTTAGCTAGCTGGCAGCGATACGCCAAGGTCCATTAGTGGGTTTCATATTTTTATTCTTTATTTATTTATTGAGTTAACCCTTTCGTGGTTGATGGGTCATATATGTCCCACTAACTTTGAGCGCCAGTTCGAGTGTCGGGATATATGTTACCCAGCTCTGCATGGTGCTGCCATCTAGGGACGACTGTACTGAACCTAAGAAAAAAATCGGGACTGCACTGCAAAGGCAATAGAGAAGCGGTGACTACATTTGTTGACTGGCGTGTATATATGGCCGCTGCAACGCCACTTATTTGTGTCATTCTTCAGTTTTCATCATTTCTCACTTTCCAGCGATGTCTGAAGTAAGTAATTCATCTTATTATTAACTTAATTATCATTTTTTAGTACAAATACAGTGTGGAATGTACTTCTCAGCGACCTTACTATCTTATAATCGAAATAAAATTATTGAGACACATGTGTCCCAGCAGACATTATTTGTAAAGATTAGCAAGACAATTGATTAATGGGAATTCATCCAGGAAAAAGAGGGGATCAATGCCCACTTTCTTCCCAGCGAAGAGAGGAGTCTCTAGTGTGCCAGATGACGTCCGGCTCGTGAACGTAGGCAAACATGTATCGAAAGACAGTGGCACTAGGAAGCGATGCAGATTCTGCAGCACAAACTCTAAAGAGAAGAGAACAAAAGTTGTTTGCACTGTTTGTGGTGTACCACTCTGTTCCAAGTTTCATGGCATGTAAGGTTTTGTAAGTATTGATCACGTATCATGAAAACTGAAATATAATGAATATTTTTTACACTGGCTCTACACAAATAAAAAGATTACATGTATGTATAATTTGTAGTTGTTTTATTCTCTGCAAAATCCTGTTTATGGCTAAAAAAATAAAATTACAAATTCAGTCAGTCAGCAGAAAAGGTATCTTGCGTTGGTTCATGCGACATGTGTGTCCCACTTCCTGTTGTGAAAAAATGGAGAACTAAAAAAATATTTTGGTGGTGAAAATATAATAATGGGACTGAAAAGAAACTTATCACCTTAGTATTTAAAAAAGAAATGAATTTTATCCATGAAATGGTTAACAGTTTCCTAACTGGTTTCATTCCGTCCGCCATGAACTCCTGTCCTGTGCCAAACTTATCCTCTCAGAGTAGAAATGACGCCCTGCGTCTACAATTATTTCCTGAATATATTCCAGTCTCTGTCTTCCTCTACAGGTTTTACCCTCTACAGCTCCACCTAGTACAATGGAAGTCATCCCATGATGTCTTAACAGATGTCCTATCGGTCTGTATCTTCTTCCTGTCAGTGCTTCCCATACATTCCTTGCCTCGCCCAACCTTCGAAGAAACTCCTCATTTCTTTCCTTATCAGTTCACCCACTTTTCGATCTTCTTCTGTATCACCACATCTCAAATGCTTCGATTCTCTTCTTTTATGGGTGGTTCTTGGTTTTACAGCCTTATTGATCCCTCTTGGTTCTTGTACATATTATATATTACCCACCTTTCCCTAGAGCCTACCCCTATTTTTCTTAAAATTTCGAACATCTTGCACCATTTACAAGTTCTATGATTGTGTCTTAATTTTTCTTCGGTCTTGCTTCCATTATCAACCGCAACGTCATAATTGCCTCTTGGTGCCCTTATCTGCCCTACAGCCAAGCTAACAAAACCTCAATTTTCTTTTACATTCTTCTGTACATTATTCTTGCCAGTAACTTGTATGCATGAGCTGCTCAGCTGATTGTGTGATATTTATCGCACTTGTCGGCTCTTTGTATGTTCGGAACTGTGTGGAAGATGTTTTTCCGAAGGTCTCATGGTGTATCGCCAGTCTCATAGATTCTACACACCAACGTGAATAATCGTTTTGTTGCCAACTCCCTCAATTATTTTAGAAATTCCCATGGAATGTTACCTATCTTTTCTGCCATATTTGATCTTAGGTCTTCCAAAGCTCTTTTAAATTCTGAATATAATATTGGAACCCCCATCTCTTCTCTGTTAACTCTTGTTTCTTCTTCTGTCACGTTATCTGATAAATCATCCTCCTCGTAGAGGCTTTCTTCCACCAATCCGCTCTCTCCTCTGCATTTAACAGTAGAATTCCCAATGCCATCCTAATGTTAACATTCTTGTTTTTCATGTCACCGAATGTTTCTATGACTTCGCTAGATTCTGAATCCGTTCTTCAAATAACCATTTTTTTATTTTTTATTTCTACGTTTTTCATGGAGCTATTTTGCTGCACTTCGTATTTTCTTCGTTCCTAAGTGACTTGTGTTTCTCTATTCCTGAATTTCCCTGAACATTTCTGTACTTCCTTCTTTCATCGATCATCTAAAGTGTTATCCAGGATTTCTTCGCAGTTGTCTTCCTTGTACCAACGGTTTTCTTTCCAGCTTCTGTGATTTTCCTCTTTAGGGGTGTCAGTTGCCCTTGGACTGTATTGCCTACTGCCTACAGATGTTTATGCTGAATTAAACAACCTCTCATCTGGTTGTGCCTTGTTCCCACTTACTTAGCTATTCAGTCATTCACGTTGATTGATTTTACGTTTTTCTCCGTGGTGGTCTCTAATGTTGTTCTGACTCTCTGCTCCCTCTTGGAAAGACTCTCACCATGAGCTTCGTTCTGTATTCTGGAATTCACCACCCCGACTGTCTGGTAAATCCACCGTACCCTAGTATACTTATAGTTTTGTGCTGACAGTGATAGTTTCAATGCTTTGCCACACTGGTGCAGATATAAAATTTCGTGTAGATCCTTATGATGAAAATTCTTTCATTTGATAGAAATTCTGGCTATGCTATACACTCAGTATTATAGTCTGTGTAGTTTATGTTGTAGCTACAGCTTTACTTTTATCTCTGCTAAATGAAGTTTAGCCGCCTAGAACCACGCGCATATATTTCCTGAGACTGTTATAGGAATTCGTTCATTTCCTCCGTTACAATGCACTAAACCTTGACGGTTCGTATTTGAAATCATACGATATACAACGTGTCAGGGTAGTTAAGGGAAAAATGTTGTGCACCCAGCACACAGAGAGAGATAGTCGTGAATGAAACTTCGTTGTTCCATTGAGATGTGCCTTTTATGGGAAGCCAACAAACCCTATTGTGTATTTTCAGGTTGAGAGTTGTCACCTGCCAGCACAGCGTGAAAAAGTACTTTTTACACTGATTCGTAGGATACATGAGATCTCATAACCGGACTTTTTGTCAGTCGAGTAAGTCAACACTGAATTTACCTTTCACCTGAATAGGTATCCCCACCTCTAAATGTTACACCGACGTAAAAAAGAAAAAAAAATGGAAACACCAAGAAGCAGACGTGCGACATAAACGAAAGTTGGTAGACGTGTTTGTAAATCTGAAAGGTGATGTCCACTTAAATTTCGCGCCAGTTAAGTACGAGTGACTCAAGTAGCCCCACTATGAGGATGAAAATCAGGTTAGCATTAAATACATAATGTAATGATCGTGACCGATAGTTACCTTTCAGACTGGTCGGGGGTAGTTGATGTGAGTCCAGGGTGCTTTTAAGGCGATAAAGATGCTATTACCAATACCCCATTGCGTTTGAACAAGTTCGTGTAATAGCTGGATGTTCCTTCTTCGATACTGCGGAAAGACTTCGCAGGAATATAACCGCTGCACATGACTGCTTGGAGCGGTAGTCACGAGAATGTACGGTAACAAGACAACCAGGATCAGCATGGATACGTGCCATTACTGAGATGGAAGACCGCCGTGTTGGTTGTATGGCTCTGAAGCATCGTACTGCAACTGTAGCAGTAATTTGAGCATCAGTTGTCACCACAGGGCACAATGAATGTAATTACAAACGGGTTACTTCAAGGATATCTCCGAGCCAGAAGCTCTGCAGCGTGCATGCCAATGACCCCAAACCTACATTGGGGACTTCAGTGATGTCAATCGAGGGCTCATTGGAGGGCAGGATGGAGTTCTTTTGTGTTTCCTGATTAAAGCAGGTTCATCGGTGACAGTGATTCATCAGTGCCAGTGATGGTCGTTTTTTGGTTAGAAGGACGCCAGTTTTTGGCCTGCAACCAATTTGTTTGCGTGCAACATCAACTGTATGTAGTTACCCTAAAGCAGCGTAATATGCTGTTGAGCGTAACGGCTGGTCCGGAAGCCAAGAAAGCAGCGTTCACAGTTGAAAACATGCACAATCTTTTATTTAAATAAAAGTTAACAAACAACCTTGTGGTGTCATTAAAATAGGTGTGAACTCGCTACCCGTGGGTGTACTGCTGGACGGAGCAGGTAAAAGGCGAACTACAACAGACTACGAACTAACCTCAGGAAAACTAGTAACAGTGCATTGTTTTACAAGGGGCGGTACGTATTTCATTATGTTACCATTTAAGAGCCAAAAGTAAATATTTAAAAAAGCAAGAACCTACCCAATCAGCGTATACTGTGATGAGCAACAAAGCACATAATAGCTGGGTAGCAATCTATTTACAGGAATGAAAATACCAAAAAAGGCAACGTGCCCCCAAAATTAATTGGCAAACAGTTACATGTACTAATTATGCAGTAGGGACTGTGATTAAAAACAACACACATCAAAAAAGTTTTGTGTCACCTCAGTTCCGAGAGTTCCGAAACCTGTACAGAAAATGGGAATAGAGATCAACATAAACATCATTTCCGCCCTTTTTTTGTTCATAAAAACCGCACATTACATGTTGTTACACCTTACATCGAGACCTTCAGAGGAGGTGGTCCAGATTGCTGTGCACACCGGTACCTCTAATAACCAGTAGCACGTCCTTTTACACTGATGCATGCCTCTATTCGTTGTGGCATACTATCAACAAGTTTGGCAAGGCACTGTTGGTCCAGATTGTCCCTCTCATCAACGGCCATTCGGAGTAGTTCCCTCACACTGGTTGATGGGCCACTTCGTCCATAAGCAGCCCTTTTCAATCTGTCCCAGGAATGATCGATAGGGTACATGTCTGGAGAACATGATGGCCACTCTATTCGAGCGATGTCGTTATCCTGAAGGAAGTCATTCTCCAGACGTGCATTATGGGTGTGCGAATTGTCATCCATGCAGACGAATGACTCCCCAAAATGCTTCCGATATGGTTGCACTATCGGTCGGAGGATAGCATTCACGTATGTAAAGGTGTTACGGCGCCTTCCATGATCACCAGTGGGGTTCGTCGGCCCCACATAATGCCACCCGAAAATAGCACAGAATCTCCATCTTGCTGCAGTAATTGGGCAGTGTGTCTAAGTGGTTCAAATGGTTCAAATGGCTCTGAGCACTATGGGACTCAACTGCTGAGGTCATTAGTCCCCTAGAACTTAGAACTAGTTAAACCTAACTAACCTAAAGACATCACAAACATCCATGCCCGAGGCAGGATTCGAACCTGCGACCGTAGCGGTCTTGCGGTTCCAGACTGCAGCGCCTTTAACCGCACGGCCACTTCGGCCGGCTTCTAAGTGGTTCAGCCTGACCGGATTGCCTCCAAATACGTCTGCGACGGTTGTCTGGTTGAAGGCATGTGCGACACTCATCGGCCAAAAGAACCTGATGCCAATCCTGAGCAGTCCATTCGGCGTGTTGTCGGACCCATCTGTACCGCGCTGCATGATGCCGTGGTTGCAAAGATGGAACTCGTCATGGACGTCGGGTGTTAAGTTGCGCATCATACAGCCAATTGCGCACAGTTTGAGTCGTAGCACGACGTCCTGTGGCTGCACGAAAAGCATTATTCAACATGGTGGCGTTGCTGTCAGAATTCCTCCGAGCCATAATCCGTAGGTAGCGGTTATCCATTGCGTTAGTAGTCTTTCGGCGGCCTGAGCGAGGTATGTCATCGACAGTTCCTGTCCCTCTGTATCTCCATATCCGAACGACATCACTTTGTTTCACTCCTAGACGCCTGGACACTTCCCTCGTTGAGAGCCCTTCCTGTCACAGAGAGACAATGCGGACGTGACCGAACAGCGGTATAGACCGTCTAGGCATGGTTGAACTATAGGAAACACGAGCCATGTACCTCCTTTCTGGTGGAATGACTGGAAATGATCTGCTGTCGGACCCGCTCCGCGTAATAGGCGCTGCTCATGCATGGTTGTTAACATTTTTGTGCGGGTTTAGTGACATCTCTGAACAGTCAAAGGGACTGTGTCTGTCATACATTACCCACAGTCAACGTGTAACTTCAGGATTTCTGGGAACCGGCTGATGCAAAACTGCTTTTCATGTGTGTGTTTTAAAATGGAACAAAATTCAGACTCGCTGATTTATGTTTCGCAGTAAGACAAAGCTATGTGCACCGAAATAGGCAGTTCTTTCAAGCAACTAATCAACCAAATATCAGATGTAAAACTTGCTTTACGAGGCTGCCTTTAACAACTGCAATGGAAAAGTACCATCTTATTATAGCAGAATTTACCATAGAAAATCTCATGGAGGGTTCAGCTAACTTTCCCACCAAACTGTTCCACAAATAATTAACTAAAATGATTACAGTGAAAAGGCACTCTGATTAAACTAGACTAACCCCAGCAAAATGTCTTGCAAATCCGTAACTAAACTGATTATAGTGAAAAGGTACTCTGAGTAAATTAGAATTCACTGTATTTAAAAGGCTGAACAACACTTACTTCAGCCCTCAACAAGGTCCACGGGAAGCCATTGGAAATATGATCAGTTTCAACAGGCAGTTTTGATGAACGTATCTCCACTAGCTCTGAAACTCAGATCACGCAACTTCCACGTATGTCACAACTAGTTGCGACTAACGTCTGTAATAAAACAGAGTTGTTTGCATCAAGCTAAACTTCGGTTCTTTTGGAGGGACCCCCACAGACTGCAAACACAGCAGACCTCGCGGGAAGGAGAAATTATTCGCAGCACTACGACTTTAATAAAACAAAATGCAGAAGCTACAGAAAGAGTCTCATCAAAATACACTCCTGGAAATTGAAATAAGAACACCGTGAATTCATTGTCCCAGGAAGGGGAAACTTTATTGACACATTCCTGGGGTCAGATACATCACATGATCACACTGACAGAACCACAGGCACATAGACACAGGCAACAGAGCATGCACAATGTCGGCACTAGTACAGTGTATATCCACCTTTCGCAGCAATGCAGGCTGCTATTCTCCCATGGAGACGATCGTAGAGATGCTGGATGTAGTCCTGTGGAACGGCTTGCCATGCCATTTCCACCTGGCGCCTCAGTTGGACCAGCGTTCGTGCTGGACGTGCAGACCGCGTGAGACGACGCTTCATCCAGTCCGAAACATGCTCAATGGGGGACAGATCCGGAGATCTTGCTGGCCAGGGTAGTTGACTTACACCTTCTAGAGCACGTTGGGTGGCACGGGATACATGCGGACGTGCATTGTCCTGTTGGAACAGCAAGTTCCCTTGCCGGTCTAGGAATGGTATAACGATGGGTTCGATGACGGTTTGGATGTACCGTGCACTATTCAGTGTCCCCTCGACGATCACCAGTGGTGTACGGCCAGTGTAGGAGATCGCTCCCCACACCATGATGCCGGGTGTTGGCCCTGTGTGCCTCGGTCGTATGCAGTCCTGATTGTGGCGCTCACCTGCACGGCGCCAAACACGCATACGACCATCATTGGCACCAAGGCAGAAGCGACTCTCATCGCTGAAGACGACACGTCTCCATTCGTCCCTCCATTCACGCCTGTCGCGACACCACTGGAGGCGGGCTGCACGATGTTGGGGCGTGAGCGGAAGACGGCCTAACGGTGTGCGGGACCGTAGCCCAGCTTCATGGAGACGGTTGCGAATGGTCCTCGCCGATACCCCAGGAGCAACAGTGTCCCTAATTTGCTGGGAAGTGGCGGTGTGGTCCCCTACGGCACTGCGTAGGATCCTACGGTCTTGGTGTGCATCCGTGCGTCGCTGAGGTCCGGTCCCTGGTCGACGGGCACGTGCACCTTCCGCCGACCACTGGCGACAACATCGATGTACTGTGGAGACCTCACGCCCCACGTGTTGAGCAAAATCGACGGTACGTCCACCTGGCCTCCCGCATGCCCACTATACGCCCTCGCTCAAAGTCCGTCAACTGCACATACGGTTCACGTCCACGCTGTCGCGGCATGCTACCAGTGTTAAAGACTGCGATGGAGCTCCGTATGCCACGGCAAACTGGCTGACACTGACGGCGGCGGTGCACAAATGCTGCGCAGCTAGCGCCATTCGACGGCCAACACCGCGGTTCCTGGTGTGTCCGCTGTGCCGTGCGTGTGATCATTGCTTGTACAGCCCTCTTGCAGTGTCCGGAGCAAGTATGGTGGGTCTGACACACCGGTGTCAATGTGTTCTTTTTTCCATTTCCAGGAGTGTATTTGATGAATCGGTAGTGAAGTGGCACTCAATTTTCCACACGCTAGGCGCAGGTAAATCACCAGAGTTCCATCCTCATCACAGCCAGCCCCAACACTGTCTTCGCGGGATGAGGTCTGTGTTCAGCAAAAGCCATTTACTATCGGTTCCAGACAGCGAGGTAAAGCAGCCTCGCGATCCGCAAGTCCTCCTTCCAGTTCTCTCTACAAATTCTCACTGTCCTCCTTAATGCCAGTTACAGCTCCTCTCGCAGAGAACAACCCAAGATTGTGCCCTGGTACAGCGGTCTAGCGATTGATTGACCGATGCGAGCCGGCACGGCTCGCTGTACGTGCTCAATCGGTACCTGGAGCGATTTTGGATGACAGCAGGAACACTGGAGTAGTTATCCCACGCACCCTGACTTCAAATTTGTACGTCAATCTGGTGATTCGACCTGTTGAGCTGCTTTTCACGTACAGCATTCCGAGAGGTGTCTTCCAACAGGATAAAGCTCTCCCACATAGCGCTGTTGTAAGCTAACAGGCTCTAGAGAGTGTCGACATGTGGTCTTGGGCTTGTCGCCGGCCG
This sequence comes from Schistocerca americana, assembly GCF_021461395.2. Lineage (NCBI taxonomy): Eukaryota > Metazoa > Arthropoda > Insecta > Orthoptera > Acrididae > Schistocerca > Schistocerca americana. The sequence goes on from NC_060123.1 coordinate 392,047,266, forward strand.
CGGTGGTCTAGCGGTTCTGGCGCTGCAGTCCGGAACCGCGGGACTGCTACGGTCGCAGGTTCGAATCCTGCCTCGGGCATGGGTGTGTGTGATGTCCTTAGGTTAGTTAGGTTTAAGTAGTCCTAAGTTCTAGGGGACTTATGACCTAAGATGTTGAGTCCCATAGTGCTCAGAGCCATTTGAACCATTTTTCTTGGGCTTGTCGACCACCAGAGCAGTCGCGAATGGAACACATACGAGACATCATCGGACGACAAGTCCAGCGTCATCCACAACCAGCATTAACCGTCCCAATAAAGTGCAACAGGCATGGAACTCCATTCCGGCACCTGTGCAACGCAATGCACACATGTTTGTGTAGTTGCATTCAACCTTCTGGGGGTTATATCGGTTCACATTTGCAACGGCTTACCTCGTGCTTACATTAAGCTGTGATCTTGTAATGTTAATCACTTAAATATGTCTACTAAACAAATGGATGCTTGAAATTTTTTTACTCTAAATTAATTACTTTTCGGTGTTTCGATTCATCTTTTTGTCAGTGAATAAAAATGGAGCATTTATTTGTGTTCCATATTTCCTCCTGAACCAATGGAGAGCTTTCAACCAAATTTGATACACATACGGTACCACTATTTGCAGATAAGCACCGTGGGGGTAAGAACCATCTACCTCTCGAAAAGAACTGGGGCAAGATAGATGCGTAACAAACCGCGCGCAAATACCCAGACTATATCTATCCAGTATTTGAGAATGAGAGTGCTTGGTGACTTGCAACAAACATCAAACGTTATCGCAAACTTATAGGAAACGTTTTCTCCCTGACGCTTTCCACAAAATGGTGAGTGGAAAAAGTTTTTGGCTTACCTTATTTTTTCTGTTCATACAAGAAAATCACTTGACGTTTTAGTGTATTACTTTCTTTCTATTAACTCTATTCGCAAAACATTTTGCAGACATTAAGCACGTAAACTACAGAATGACCCTGCAAAGTTATGTTACATCGTTCAGGAAATTCGACGTCATAACCATTGAGATGTGTGAAAAACTATGTTATGGTAAAACGGAACTCAAATTACCCAGACTGTACTCATACAGTGTTTGAAAATTAAATCACTTTTCTAATCTATTTCTCCATTACTTTCATAAACTCAATTATTAGACATTAACTCATTTCTAATGTAATGAAAGGTGTTTTGTGGGACATTCTATTCTTTAAAGTGTGAATGAAACGGGGTTGACACCGAAGCATAACTCAAGAACACGTGAACAACTTCAACCGTATTTGTTAAGTGCATAGCTTATTATTCCTGCAAATATTGTTTGTTCGTGGGAGTAACATTTTCAGCTGCCACTAGGGCTGACAGTGAGGCTGAGAAGGGGTAACGTACAAAATGTTCGAAAACGGCATTTTGGTATTTACTTCATATGGTTAATTCACTTAGAAGACCTTTAAGTGTACGAAGTGGAATTTGTTTCTTCTTTGCGCTGTTTCCAGTGTCAATCACTTCCAATCAGTTTGCGAATATAACCACTGCATTGAGCCAATAATTTTGTCAATATATTTCGGGACCTAAGGTCAAGTCACTCGGCCGAATACGAAAGATAAATTCAACTTCCTCTGTGGCAAAGCATGGTGTGGAAGAGGAGAGAATGAGACATATAAGTGTGCAGTTTGTGTTACTGACGCACATCTCTAATATCCCCTCCTAAGCCCCTAGATCGATTTCAACGAAATTCGGCAGCATATCACTTGCTACCACCATCTTCCCATTGGGGCAGGGGTGTGGGCAATAATGGGGTGATGGACAGAGAAGGCGGCCATGAGGAAGTGGGCGGGGGGAGATGGAATGAGGAAATGAATAGACAGACAGGGAGGAGGAGATGGACAAATAGGGTGGAAGGAGACATGAGTGTGTAGGATATGTCCACGGAAGCCAGGTTTCTTAGGTAGTAGTGAGATACAAATCAGAGGTGCATTACGCTTTCGCCCGTTGAATCTGTTTAGTGACGAAGCGCCAACTCAATCTACAGCTTTCCTTACTAACTCAAGTAATACTTATATTGGTCGTATTCCGAGAAAATACGTTGCGGAGCGTGCTTTTTGACCACATTCTACGATAAGGGCCTTATTACGGACTGTAAACAATGATTTTGGTTTGCGTAAGAGGGATGTTTCATGCAATTGTAGGATCTTATACATCGTTCAGACGATCAGGACAGTAGGAGACCGCTGAGCATCAATGACACATTAGTACGTACTTAGAATAACCGGGCTAGCCTACAAATGTCTGTCAGTGCCTTGGTACCGGACATCTGCTGGACAGTAACAACACAGAGATTCTAGCGCGCGCCAGCCAATTTGGCCGAGCTGTTCTAGGCGCTTCAGTGCGGAACCACGCAGTTGCTACGGTCGCAGTTTCGAATCCTGCCTCGGACATGGATGTGTGTGATGTCCTTAGGTTAGTTAGACTTACGTAGTTCTAAGTATAAGGATCTAATGACGTCAGATGTTAAGTCCCATAGTTCTTAAAGCCATTTGAATTCTAGCGCGCATTTGATTTCTGTCTCGAATCCTGGTCTCACTCACTAACTGATCTAAAAGCGTTAGCGCTGCTTGCTCGCTCGTTGTTAATTAATATTTCGCTATCGATGACTTGTGATTCTGGTTGGTTATGTGGAATGGCTAGGTACATAAACAATTTACCTTTTTCTCACTATCCGTCTTTCTTTCTGGTTGGTATATACCTGCCCACTGACGTCTTAACTCGGCGTTGTTCATCTGTCGAAATATCGCCATTTGTCTATCACATTACCGAATACGTTTTCGTAAGTCTGTAGTAATTGTAGCAATAGTAGCAGTAGTAGTAATTTTATTAACAATGATATGAGACAAATCTTGTTATTAAGACCAATAAAAATAAAGTAATTCATATGTACATTCATTTACGTACCTACAGGTCTGGAATGACTAGGTTGGGACAGATAGCCGGCAGTGATTTTTTAATAGGAACCACTTCAGCTTTTCTCTGAATTGATTTACAGTTTGGTGGGTATTTGATATGTCGACAGAAGCTCAGGTTTCATAGCATTTTTAGTGTATCCTTTCTATAATTCTGTGCATGATTTGTGAGGTTTACCGCTATCAAAAGTTTTGATTTTATTGAACAATACGAGAACAGGGTAAACAACTCTGACTCAGATTACATTCGTTAATCAAATTTGTCACTTTTTTCCGCTTAATATAGTCAACTCGCTGTGGTTTATTAAGAAACGTCTGCAACAAATCCGTCTGTTGTTACCACAGCCTCTATATTTTCAGGCTGTAGCCTTTTCCACCGTTGAGACTAGGATGACGGCGGAATGTGATAAATATTCCTGATTTTACCACAGTTTGTGTGTTAAATAAATTTTCCGTCTATGGAAACTACTTTGAGACCAGATAGATTTCGAGTTTGATGATAAATTATTTTAGAAGAGGAGTAAATTGAAAAGATTACACCTTCTTCCTAGAAAATGTAAGTGAACAGCAAAGCTGCCACCAGCCATAAAATTAGTTACGCCACCACAGTGTTTATGATACTATTTGATGTGGCATGCCATCTTTCAACTGTATTCCCCGAGCAGTTATAGCCAACCTATCATTAAATTTGGACATCGACTCACGATGAAACTCACCATTTTTAACGTGTTTGTGAACATTCAGGTGGTCATGTGTCTAATCGCTTTTCATTCACTTGTAAATAGAAGTTGTCCTAGTTATTTTGACGGTTCCAAATAACTTTTAGTCGAGAAGCAAAATAGAAACTGTATCAACCAACTGTTGTTTGGCGACCAGTGGAACTCTAACCGCCATTATTACCTTTCTTGTAACCTTATTCGTTACAAATAATGAGCATCACAATGTCTTTTTTAAAAGGATGGTGTGTTTTGTACTCGGCAATTGATTTCCTCTCCTAAAAACTTGTTCAAAAACGTATTACACTATGCCCTTCACGCAAACATGACGCTATTAAAATGGTGACACTCCTGCACGAACACACAGTGTATATACCTGCGAAAACTTAACTCGTGTTGTCGGGGTTGATATTAAATTGAAGTCACAAAAATTACGGCGATTCTAAGGTGGAGGCTGTGCGTCAGGGCACAAGGCAGCTCACGGCTGCAGAGGGTCGTTGCGGCAGTCTGTAAACATTTAATTTTCCTTTGCGCCAGGCGGTACAGGTGTCCGTCGTCCCGCTCACGTCGAATTCCGTTCACTCGACGGTTTCGTCGCTCTGCTTTGCTGAGGACACAGCCGCGTTGCCCGTGAACCAGTTGCGACAGGCACGGTGAGGCACGCTACCCCAACAGCTAACTCTGAAATGACGGCACTCGCCCCATGCCAACGTGCTCCGTGCGACGGCGGAAAGCTGATACTGGTGGGAGGCAGTGCTTTGCAGCAGCTGCGATGCGATCCCACTTACTGCCTTCGGACAGCAGTCGACCCTGCTAGTGGAAAACCTCGCCTAGCCCGCTACTGGTTGGCTTCGTGTCCGTTGAGAAAGCGGAGGGTCGAACCGTGCCCTCCACAGAGTGGAACAGTGGTCCTCCGCTGGAAGTTTCATGTAGCCGCCAATGTAGCACAGTGTAAGAGGTCCGAGCAGATGTAATTTCGATGTATTGCTCATGCGCTGCCTGCGATATGCAAGATATAAGAGAATCTCTGACCAGAGAGCAGTGTTGACCGCAGTACGAACTGTGTAGCTGTAGCAGTAAGTTGTGGCTAGTCTGCAGTTTGCTCTGGTCTGGTCTGGAGTATCGTGTTGGCTGTGCCGGTCGCGGTGCAGCGATGCCGGAGCCTGAGCATTATTGTATAAGGTAAAAAGCAGCCTCGCGCATATGTAGTAATGTTATCTCAACTCCCATGTAAATGTTTTTAAAATCTCGTAATAATAATCTTTCTCCAAAAAGTAACTTTTAACAACCATTCATTTCAATTTAAAGAATTTACTAATTTCTCCAATCCATGATCATCCCGATTGTTGCAAAAGAAAAATCAGTTGCTTCCTTTCGTGAATGACAAATCTGTCGGCCAGCATTGCACAGGGCTGTGCCAAGAAAAATTTATTGTAATAGCAGATATATATGCGTTATCTTGCGACTTCATTGAGGTAAGAATTTTCGTCTTTTTTATTCAGAATAATCTTTCAGGCCCATGACGTAGCAGTGCTGACGTCCAAAATTTACCAGGTTAAATTCACATTCAATTATTGAAAAATTATAAGTGAGCGACAATTTAATTGAGAGGTTAGTTACATTGTATTATTACTAGGTTACTGAATTTATTTCTTTGTTGGGACGTTACACTGAATGTGAACGACATAATTAAAATTTTTACTGTTGAGAAGTTTAGGAATTTTTCTTTTTTGAGGTTACACTAAAATGGGAACGAATTTTGTGGGGAGTTTAAATGAGAAAGAATTTTGTGCAGAGGTTAATTGTGAATAAAATTTTCTGGGGAGCTTACACTCGAATTAAATTTTGTGGGGAGGTTACACTTGAATTATTTTGTGGGGAGGCTACACTCGGCGACAACCGGCCAGGATCGTATTGTCTTTGTGAATTTCTGAGAAGTAGTCATATATCTGATTTAATTTACTTAAATGTAGTTTGCATCTGGCGCAACGCATTTACTAATTTCTCACTCTTTCTTTCACAGATCATCGGCAATTTATTGCTCTTTCTTGTAATTGTGTTTGTTCCATTTTTGCTTCGTCTTTGTTTCATTTTGTGCTTAATTTTGATTTGTGAAAAATGCCGCGAAAAACTGTTAACAGTACATCGCGATGTGCAATGAGTGAAATAACCGACTCGAATAATTTGACCGATAATACTTGCGACACTCAATGTAATAGCGATAATCCTCTAATTACTGATAATCAGTGCCTACCGACCACTAGTAATGATTTTAATTCTAATGATGAGCAAACAAATTCAATTATGTCCACAGTAAATGTAACAATTGATGACGCGGCACGTTCTGATACAATGAACGCTGCCCAGTTTGACATACCCGGTTTACAAAATTTGCATTGTGAACAGATACATTTTTCCCACGAAGATGAACAAGGTAGTCAGAGTACGTCAGATTTATTTGATTCCGCTGTAGTGACTAACAGTGCACATCCAATTGGCGGACCTTTTCAAGAATCAGAGAATGACCAAATGGGGACACAAAACGTGACAAATGCACATACACCATCACACAGCACAGAAAAATACAGCAGTTAATTTTGACATGGATCGAGTTATGGCATTATTGCTACAACTTAATGAAAATCTCAAACAGTCGAATGAAAAACAAGATAACAATTACAAACAAATCAATGAAAGTCTCAAACAGTCGAATGATAAGCAAGACAACAAGTTCAAACAACTTAATGAACAGATTACAGTCGTTGCCGTGAAATGTCATGATACTAATGAACAATTACGTGAGGAAATTGAGGCTTGTGCTAGGAACAGTAGTGAAGAAATTAGATCTGTGGCACAAAAATTAAGTAATACACATGCAGCCACAACTAAATTACTTAGAGATGAAATTAGTGCAGTCGCTAAAGAATGCTCTGAAAACGCAACACAGTTACGCGACGAGTTTAAATTAATGCCAGCAGAATTTTCACGCACGCTGGATGCGAAAGTAGACGCGAAATTTGACCAACAGAACAGCCAAATTGACGAACTTTTTAATCACCACCTACAAAACAGTGAAACGCATTACAGTAAATTTATACAGGAACAGAATAAAGTAAAGCAACAAGTCATGGAAACAATTACTGCACAGAGACAAGAAGATAAGCGTAAATTGTTTACGAAAGCAAAAACATACGTAGACAACAATATTGCTACAGTATCAGACGAAATCAAACAGTTGAACACCGAATTGCATGATGAAATCTCCGATCTTAAAACAAAAACAGACACACACACATTAGACTTTCAGACAATGACCAACAGACTTGAAAAGTTGGAACTAATACAGGATCCCGTTGCCATCAAAGAATACGTTAAAAAATTGAACAAAACCACACGTAAAATACAAAAACAAATTAATGCTTGTGATACTAAAAACGATGATCAGGTAAAAGCACTGACTGAAAAATATGATGAATTGGCCAGTCGCATAAACGTTATCCAAAGTAATAATGACACCAAATCAAACGATACGTCACCTGTTTCGTTTAATCAAACAACCGAATTCCAAAATTTACAGCAGACGATCAGTGAGATAGGTTCGTCAAATAATACATTACGTAGAAAATTGTCATCTTTACAGCAAGAAGTGACTGAGATGAAAAATATTTCAGCCTTTAACACATCACAGCATACGCCACTTTCCGAACATTTGTCAGACTCACACAGCCAGTATAATTTAGGTAATTTACAGAGAGTATGTAAGTTAGATTCCGAACAGTCGCAAACAAACAGATTATCATACAATCCTCAACCTGTTCAGACATACAGAGACGATATTTTTGATTACAAGCACTTTCTATCCGTGAGAAAATTTAAGGTATTTAAAAATAACAGAACACAAATACATCCTTTGGACTGGATACGACAATTTGCTTTTGTATTTTTATCAGCTTGGCCTGTAATGCAGAAACTAGAATTGGACTGGGTACAACAATTTACTTTTGATTTCTCACCGCCATTGCCTGTAACGCAGAAACTAAAATTTATTTGCAGCGCGTAATTGACCTCAGAGGATTCATTACACTTCGATTAATATGTACCGTAGCGTGCACAGGGCCCCGAGCCGTAGTAGTGCTAATTCATCTCTACTTTTCTGCACTGCTGCCTTCTCTTCTACTATCCTTTATATCTATGAAAACAGCTCTTCAACTGTCGATCTATCTAAGATTAAGAAGGAGTAAAGAAATGTGATATGACGAGTTTTACCGAAAGTGACAGTTTTCATTAGACGCTCCAGGAACGACAACCACCAGAATTTTAATATCAGACAAAATTTTAATCATCAATATGTACAAAATTTTTAGCAACAGCAGACACATTTTGATAACAATAGAGGTTTTAGCCCGCAACAGCGTCAAAGCCAGCCGGTTAGCATACCTAAACAACAATGTAATGTGCAAGGTCAACCAAGCTTTAATGTTTCGCCGCCTATACGTATAGCGTCGGCTCCACCAAATAGTAACGCACAGCAACAAGGAAATCAGTACGTACAGAAAACACATCATTTCAACTCGTATCGCAACGCGCCGTATAGCAATGACTATCATGATAGACGTAAAACTAATGAGCACAGTATTCGTCGTACATTTAATAACAGTCGGTCTTATCAGCAGCAGAATCATCCAGAACAACAGATTATCATGAATGAACCAGACAGTAGGTATCATCCCGAACCTAATACGTCAGGACGAAGTAACAGGACATTACAAATAGTCGAAATGCCACATCATCTTCCTGAAAATAACAGCACGTCAGATAGAATTTGACTAGATTCACTACGGGTTGCATCCTCCAGCAACGTAAGCAATACTTCAGATAAACAGAACTTGTTCACGAAAATGTTATTAGTTTTGACGACATCCGATACACACTTTTGCATGAAAGACAGAATCACAACGTGTGTAGACGACATTCTTATTGCAGAAGGTAACTGGTCTGAACACAGTTTGATTCTGGAACAACTGTTACAAGCTTTTCGTGCACAAGGACTCACAGTTAATCTTAGCAAATCACACTTTGGCAAAACTTCCATAAAATTTCATGGACATGTAATTTCAGTAGAAGGCATTGCGCCTGACCCGGAAAAACTTCAAGTTTTACGTGACATTACTGTTCCTACGACGAAGAAACAACTACGCAGCTTTTTGGGTTTAATTAACTTTTTCCGTGAATTTATTCATTTCTCTGCTTTAGACACCCCTAGATTATGTCAATTGACAGGTAAAAACACTATTTGGTCGCGGGATAGCCAAGCGCAGTCTGAATTTGTCAATCTGAAACAAGCTTTGTTGAATGCACCACTTTTATCACATCCAGATCTTACTAGAAATTTTTCCATTGCCACCGACAGTTCTAACACAGCTTTAGGCGTACACATTTTTCAGGAAAGTGAAGAAGATGGTACTACAGTAATTAAACACATCGCCTTTGCGATTCGCATTCTGTCATCTGCTGAACGCAATTATTCTGTTACAGAACTTGAAACATTATGTGTTGTATGGGCATTTACGAGATTCAGGCATTTTCTTTATGGAAGACATACGACCGTTTACACAGATCATAGAGCTATACAGTTTTTACTTTTCGCAAAATTTACACACGACAGGTTAAGCAGATGGAAACTTTATTTACAGGAATATAATTTTACAATTGTTCATATTCCCGGTACGCAAAGTATTGTAGCAGTCGCACTATCCCGTTCTCTCAGCAACAATCAGCAAGACATCGCAACCAACTTCTGCCAAGCAAATCCTAGCGTCATGTATATTCAACAAGTTGCATTCGAAAATTTCATTTCGTCGTCATTACGAGACATAGCACAAGAGCAGAGTAAAGACAACGTGTGTAAAGAAATTAAACACCTTTGGCAAGATAGGAATAATGGTACCATCACAAACCATTACAGTGTACGCAATAATATTCTGTTTCGCCGCTCTCACCCTGACAGCAACAACTGGTTACAATGCATTCCTGACGAGAGTGTTAACAAATTAATTTGGTATACTGATTTAAGTTACGCACATTACGGAGCCAGAAAATGTTTTCTTATACTGAGACAGAACTGTTATTTTGCCAACATGGAAAAACGTATACGACAAGTTTTAGCGTCATGTAAAATCTGCCAGAAAGCTAAGTCAGACACGACTTCACATATTCCTCCGTTACATCCCATAGTACCTGTAAAATTGAGACACATGGCCGCTGTAGACAGTTTTGGTCCGATTCCCAGAACTAATAGAGGTTTTTGCTACATCTTTGTCGCTGTCGAACTCACATCGAAATTACCTTCACTCCATTAAGCAAAGCTACTGCTAAATCTGTTTCGAATGCATTTGTAAAACATTTTTTATTCCATATAGGGCATGTATTGAAACTAATTTCCGACAATGGACCACACTTTCGATCTGCTATATGGACACGTATGTTACGAGCAAGAAACATTTCTCCGATCTGTATATCCAGGTACCACGCTTCTTCGAATCCTTGTGAACGACTAATGAAAGAAATTGGTAAACTATGTAGAATATACTGCCATAAAAAACATATTGATTGGGATACACACATACTGTCATTCCAGGAAGTAACTAACTCGATACCAAATGAATCTACTATGCTATCTCCGACTGTTATGTTGAAAAATGTTTAACCACCTAACAAAATTAAAGAATTAGTATCCTTTCCTACATCTCGTCAACTACGCCACCATGAAATAATTGACATTGCACTCAACAACATCAAACGTGCCGCAGAGCGCCGGAGAAGACAGCAAAAACAGGTTTGTACACGCCGTGACTTTCACATAGGATAGAAGATATTAGTACATACACATTATTTATCTAACAGAGGAAAGAGTAGATACAGTAAATTTGAGCTTCTATACGCAGGTCCATACAAAATTCGCAGCATTCCTCATCCCAATGTAGTACACGTCGAAACTTTGAGAACCAGAAAAAAGCAAGGGCAATCACCATGTCTCCAATATTAAACCCTTTATTGAATGAACATACTTTATGATTTATCACACTGTAATGCCATTTCCTGATTTTATATGACCACTTAAGCAATTATATTTATATAAACACTTACTGATGATTATCATATTTTTTCTTGGCAAGTGCCCGGCAAGGTAAGTAAGATTAGCAGGTAGCTTTTCTTGTCGTTATATATCAGACCATGCACATTTTCCATTTTTTTGTGTATGTATGATTGTTTTCCTATCGAAAGTAGAATTTTTGTCTGTATGCACTATGTAATCTTTAAGATATAAGAAACACCAGTTGACTTTGACATTTTCCCTTATGATATCTCAATATCTTGACTATTTTACTTTTTTTCTACTACATTATGATACTCTGTGTACATTTTTTTGCACTTGAAAACTGTCTTATGTTTTTGACATAATAAGTTTTCAGTCATGCTATGCTGTATGCTTAATTATATCACTAGAAACAAGTTGTTATTTAGTGAGTATATGATTTAAATGCAAGATATTAATTCTTATTCATCATTTTCAGAAAGCAATAACGTGTAAAAGAAATAAATTAAACAAACCACAGTGGATTACTATGAAATGGGAATTTCAGCTTCGGAATGAACGAAAGAAAATGCAATACCTTGTCATGAACAGTAAATGGATCAGAATTAACAAGCATTAACCAGAATATACTATACATATCGTATGATAGCAGTCTTGACTAACTATTTTTCTTTCAGAATACGAGGCGATTGATGCAAGCTGTCAGACAGAACTACACATCTTAGTTTTAGTGATGAAATATGCTAGAATTAAGAAACTCTATACTATGAATAATTGTACGAAGGCAAAGGAAATATGAATAATGAATATTGAAGTGTCTTTTTTGCAGATGATAATGAATGATGATGAATACTTATATGAAGAATATGCTAATATGAATAATGAAGTTTTTCTTTGCAGCTGATGATAGTGATGAAGTTATGGTAATATGAATAACGAAGTTTTTCTTTGCAAATGAGGATAATAATGAAGTTTATGTATTTACCATTAGTTAAGAAATGCTATGTAGTTTGTTGCAGTTCGTTTTGACAGTATGTCTTATGTCGCATGGTATAATGACTTAATGTTTTGGAAAGGACAGCTAGAGTACATACATATTGAGTACACGTTTCATTACCGGTTAATTCGAAGTTCACTACTTTTCAGCAGAATATGCGTTTCTTCTTTTAGCTCAATAAGCCATTTTGTATTTTTTCCAGGCAAAGCTATTCATGAAATTAATGTGCTATAAGCAGTTAGTCATTAAAGCTGTTCAAGTACTTGCATTTTTTTACCTATTTGTGTGTGTCATTCATGAATGTGATCACATATACTCTACTTGTTTCATATCCTTGCTACAGCTCACTCATGATGAATGACGTTACTAATCCTTATTTCCAGCAATAAGTCAGAAGCAAATATTTTCATGCCTCAGCGATTAATTATCGATCTCAACGCAATGCATTACTAGCACAAAAAAATCTTCTAGCAGTCCCAAATTATGCTACCAGTTTAAGAGGTATTTCTAGTTCTAAATATAATGCACATTTCTCAGATGTATTGAATCCATTATGTCTATCTATTATTGGACCACAGGCCTTGAGTAATAGTTACAGTGTGTTACATTTTAAATATGTCCTATGTCACTAAAATGATAAATTCTGAGTTATACTGAACGATCTTTTGTAATAATGCATAAATGCTATGACAATAATTTCTGTAAATAATATTTTTGTTATACTCTATAAGTTCTATGCTAATAATTAACTCTCATTTTGAATGATGACTTCTGAATAATACTGAATAATGTTTTATAAATCTATATGAATACTTTGTAACTGGACAATGAGTGCCAATAATTACTGCAATCAGATGAGTTATGAAAAGTGTTTTGTAATATTCAATACTTGCTATGTTTTTAGTAACTGGCCAATGAATGCCATTGTTTCTTATATTTTAAATTTGTCTTATGTCACTTACATGATATTATATATGAATACTGGTAGCCTGATGCTACACTTATTAGCTCCTGTTTTGAATGCTGACTTCTGAATTATGCATAAAAATGGTTTGTAACTGGCCAATGAGTGCCAATGATTACTATAATTAGATGAATTATGTAGATGCCATCCCATTAATTAACTCTTGTTTTGAATGATGACTTTTGAACGATGCATAAAAATGGTTTGTAACTGGCCAATGAATGCCAATGATTACTGTAATTCGATGAATTATGTAAATGCTGTGCCATTAATTAACTCTTGTTTTGAATGATGACTTCTGAATAATGCATAAAAATTGTTTGTAACTGGCCAGTGAGTACCAATAATTACCGCAATCAGATGAGTTATGAATAGTGTTTTGTAACATTCAACACTTGCTACATGTTAAGTAACTGGCCAATGAATGCCAATGATTACTATAATTAGATGAATTATGTAAATACTATTCCATTAATTAACTCTTGCTTTGAATGATCACTTCTGAATAATGCATAAAAATGGTTTGTAACTGGCCAATGAGTGCCAATATTTACTGCAATCAGATGACTTATGAGTAATGTTCTGTAATACTCCATACATAGTATAGAAATGTTTAGTAACTAGGCAATGAGTGCCAACAATTACTCAAATCGGTTGATAGACTAGTGTAATTCTCAATGATGACTAGCATAAGACTTAATGTCCTTCGCCTTCTGACCTAATTACCAGAAATTACTGCAATATCCGTTTGTCCTGTCCATCTTCATGATCATGGAGCACTATATTTGGTTTTTGCACTAATTCTACATTGCTGAAAGAGTATGGATTCTACAAGAATGTGCTGGTGACACATCATGTTGTCCACCACCTTGAACTATGAAGATGTTATTATGGTCCTACTGTTTGGTGTACCTAATGTATTACCAAAATGATAACATTGAATATTAATACAACATTTCAGTGTCTTGGCTACACTGATTACAACTTCAGGGAAGAGAACTTCAGATTGTCTCACTTGGTATTGTGTTTCTGTAGAAAGACATGGACTTTCAGTGCAGCTACGTGCAACCTACTGTGCTTCAACCATGATGCAATCCTTCCCATTCCTTTAATAGTTCTTGTAAAATGGTAAAAATATATACAGTGTGTGTGTGCACTTTATGTCATTTGTTAATATGTTTTGTACTCATTGCGTATACATTTTGTCATTTCTTGATATGTTCTGTACTCAGTGCATGTGCACTCTATTTCATTTCATGTTCTGCACTTATATATATGTATATACTCTGTGACTGTAGACTTAGTTACTTAAGTAGATTATAGAAAAATTTGTTGCTCATGGCAAGTCCAATTGTCTCACCATCGCTGCCAAATTCCCCCCCCCCCCCCCCTTCCCAGTGGAGGGTTATGTAAGAGGTCTGAGCAGTTATAATTTCGATGTATTGCTCATGTGCTGAATACGATATGCAAGGTATAAGAGAATCTCTGACCAGAGAGCAGTGTTGACTGCAGTGCGAACTGTGTAGCTGTAGCAGTAAGTTGTGGCTAGTCTGCAGTCTGCTCTGGTCTGGTCTGGTGTATCGTGTTGGCTGTGCTGGTCGCGGTACAGCGATGCCGGAGCCTGAGCATTATTGTATAAGGTAAAAAGCAGCCTCGCGCATATGTAGTAATGTTATCTCAACTCCCATGTAAATGTTTTTAAAATCTCGTAATAATAATCTTTCTCTAAAAAGTAACTTTTAACAACCATTCATTTCAATTTAAAGAATTTACTAATTTCTCCAATCCATGATCATCCTGATTGTTGCAAAAGAAAAATCAGTTGCTTCCTTTCATAAATGACAAATCTATCGGCCAGCATTGCACAGGGCTGTGCCAAGAAAAATTTATTGTAAGAGCAGATATATATGCGTTATCCGGCGACTTCATTGAGGTAAGAATTTTTCTCATTTTTATTCAGAATGATTTTTCTGGGCCATGACGCAGCACTGCTGACGTCCAAAATTTATCAGGTTAAATTCACAGTCAATTATTGAAAAATTATAAGTGAGCGACAATTTTAATTGAGAGGTTAGTTACATTGTATTATTACCAGGTTAGTGAATTTATTTTTTTGTTGGGACGTTGCCCTGAATGTGAACGACATAATTATAATTTTTACTGTTGAGAAGTTTCGGAATTTTTCTGTTTTGAGGTTACACTAAAATGGGAACAAATTTTGCGGGGAGTTTAAATGAGAAAGAATTTTGTAGGGAGGTTTCTAAAGTGTGAATGAATTTTGTGGGGAGGTTACACTAAATTAGAATATTATTCATGTTATTTATTTTTATTTTTGTGGGGAGGTTACAACAGCACAGCCGTCCAAGAGAGCTGTGACATTAAAGACAACGGTATTTAATAAATTCACTGTCCATTTTAGACTATTCGGCCGTGAGCGATTACCAAACACATTTGTCATGTAATATCGTCTTCATCACTTTACCAAATACATGACATACCAAATGTGCTTCATAATGGCTCAATGCTGAAATTAGCTAATAGCAGGCTTTTAATTATGCTCAATACAGCTTACACCAGTCAATGTATTCTTTCACTGATCAGAATACGTGAATATGTGATAAGTTTTCTGACAGTCTTGTGAGAGAAAGTAGGTTACCAAATGGAGAACATGGGGCGCAGTTTGAAAAGATGTACTTGTGTTCGTGTATTCAAAATGAACGAAAGCAACCATGGCTTTTTTAATTCAACATTGCAGCTAAAATCATTTGCCTGACACATAGTTTCTATCTCGCTTGTGGACAATAAGGTAATTGTGGTGGTGAAGGTAAATAAGACACATTTTATATTACAAATTTTCCAAGGATGTATAGTCAATATGTGTGTTGTTCACTGTGGTCTTACTTTATAAATTTATCCGCAACCTGTAAATGGAGTTCATTTTTAAAGAAATGAAATAAAATCTAGGAAAAGCTGAAAATTATATTTTCATACTGCGATATGTATCATGTAACTCATTTTACTTGGAAACATTTAAAAGTTCGTTGGCTTATTATTATGGAGGCAACAAGTATAAAGCAGAACAAGAGTATTAAAAGTTTAACGACGCTCTTAAAGAACGCTTTACATTTCCTCCATAACTTTTCCTTAATTAAACTTCTTAGTGCCTCGCCTTCGGATTGCGTACTGCTTTTGAAAAAAAAAAACGTGAAACGAATATGGTTAACAGTGTGAGAAGAGCCTCGTAAAAAATAATTTATTCAGTGTCATTGAGTTATGTATCAGTCCATCATCTCAAACCTAAGTCTATGGAAAACGTATGAATTCTCACTTTTCCTATTGTTTGTTGGTGTTCAGTTGCTTTACCAAAAAGAATAACAAACAGCATACAACTGTTATTTCGTGTACGTTTTATGTAACTGATTAGAAACGTTTAGACTAGACAAATAAATAAATTCAAAATTCCAAGATATACAGGACTAACTTTTATCTTAGGAAAAAATATCACTTAAAACATTATATGTAATGCCATTTCCATTTAGTCAAGGCCTTCAGGTCTTTATCAACTGCTCTCAGATTTCATGCAAGGTTGATTCTGTGTACACGTGTCAGCAAGATGGCTAGTTAGGCCCTAAGGGCCTAACAGCCACACAGTTAAGTGCTATGCGAAACTATTCTCAATGTCTCAGTCATATTACACTACTTTTCTAGCATGGAAAACTGTCTCCGTTTCTGTTTCTCATAGCTGTGTAAGTCTGGAAGATTGTACTTGCTGCCACATCGTCAGCGAAAGCATAGTGCACAGAGCAACGTTTCGTTACACGGAGGAAGATGAAACGAACTGACGTGTCCATTTCAGGGAATGTATGTTTTTGAAGGGCGTCTGTTCGCAGATTTGTTAGACTGGACAGACACCGCTTAAATATATTTACGTTTCTGTAGGAGCGCGACGGTTCGTTGACCTTTGTTTCAATGCGGATGCACTAATATCGTCCAAAGTCCTATGCGAATTAATAATTTGAAAGTAGGGGCTAATGGACGAGTGACCTAGCATTGTAGCGTGCGGAAAGTTGGAAATTTCAGTCGGTAAAGACCTGTGTCCAGATAGCCGAAGCAGTTGAGACAACCGCTCATGAGAAGCGGTAGATCCGGGTTCCAGTCAAAGTGGAGCACAAATTTTCAACTTTTGTCATTTCATTACTAAAGTGAAGTAAAGGAAATCGCAATGTCTTAAATTCCAACAGAGCGCGACATTTGCGAACTATATGCAAGATTAGCAGCTTGTAAGTAGGCCATTTAGGTTTTCTTATTGGTAACGCAACGTAGTGCTATGTATGAAAATCACTGGCTGTGCTGTGTGCAGTCTGTGGCTAGTTTGCATTGTTGTCTGCCATCGTAGTGTTGGGCAGCCGGATGTTAACAGCGCGTAGCGTTGCGCAGTTAGAGGTGAGCCGCCAGCAGTGGTCGATGTGGGGAAGTGAGATGGCGGATTTTTGAGAATGAATAATCTGGACGTGTGTCCATCAGAAACAGTAGATATGTAAGAATGGATGTCATGAACTGCTATATATATTATGACTATTAAGGCAAATACATTTTTTGTTCTCTATTAGAATCTTTCATTTGCTAACTATGCCTATCAGTAGTTAGTGCGTTTTGTAGTTTGAATCTTTTATTTAGCTGGCAGTAGTGGCGCTCGCTGTTTTGCAGTAGTTCGAGTAACGAAGATTTTTGTGAGGTAAGTGATTTGAGAAAGGTATAGGTTAATGTTAGTCAGGGCCATCTTTTGTGGGGATTACTGAAAGTCAGATTGCGTTGCGCCAAAAAAAATATTGTGTGTCAGTTTAAGCACAGTCATGTATAATTCTTCAAAGGATACGTTTCAAGCTCTAGCCGAAAGAATATCTTTCTAATGCCTGTGAGTCGATTCCTCATGAGATAATTGTGGAAATGATAGTGCACAAAACATTTATTTCTTAAAATCAATAGTGTTTTTGGATCACTATTCTACCAGTATAACTTACAAACTACTATTCCTCGTAAGGAGGGAATAGTAATCAGCCCATTACACTATATTGCATTTTAAAACTTTTGGAACGCTGTTTTATAACAGTACAGCGATATTTAAATAATTATTTATTCTCAATTTGGTTTTTCTGTATCTCATCAGTCATTTGTACAAATCACATTTGAAGTTTTAACTGAAATCACATTTTCCTTCTAACCAGGAATTGTTTGCATTAAAAATAAAACAATAAATTTCCAGTCGCTAAACACGTCATAAGAGTAAACAACGACACATCTTTACTTATAATGCTAATAATTATTGCAAGAACACATTACATGTATGAAAATTTAATTTCCCTTCGGTGATTTCCCTGCATCAAGTTCTTTCTGTCATGAGGAGATATTTCTCTATTTCTCTTCTGGGCCGTATCCTTTCACAATTGATATTTATTTTTAACATAAAACAGAAGAAAGCTTGTCATCTCTTTCCACTCTTCTTGATGTCCTTGTGGAACTGTTCTCCTTCTTTAGAGCACTTGTTAACCTCAACTTACATTTTACTCAGTGACCAACGCTTTGAACACAGTGATGGTGTCGCCAATTATGGCCATTCTTTATATGGAATATTTCGAGGACAGAGCATTCGAGTCAGCGCCGTTGAAACCTACGTCCTTCTGGCAATATCTGGATGACACTTTTGTTGTCTAGCTCCACGCCACTGCATCCCTGGGTTGACTTTTGCAACTCTTAAATTCCCTTCATTCTAACACAAAGTTTGCAATGGAGAAGGAGAAAAGAGGCGAACTACCGTTTCTACACGTGTCAGTGCGGATAAAACAGGATGGAAACCGAGCGAGGTGACGCAGTGGTTAGCACACTGGACTCGCATTCGGGAGGACGACGGTTCAATCCCGCGTCCGGCCATCCTGATTTAGGTTTTCCGTGATTTCCCTAAATCGCTCCAGGCAAATGCCGGGATGGTTCCTTTGAAAGGGCACGGTCGACTTCCTTCCCCGTCCTTCCCTAATTCAATGAGACCGATGACCTCGCTGTCTGGTCTTCCCCAAACAACCCCCCCCCCCCCCCCAGGATGGAAACTTGTGTCATGCACTAGACGGAAAGCCAACACATCACATACGGGCTTATACTCACAGGCCACCAGCTGTCTTTACCCCGCACAGCAAAGGGGCGTGCTTAGGATGTTGGTCCACAGAGCGCGAGCCATATCAGATTCATACAGCTTAGCTAATCTGATGAGCTACGCCACTTCGAAAAGTATTTTTAGAGAATGGATATTCTGAGCAGGAGATTTACCGTAACTTACGCCCAGCGTATGTCAAAGTGAGGAGCTGGAAGAAAGACAATTGCCATACGTCGACTATGTTTCTTCGAAAATAGGATGATTATTGGAGAAACATAAACGTAATTGCGTCTTTCGTCCTCCAACGAAACAGAGTACTTGAAGCCTCAGTGAAAGGTGATCTTGGTTTAAGAAGACCTGGTGTCTATAAGATTCCCTGTAGCAGTGGGACTTTCCGCACTGTGGAGGAGAGATGCGTCGAACATGGACGACATACACTTCTGGACCAGCCAGAGAAATGTGCAGTGGCCGAGAGTAGTCTCAGTGCAGGATACAGAATGAAGACAGCGTTATCAAGGAAACAGTAGAAACTCGTAGTTCAGCTAATCTGCTGAATAGGAACATGGGAAACCAACTTAGTACAGCATGAGGTCCAGGGCTGACCTTGTTAAAATTACAGAGACCGCAGAGGGAAACTCTTAGCTATTCAAGGTATGACGCTGCGGTGGCGACAAAGAAATTCGGCTGACACAGCGAGATGGATGCACGACACGGTGGGTACGTATATTGATTAGCAGGTGGCTCCCGACAGAGGGCGCTGGGGTTACCGAAGGCGACACACAGTTCTCGCATAAGTGAAAGTCTCTGCGTGTCTTTAGAAGCTGTTAGTTCGTCGTCCAGCGAGTGATATAACTGTTTCTCTCGATTCCGATCAGGATCTCTACGCTACTGGTTACCAAATCTGGCGCGTTCACACCTGTGCAGTTTCATCTCAGACTGGCATTAACAGGAGGCTTCAGTCCCAGCCTCTGCAGTGTGTTCGCCGCTCCTGAAGATTTCGTTCAGTTACACTGACGAAATATTGTGGAAATTTCACAACGACGTCCAACATCTCGCCCGAGAACCATATTTAGCCATCAGCATTATCCCTTGAATTTTTCGGTAAACGTCTTACCTAGTCATAACGTTCCAGCCTAGCTGCTCGTCTCGAGGAAGGAGTGAGGTAGGAGGATAAACAGGGGAGTTCACGGGGCAGAACGTTCAGATGACCAGAATAACATTATGTGACCTGGGGTTTCTACCAATAGTATACCATTTCGCAGTAACATTCTGACTAAACCATTCTTTGAAATTCAGACTAATATTGGGATGCTGACAACTTCAGCTGTTCAGTATTGAACCCACTAACCGTTTCGCAATGCTGTTGTAATAGTTTTGTATTCTCCTTACACAAGAACTCTATGCAGATTCTCTGGCAATATTTGCCATGGTCTAGGCCATTTCTGATGAGATCAGTCACCACTTTATAATCATTAAAAAATATGCATTTCCCTGTAGAGAGGTGTACTACAGCATTCTTCTGACAACTCAAATCAATTATGCAGTCCTTGATTTACGCTCTTACTGCAAGAAACAGTTCCTACAATAAGGGCAACGTGTGCCTGCCAATTTAACAATTTGAGATCGTGTACCTATAGCTCCTATGATCCTACAACAACTGATTGGCAAAGTGGGCTGCTTGATCATCTGATACAATCCTTTGAATAGATCTTCGGAGAGTATGCTAGCTCACTATGGTCGCAGGTTCGAATCCTGTCTCGCGCATGGATGTGTGTGTTTCCTTAGGTTAGATAGGTTAAAGTAGTTCTAAGTTCTAGGGGACTGCTTACCTCAGAAGTTAAGTCCCATAGTGCTCAGAGCCATTTGAACCATTTGAACTATGCTAGCTGCAATATCTGTGTCAGTAGTAATTACGATAGAAATATCTCCTACTATGGCATGTATAGTTGACATTGACACAATATGTGATTGATTGTGACAGTCTCTGAGGAGAGAAATTAATTCTCCCCTGACGCCAGTACCTTGCATCTTTTTAAATGAACATCATCTTCTCTGGCCCCCTCCTCATTCTTTTACTGACCATCCCGGGCTAAACAGAGTCGAATTGAGTTTTATGAGTGTGGTACACGTCTGCGGTATCGTTTCCACTCAATTAATTATTACTGTTATTACTGTTATTCATGCAGTTAGTGTTTGTGGGATAACTACTGGCTGATTCTGCCTCTGTGGAGCACCATTTGCTTGTACAGGATGCAATCTATGCTTCTTCTCGTTTCTACGATTACGTTGGCTTTTGTGGTTATCTGAATTGTTATTATGGTCCTTGATCTGTTCTCCACTACAGTTCTATTCATGAGTACGGCTTTCTGTGTAATTTCTGTGCTCCTTGTGATTATTATGTGAATTAGTGTCATTATTGTTCCATTTTGATGATGTGCCTTTGTGTCTTCATTAATCGTTTGAATCTATTACCGAGATGAATTCGTCGATATAAGATTCGGGTATGTAAATTAATTGTTCCCTACTACGAATGTGTGGTTTAGCTTTTAAAACATTTTTCCCGTCCTGTTGTGAAATGAGATTGTCCCAGTACTATATTTCATTCAAGTATTTTTCAAAAAATTTACTCAGATCTGTCTGACATGCTCATGAACACTTAAAACGTTCACTGTCTTTCCTGCACGGCTACTAAAATTTTTTGGGATGTAACTGCACGTTCGAAATCATGACACCCGCTCAAAGCTAAAGTATGGCTGTCACGCCAAGTCAGCTCTCGTATTTTAAATGAATTTTTAAAGCATACCATTACATTTACATGTGTTCTGGCGGCATTTTCACAATTACAGATACACATAAAAAAGCAAGAAAATGTTCTATTACATGTAGAAAAAGAAAGACACAAATAAATGAAAATAGTACAGTAATACATAGGAATTCAATTAAGTAAAAATAAGTAAGATGCATGTTACAGTCCTTTCACCGTACTCCAGCATAAGGATACGTTACTTTCACCCATAACGCCCACTGCAATGTTTTGCACCCATGACATGGTTAGTAAGTGGTTGATACTTAATCATACATAAGATAACAACTGATCAACGAATAAGCCCTCAAATCCTGCAGCATAACTGGTGAAAGGTTTTAAAAGCATTCAATGATAACAATTTAAACACAGAAGTGTGAATGATCATTTTGCTGCCACAAAGAACTGTAAAACAAAGCATAAGCCAGTACTGCCAGAACATGTTAAAGATGGTCTTAAGAGTAACAACAGCAGACAATATTTCGACTAGGAGGCTCAAGCCATTCGCATATCAACCAATAACACAAATGTATAGTTTATATAGCTAAAACAATTCAGAGGCCTATGTCGGCCCTAAACTTTTAAAATGAAAAAGGTCAGAAAAATCAACCAATGAGCTACTACTACAGCCAAACAACAGATCGTTTAACCTCCATTTAACCACTCGGTACGAAACACTTCTACCCCTGAGAGACAACCTCCATTCCTTCCAAATTAATAATATAAGTGTAGACCTGAATTCAAAGAAATGGTATCGGCAGCAATACAGAGATTTATACCAAATGAATTAACAAACGTCGGAGCTGATCCTCCTTGGTACACAAAACGGGTCGGAATACTGTTGCAGAAACAACGAAGCAAACATACCAAATTCAAACAGACGCAAAATCCCCAAAATTTGCGATGTTATACAGGAGCTCGAAATTTAGCGCAAACTTCAATGCGAGGTGCTCGTAACAGTTTCCAGAATGAAACTTTGTCTCGAAACCTGGCAGAAAATAAAAAAAAATTCTGGTCGTTTATGAAGTATGTTAGCGGCAAGAAACAATCAACGTCTTCTCTGCGTGATAGCAATGGAGATACTATAGAAGACAGTGCTGCCACAGCATAGTTACTAAACACAGCCTTCCTAAATGCCTTTATAAAAGAAGACGAAGGAAATATTCCAGGATTCGAATCAAGAACAGCTGCTAACATGAGTAACGCAGAAGTAAATGTCTTCGGAGTAGTGAAGCAACTTAAACTACTTCATAAAAGCAAGTCATCTTGTCCAGACTGCATACCAATTAGGTTCCTTTCAGAGTATGCTGATGCATTAGCTCCATACTTAACAAACATATACAACCGTTTGCTCGACGAAAGATCCGTACCCAAAGGCTGGAAAATTGCCCAGATCACGCCAACATTCAAGAAAGGTAGTAGGAGTAAACCACTTAATTACAGGCCCATATCATTAACGTCATCATGTAGCAGGATTCTGGAACATATATTGTGTTCGAACATAATGAATTGCCTCGAAGAAAAAGATATATTGACACACCATCAACAAGGGTTTAGAAAACATCGTTTTTGTGAAACACAAGTCTTGAGTGCTATTGACAAGGGATTTCAGATCGATTCCGTATTTCTGGATTTCCGGAAGGCTTTTGACACTGAACACCACAAGCTGCTTGTAGTGCGTGCTTATGTAATATCGTCTCAGTTATGTGACTGGATCTGTGACTTCACAAGTCTTGAGTGCTATTGACAAGGGATTTCAGATCGATTCCGTATTTCTGGATTTCCGGAAGGCTTTTGACACTGAACACCACAAGCTGCTTGTAGTGCGTGCTTATGTAATATCGTCTCAGTTATGTGACTGGATTTGTGACTTCTTGTCAAAGAGGTCACAGTTCGTAGTAAAACAGAAGTGATTTCTGGCGTTCCCCAAGGTAGTATTGTGGGCCCTTTGCTGTTCCTTATCTATATAAACTATTTGAAAGACAATTTGAGCAGCCATCTTAGGTTGTTTGCAGATGACGCGGTTGTTTATTGATTAATAAAGTCATCAGAAGATCAAAGCAAATTGCAGAACGATTTAGAAAAGATATCTGAATGGCGCGAAATTTGGCAGTTGACCTAAATAACGAAAAGTGTGAGGTCATCCACATGAGTGCTGAAAGGAATTCGATAAACTTCGTTTGCACCATAAATCAGTCAAATCTAAAGGCCGCAAATTCGACCAAATACCTAGGAATTACAATTACCAACAACTTAAATTGGAAGGAGCCCATAGAAAATGTTATGGGGAAGGCTAACCAGAGACTTCATTTCATTAGCAAGACACTTAGAAGAAGTGACAGATCTACCAGGGAGACTGCCTACACTACGCTTGTCCGTCCTCTTTTAGAATACTGCTGGGCGGTGTGGGTTCCTTACCTGATAGGTGTGACGGAGTACAAAAAAGAAGTTCAATGAAGGGCTGCACGTTTTGTACTATCGTGAAGTGTTGGGGAGAGTGTCACTGAAATGATACCGGATTTGGGCTGGACATCATTAAGGAAAGGCGTTGCGAAGCAATCTTCCCAAGAAATTCCAATCACCAACTTTCTCCTCCGAATGCGAAAATATTTCATTGACACCGACCTACACAGGGAGAAATCATCACCACGAAAAAATAAGGGAATTCTGAGCTCATACGGAAAGATGCAGGTGCTCGTTCTTTCCACGTTATATAAGAGATTTGAGTAATAGAGAATTGTGAAGGTGGTTCAATGAACCCCATGCCAGGCATTTAAATGTGATTTGCAGAGTATCCATGTAGATGTAGATGTAGATGTAGAGGTACAACGCATGTTAGTGTGAGTCGCAATGCCTTACATTTGTCCACTAAGACGCAGCTCGGGAGCTTACCCCAGAACTGCCACATTTGTAGCCAAGCCTGCGCAAGGTTACACACAATCTGAGCGTTTTAGCACACGAGCACACGACAACGCGAGTTTTATGAAAAATAGCTCATAAATTCTCCAGGAACGATAGTTGTCAATGGTGTTGCCATGAATCTAGGAGTAGCAGTTCCCCCTCCGCACTCCGAAACCTTCGGGGCGCCAGCTCCCGTGGCTTGTCTCGTCCTCGCTGAGCAGCACAGCGCCAGGCCCCGCTGCCCTCGACGGTTGACTCGTGCCCTCCGAGTGTCCACAACCTGACTCCGCAGTGGCGTGACACGTGTTGTCCATTGATTCGTCCTCTGCCTCGAAGTGTTCCCACTCTCTCTATCGCGCGCCACTCTTCTCCTTGAAACGTCATCCTCGCGACCTCTCACGCCCTCTAGTCGCGCAGCCAGCGCTGCAACTATCGGTGGTCGAAAAGACAGCGGAGAATTCAGCGGGACCAATCAACCCCAAACGCTCATTGAGCAATAATGTTGTGAGCGTGTGGGTGCTGCTATTCTGTCATTCTGCGCAATGGATTAAACTGAGATGTACCCTTCACCCTGTGGCTCCTGCAAGATGCAATTTCCACCCCCACACTACTACAGAAGTCAGACAGACGCTCCTAACGTTCTAAAGAGAAATGCCTGAAAAACTTTCACCAATAAATATCTTCTGGAGTCGTCCGCTGTAAGGAAATGACACAAAAATTCACAAAATTTCTTACGTAACTAGTGGGATACTTGGGTACCGGAGTAGTCCTACTTAGTGTAAGAAAAACATGAAAGTAACGAAAATTATTATTTATTTTGCAAAAATTCTGAGAAATCACAATGGCACTTTTAGTTATAAACTGAACACGTTATTTCCTGCTTCTTCTCGGAATGTGAAGTTACCTGTCAAGGATAGGATTCGCTAATGATATTTCTATACAAAGTTTAAGATTGTTGTTGTTTACTTGGAAAAATGGCTGAGAGCCGCGCCTACTCAACTTGAATAATTATCCGTTAGAATGTTTCTAAGTACGGTCGAGGCTGTCGCATGTGAAATGCAGTGAAGTGTACTGTTGTGGAGGAAATATGGGCCTCGCAAGAGCTGTAGCGCACAATACCGTAAGCTGCGA
Source organism: Schistocerca americana (assembly GCF_021461395.2). Lineage (NCBI taxonomy): Eukaryota > Metazoa > Arthropoda > Insecta > Orthoptera > Acrididae > Schistocerca > Schistocerca americana. The sequence goes on from NC_060123.1 coordinate 392,072,981, forward strand.
TGACTGATGTCTGCACCGTTCGCTGCTGACAAATAAGATAACTCTCGAAACTTCCTGGCAGAATAAAACTGTGTGCCCGACCGAGACTCGAACTCGGGAACTTTGCCTTTCGCAGGCTAGTGCTCTACCATCTGAGCTACCGAAGCACGACTCACGGCCGGTACTCACAGCTTTACTTCTGCCAGTTTCTCGTCTCCTACCTTCCATGCTTTGCAGAAGCTCTCCTGGAGAGGAGACGAGAAACTGGCAGAAGTAAAGCTGTGAGTACCGGGCGTGAGTCATGCTTCGGTAGCTCAGATGGTAGAGCACTTGCCCGCGAAAGGCAAAGGTCCCGAGTTCGAGTCTTGGCCGGGCACACAGTTTTAATCTGCCAGGAAGTTTCATATCAGCGCACACTCCGCTGCAGAGTGAAAATCTCATTCAAGATAACTCTCGTTCTATCTGGATTGACCTTCGCCAATCAAACTGTCCCTATGCCTTGATGAAATCAAGGACTCCTATTCGCCCCTAGTCTAACTATTGGCGTCATACACTGGTCAGATAACCAGTCCATCGCGATGCCACTCAAAATTCGCTCGCAGGCGCTTTAACTATTACTCTGTCCGTTCACACCGCACAATAAGTGTGGCGGCCAACACAGTGAACAATGCTTAATCACAAGGACTCAATATAGAGTCGCACTTCGATGCTTCTCGACAGACGTGGTCTCCCAGAGAAGTACTGAGGAGAGACTTGTTCCTCACTCTTTCGAGTACACGTACGAGTGCGCACGCTCTCGTTACGTGTTCTCGCTCCAAGAGCGACAACAGAATGGCTCCTCTCCACGCCAGATGTGGAGGGGTATATCTTTCGGTCTCTTCATTACTCCTTCAGCTCAAGGCGTCAGGAATATCGTCTGCCAATCAGCATTGCTCTTCTAAAATGGGAGAATGACGTTTCTTTTAAGGCGAACAATCCGGAAATCTGTAGGATCGGCGTTTGGCGTTTGCTGTCTCACTGTGAAAATCTCTGAAACTGCGTGCTGTGTGTAAAGAATGTGTAGGCTGGCCGCTCCCACACAAAGTAGCGGAATTTGCTTATAAGTCAAACACAGGGTCGTCCTTTCACTCGGTCAAACGCTGTCTACTCTACGGGTGGTCACCGGCCTATGTAGATGGGTTGGAATCGGCCTCCTGGCGTGCAGTTGCCTCTCTCGAACTAAAAGCTCCTGTGACCGTCGTGTCTCGAATGTATGTGTGTACGCCAGCCTCGAGTATTTCAACAACGGTGCGCACTTGCGATTTATTAGTTATTTGCATATCGTTTACATGAATTCATACAACAATGACTTTATCTTACCGAGTTTGGGTTCGAATGAAGCGTCTGGATGTGCGGAATATGATTGTGAGGGAGGAATATGTAAGCAATGAAGGTCAGGAGACCATGACGTCTCACAATGTCTGTTGCAAAGAACTCCACTTTATACTTTTTGTAAATGTCCTTCACTCTCGTTATACACAGTAGTCTTACACTTACAAACCCCATCTCTCTGTCACTTTCGTACTGCGCACATGCACCAATCATACCATTAACTAACAACGTATCATTAGGTACAACGTTGCCTCATTCCCACCTCGAATTTACCTCCCTCTCGTTAACATACCCCTATTCTACGAAATACTCATGTTTCTGGTAATGGAGGTTCCACCTCAGAGATATGTGCCAAATGAATTAATAAGTGATAGTACTGATCCCCCATGGTACATAAACGGGTCAGATCGCTGTTGCCGAAGCTACAGAAAAAAAAAGCATGTCAAATTTAAAAAGACACAAAATCGCCAAGATTGACAAAGTTTTGCAGAAGTTCGAAATATAGCCCATACTTAAATTCGAGATGCTTTTAATAATTTCCACAACGAAACTCTGTCCCGGAATCTGGCAGGAAAACCCGAAGTGATTCTGGTCATACACGAAGCACACCAGTAGTAAGACGCAATCAATTTCTTCGCTGCGCGATAACAACGATGAAGTCACTGATGACAGTGCCACTGAAGCAGAGTTATTAAACACGGTTTTCCGAAACTCCGTCACTAAAGAATATTTGCTTCAGCAGTATTCCTGAATTCCAATGAAGAGCAACTGCCAAAATGAGAAACGTAGAAGTAGATATCCTCGGTGAAGCAAATCAGCTTAAAGCTGGCCTGCGCTCCGGATTGTATACCAGTTAAGTTCCTTTCAGATATATGATACAATACCTTCACATTGAGGATTTATACACAACCGCTCGCTCACAGAAAACCCGTACCTAAAGATAGGAAAATTGCTCGTGTCACACCAATGCCCAAAGAAGGAAGTAAGAGTAATCCACTGAATCACTAACGTCTACGAGTTGCGGCTAGAAAAAAACCGGACTGATGCTGGAAAAAACATTTATTTACAATTATTTACAATTTCATATTATCTCCTTCAATGTCTTCTCCTCCTCGGTCTCTACACCGCTCCATACGAATTTTCCACTGTTCATAGCAATGCTGCAGATCATTTTCGGTAAGTCCATACATTACTTCCGTCGCTTTTTCTTTTACTGCTTCAACAGTCTCAAATCTAGTTCCTTTCAACGCTGACTTGACTTTAGGGAAAAGAAAAAAGTCACAGGGGGCCAAATCAGGTGGGTAGAGTGGATGATCTAAGATGGGAAAGTTGTGTTTTGCCAAAAACGTCTTCACCGACAACGCACTGTGAGCTGGGGCATTGTCTTGGTGAAGGATCCATGACTTTTTTCTCCACAAATCGTTCCGTTTTCTCCGTACTCGCTCACGTAGGGTAGCCAGGACGCTAATGTAGTAATGCGGATTCACTGTTTGTCCCTCTGGTACCCAATCAATGTGCACAATCCCTTTGATGTCAAAAAAAAAAAAAAACAATCATCATTGCCTTGAATTTCGATTTTGACATTCGTGCTTTTTTTTTGTCGTGGAGAACCAGGAGTTTTCCAATGCATCGATTGGCGTTTAGTTTCGGGATCGTAAGTAAAAAACCACGATTCATCGCAAGTAATAACATTTTGTAAGAAGGTGGGATCACTTTCAATGTTTTCCAGGATGTCAGAACAAATCATTCTTCGGCGTTCCTTCTGTCCAATTGTGAGACACTTTGGAACCATTTTTGAACACATTTTGTTCATGTTGAAACTTTCATGAAGAATGTGCCTAACACTTTCCTTGTCAACTCCTGTTAACTCAGACACTGCTCTGATTGTTAAACGGCGATCTTGTCGAACAAGTTCACCGATTTTTTCAATGTTTGCATCAGTTTTTGCTGACAATGGTCTGCCAGTGCGAGTGTCATCACTGGTGTCTTCGCGGCCATCTTTAAATTGTTTAAACCACTCAAACACTTGCGTTCGCGATAAACAATCATCGCCGTACACTTGTTGTAACATTACAAACGTTTCACTTGCAGATTTTCCTAGTTTGAAACAAAATTTGATGTTAACACGCTGTTCTTTCTGTACACTCAACATTATCCGACGCAACTACTTAAAACAGACGCCACGGGCAGACTGAGTGCAGGAGGCAGATGAAACTCGAGCAGTAGGCGGAGCGAGAGTCACGAGACAGGCCACGCGACTTTCAGCCTTATTGCATTCGTTTTATTGTTTCACCAGTACTAGTCCGGTTTTTTCTAGCCACACCTCGTATATGGAGCAGGGTTTTGGAACATATACTGTGTTCAAATTTTATGAAGTACCTCGAAGAAAACGATTTATTGACACATAGTCGGCACGGGTTCAGAAAATATCGTTCTTCTGTAACACAACTACTTCTTTATACTCATGAAGTAATGAGTGCTATCGTCAGGGGATGTCAAATTGATTCCATATTTTTAGATTTACAGAAGGCTTTCGACCGTTCCTCACAAGCATCTTCTAATCAAGCTGCGTGCCTATGGAATATGCCCTCAGATGTGACACTGGATTCGTGATTTCCTGTCAGAGACGTCACAGTTTCGTAGCAATAGATGGAAAGTCATGGAGTAGAACAGAAGCAACATCCTTTTCTATGTTGACGATATAGCAGATAATCTGTGTAGCCCTCTTAGACTGTTTGCAGATGATGTTGTCATTTACCGTCTTGTAAAATCATCAGACTGCAAAATGATTTAGATACGATATCTGTATGGTGAGAAAAGTGGCAATTGACCCTGAATAGGGAAAAGTGTGAATTTATTCGCATGAGTAATAAAAGAAACCCGTTTAATTTCGATTACGCGATAAGTCACACAAATCTGAAGGCTGTAAATTCAACCAAATACTTAGGGATTACAATTACAAATATCCTACATTGGAATGATCACTTAGAAAATATTGTGGGTAGAGCAAATTAAAGGCTGCGATTCATTGTCAGATCACTTAGAATGTGCAATAGAAGGTGCAACACATCTACCAAAGAGACTCCATACACCACGCTTGTCCCCCCTCTTCTGGAGCTTGCTGTGCGGCGTGGGAACGGCATCAGTTGCGACTGACGGATGACATCGAAAAAGGTCAAAGAAGGGTGGCTCGTTTTGTATTGTGGCGAAATAGGGGAGATAGTGCCACAGACATGATAAGTCAATGGGAGTGGCAATCATTAAAAAAAGGCGTTTTCCGTTGCCACTGGATCTTATCATAAAATTTCAATCACCAGTTTTCTTCTCCTATTGTTCTGTTGGCACCCACCTACATAGGGAGAAATGATCATCACGATAACATAAGAGAAATCAGGACTCGCATAGAAAAATCTAAGCGCTTGTTTTTCCCGCACGCCACATGAGAGTGGAACGGTAAAGAAACAGCTTGAAGGTGCTTCATTGAAGCCTCGGCCAAGCACTTTATTATGAATAGCAGAGTAATCACGTTGATATAGATTTAGATATAGATGTAGATGTAGTCATCGCACCTTCTATCGTAGATCCAGAACTGTTACCAGCATATGTCCCAATTCACAAATGGAATAACTCATAAAAATCTCCATGTTCCTCCTGATTTGTGTTTTTATTATTATTATTACTAGCTGACCCGGCGAACTTCGTACCGCCTAACAGTCAATGAATGTCGTGTTACCTTTTAGCTGAACTAATTTAGGCTTTGATGAACGTAATACAATGATACAAAATAATATTAATGTAGATAGAATTATAAAAGTATTTTATTTTGATGAATGATGATGAATACATACAGAATGAGAATAAAAATTAAAAGAAATAATAATAATTAAGTATTTCAAACACATGTCAGAAAAAAATAATTGAAAACTATGTTGTGAAGGTTGGGATACACTCTGATTAATTCATTAATCGGATTTTCATTCAAGCACCTTGTGGTAAACGACATTCTTTGTTTTTTGGTCAGCCGCAAGAACAAATAATGCGGATGGTTTGCCGACACGTGAGCATGCCACGTACAATTGACGATGAGAAAAACACGCATTTTCTAGATTGAGGCCACAAATAGTCTAGGATTGGCCCTGTGATTAGTTGATCGTCATGGCGAAGGCAAGACGAATCGGGAATTGAATTCGTTTAAACTCAAAGGGCATATCTGTTGGGATCATCGGAATCCTTGGAATAAGAACTTCCTCATCTTTAAATTTTCCTTTAAGTATCGACGCGTGAATCACATTGCTCATCAGTTTTCTTATCACCAAACGCGTTCCATTGCACAGTTTTTGTTGGTTTAAATTTCTAAGCATGATGACTACCGAGCCAACCTTCAGTTGTAAATTGTGCGGTGGTAAACCAGGCACATCCAAGGAGTTCAAAAATTCAGTTGGATAATTAGTGGCATCTTCTTCGTTTGTTACACAGTCGATAGATTTGAATTAATACAGAGTACCTACGATTTGATTTTGAATTATGAAATTGAGGTCATCTACATCTTTATATTTAGCTGCCAAAATTGCTCGCTCACTTAACCATTCAGTATTTTTGTGGTTAGCAATGATATCCAGAAATACTTTGTTGATAAGCTCGTCTTTAGATGAGACGAAATTGCAAAAATTTGGAGGAAATGAAATCAAACCGCTCGATTCGTCAACAGGAACACGGCCATTACCAATAGTCAGCAATTGCTTGGAGAAATCATCAGCAGATAGATCGTTCAACAATGCAACTCTCATATTTACAGACAGTTGAAGTTTGTTTACATATCGCCACAGATTTGATGCTTTGAGGTAAGCGTTTATTTCGTCGGCAGCAGTAGATCTTGGAATTACTGGTAGTATTTGTCGGAAATCGCCAGATAATAAAATCATTGAACCACCAAAACATCTCGAGTCATTGCGCAGATCTTTTAATGTTCGGTCTAGTGCTTCCAATGCGCGTTTGTGCGCCATTGTGCATTCGTCCCATATGATTATTTTTGATGCTACTAAAACTTTGGCCAATGCGGAGTGTTTCGAAATGTTACATGTCGGTTGTTCAGTAGTTTGAATGTTTAATGGCAATTTTAACGCTGAGTGAGCCGTACGGCATCCGTCTAACAATGTGGCCGCTATTCCAGAAGAAGCAATTGCTATCGCAATTTCGGATCTCGCACGTACAGTGGCCAAAATCAATGACATGAGGAATGCCTTCCCAGTTCCACCGGGGGCATCCAAAAAAAATAAGCCACCATTTCCATCATCAATTGCATTAATCAGTGTATCATAGACTTCCTTCTTCTTAGGATTCAACAGTGGTACATTCGTTTGAACTGATTGGATTAGTTCATGTGGATCATATTCACGTTCACGTTCCAATTCTCTATTAAATGCATCATTCATTCCGCGATCTGGCGCTGGCATTCCTAACCTAACTAACAAACTGCCGCACATGAGGTAACACATATCTTCGATCAAGAGCAAAACCTGGTTATGCATCTCCTCATTCGCCTCAAGATCGGGATTTCTTGAGCTGACACGAATTCGATATAAAATGTCTTCTGACATGTTATCTTTGTATTTGTTCCACAGGTCACGTGGATTCGATGGGAAGCATGTCGAAATGATGATAGCAAATAATGTGCGTATCTGACTTGGAGATGCAGAAATAATTGCTTCAGCGATTGTCGTGTCCCAACGAGTATCGTTTTCAAGCAAATTCAGCTCTTGACATGCTGCACGAAATGTGGGGCACACTATACCATTAACAGTTCGTAGTGATTCCAATGATGTTGGCCCTCGAACATGTACCAGCAACAACCGCAAATAGAAATATTCATCATTCTTCGGATGAACTGTGTAAATACGACCAAGAGCATCAGCAGAACGCATATCTGGATGACCCGGAACTGCATCGCCTTGCTTCCGACGTTGAAATTTCTTCGATGTAGCGTTCCAAGTGTAATAACGTGGCATTTCCGAGTAAAGCAACGTTCGTGCGAACGGATCGTTTTGACAAATCGCAAAGAAACTGGTCAGCGTTGTCGCTGGAGGTGTTTCGGCACGTTGAGCAGCATTCGACGCTGTGAAATATACTCTCTGACCGTTCTCTAGATGCACCCCCAAATGTACAACAGTGGGATAACGTTCGTGAATAGGGAATGAGAATATACGCCAAACTGCTTCATTGCAGTTCACATATCTACCAACTTGATAGCGCGTGATTTCATCGTTGATATTGGATGTTTGGATACCAAAAACCGCCATGTCGCTCCCTTTCGTGACATATTTGCTAATCTATTTAATAGATTTGACCGAATTGCAATACTCAACATTACAATGTGCCTTGAATGTTTTGGAAAGAAGTGGCGAATATGGAACAATCCAACTGTTGTCAACTATGAAATCGTTTCCTTTCACTTTATTTGTGATAGTTCTACCATTATCATCGGGCGATCGACGCCGATACAGTGGATAACCATCGTTGCCTGTAATGGTCTCTGCCGTGAATTTTCGCGGATACCGTTTGGAACACTTGCCGTCGACCATGCACGGTGATTGGCGGTTGATAGTGCCACATGGTCCATGAATCAATTCGTGATTACAACATCATGTAGGTCCGGATCGGTTTCAGGAGCAGGAATCTCCGCACATATGATGTCATCTATTTGATCTGGCCGAATTCTGTCTACTAACCAAATTAGAATGTGAGCATGCGGTAGGCCTCGTTTTTGCCATTCGACTGAATGCACCCAGCATCGAGTAATCCCAAAGACGTGTTGCTTAACAATGTAATTTATTAGTGACCGAATTTTTTGCTTGAAAACCCGTGCGGTGATGTCGTGTCGATCACTTGATGTTTGTCCGGGAAGCAGCAATTGAATAATTTCCATCCATTTCGGATTACATGTAAATGTAATGAATAGATCTGGCCGACCATAATGACGAACATATGTCATTGCATCTTGCGCATATTCATGCATATGACGCGGGCTACCTGTGTATGTCGCTGGTGAAATAGTCAATCGACCAACACTTTCTGAATCTCCTTCTGTGCTTATTGCATCGCGTAAATGAATATACTCTTCCGAACGCAATTTAGCTTGATTCAACCGGATGAACGTCAGGCGCTCCGTTTCGATTTTAACGTACATGTCAACGCAGTCTTATTGAAACAGTCGACGAAATCGCAACAAATAATTGTCAGAATTTTCACGAATCATCAAACGATATTCGTAATAATTCATCAAACTAACCTTCTTGGTAGTTTCCTCACCTGAAACAAATACAGTAAAAATTGTATTTTAGAACCCCTAATAGGTTAACGACTCTTACAGCTACTCTCTACTAAATTAGGAGTGACGACTTTTTTTGTGTACCAAAAGCAAACAGAATAAAATGTATATCAAGTTAAAATGAAAACAATGATATTGATCTTACCATTCAATGGATTAATCATTTTGATATTAAAGTGATATCCATCGTCTCCTTGCCAAAACATCAGCGGGTTTTGTAACGCGTCATATGAACGGTTTGTTTCATATATTCTTTGTAGTTGCTCAGTATTGCGTCGTGTAAGCACAATATCACGTGTTTCCAAGTTTTCACCAACAATCAGGATTGCCACTTCATCGATTGTTGGAGCATTAAATGTGCGTTCATGTGTTCCAGCTGGTCTTTTATCTGCTCTGATTACAACTTTATAGTCATCACTTGGCATGCGCTCTAAAGCATTCTTGAACAGCCTGACCAATGGATGATGTTCATGAAGCATTTGCTGCAAATCTTAGAGAATTGCTCTTTTCGTAGCTGTGTTGATCCCTTGACGCCGGTCACGTTGTTCTTCCATATTGCCCATGAAGTATATTTGCAATAATTTGTGCTGTGCACCTTCAATAGGTTGCAATGATCCAATGCGATGGCAAATCTGGCCTTGAATCTGCAAATTCAAAGCCATAGTTATAGTTAGATTTACAAACACTTTTTTTTCAAATAATAACATACCATTTTTAATTTAGAGACAAATACAGAAATCTAACAAACTACATTCCAATTTTTTTTACAATCATAGAAAATAAAGTTTTTAACGTAAATTACCTTAAATGTCGGATTATATCCGTGTTCTTCGATAATTTCCGCCCCAAATGAAGTCATTTGGAAACAGACATTGTATTTTTGAGTGTTCGCTAGAAAATGTCGTGATTCTAGTGTTTCGCCGTAAAGCAGGGAACGCAATGGCTCTGGTGGCGGGACCACTAATGGCAATGTCACTTTACTACTAAGGCAGCACAAACCAGGCGTTTCACCAACAAACTACAATGCGCCACAATGCTGGCAAACAACGTCCATTGGACCAATGCAAACTAAACGATGCAAGCTGTAGTCGATGGTGCAATCATATCGAAACGCTGCTCGATTCAAATCAATACTTGAACCATTTCTTCTTGCACTTCGAAGATTATTCCTCTGTTCATCTGTACGATAAGATCGACGATTTCTCGTTTCTAATCTAGCCGTTTCACGGGCTGCCTCTCTTTGCTCTTGTGTTTGAGAAGCACGAATTAAGGCCCTTCTTTGCTCCATCCTAACGCGGCGCTCGTCTCGGGCAATTTCTCGTTCTTCGTCAGATAATTGACTCGCGATATTCCGTTGCCTAATTGCATTACGGCTCCGCTGGGAAAGATTAGATCTTCTAGGACGCGGCATTTTTATTAATAGTAATACTGAATATGCACTCGCACAAAACCACATAAAACAATCGAGACATAGACAATAGCTTATCAAGAAAAATCATAGACAACCTGTGAAAAGACATTTACACTTTTGTTAACCTGTAGAATAAATCTTTAATTAATTTAATAAATAATTTACACAAATTAATGTCTAAAACAAACAAATATAACAGTACCTACCTGAACTTTCGAGACATTTTACACAAAATAAATTTCTGAACGCACACATAAATAGTTGTTACAGTATTTGACAGGATTGGACAACAAATGTTTGACATGTAATAAAGAAATGAGCATTTATTGAAATGATTAAGTATTCATTACACATTTCTGAACGCACGCGTAATATTTTTCTATCTTTTTTTAAAAAAAATACACATAATAGTTTATTGATCCATTTTAAATAGTTTATGAATGCATGCATAAATGTCAATCATTACTTACAGATTTTGACAAAAAAATTTGACAGCTCCGGAAACTAAAGAACTTTTAGGGAAAAAAACGCATTTTTCAAGTATTCGTCAATTTTTCATTATTTTTAAGATGTATTCTGCTATTCGGGGCGGAGACAAATCCAACAAATCAAAAACCATGAAAATTTTTATTCGTCAATTTTTCATTATTTTTAAGATGTATTCTGCTATTCGGGGCGGAGACAAATCCAACAAATCAAAAACCATGAAAATTGGTCCAGCAGATTTCGAGTTATAAGTGTTGTAACAAACCCGACTTTGTTTTATATATATAGATTATCATCATCATCATCAAGATCATCTATCTCTCCGTCTCTCTCTTAACGTTTATATCAGATCGAATCTTCCTCTCTGGATATTCTCATCAGCTGTCCCAAGAGTCTTTCACTAGTCTTTCAGTTCACCCAGTGAGAATTCCCTAAATTCTCTTTTTTAGAATTGTCATCATAATGATACCTTTTATTGGGGCACATGCAAAAATTTATCTGCCTTCTCCTTCAGTACATTTCTTTCCGTCAAGACTTCAGTGTACTTTCCAGAAATGTAATTTAATTTCGGATTCCTCACTGTTGAATCTGTAGCAAGGATTTCTGCGGCTCTCCCCTACCAAAGTTATCTTGATGCACCTTCCAACATTCAGTTACCCCTGTACAGCTTCTGTAACGAATTCTTCTTCTGTGCACAATCCCAATTTGCACAAGCCCAATGCATGACAATATCTTAATAACTACCTTCAATAAGTATACTTGAAAAAAGAGACAGCATTGGTCGTATATTTTTTACTATTGCAAAATAGATTTTCTGTCACTGAGTGGCCATCTTCAGTGCTAGAAGTTAAAAATTTTTCACATTACGATCAGGGAGTACAACATAGAAAATCACAATTACATCTGCATATGAACACAACACTTGTTAGAAACAAACCTATATTGTATAACTTAAATTGGGATGCACTGTTGTCACTAAGCTTACGGCAATCACATAGACTGAGGTCGCTGTTTACCTGCACTTGTTCAGCAGACCTCGGTGTGACGGGGCTTGACACGCCCTCTATGTGACATGTGTCACGTGAAGACATAGTGTTATTGGTTTTGCGAATAATTCGCAAAACCAATAACACTATGTCTTCACGTGACACATGTCACATAGAGGGCGTGTCAAGCCCCGTCACACCGAGGTCTGCTGAACAAGTGCAGGTAAACAGCGACCTCAGTCTATGTGATTGCCGTAAGCTTAGTGACAACAGTGCATCCCAATTTAAGTTATACAATATAGGTTTGTTTCTAACAAGCGTTATGTTCATATGCAGATGTAATTGTGATTTTCTATGTTGTACTCTCTGATCGTAATGTGAAAAAATTTTTAACTTCTAGCACTGAAGATGGTCACTCAGTGACAGAAAATCGATTTTGCAATAGTAAAAAATATACGACCAATGCTGTCTCTTTTTTCATGTATACCTGTTACCTGGTCGTAGTGCACAAGACAACATGGAGTCGCCAATCAATACCTTCAATAAATTGCAACTTCCTTCTTGCAAAACTACCTTAACCGACGACAGACTCTAGTTTATAATGAACTTTCCATTAAGTATCTATGATGATGCTTCTCTATCAAAGCTATGTTCCTCTAACATTACTTATTCCATCATCTCCAGCACTACATCTTCAAAATGACAACTTACAGCAATATTCTGCTCTCGTAGTCCTGATGAGTTACCATTGTGAAAATCTCATGCTATATTCTATTTCTCCATTCCAGAAATTTATCGCACGCATCTTAAGGAAGCAATTGCAACTTTATCACGTTTCGTACGTTTTGGAACAGACATTGGGTGTTGTTATCTTACTAATTTATCACAGCCTTTGCTTATCAAACATTGTCAGTGCCAATCGTAATACACTTTTCTGAAATAGTTATCAAATACATAGCGCCAAGTACATACATCGAATGTTGGCCTGTCTGAATATACTTCTTGTTGAATTTATTCTTATATTCTTACTTAAACTGATGCTTTGTTTCAAACACGGTCACCAGTTATTTATCTTACCTCTATTTCTCTGGTGTATTTCACACTCCTCAATACTTTCAAATTACGCAAAGTAATACAATCTCTCCGATATCACACCTACTGTATATCCGTTTCCATTTTCCAATTGATGAGTAACAAATCTTAGCTATTGGTCAATGCCGCAGGTAACCATTGCCTGACTGACGCTCCCTACTTCCGACTTAATATTTAGCGTCAAATCGTACCCCTGACACTGTGCCAAATGGTGAACCTACATTCTCCCAGATGAGCCTTACCCTACTATAAAATACTCGCGCGCCAGGATTTCTGCGTACTTTAGCAGGGCTGCTGCTATCTCTGTCTATAACTCTTCACTGTGGCACAACTGCTTCTTGCGGTAGCAAATCTGTCTCTGGATGTAGCACAACATTAATTTAGTTAGAGTCCTCGTCGATTTCATCTCCAAGATCAGTGATTACGTGGCAGATGTCGCACATTATTTGCTCTTCTGCGTCTGGCATCAAGTGCATCCACTGATTTACTGGTGGCTGCCCATCCTTCATGGAATTACAGTGCGCTGCACTTTCCATCACAGTATTTTCTACCACAAACATGTCATTACGCTCTTCCTGGATCTGTTGAAAGAAAACTTTTCGCGTCTCTGAAAGTTTCGCATTAAAGTGCTGTATGAGCCGTGTCTCTCTACGATCTGTATCGTTCTTTAACATAGTATATACCTTCATCAACGTTTCATTACATATCACAGTTCAGGATTGGCTTGTGTCCCCACGATTTACCTCCCCAGTACCTCTACACTTTGTATCAGTCTTAGATATCCTTTTGAACTCTCCAGTGTTCAACTAATTTCAACCCTTACCTCGTCTAAACGCGTCTTAATTTACTACTGAGTTCAAAATGTGAACTAAATTCACTCATCAGTTCCACTACTCTCACTGTCGGACTGGACAAAACGTTAATCCTAGTTTCCCTAAAAATTAGACAGCAACAAGAGCAACACAATGGTGCTATGCCATGCCATGATGACACAGATGATTAAGAATACCAAATACTAGGAATCAAATCTGAAAAAATAACTTAAATGACACCCACGTTCAGACAACATACTGCGCATATCCATGAATTCTATTCATAAATTTACTGCTAATTACTTGCTATGCCATTCCATTAATTTACGTTAATAGTAAACAAAAGTTCCGTCAGTTTAGAAAAACTATGTCTCAAAGCAGCAAGGTAAGTTAGGTTTGTAGCACTGATAGATTTAGAGAGAATTAGTAAAAATTTGTTTCTGTGTGGGTATACAGCCTCTAAGTATTTGACAAATGAAAATATTTTCCACTGTTGGATGTTTATTAATTTTCCTTATTTAATTTGGGTGATTATCTAATTTCAGTTTATGATATGGTGTGGTGTATCATTGCAATCTGTATTCTATTCACGTGTATGTATTAGGGCGTGTGGCCGTATACACACTGACGGAAAATAATCGCAGCACCAAAAAATAATTAATGCGGAGTGACCAGCCTTCGAGAGTACATTTATCCAGATAACATGTGTAAGTGATTAAGATCACAGGATAATGTAAGCACGAGATAAGCCATTCCAAACATGAAATGCTGGTACATAAACAACCTGTATAACCGCTAGAATGTTGAATACAAGCATGCAATCGTGCATGCATGTGTTGAATAGGTCCCACATGTTCGGTTATGGGATGGACTTCCATGTGTGTTGCTCTTAGTCGATCAGTACAATATTGTTAATGCTTGTAATGGATGACGCTGAAACTGTCGTCCAATGGTGTCCCATATATGCTCGATTTGAGACAGATCTGGTGATCGAGGACATCAAGACAACATGCCTACACTCTGCAGAGCAAGCTGGATCATAATCATAACAGAAACATGTTGGTGGCCGTTACCCTACTACAAAATACCCCCTGGAATTTTATTCATGAATGGCAGCACAACAGGTCGAATCACCAAACTGACACACAAATGTACGGACAGGGTACGTGGTGGTGGTGGTGGTGGTGTGTTGGGGCTTATGGGCGCTCAACATCGAGGTCATCAGCGCCCTGACACACATTAAAAGGAACGAATGTGGACAGACCTAAAGAAACTAAAGCACACACTCAAAGCAAGCAGGAAAAGAAGGAAAATGCTACATAAGAAAGTAAAACCTACAGAAAGGGGAAACATAGCAACAAGAATGTCACAGGATATTGTTATTAGCTGGCCACTTACATAAAATATGGGCGAGTTGTCACACAGTGAGCAAATTAAAATCCTCTCCCTAAAATCTTTGTAAAAACATTTGACAGGGCACAGAACTTTAAAACTTTAGCCACATTCGTCCGAGTGTTGCCTAAAAGAGATGGCAGGTCCGCTGGCAAGTCAGCCGCGACCCGCTGGTCAGAAAATAAAACGCAATCCAATAAAACGTGGCGCACAGTGACCTGGACGCCGCAAGCACCACACATTGGAGGGTCCTCTCGCCGGAGAATGAAGCCATGTGTCATAGGGCTGTGGCCTATTCGAAGCCGAGTGAGAAGAACCTCGTCCCGCCGATGGGGCTGAAAGGAAGTACACCACACACGCGTTGTGGGCTTGACTATACGGAGCTTATTGTCAGTCACTTCCAGCCACTCATCCTCCCACCGACGCATGACCCGTGAGCTCAGCAGCGTGGGATAAACAGGAAATGCTCCTGCTATCATAAGAAATCGCACCGCAAATGATAATTCCAAGTGTTTGTCCAGTGTGTCTAGAACGCTGAAAGGTTGGTTGCAGGCCCTCGACTGGCCTCCTTCTAACCAACACGCTGTCGTCACTGGCACCGAGACAGAACCAGCTTACAGCACAAAACATAAAAGTCCTCCACCCTGCCCAAACTTTCGCTCGACCCCACAGCAGTCACCAGTGCCCGTGTCTCGTTGTTTTGGGGTCAGTGGAATGCACGCCACAGGGGGGTCGTGCTCGGAGCTGTCCTTTAGTTAACCGATTTTTAACAGTTCGCTGTGTCACTGAGGTGCCAACTGCTGCTCAAGTTGCTGCTGCCGATGCAGTACGAAGTGCCGGAGCCGCACGCCGAACACGTTTGGTCTCCCTTCTCGGCATTGCCACGTGGCTGTCTGCAGCCTGGTGTTCTTACGACCGTCCCTTCTCGTGACAACAACTACCATTAACAGCTCATTCATTTCTGACAAGTCTTTCTGCAGTATCGCAGAAGGAACATCCAGATTGTCGTAGCCATATTACATAACCTCTTTTAAACTCAGTGAGGTATTGATAACAAGTCTCAGAGGTGTTCTTGGCTTCGGCTTCGGCTACGGCTACGGCTTGCAGAGCGTATCTAAAGTAAAACATATTTGCATCCTCATAGTCGCACTACTAGCGCCAGTCTTATGCGACTGGCGTGAAATTTGAATGAACATTTTCTCTCAGCTGTAGAAAGGGCTTATCAACTTTCGTTTATGTCGCACTACTACATCATGGTGTCGCGATCTTTTTCCGTCAATGTATGTAAGACGAATCCATTACTTACACAGTGTAAAGCATTATGTACGTAAGTTCA
The DNA here is from genome assembly GCF_021461395.2 of Schistocerca americana. NCBI lineage: Eukaryota > Metazoa > Arthropoda > Insecta > Orthoptera > Acrididae > Schistocerca > Schistocerca americana. Next base: position 392,089,170 of record NC_060123.1, read on the forward strand.
TGTCATGCATATGCTATAAAGTGATGCAAAGTCGAAGTTAGCTAATCGCACAAATTGAATAGAAAAGATTAGTATACAGCTCACAAAGTACTATGTTTTCATTTGCAAATAATTTGGAGAAAGCTTTTTGGCCATGTTGACTATAATGCAGCCTTCGAAATTCTCAGGATTGTAGGGATAAAAATTCAGGGAGCGTAATTCTTTTGAGGACTCGTAGAGAAATCCGACTGCAGTTGCAAGAGTCGAAAGACGTGAAACGAAACCAATAGCTGTGAAGACAGTGAGACGGTGTTGTAGCCTATCCCCGATAGTATTCTGTCTCTTTATTGAACAAGCGTGATAGAAATGAACGAAAAATTTGGAAAGGAATTAAAGTTCAGGGAGAAGAAATATAAACTTTGAAGTTTGTAGAAGACAGTCAATGTCAGAAAAGGAGTTGGGGTGAAAATTGTCTTCAAAAAAGGTGTTATTGCAAGCATCATCAGAAAGAAAACAATGGTGACTGAATGTAGTCGAATTAAATCGAGCTACGCTAGGGGAGACAGACTGGAAAATCAGACACCAAAAGTAGAAGACGAGTGTTACTACTTGGACAGCAAAATGAATGATGAAGCCTGAGGAGGAAGAGAGGGTATAAAATGCACCATGAAAACAGCAAGATAATAGTTTCTGAAAAAGCTGTACTTGTTAAAATATAATTTTATAAAGTCCTAGAATAGCAAATATTTTCTGGAGGTATTAGCTTGAGGTGCAATAATATACTGAATACTCGGACAATAAAGAGTTCAGGCAAGGAGTGAATAGAAGATTTTGAGGAGAAGTACTACAAAATAATATCGAACATTAGATAGGTAGATAGAGCTAATACGTGATGACAGGCAACTGTTTGAGAAGGAGAAAAAGTAAATTTATGGCACAACTTTACTGGAAGAAAGGACTGTTTGATAGGACGTCCTGGGCCGTCAGGGAACTGAGATGCACAGATGAGGATGCTTGCACAGAGGAGCCTAGCATGGTTGTTGTATCAAACCGTTCTTTGGACGGAGGAACACAACAAAAATGTATGTTGTGTACCTTAGATGAAGATGCTTGCACAGAGGAGACTAGCATGGTTGTTGTATCAAACCGTTCTTTGGACGGAGGAACACAACAAAAATGTATGTTGTGTACCTTAGATGAGGATGCTTGCACAGAGGAGCCTAGCATGGTTGTTGTATCAAACCGTTCTTTGGACGGAGGAACACAACAAAAATGTATGTTGTGTACCTTAGATGAAGATGCTTGCACAGAGGAGACTAGCATGGTTGTTGTATCAAACCGTTCTTTGGACGGAGGAACACAACAAAAATGTATGTTGTGTACCTTAGATGAGGATGCTTGCACAGAGGAGCCTAGCATGGTTGTTGTATCAAACCGTTCTTTGGACGGAGGAACACAACAAAAATGTATGTTGTGTGCCTTAGATGAAGATGCTTGCACAGAGGAGACTAGCATGGTTGTTGCATCAAACCGTTCTTTGGACGGAGGAACACAACAAAAATGTATGTTGTGTGCCTTAGATGAAGATGCTTGCACAGAGGAGACTAGCATGGTTGTTGCATCAAACCGTTCTTTGGACGGAGGAACAGAACAAAAATGTATGTTGTGTACCTTAGATGAGGATGCTTGCACAGAGGAGCCTAGCATGGTTGTTGTATCAAACCGTTCTTTGGACGGAGGAACAGAACAAAAATGTATGTTGTGTGCCTTAGATGAAGATGCTTGCACAGAGGAGACTAGCATGGTTGTTGCATCAAACCGTTCTTTGGACGGAGGAACAGAACAAAAATGTATGTTGTGTACCTTAGATGAGGATGCTTGCACAGAGGAGCCTAGCATGGTTGTTGTATCAAACCGTTCTTTGGACGGAGGAACACAACAAAAATGTATGTTGTGTGCCTTAGATGAAGATGCTTGCACAGAGGAGACTAGCATGGTTGTTGCATCAAACCGTTCTTTGGACGGAGGAACACAACAAAAATGTATGTTGTGTGCCTTAGATGAAGATGCTTGCACAGAGGAGCCTAGCATGGTTGTTGTATCAAACCGTTCTTTGGACGGAGGAACAGAACAAAAATGTATGTTGTGTACCTTAGATGAGGATGCTTGCACAGAGGAGCCTAGCATGGTTGTTGTATCAAACCGTTCTTTGGACGGAGGAACACAACAAAAATGTATGTTGTGTGCCTTAGATGAAGATGCTTGCACAGAGGAGACTAGCATGGTTGTTGCATCAAACCGTTCTTTGGACGGAGGAACACAACAAAAATGTATGTTGTGTGCCTTAGATGAAGATGCTTGCACAGAGGAGACTAGCATGGTTGTTGCATCAAACCGTTCTTTGGACGGAGGAACAGAACAAAAATGTATGTTGTGTACCTTAGATGAGGATGCTTGCACAGAGGAGCCTAGCATGGTTGTTGTATCAAACCGTTCTTTGGACGGAGGAACACAACAAAAATGTATGTTGTGTGCCTTAGATGAAGATGCTTGCACAGAGGAGACTAGCATGGTTGTTGCATCAAACCGTTCTTTGGACGGAGGAACACAACAAAAATGTATGTTGTGTGCCTTAGATGAAGATGCTTGCACAGAGGAGACTAGCATGGTTGTTGCATCAAACCGTTCTTTGGACGGAGGAACAGAACAAAAATGTATGTTGTGTACCTTAGATGAGGATGCTTGCACAGAGGAGCCTAGCATGGTTGTTGTATCAAACCGTTCTTTGGACGGAGGAACACAACAAAAATGTATGTTGTGTGCCTTAGATGAAGATGCTTGCACAGAGGAGACTAGCATGGTTGTTGCATCAAACCGTTCTTTGGACGGAGGAACACAACAAAAATGTATGTTGTGTGCCTTAGATGAAGATGCTTGCACAGAGGAGCCTAGCATGGTTGTTGTATCAAACCGTTCTTTGGACGGAGGAACAGAACAAAAATGTATGTTGTGTACCTTAGATGAAGATGCTTGCACAGAGGAGACTAGCATGGTTGTTGCATCAAACCGTTCTTTGGACGGAGGAACACAACAAAAATGTATGTTGTGTACCTTAGATGAAGATGCTTGCACAGAGGAGCCTAGCATGGTTGTTGTATCAAACCGTTCTTTGGACGGAGGAACACAACAAAAATGTATGTTGTGTGCCTTAGATGAAGATGCTTGCACAGAGGAGACTAGCATGGTTGTTGCATCAAACCGTTCTTTGGACGGAGGAACACAACAAAAATGTATGTTGTGTGCCTTAGATGAAGATGCTTGCACAGAGGAGACTAGCATGGTTGTTGCATCAAACCGTTCTTTGGACGGAGGAACAGAACAAAAATGTATGTTGTGTACCTTAGATGAGGATGCTTGCACAGAGGAGCCTAGCATGGTTGTTGTATCAAACCGTTCTTTGGACGGAGGAACACAACAAAAATGTATGTTGTGTGCCTTAGATGAAGATGCTTGCACAGAGGAGACTAGCATGGTTGTTGCATCAAACCGTTCTTTGGACGGAGGAACACAACAAAAATGTATGTTGTGTGCCTTAGATGAAGATGCTTGCACAGAGGAGCCTAGCATGGTTGTTGTATCAAACCGTTCTTTGGACGGAGGAACAGAACAAAAATGTATGTTGTGTACCTTAGATGAGGATGCTTGCACAGAGGAGCCTAGCATGGTTGTTGTATCAAACCGTTCTTTGGACGGAGGAACACAACAAAAATGTATGTTGTGTGCCTTAGATGAAGATGCTTGCACAGAGGAGACTAGCATGGTTGTTGCATCAAACCGTTCTTTGGACGGAGGAACAGAACAAAAATGTATGTTGTGTGCCTTAGATGAAGATGCTTGCACAGAGGAGCCTAGCATGGTTGTTGTATCAAACCGTTCTTTGGACGGAGGAACACAACAAAAATGTATGTTGTGTGCCTTAGATGAAGATGCTTGCACAGAGGAGACTAGCATGGTTGTTGTATCAAACCGTTCTTTGGACGGAGGAACACAACAAAAATGTATGTTGTGTGCCTTAGATGAGGATGCTTGCACAGAGGAGCCTAGCATGGTTGTTGTATCAAACCGTTCTTTGGACGGAGGAACACAACAAAAATGTATGTTGTGTACCTTAGATGAAGATGCTTGCACAGAGGAGAGTAGCATGGTTGTTGCATCAAACCGTTCTTTGGACGGAGGAACACAACAAAAATGTATGTTGTGTGCCTTAGATGAAGATGCTTGCACAGAGGAGCCTAGCATGGTTGTTGTATCAAACCGTTCTTTGGACGGAGGAACAGAACAAAAATGTATGTTGTGTACCTTAGATGAGGATGCTTGCACAGAGGAGCCTAGCATGGTTGTTGTATCAAACCGTTCTTTGGACGGAGGAACACAACAAAAATGTATGTTGTGTGCCTTAGATGAAGATGCTTGCACAGAGGAGACTAGCATGGTTGTTGCATCAAACCGTTCTTTGGACGGAGGAACACAACAAAAATGTATGTTGTGTGCCTTAGATGAAGATGCTTGCACAGAGGAGCCTAGCATGGTTGTTGTATCAAACCGTTCTTTGGACGGAGGAACACAACAAAAATGTATGTTGTGTGCCTTAGATGAAGATGCTTGCACAGAGGAGACTAGCATGGTTGTTGTATCAAACCGTTCTTTGGACGGAGGAACACAACAAAAATGTATGTTGTGTGCCTTAGATGAGGATGCTTGCACAGAGGAGCCTAGCATGGTTGTTGTATCAAACCGTTCTTTGGACGGAGGAACACAACAAAAATGTATGTTGTGTACCTTAGATGAAGATGCTTGCACAGAGGAGACTAGCATGGTTGTTGCATCAAACCGTTCTTTGGACGGAGGAACACAACAAAAATGTATGTTGTGTGCCTTAGATGAAGATGCTTGCACAGAGGAGCCTAGCATGGTTGTTGTATCAAACCGTTCTTTGGACGGAGGAACAGAACAAAAATGTATGTTGTGTACCTTAGTTGAGGATGCTTGCACAGAGGAGCCTAGCATGGTTGTTGTATCAAACCGTTCTTTGGACGGAGGAACACAACAAAAATGTATGTTGTGTGCCTTAGATGAAGATGCTTGCACAGAGGAGACTAGCATGGTTGTTGCATCAAACCGTTCTTTGGACGGAGGAACACAACAAAAATGTGTGTTGTGTACTTTAGGTTCCACTGAATCTGTGCTATCCCAATGTGTTTCCTTCTATGTCGTCAGACAGTAGATATGGATTTCTCAGACCTTCATAGGCATCGAAAGCTATCTTTCCATACATGTACTACCTTGGAATGAATATTGTAGCAGGCTCAGATACATGCTCACTTAGATAAATACCATCTGTTGAGTGGCTTGCAGTGTCATTTCAGCTGCGCCCTTCAGACAATCGTAAGGTCTTGATAGCATCACTCCATTTCCAAAGTGGCATGTCTCATTTACAATTCACAGCTGATTTGAAATCATTATTACGTGAATTACATTTTGAAAATTAATAAAATAGTCATTGCTTGTAATCACTAACGTCAGTGATAGGATTAAGCTGTCTACTGCATTAGTTCCTTCCCATTTTTGGTAGCCGTTTTGCATGTAATTTGCTCTGTAGTTTAGTCGGGTACATGGTGAGGTAGGCAGGGCACAGTGGCCCAAGCCAACGACTTGGTGTTAGGACCGACCTCCCTGGAAGTTGCGGACAACATTTCAGAGGAAAGCACTATGGGATGAGAAGAGCTGGCTGCTCAGGGTAGGTAACGGTCGGCGACCTAGCCATTGTCAGTAATGGCATTTTCGAGTCGCGTTCTTGAAGTTTTTTGCATAATGCGACCTGCGACTACAATCAGGAAAATCGTGTTACGTAACGTGAAACAATTGGAAAGTCTCAGTTTTTCGGACGGTGCCCTTCAGGCAAAATACACTTTAAAGGAACGCTCGTTTTGCGCGACGAGTCACCTTCGGGGACTGAGGGGTGAGACGGTCAACAACAGATAAAGATGTTGGCTTTCCATAAGTGTGACTAGTAAAATGCCTGCTTTGTGGGCAGGGATTCTTCTTTCTCTATAATGCGATGAACCTCATTCTTGGAGACGAATTTAGTGTGTAGAATAATCTCTGCCCTCAAAAATTATAACAATGTCCCTCATTGGTTAATCAACACTGAAGCGCCAAATAAACTGGTATAGGCATGCTTATTCAAATACAGAGATACTTAAACAGGCAGAATACGGCGCTGTGGTCGGCAATGCCTATATAAAAGAGAAAAAGTCTGGCGCAGTTGTTAGATCAGTTAATGCTCCTACAACGGCAGGTTATCAAGATTTAAGTGAATTTGACTGTGGGGTTATGGTCGGCGCACGAGTGATGGGTCACACCATCTCCCAGGTTGCGATGAAGTGGGGATTTTCCCGTACGGCCATTGCCCGAGTGTAAAGTGAATATCAGGAATCCGTCAGCACTGTGACAGGAGAAAGGTTCACAAGAATGGGAGCAACGGCGATTCAAGAGAATCGTTCGACGTGACTAAAGGGCAACCCTTCCGGAAATGGCTGCAGATTTCAAAGGTGGGCCGTCAACAAGTGTCAGGGTGCGAACCGTTCCATGAAACATCATCGATATAAGCTTACCGAACAGAAGACCCACTCGTGTACCCTTGATGGCTGCATGACACAAAGATTTAAGCCTCACCTGGGCCCCTCAACACCGATATTGAACTGTCGATTCTCGTTTCAAATTGTATCGAGCGGATGGTATTGTACGGGTATGGAGACAACCTCATTAATCTATGGACCCTGCGTGCCCGCAATGGACTGTTCAACCCAGAAGAGGCTCTGTGATGGTGTGGGGCGTGTGTAGTTGGAGTGATATGGCATCCCTGATACGTCTAGGTACGGCTCTGACATGTGACACGTACGTAAGCATCCTGTCACACCACCTGCATCCATTCGTGTCCACTGTGCATTCCGACGGACTTGGGCAATTCCGGCAGGACAATGTGACATCCCACACGTCCAAAATTGCTACAAAGTGGCTCCAAGAATAATTCCAATGGCCACCAAACTCCCCAGACAAGAACATTACTGAACATGTCTTGTATGCCTTGCGAAGTGCTGTTCAGAAGAGATTTCCATCCCCTCGTAGTCTTACGGATTTATGGACAGCTGTGTAGCATTCAGGATGTCAATTCTCTCAAGCACTACTTCAGACATCAGTCGAGTCCATGTCACGCCGTAATGTAGCTCTTCTGCGTGCTCTCGGAGGCCCTACACGATATTAGGCAGGTGTACCAGTTTCTTTGGCTCTTCAGTGTATAAAGAATAGCGGATGGGAGAAGGCAAGATGCCAGCTTCCGGGAAATGCGAATGGCTGAAGTAGAAAATGTAACTGAGGGGTAGGAGAGCAACTTGGAACTGCTGAGAAGTACGTGTATTGGTGTATATAGACGTTAATAATGTAAAAACTATGCTTGGAGGGGATAGAGTTAACTAGCACGCAGAATCTTGCAGAGCACTTTTCACTGACTCACGGGAGTTGTGCAGATTTGTTGAGAGGAGAAAGAATTCTGTGTCGGAGGAGAATTCAGTTCAGCTTGAACAAGGTGTGGGTGTAGTCCTCTGGGGACCATGAAGAGAAAATTTAGTCTAGAAACTTCATCTGGATATTGGATAGAGATTTGTTGCTTAGCAGTCAGAAGCAGATTACGGCGCCTGCTATGCTTCACATATCAGAGTGTTAATATGGTGGGAAATGGCAGCCTCGACGAGCAGGGAATGAGAATACCAGTTGTTTGTAGGCATGTTCCTAGGATTAGGTACAGTTCGTGAATCCAGTACTTTTTTCTAGTGACGGAATCCTCATTCATGACTCAGTCAGCAACGTTAGTTGAATGTGTGACTTTCAGTTGAATGGGTGATTTTCAAAAGGGGGGTCTACGTAAGATAGTCGTTCGCATTTTGAGATAATTGCATTTTCAGTATATGCAGGGGTTTACTCAAGTTTCAGTGTCAAAATATGCCTAAGTCACGCATTTGTTCTAGGTTTTAGAATCAGTCGCTTTTATTGAGTAAGTGTCAGTAGGTACCTAAGTCACTGACTCTCGCCTCTAAACTGTTGGTAACACTGGAAATTATTTGCTGTAGTTGAATCTCTTTGCCCCTTTACTCTGTTTGTTGTTCCATGTTTACTGTGTTAATTGTTAAGGCTTGGAAATAACGTTGTCGTAGTGCTAGTAAGTTATGGTAGTTATTATAAAATGAGTTAATCTAGTGATTTAAATGACAGTCGATTAAAAATACGAAACAGAAAGGCACATCCAGAAGCCTACAAAAGGAATGTTATTACGAAGCTGAAATTGCAAGGTAAGAATACACTGGACACAGAGGAAAGCAGCAGCGATCAAGATCAATCCGTTTGCCTTGCAGGTAAGAAGTAATTACTTTAAAACAAACTGTTGCAGTTTTCGGTAACTTACCGGTATAGATATTAAGGATATAGATAGATGGTTTATCCCAATGAATCGGTTAGTTTGTACATTTACCCCTTACGGTTAATACCTGTAACTATATGGCTTTTTATCTAAAAGAAGGAAAAACTTAACATTAGTACTAGGATCTAACATAATTATTGCTCCTTTCGATCTTATTAATTACCTAGACCAAAATTCCTTTTTATTTGATTTTAGGAGTAAGAAAAACTGTTTTACCGAGTTTTCTGACACAGAAAAATTTTGATATACAACTCTTTATAAGCTGATTTGCAGTCTACAGATGAGCAAGATTAGCATTTGCAACGGATGATAGAGGTGACCATTGGTAAGCAACACCGTCCAACTAATGATGACGCTTCTATGAGGATGCACTCATATAAATACCATGTGATTCTCAGTCAAATGAAGGTAAAATTTTGTCGGGAGTCTTTTTTTTTTAGGCCGTGTGACGCGACCGAGAAGCGAATGAAACGTATTAGACAGTTACCTCTGGAAGGAAAATCGCCATGCCAAAAACGTGGAAGACATCCTTCTGCAATAAAAATTGGACCTAACGAACTTTTGAGGCTAGATGAACATATAAGCTCATTACCTACGTACCAAACGCACATGATACAAACTTACGTATTTGTCATCTGAACTGACCGTCAAGAAAATGTGTGACTTGTATAAGGTGAAATACCCTGGTACAAATACCAAGCATGAATTCTCTAATAAGCATTTCAAAGGAAATTTTACCCTGATGTTCGTTAGACCACAAATTGACATCTGTTGACTTTGAGAGAAGAAGAAGGTGCGCATACGTAGTCCTCATTTACATGATACTGCAAAACGAGTGGCGACTGCAGAATTAATGGTGCACATGAGGCGAGCTAAAAAACTCATATCTGCCATTAATTAAAAGACTTAAAAGAGTAAAGAAAATGGAAACACGGTAGGCCTTGTATTTAACTATATGCAAAACGTAAATTTACAGAATATTCCTGTTTATTACTTGAGGCAACTCATAGTGACCGTTTCTTTGTATTTTCACCACGAATACTAATTTAGCCCATTATTACATCTACCTTCAAGAACAGCCCCACAAAGTGCCTCATTCAGTTGCTTCGTTCCTGCTGGATCACATTAAACATCGTGTGGCCGAGGCATCTACACCTGTTTTCGGATAATTGTCATGGACAAAAAAAGAATCACACATTGTCAAGAGTTTGACTTGCCCTAACCGATACATGCTGGTTTAACAGGATTTAACATTTCTTTCTTTACGTGGACACTTCTGTAATCAATGTGGCCGCACGTTCACTATAATAAAACGTGCCATTAGGAAATGTGTCCCTATCTATAGTACACGTGAAATTTGTGAACTTGTAGCTAAAGCTGAGAATCAATGTCCAGGGACAATTAAGCAGGTTCAAACTCATTCCAATGTCCATTAGTGCTCTACTTGGTGGCCTAATAATTGTAAGAAGTCGACAGTCTCTTTTGAAAGCAGATAGCTTCCAGGAAATGAAAGGGTGCAGTTCCACATTTCCAAATATCATTGTTTTGAGTGCTCACATGAACACAAAAATATCTCAAAAACAAGTGAGTACACAAGATCACTTTGTTGTCAAGGTCTGAATACCTCCATCCTCAAAAAGCTAATGAAGTATATTTACCTTGTCTAAAAGCTTATCCAGAAGGAAAAATACCCACAAAAAAAATCAAAACTGAAACTTGAAAAAGTTATGCTGTATGCTGTAGAAGAACACAAAAGCTTTCACAGTCGACTTTCATAGTCGCCAGTAACTGATGTTTCTCTCAATGATAATGAATGAAGTTCATAAAAACATGTCTCTGTGATGTAAAAATACTCTTTGGCTATGAAAGAATTGTGTTTGTGATATTAGCTAACAGATATTACTCTTTATTTAATAAAAACTTCCATTCTTTTCAAGTAAAACTATGCTTTAAATTTTATGGCTCGTTAAAAGTGACCTAAATTGGCAAGGTAAAATAATTTTTTTCTTGTTTCTACTGGGTATAATGAGTCAAAATTTTTCCTAATTGTAGATCTATGTGTATATTCTAATATATAGTTTTACGAGTGCAGCATTTAACAGCATGAAAGAGAAAATCAGTTTCCTTTACTTTTCTTGAAACTGTGTAAAAGTAACTTAGGTGCCTTTTAAAAACCAGCCATTTAATTCTTTTGCCGGATTCAGGCAGTCATTGCATGTCCATCACAAATTTATCTTCCCATAATTCACTCGTAGATTACGGTCTTGTAGCATTCATCTAAACTGACTGATCTACGTTGGGAGATTCAAGTGTTAGGTTATTACTGCCCTATGTCAATAACAGTTAATGTTTTTACTCTCTATATTTCTTCTGTCAGACAAATCGTACAATAATTTGTTAGTCATTGATGTTAGGAGGGAACGTTGCTGCACACAGGGATTTATGTCGACCACTGTTTTATTTCATAGTTAGATGATCAGCCTATTCGTTATCATTTGTGATGTACTAAACACACGTCTCAAGTTTGCAGGCCCACTGCAGTCCCATTAGTTACCAGTTGCCCCTCACCATCTCTTTATTACATGGCCACGAGTCATGGGCCGATATGGCTGTCAACCAGTGCAACCGATGAGGATTATTATGACTGCCACGTGGATATGTCGAAAGCTCAGCTGTAGCCCCAAGGTTCGCAAACATATCTTGCTGCTGCTAGCTGTGATCTGTCCTGTTGGCTGTATTACCTTTCCATAAGTGGGGACGCATAGCAATGGCTGTCATGTACTGACCGATTATTTTATAAACCAATGTTTGTATCAATGTCTCGTGACTTCGTTAACGTCTGTTAATTTTCAGACGTAGGTATGACATCAAAACCATTGTTATTGCCAAGTTTATATTTGTAGAACATGAGGAACATCTCTTTTTACGTATTAATGAACGAAAATTCCTTCGTATGGGTTGTAATCATTTATATTGTTTTTATAACCTTCTTTATTGTATAAATGGTCATGGTGTAATATTCTGTTATAAACTTATTTTTAAGTGCAATGCTAATTTATATTCTGGGGATTGTCAATATGCAACTACCTATTAGTCAAGGATCTGAAACATGTAGTTGATTAGCATGGAAGGAAAATTAGAATTCATAAATGTAAAAGCTATATCCCACGCAAAACGAAACATTCACGGGTTAAGCACTGCACAGCGCCACGAAAGTCTGTCATTTACTGTGATGGATACTAGTGCGACCGACACGTGGCAGAGAGCACCTTCAACAAAGGACACGCGTCCGACTTTCAAAAGAAGAAGTTGCTATATATTTCCAAAGAGACTCGGAGATCAAAGAGGCGATGAAAATAAGGATTTCTCCTTACCTGCTTCAAAAAACACGACAAGAGTGACATGATAGATTGGAAGGTAACACAAATAAGACGGTCTCCCAAACTTCGTCATAAAATCTCTGTTTACAAGCCCATACTGCTGCACAAGAGACTGTTAGACAGTCGTAAGGTGCCGAAAAAAGCCAGGCCGGTTTCAAACAGAGTGATTGACCCGAACCTTTTCTTATACATATTTGTAAAAACAGCTCTTGCTGTCTAATTCCGGAAGTCATATAATCTGGTAAAATCAATGTTTATGATTTTTTTCTCTCCTTCTTCTTTTACTATTCATGGACTAATTTGTAACATATCCATAGCACTAACCTAATATCCTATATTTAGGTTATTTTCATATTGTTTTTTCTCCACTAGTGGTTTTTTTGTGCTGCCTAAGTTGAAACAACTGCGGCCTTTTCTTCTGGCACTTCAGGTCTGTGATAGATGTGGTGTATCACCGAAAATAAACCGGATCAATGCTTTACAGAAATTTGAATCATCCTCTGCTGCAGTAACCATATGACTAACGCGCAGTTGAAGACTTACAGTTACCACTCGAGAGTTACCACAGGAGACAGTGTTTCATACAGGGGATGAGCATAAATATGTAAACACCACAAACGCAACACACTACCGTGCCTCTTATGGAGTAGGCAGTGCGATGGTGTCAAAACAGTTTCATATCGTCTGAAAATGCCTAAATGCAGGTCATGTACAAGTTTCTAGGGAGTCTTAAACTATTCTTCGTGCTAAACAGTGGAAAGTTCAGTTATGATGATGGACGTGGATAACGATCACGTATCCTTCTCTCCAAAGTATCCCGCAAATGCTCAGTAATACTGAGATCTGGTGACTATGGTAGACAGTGGAGATGCGACAGTTCATCTTCCCGCTCACAAAACCAGTCCTATGCTATGCGAGCTGTCTGAACAGCGGCCCTGTCTTCATCGAACACAGCACCGTCGATGGGGAACAAAAATTTTACCTTCGGATGAACCCAGTCAACCAAAACGGTCACATTAACCTCGGCAGTAATGAGACATTGCTGAGCAACCATGGAAGTCATGAAATATCAGGATTTGGCCCAAATCGTCACTGAAACCCGCCACATTTCTCTCTCCGTACGTAAAATATGCCAGAAATTGGAAACAATGTCAAACAAGACTCATCCGATAAAATCACTTTCTTCCAACGTTTCGTAGTCCAGGACTTCTTCTCTCGGCAACACATTTTCCTTTTATGGGTATTTGCATCAGTGAAGAGTGGATTTTTAGTTCCAGCTCGTCCTGCAATGCCGTACATTTGGAACTCCCTTCGTATTTATTTAGTTCGCACAATGTCTGAGAGTGTGACATTCAATTCTGCGGTGACATTTGCAGCTATCGTGCTCTTATTTCTCGCCACAATCCTACACAAGGACCATCCTTCAGGAAAACTCAACGTACTCCTTCGTCAGCGTCCTGCCTTAACTATTATGTTTTTCTGCCTTCCCTGTACGCAGTATAAGTTTTCGATATGACGTCTCTTCAAGCACCAAAAGTTTCGGCTACCTTGCTTGGAACATACCCATTATAAGAGCACCAATAATTTGTCCACATTGTAAGTCCTTCAAAACTAAGCAGAAGAATGTTCTTATCACGACTGACACTTGTAACATATTGATGACATTTCACAGCCTCTGCTCGTAGTCAAGCACAACAGCGAAACCTGCTGGGTTGGCTTACATCCGTGTTTTCGTTCCAGCATACATTTCTCGCTGTGCTCCATATTTGTGTCCACTTGCTGTATTTAAGGAGTGAGTTCACTGGGTATTCTTGTGGCGGTATATTTCTTAAAGTTCCGAGAGTTTCTTTTAAATTGATAACAAATGAACAAGTATCAGTAAACACAGGTCAATTGAGGGAAAGTAGTATTAGGTTAGCTTATAGCACAAATGACATAACATTTCGCATCTGGTGGTCCGAATTTCCAGCACTGTGAATGCAGCAAGAAACTTACATTCCCTGTAACATGCGTGTATCCCACGACACGTTTGATGACTTTCCGCGTTTCGTTAATGGAAGAAACCAGCTGGTTCTTATTCTTTACCGTCGTGGACCAGAGGTCTTTCAATGTCAAAGGTTCTTTATTTTCGCTTTCCAATCACCACCTGGTGACACCAGCTGTAATGAAAATCAACGTCGTAGGGAATGACTTAGGGGACGGAGATGTTGTTTCACAGATACATGACGATAATCATCTTACAATTTCTGAAACTCATCGCCACTAAGACGGGTTAGAGAACCGGGCGTTATAATTGGGTATTTACTTGTTGAATCCAACGTCCAAGCGAACTTAATATAACAAGAAATTTTGATGACAAACTGCAGTACCCAAGGAATTTTTGTTTTGGAAGGGACAAACCAAATATTTTGTTATTAACCTGATGAATCTAGACACCAAACAACAGGAACGAAACAACATTTATAATTTCGTTATTTCTAGGAGCAAATTTAAACGTCTTTGTTAGCTACAAGCATTTAGTCTATCAGTTTAATGTAGCTGCTGCAAGTATTTACGTAAAGAGTGAGTAGGTCAAATTGAATCAGATCAAGTTCAAGACATCAAGTTACGTGCTCCTGGAGGCGCAATTGCTACTGATGCAGAGGTCATCGCTAAGAATCATTTTGGTATATTGATTAGCTCTCGACGTACTTAAGAGAGAGAACGCATGACGCTTCCACATATGCTAGACATCATGTCCGCCAAGACGTTTCTATTATAACTTGAAGTTCCAAGTGGCCTGAATTAAGCAACTGCTGATCTCTGTGCAGAAAGCAACCGACATTGTCACGCGAATGTTTAATCGTGCAGTGAAGATGACTGTTGCTGTTATGAACAAGTGTAAGAGGTTTGGTGCGGTCGTGCTGGATGTACGCCGCGGAATAACAAGAGGGTGTGAACCGTATATTTAAAATATTATTAGTGCAGAAACACCTAACTGTCACTGTTCTACACTAATTTTTAATGAAGCAAATCGTGCGTGCCCCTGGGTGACCTACTTTAATGTCGATTAAAAGCTGTCGCTGCTCGTCGATTGGTAATGCTGTAATCGGTGCGGAAGAATACACCATCTAAAGCACATGCAGCCCTGCCTTTCATTGGATTAAAGGGCCAAATAAATAGGATGGATGTTGCCAATGGTCCCAATGATATTGGCAAATATAGGTTTTCCATTCGGTACCACATCAGTTAAGATATTTAATACGCACATACCTTAACTTAGCGATGGTGATGAATTACGTTTGATGATTCTGTACAGATGAAAGGGAGCAATTGAGCAGGATTAAATTTTTCAGAGGGAGATACTGAGTCTACGATTGATTGTCAACAATCTTTCGACTGTTACGTAGAGTCTGCTCTGATAAGGCATTGCTGTCCTATGTAGTTCCAAATCACTACTTCTGAGACCATTGATCGAATTTTTTTTAAATTCTCTTCGTAAAAAATGGTTCAAATGGCCTCGAGCACTATGGGACTTAACAGCTGTCGTCATTAGTCCCCTAGAACTTAGAACTACTTAAACCTAACTAACCTAAGGACATCACACACATCCATGCCCGAGGCAGGATTCGAACCTGCGACCGTAGCAGTCGCGCGGTCCCGGACTGCGGGCCTAGAACCGCGAGACCACCGAGGCCGGCAGTTCTCTTCGAGAGCCTAACATTGTTTATCACTTCAACCAGCCGCCGAGTGGTTTTAGGCTAGCTTTTAGTAAAAGCCTTAGGCATCCTTACTGTCTGCGCAAACTACGCAACAAGTGCACTGAATAAAACAAAGGAGGTGGCTTACAAAACACTCGTTCGACCTATACTTGAGTATTGCTCATCAGTGTGGGATCCGTACCAGATCGGTTTGACGGAGGAGATAGTGAAGATCCAAAGAAGAGCGGCGCGTTTCGTCACAGGGTTGTTTGGTTACCGTGATAGCGTTACGGAGATGTTTAATAAACTCAAGTGGCAGACTCTGCAAGAGAGGCGCTCTGCATCGCGGTGTAGCTTGCTCGCCAGGTTTCGAGAGAGTGCGTTTCTGGATGAGGTACCGAATATATTGCTTCCCCCTACTTATACCTCCCGAGGAGATCACGAATGTAAAATTAGAGAGATTAGAGTGCGCACAGAGGCTTTCAGACAGTCGTTCTTCCTGCGAACCATACGCGACTGGAACAGGAAAGGGAGGTAATGACAGTGGCACGTAAAGTGCCCTCCGCCACACACCATTGGGTGGCTTGCGGAGTATAAATGTAGATGTAGATGTAGATAAATTCTGGCTATTCGGACTTCTTTCTCTACAAAGCTATTATTGTACCTGATGAAATAACAACTGTCGCTACCGTTGCGAGTTCTTAGGTTTACTCCTGGAGGGGGCCAAGATATCGGATCACTGTATCAGAACTTGAATAAGATGAAATACTAAACTTTGTTACAAACAACGTCCACAGGCATTTTATGAGTATTCGTTGCTAACAACTTTAATGTACCCCTTAATACAGAACAAGATACTGGTCTCTTGGCACAGATTACAATTCACTAAAGATGTTTATGCAGAAAACTGTATAATACAATTATCGTACTGCTGGTTCGGTAGAATGATGGTGTTCTCGTCTTGGGCTATAATGCTGGCTGGGCTGAGCGGCGCTCCTCTCAGACGTAAGTAGCCGAACGGTGGTGTATGGAAACTCTTCTGGGCAAATCTACGCCACCGTCACTCATTCGTCGTTGCCTCTGGCAACAACTCTGTGTGCTTGTGGTTACGTTGCGAGATATCAACGTTCTCTTGGTTCCTCGCTTTTCGGACGACACGGCAGCTATTACTTTACTAAGAGTCTCTGATACTGACCACTCTGAGGATTCTAAAACGCCGGCCAAAGTGGCTGCTACGGTCGCAGGTTCGAATCCTGCTTCGGGCATGGATGTGTGTGGTGTCCTTAAGTTAGTTAGGTTTAAGTACTTCTAAGTTCAAGGGGACTGATGACCTCAGATGTTAAGTCCCGTAGTGCTCAGAGCCATTTGAACCATTTGATTCTAAAACCGAACAGTCTCTCCCAGCAGGTGCATGTGTCCCTGCTGCTAAAAGGTGAAGTAGGTCGTGGTGGTCAAGTTGTGCTTTCAGCAATGTGCAACCATTCAGATGCAACCATAAAGCCAGTACCCATATTCATCTTCCGCCTAGAGATACACGTTACGACCTCTGTCCTGTATTCAGACTCGGTATGAGAGGAACCAGGCATGTCAAATGTATTGGAATGTGCAGCATCGTTTCGGGTTCCAGAACATGACGGTTGTCGTGGGCTTTCCCTTAATGGACTTTACGAAAAGAAATGTCAACGTGGTGTTTCGACCACAAATATTTTAGTCGTGGATTTCAGAACATCAAATTCAGCCACAACATTGAAGGAGGATCTGTGGACTATGTTGTAAGATGAATAAGCTTTCGCATTTTATGCAGGCTTACGACTGCCTATGCACTTTGTACAGAGGCATGATTAAATGTAATTTTTCTACTGTTTCTGTTTTATACTTTCACATTTTTATTTTTAATTATATTTAATTGTTTTTCTTTATACAATTTTTCTTCAACAAATGATTAAACTTTCGGTCCTATTTTATAAAATTTAATTTCTCACTCAATTTTCTGGAAGAAAGCAAGAGATTTTAAACATCCTATTAAATCCCCCGATTATGTGTTTAGTCTTTTGTCAAAATCTGTGTAACTTTTCTTATTTTTTGTACAGTAAGGCCAATGGAATCTTTTTTAATTTCAAATTTAGGATATTCTGCTTCCTCTTTCATCTTAATAATCAGAATCTATACGATCGGATGTCTTTGATTTATCGCAGACTTTGGTTTCCCATGCCGGATTTCAGCAGCATTCGCGGTCCTGTGCCGCTGGGTAAAATCATTCCAGATTTCAATTGGTGTACCGGAATTTTCCATTCACTGATTGCCCATCCAGTCTGCGAATTTCATGACATTGTCCCCACTAAGCGTTTTCTGCTTTGTTACCGTCAATGTTTCATCAGCACTGCTTGGTGGGAAACGCGCAGCTACAGCACATATGCGGCAAAACAATCGGACTTCTTCTCTGTCCCTGTTTTCTTCCATTAATCCCAGTTCTTCTATTTTCTTCCAGAAGTCTTCGCTGAAGTGAAAATTGAAGGGGATAGGTATGAAAATACGCTTCTCGGGTTTTCCTCCGGATCGTATTATGTACATCGCGCAATTCTTATCGATGCAACTGCTCGATCTCTTCAGGTGGTGGTAGTTGCTGCTGTCAGTGCTCCAAGGCACGACTGATGATAATCGCGCGGCGTCATCGAATATTTATCACGACGGTAGCATCTAATGCGCGTGCTCGGGAAGGCGCTCCTAGTGCCGTGTGCTAGGAGCCGCAGGAAGGCGTTTCGCGCCTGGGTTGCGGGCAATGACTGTGCCGCCAGACGCACCTGTGGCTAAAGGCTGAATGAAATCTCAGCAGTGCGTTGCGTCGAGTCATGAATCTGAAGATTTTATTTTTCCCGTTTTGATTTAATGACAGCCATTGTTGAATTCCAGGTGGTGCTTAATTGAAAGCCTGTATCCCTGTTGTTTAGACTGTCCGCCGTACTGATATGTGGGGACTCCTTAACAACACAGTCCCAGAAAGGTGACGCTAGGGATTAAATATCAGTCTTTTCGTAAGGCGGACGATGCTCCGTGTTCAGGAAATGCTTCGCTACCACTGATTTATAAGGTTGCGCCAGACGTGTATGAAGATGGTATTCGAAGCAATGTCCTTGTGCGGTTCGGCATGTCTGTACAATATAAGATTTTTCACAATGGCATGGTATCTTATAAACGCCACGCTTCCTAAGCCCAAGGTCGTCTTTGATCGACCACAATAAATTCCTCATTTTGGCTGGCGACAAGGAAAATATCTGATGTCATTCCCTGTTGTTGAAGACATGTCGCTATAATGGGTCGAGAACGCCATTACAGTGGGTGCCTCCGCATCTTCATTTACATCCCTGCTTTGAATCTGCTTCGAACGGAATGCTTGGCGTATCTGTCTATCGGAATAGCCATCCTGCTGGAATACCGTTCTTATGTGTAATAGCTCACCAGGAAGACTGTCGACATGAGACCACTTGCGCTCTATGCACCAAAGAGTGTAAGGCACTATCGCTGCGTGTAGGGTGATGAAAACTCGTACCCAGAAAATATAGTTCTGTGTGAGTTGATTTGCGATAGACACTGTGTCCCAGTGTACCACCAGCTTTTCTACGACTATGACGTCCAGGAAAGGGAAAATGCCGTTCTTTACCACTTCCGTTGTGAACTATTGAGATGGAGCGAGTTCAGATGCCGGATAAACACAGGTAATGTCTTTATTCCGTGGGGCCACACCACAAATTTATCGTCTGCACAGCGCCAGAAACAGGAAGGTTTGAGACTTGCCGACTGCAGTGCTTTATCCTCAAAGTCTTCCATAAAATAGTAGACCACCATGAGAAACAGAGGAATTATCATGGCGATACGGTCCACTTGTTCAAAATACGGGTCACTGAATAAGAAATAAGTTGAGGTAAACACATGTTTAAACAAAACCACGACGTCTTTCTCAAACTGGCTGCTAATACGCTCTAACGAGTATGGCAGAGGTACTTTCGTAAATGAGGATACAACATCAAAGCTAATCAAAAGATCCGACGGTTGTAGCTTCATTGTCCTCAGGCGTCCCATTAAGTCCTCTGAATTCCGGATATGTTGATCTCAGTTGACTATGAGAGGTTCCAATAGTGTAGTAAGATTTTTGGCCAGAAAATAGGTCGGAGCTCCATAGTTGCTGACTATTGGGCGAAGAGATGTCCCATCCATATATCTCTTGCATAGGAATGTTTCTGAGAATATAGTTTTAATATAAGTAGCTTTAATTGTTGTTATTTCAAAGCCTAACACAGTAGTTTTAGGTGACAACCCAGGGGTATTATTTTTCAATATACAATTCTTTCTAGGAGCAGAGCAAATAAAACATGAAATACCTCCGTCTCTTCTCCTGTGCTTCGGATGTCAACATGTGTGATGAACGGTTGTTGGAATTGTTGCGGATAGCTGTCAAAGAACCAGTCGATAAGAACAATGCCGCTTTCACACAGGATGTTCTCTGCTTCTTCAGAATCGAGCATCAGGACTCTTTTGTCAGGGACAGTTTCATCGTCGAATTTAAAAACACTATTATCATCAGTAAATTTCAAAATGTCTTCACACAACTGAATCTCCGAACTAGTACCATCGGCTTCCTTTCTTGCTTTACACGTTTCAGATATTGAAACTCTTCTTTAAGAATCTGTTAAACGGCACCGTTTTTCCTTCGTGGACTCTTTTTTACTGTAGCTATGCATACATTTCTTAATCTGTACATCTGCTTAGTCAGGTGGCAAAAAATGGCGCTGCATAGCAGTGATTCTGATTTCGCAATTAGTAAAGGGCCTCGGACGTTACTCTGTTCAAAATTCACTCACAACCAGTTCGTTTACTCACAAAATTTTCTGTACACACGGTAGCGATGACATCCTTGAGAAGACACGGCTTCCCTTTCGTTCTCGCAGTTATTTCCGTTACTGAGACTGTGATAAACTCAAACCGTTTAGGCTTACACAGTAAAGATAGTTGTCGGTGAGGACACTGCCTCTTTAACGCTGACAGCACACCCACTACTGGCGAACGACTGGCGTAAATCAGCAGTGGAGTCATGGAGCAGTGGAGTGGGGGAGGCTGTAATTGGAAAACACTCACTGCAAAACTGGTTGTCCAGAAGCCCTATGGTACCTGCGACACCTAAGAAAGGGTCGCAGACGCCACGGTCGGAGATCAGTCGTAGCCGCACGACGCACAGTAACCCTCTCCCCAGATATCCCATACTCTGCGCAGCCCAGGGGAGACGCGTAGAGCCACTGACTCCTCCTACTGTAGCTTCTATTTGTTTGTGAATTACTTTCTAATTTCAACTTGTACACTGTGCGTGGAAATCTAATACTCAAAATGTTAATCTTTTGCTACAGACATGTATAAATTAAATCGGAAAACTAATGCTCGGCGTAACATGTACTGCGTGGCAGTAATTAAAGTGCAGTAACTCACTGAGCTCCAGTGTGGGCTGTAATTATATATCGCACAGAAACTTGGTATACTTGTTAATGCCTCAATACAGAACCGATTTACACAGGAAGAATTAGTTGCAATTCTGGTCAACAGGTGCAAACCTGGGCTGTACAGCACCTCGTCGACGTCTCCGATGTTCGTTATGGAATGTGTACGTGATGATTAATACTAAAATCAATATTATGCCTTCCTCACTTTCTGACTTTTTCTCCTCATGTCCCGTTCGTAATCCATTCCACATGGAAACATTTCTATACGCCTTTCTTGCATTCATAGCGGCAGATATGCATTGACGTCCAAGACTGGAAGTAATATTTTTCCACCGTAAGTGTATGGCTCTAAGCACTACGGAACTTAACATCTGAGGTCATCAGTCCCATAGACTTTGAACTACTTCAACCTAACTTACCTAAGGACATCACACACATCCATGACCGAGGCAGGATTCGAACCTGCGACCGTAGAAGCAGCGCGGTTCCGCAGTGAAGGGCCTAGAACCGCTCGGCTACAGTGGCCGGCTCCACCGCAAGTCAGTTCCGCAAGCATTACAATATCTACCAAATTTCGATGCCATACGATAAGTTTTGCTGCACTTTAATTACAACCACCCAGAATAACTTTATCACACAATATAGACTTAATGACGAATATTTGCGTTTGTTGATTTTTTGTGGGCATTAGACTGTGGTCCAAGGCATACTTCTCTGTCCAGCGTTTCGTCTTCCAATTTTGGAGACATCGTTAAGACTCAGGAAGCCTTTATAATCTCATATAAGTTCAGCAGTCCTCTTTATGCGTAAAAACTATTCTATTTACTGAGCTTGTTTGAGATTTTAATGGTTTTTTGTGTCCTTATAGCCTCCGGCAACGTCTCCAAAAGGGGAATACGAAACGTTAGTCACAGAGATAGGACTTAGACGACAGTCTAAAGTCCATAAAACGAAAAAAAAAAACAAAATATATATAACTGAAATCCGTGCATCTCTTGTATGCAAGAATTCTGTGGGACACTGTCGGAAGCTTATGTCGCTGCATCAGGAATGCTACTTTGGATTCGGTATGGGTAACAAAAGGCTTTGAGGACCAGAATTATTCTTAGGAAGAAACCTAGCTTTCTTATAGGTAAATAAGCAGACATAAATAAAGACCTTCCACACACTGTCAAGATATTTTGAATTATGAAACAAAACTGCATGAGACATTATATGCAGGGTGTCCCATTTATCTTGCTCACCCAAAATGACTTTTTTCTGATGTGGTAAATGAAAAATTGCTTCAACCAATGTTTTTGGGTAGTTCTTGATTATTCTTTTTGCATATTGCCAGAGATAAGAGATATGGGATCGAGGTTAAATTTTTAAAATGGAACCATGTACATCTGAATTAAGAATACACTTGCCCTCCCCAAGAGATATTCAAAAATGTATCACACTGTATCGTTTTGGTCAATAATACGTAGATGTGCAAACGATGATTTTTGACCTGTAAACACAGGTACTCTTCCTCCCCCACGCCGCGCCTCATTTGTTGCTAGTTTAGCGTACCGTGTATTGTTGTATATGGATGTATGATATACACGCATGACGATAAGGTAGAAATACTGTGAAATTACGGAGGAGGTACATTGACAGGAAACAATTTAGGAAGTTCCGTTTTTATGTTCAGTACTGTTACAGAACATTTTGATTATTGTGTTATTATATCTTCTCGTACTCTACTGTACATACCAGTACGTAATTTGCCGTAGGGCGGGGGGGGGGGGGGGGCGAAATTCTGTTCCGGCACAACTGTACAGCAGACGATTCCCTGACAAGCCGTCGCCTTCTCGCAGGATGTTTGGTCATCTCATTTCTTGTCTACATGGAAAGGGAAGTTTATACGCAAGACCTCGAAAAGGTCGTAGAAGACGAACGTACGAAGCTGCTGAGCGCCCTGCGCTCGCTGCCATAGTCGTGTATCCTCAAGTCAGCCCAGGACGAATTCAACATGAAGTTGGTGTCTCGAAAACAAGTGCACACAGCATTCTGCAAACTCATAAACTCCCTCCTTACCACATTCCTTTCTATAAACATATTCATTTACAATATGAACTTCATGGAAATGGCTTCAGCAATAAGGTTCAGTATTGTCAATGGACTCAGCAACAACTCACTAATCCTATTTTCTTCTCAGATGTTCTTTTTACTGACGAGGCGTCTTTCTCCACCGAAGGAATTATCAATATGAGAAATATACGTTATTGTTCCATCAACAACTCCCCATGGCTCCGACAGGTAAAGCTTCAACGTCCATTTAACGTTAATATTTGATGCGGAATTATTGGAAATACCATTATGAGTCCTGTATTTGTAAATGGCAACCAAAATGGCAGACAATATGCCTGATTTATAAGACACGCTCTTTCTGTTCTCATGGACGGCGTACCTCTGAATCACAGGACGGTCATGTGGTATCAGCAATGATAGATGATCTGCATATAATGCCTTACGAGCATGACTAATTGTGGACCGTAAATACCGTCGTAGGTGGACTGGGTGTGGTGGGCCAGGTAGTTTGCCTGTCCGATCTCCTTACATTGCTGGATTGTTTTCCATGGGGAGCAGTTAAGGATGCCGTCTACGACAATGTTCCAACAACACCAGAGGGCGTGCGTAAACGCATTTTTGATGATTGTGCAGCCGGCACGATATACGGTGTCCTTCATCCACAGAGTGACTCTATGTATGATTGCCAATGGTAACAATTTGACCCCGTGATATAAACCCTCTGTTTCTCATATGGTGGTAGTGTCACAGTAATAGTTATTGCTAAGGGCCATGTTATTTCTGAATTGTCATTGGTACTGTAACTCCTTACTGTACAATAACAATATCCAATTACAGTACAGTACAGTACGGCCACGTTCAGTGTTTGTTGGAACTAGTAAAATGTTCAAACGCGCCTTTAAGAAATTAAATGATTTAGTTAGTGGAATGCACTGAAGTGATATTTCAATTAGAGAAGTTATGTATTATTTTTTATTTTCACAACTATTACTGTCGTGGATAAAACGGTACAATGTAATGCATTTTTGAATAGCTTTGGTGGAGAGAAAGTGTACTCTTGAATAAATCATACGTGAATCCATTTTAAAAAATTTTACTTCTACCCCGTATCTCCTGTACCTGAGGAGCCACATTAAATGTATATAGCAAAAACTACGTAATGTTGTTAAAAACCTTGGTTGAAGCATATTTTTATCTAACGCACCAGAAGTTATTTTGGGTGAGCAAGATGAACGGGACACCTTGTATAAAAAAGAAATTCTAACAACCTGTATGTAAAGAATCTGAAGGTCACGGACATGTTTCAGAGGCTCCGAACATTGGCTAATAGAGGTCCAATGAAAATTGCGGCACCATCCCAGATAAGACGGAAATTCGTTTACCTCCGTAAAAGACTACTGTAGTAGTGACAGGTGCCAGAGCAGTGTTACGGTAGCCTCCCAAAATAATCAAACCCCTCAGCACGCGAATTTGAAGCAATATACTTAAAAGCAGCCAACGGTCCTACCGCACTGCTAGCCCCAGTTCCTGTCAGATCAGTGGAGTAAGCACTTCGTAGCTTGGGTAGCACTTGGATTAGTACCGTTCTGGTCTTCCGAGCGCTGTTGACGTGCAGGGTTCACTCAGCCCTTTCGATGCCAAATGAGGAGCTAACTGATCGAGAAGGAGCCACTCTCGTCACGAAAACTGACAACCGCTGGGAGAGCGGGGTGCTGACCGTATGCTCCGCTACATCCCCATCTACTGACGCTTATGGGCTAACGATGACATGGCTATCGGTTGGTACCGTTGGCGCTTGGGCGTGTTCGGAGTTTGTTTTTAAATAAAATCACCAGAACATGGAAAAATCAGAATCATAAGTATAACAATTATAAAATAAATAAATAAAAAATATATATTGTTATTTAAAATATGTTAATTATTCTATCTGTATGATGGTGATTGTGATTGCAATTGTGTTTGCTTATCTGGAACGTGGATGTTTGATTATTCGTTATCAGACACTTGACAATGGCTTTTTCGTAAAGGCAATGTTACTCGTAGTTGACCGTGAAATAAAACTGAATAATCGGACTTCGTAATTAAATCGTTTCCAAAGACTGCTGCGGTAAGTGCGGACTCATAATCTAAATCTCAATATTACAATAATTTGCCAGCCATGCCAATACGTCGTACAGAGGTGATTGTCTACTAAACATAAAAAAGTTACACAGTTAGTTAAATCAGATATATTCAATGAATAAGCCTACAGTTCATAATCCTACTTACTTTTATAAATATAAATTCTTTACAGAATCGAGTGCCTAGTGTGGTTGCAACTCGCAGTATTCTTCTATAACATGAAATATGGCGGTGTGCCAGACAATAAAAAAAAAAATACGTGCTTCTCGCACCACTTCAACCAGAGCTCTCTCTGCACGACTTCAACCAGAGCTCTCTGTTTCTTAATCAAACATAAGAGTAACGTAATTGTGCTTTTGTTTTATCAGCGACACAGCGCTGCAGTTGTGTGCCATAGGCTTTATTTATTTGTCACTGATTATTTATTTAATTAGTATTTCGCATTTCCGAGGAAACTCACGCTCGGCATGCAAATGTGCCTTTATATTGCCCCCTGAATTGCGAGGCGAAAGGACACACCTTCAGGCGAGCAATTCACCTAAAGGCACAAGAAAATCTAAGTTATCTACAACTATTTACATGACTTACATTACACATTATACACATTATATACAAAATTTGATTGACGCGGGTGCGCCGTAAAAGTTCTAATGTTGGCAGATAGAGTGCGCGCATGCGCAGAAGCGTCTGTGTAACAGCGGCACTGCCGTTATATCATACAGTTAGATCACGCGGCACAGTATTGCAGTTCATGTTGTTCGTGTGCGCGCGTTTTTCAGTCGTTGCACAAAGAAAATATTCAACCAAGATTACATATGAAGACTACATTCTATGACAGGTAACTTAGTTTTAAATTTACAATATTTGTTATAACACAATACAACTTAGATTGTTGAATGTTCTTAGTTACATAGTATTGTTTTGAAATACTTCAAAGAAAAATGTCCGTATTTTTCAGGTTCTAAAATTTGTCTTCTGAGTCGCTCCTGGACGGATTGCGACCAGAATTTGTTCAGAAAAGCACGCTCAAACTCACTGTACGTGGTACATACGTCAGCTTGACTGTATGCCCAGACAGCTGCATCGCCTTGGATGTAACCGACAATATATGAAATCTTTTTCCGGTCACTCCAAGTGCGTGGAAATGCGTTACTAAAAGATTTAAGAAAAATCACCGGATGAATGGTTCGTTTTTCTGGGATAAAAATCTGAAATTGCCTGTGTTTCATTAAGCATTCATCTTCCTTCGCATTGTGATATGGATTTAGTCCACTGTAATTACTGGTATGTTCAGCTGGCGAGTAATTACGATAATGTTGCTGTGGTTTACCATGATAATAGCTTGTGTTTGTGTTTCCACATCGTGGTATGTGTTGTAGTCGTGGTGTGTTTTGTTCTTGTGTATTTGTCGTGTGCGGAATGTGTGTATCATACTCGAATGTATATTGGTTTCTGAACTGTACATTTTGACTGATATTTTCGTTACATTCAGACTGTAGTTGATCGGTGAATTGTCTCATGGGTGCAGTGATGGATTGTACTGCGTCACTGATCAGCTGTTTGTTACTAGTAATGTATTGCGCTACGGAGTCGTGCACAATTGTTGGTAAATTTTCACGTAAGCATCTATCAAAATGTTTGTCTTTGTTCTCAACCCAATCATGAAATTCTTTATTAATATTTTGAAAATGAGCTGTGGCATCTGATTGTAAGATGTCAGTCAGGTGTTGTTCAACATTGTCAAATTTATTCTGTACGTCAGTAATTCATTTTTCAAGGTTGTCATGTACTGAAAGATATGTTTGAATTTGTTCAGTAAGAACTTCACACGTGACATTAAGGTTTTTTACTTGTGTCTGTAAAAGTGCTACGTCAGTTGTAGTCTTTTCTTGTCTCGTATTGAGGTGGGAAAATTTAGTACTGAGTTCGGTCATCTGTTTGGTCAGTGTGGCGTCTATAAGTTCCACACGCTTACATAAAGTGTCATTACCTATCTTGATTGCTATGAGATCAGATTTGATTTCGTCATTTTGTGTTTTTTACTGTTCATTTTGTGTCTCTAATTGTGCCTTTAAGGTTGCCATGTTTTCGGCGTTTTGTTTCATTAGCATTTGTAACATGTCGGCAATGTTTACCGTTTGCAAGGTCTCTGCCCCCGCCGCGTCATTAGACGTGACGTCATGCATTAACATGGGCTCTGATTGAGGTTTTGAAATTTTTGTAGTGAACGGCCTATCGTCAAAATTTTCGTCAACACTTGCGTCAATGTTTGATGAATCGTCACTACCGGTTGCTGTCGTAAAGTCATTTTCTAACACTTGTCTCACGTCCGAGTCGGATTGCGTCTGAATAGTACGTCCTTGCTGTTCCATTTTTGCGTATTGTTTTCTAGTTATTACCATGCCACACGTGATATATGTTTCAAGAAAATTTTTGACACTGATTTTAAAATAAAATGTAGTTGAGCATGAATCGCTCGTAGCAACAATGGCTGTCTGTTAATTTAAAAATATAAACTGAATTTGAGATTATTGGTAATGGCTGCTGGCCATGTTACATGATATCGTACAGAAGTCGGCCATATTGTACACTCGTGTATTGGTATTGTTGCATACGTTATTGTTAGGGAAAAGTACTGAGAATGAAATTTATCACTGAAACTGTTATGCGGAAAAGAAACACTACAGAATTTACTGAAAAGCTAATACACTGAATTATACGTCTGGTCAAGCCTACCAATGCAAAGATGCTGCGTCTTACCTTATTTTGCTGGAAGTTTCATTGCGTCTTCCCGCAAAATTTCAGAATTGGAAAATATCTTCAGATTTTGTTATCTCTCATACATTGACGTCCTGGTCCAGAAAGTTGATTTTTTTACAAGAAACAAGGAGAACAATGTAACAAATGACAAAATAACAAGTCCGACACGCAGTCGCCAATATAAAATAAATAAAATAAATAAATAAAAAATATATATTGTTATTTTAAATATGTTAATTATTCTATCTGTATGATGGTGATTGTGATTGCAATTGTGTTTGCTTATCTGGAACGTGGACGTTTGATTATTCGTTATCAGCCGCTTGACAATGGCTTTTTCGTAAAGGCAATGTTACTCGTAGTTGACCGTGAAATAAAACTGAATAATCGGACTTCGTAATTAAATCGTTTCCAAAGACTGCTGCGGTAGGTGCGGACTCATAATCTAAATCTCAATATTACAATAATTTGCCAGCCATGCCAATACGTCGTACAGAGGTGATTGTCTACTAAACATAAAAAAGTTACACAGTTAGTTAAATCAGATATATTCAATGAATAAGCCTACAGTTCATTATCCTACTTACTTTTATAAATATAAATTCTTTACAGAATCGAGTGCCTAGTGTGGTTGCAACTCGCAGTATTCTTCTATAACATGAAATATGGCGGTGTGCCAGACAATAAAAAAAAAAATACGTGCTTCTCGCACCACTTCAACCAGAGCTCTCTCTTTCTTAATCAAACATAAGAGTAACGTAATTGTGCTTTTGTTTTATCAGCGACACAGCGCTGCAGTTGTGTGCCATAGGCTTTATTTATTTGTCACTGATTATTTATTTAATTAGTATTTCGCGTTTCCGAGGAAACTCACGCTCGGCATGCAAATGTGCCTTTATACAATAAACATAAAATTTTAAAAATGTCGAAGGAAGAGAGCATGGGCATTAATTCCGATGTAAGGAACGATTGGCATTTATGACGTAGTAGCAGGTTACACTCATAATATCGAAGCCATCAGTCAATGCAGATATTGCAAAAGATCATCATTAGTCGCTGCATTCTCAGACTGTACAACAACGCCTTATCTGCAGCACTGCAATAAGAACTTAGGAATGCGGCGCACGTGGAAATACTTGATGTATTAGTTTCAACAAACTGTTTAAAGCATTAGTAAGTAGCAAACTTAAAATTACGAAAATATAAAAAATAAACTATAAAAAATGTAGCAGGAGTGGAACAAGAACATTTATTACTCTTAAGGGAATCAAAGACATTTCTAGTACCTGTATCATCGAAGTCGTCAGATACTGCAAGTTATACTAAAAAACACCGAAATCATGGCGCAGCCGTGACATCACGACCATAACTGCAGACCACCGCACGCAGCGCCGAACAGAAAATGAAATGTACCAATGTTTTAAAAAATAGTAATGGAAACTACATGTTTTTGCAATCTGAAATGAAACAAATAACAATATGCAACAAAAAAGGAGATGTTCAAAATACAGGTACTGTTTATGACAGAAAAAAGATTTAAGTAACGTAAAGAATACCTGTCATTACTACCACAGATTTATTACACATGATTTATCCAGTCCAATAATGATTAATTAAACTGAAAAGTTCAGAGATAGTTCAGAAGGTCATCGAACTGGACGAAAGCAACTTCCATTGAGGCCACTTTTGTTAGTTTATAAAATCTATAACAAGGTATCGTTCTCCTTTGTTTTGCGCAAAAGTCTCAGCTAGTTCGAAGGCATTTTGGTGCTTTTCGGTGTCGAACTTTAAAGCTCCAAACTTTCATTAACAGGCTGCAATGCTTGGTTATTGGCTCTAAGATGGTTGCCTAACGCGCTCAAACGACTAGCAAAAGATCTGTATCCGAAATGATAACCCAGCAGCGAAAATATTTTAATGGTAGCAAGATCCACGTTATAATTTGTAAACCTCATCTCTTTCATATTTATTAGATTTTTTTACAGACTGCGACGGTAATATGAACCCAACTTTCTCCTAGTACGGAAATCTACTTTTACACTGATTTCTTCTTATTTTTAAAGCATTTGGAACCTTATAATGGAATGACTTTCAGTACGTGAGGAACACGTTTCCCTCTTCCTCCTCTTTCCTCTCAGTCCCCTTTCTTCTTTTCTTTCCTTAACGAAAAAAAGCAACGTGTGTGGTTTTCTGCCGAAAGAATAGAATGGAGCGATGTGTGTAGGTTTCTTATTTTACAAAAAATTTTATGTCCAACCTGGATAACATTACTGAGTAGACGCTCACGAGAATCGTTATGTACAATTCCGCGACCACGTGTAGTATAGCATGAAAATAAATTTACACGTCAAGTGCTGGCGGGACTCTTATGTACTGATAACATCGATGCAGACGGGTTAGCGGAACGCATCGACGGCTGCTAATTAATTATCCATCATCTTAAATGAAAGGTCAAGATAATTAACACGTCCATTTCTCCCAATTTGTATGGTAAACTTTATAACGGATGCAGGAGATTCAACGTGTTTGCGAGCGTGTAGATTTTTTCCTCGTTGTTTTCAAATAAAGTGATAATATCTTTCACATATTTACGCTACAGGACAATTTTTTTGGGAAGTTATAGGGCGAGAATTAAAGAATGAAGTTTTCACACTGCAGCGGAGCTTGCACTTACATGAAATTTCCTGGCAGATTACGAGAGTATGCTGGATCTAGAATCGAAGTCGGGATCTTTGCCTTTCGCGGGAAAGTGTTCTAAATACTAAACTGCCCAAGGCAGGGGACAAGGTTGTGCATGGCTAGCTCACTCGATACAGAACTTACCCATGAAAGGAGAAGGTCCTGAGTTCAAGTTTCGGTTCGGCACACAGTTTGTCTGCCCGGAAGTTTCTAGAACGTAACAAATCATTCTCCAGGAAATTAGCGAATATGTTCACTGCTGTGACAGAAGAGCTGTTGCCTTTGGAAAGTTCTATGGTTTGCAAATACAACTTGGCACTGAAGGTAAAGTACCAAAAAGAAAGGAAAACTTAATCAGTACGATGATTCCGCCAGTGCTCCCAGGTCAATGTTTTTGAAATAGGGTAGGAATGGTGTTACGGACCAGTAATTGAAAAGTTCTCTGCATTGATTTTAACAGACATATTCTCCTCAGTTGCAACAGATCGTAATCCTTTTAATATAGTTTATTTCACGTCACCTATGTGATGATGAGTTTCTCCCGAAAGGCATCATATGATAAAATTATTTTGGCGACCACAAGTTTTTACCATTTAGTACCTGCAAGTACAAAATGTCGCTGACATATCTACTAGCTCAGACATATAAACTTCTAATAAGTAACGAATTAAGGTAAAATTATGTTATTTTATCGCTCATTCTCCGTTGACAGGCTCACTGACTAAAATCTGAGTCACTTGCATTATTCGAAGAGCAGAGAGTTTATTGTATGCATCAAGTTGTGAACTCCCAATAAACATATCCATCCTCTTCAAGAGAAGAAATAAAAAGTCTGTATTTATTCGTTCCGTCGCCCTCGGAATCACGTAAAGGGCCATTGGATGGATCCAGCTAAATACCATCCGGACCATATGTTGCTCTAAATTGATAGCAGTAGGGCCTACCCTACCGGCTCTCCACCGTCTGCTGTTGTGGGCAGCAGCTCGTTGTTATGCAGATTAAGCGCTCCACGACTGTCATAATAGAGCGGCTACGCAGTAGGAGTACCTCAGAGTCTATCAACTGGAACCTGTTAATTATCGCGAAGCTGTTTACACGTCCACCACAGAACCACAGAAGCACCCGCTGGATGACCCAACTCGCCTATAGTGGCGACGAGAAATAGCACCCTTCGTTGTTATCGCAGACAGAGAAGCCGAGCGACGCGATTAGAGCAAATATGGGTAATAGCCAGTGACCATTAAGCCACATCGTAAGGGTGGTATGGTGCTTTTACAAACACGTGCTGTTCTGTCTCTCTTTTAGTACTTTACAAGAAGAAAATCACGTGACATTAAGAATAATGACTTTATGAATAACGACGTTGATGTATCTCACCTAAATATTATCTTTATTACTCGATTTGTGACACAAAGTACCCAAGATACTAATTTCCTATAACGCAATAATTTGCCATAATTTAACGGCATAATATTATTAGGAAGGTGGTATGAAGAATACTGGAAGAAATGCAACTAATGCGGCTAGATGGAGGAACATTCCGACCCTGGGAACCAAGAACACGAAAATAGGTAATTCAGAGAAATAACAGGTAATAAACTGAGAACTCTGAGAACTAATTTTTTTGTAGAGTACACCGCCATTTGACTGTGTATTACTGCATTTATCTTCTGTAATATTTAGATTTCAGCTTTTATGCCATCATCAAGAACAATGATAAAAGTTCTTAGACATCTCATATCAGTTAAGTCAGTCCTTACGAGATTAGACATGTTAATGGTCTGGGAACTTTTAACATTTTCCTTGATAATGGAATAAAAGCCGAAATCTAAATGGTGCAGAAGGTAAATGCAATAATCCACAGTCAAATGGCGGTTTACTCTTTCAAAACATATTGCATGACTGTGACTTAACACTACTGACAACTTTTTTTCAGAAGTTAGCCAGAAGACTGACTTGATGTAGCTGTATGAGCTAGTCTATCCTATACAAGCTTAGTTGTTTATATGTAGCTACTGTAATCGACATCCTTTTGAATCAGCATACTGTACTGAAGCCTGTATCTGCCTCTGCAGTTATTAGCAGCCCACTCTTTCTTGCATCACCAATTTGACCATATCTTGCTGCCTCACGACATATGCTATCAGCTGATACCTCCTTGTACTCAAGTTCTGTCACAATTTCTTTTCCCCCAGTTCGATTCCATGCATCTTCATTTGTTATTCGATCTAGTCATTAAATCGCCAGCATTCTTTTGAAGGACCATATTTCTGAAGCTTCTACTCTCTTCTTATCTGAAATATTTACCATTTACATTTCACATCCATACAAAGCTATATTTATATTTGATGTCATCAAATTTCTCTTTTCGAGAAATGATTTTCTTGTTACTGGCAGTTTGCATTTCATATCCTACCTACTTCGACCGTTGTCAGTTGTTCAGCGGTTCAAATAGCAATCTTTATCGACTATTTTCTGTGTCTCATTTCCTAATCTATTTCTGTCAACATAACAGGCGTTAACTCGATTACATATTGAGTGCACTTGTGGAAGAAAAAAAATATGGTACTTCCTAACAGATTAAAACTGTGGGCCGGACCGAGACTCGAACACGGGACCTTTCCCTTTCACAGGCAAGTGCTCTACAATCTGAGTTACCCAAGCATCGTTACCCAATCGCCCCGTCCTCACAGCTTGTTGTTGTCTTCAGTCCAAAGACGGCTATGATGCAGCTCTCCATGTTACTCCATCCTGTGCAAGCCTCTTCGTCTCTGAGTGTCTACTGCAACACTCATCCTTCTGAATCTGCTTACTGTGTTCATCTCTCTGTCTGCCTCTACGATTTTTACACCCGAATCTTCCATTCAATGCTAAAGTGGTTATCGCATGATGCCTCAGAACGTGTCTGGCTTGCTGGTTCTTTCTTCTATTGTACCACAAATTTCTCTTCGCCTCAGTTTTATTCAGTAGATCATGGGTTGCCTGATTTTGGTATGTTTAAAAATCCCAGCTTATGCTCATTCCCACATTTGCTACAACATTTTTAATACTATTGAACTTTAAATTACCCCAAACAAACTTATGGTAAAAATGACCTCAATTTGCAGTATCTTGTCTAAGTATATTTAAAAACTTTAGATTGTAACTCACTAACAGTTTTGGTATTTTTTAATGTGTCTGAGCTACATAGAAACTCTATATTTCCTTATGTTTGTCTCTAGTAAAATATTCTCCAACCTCATCCAAGTCTTCGGGAATGAAATTATCAAATATTACAAATTGACTCTCTCGACTTAACTTCATCATTATTTTCAGTAAATGTAGTAATCTCCTCACTATTTTTGTCTTGTACTTTTTGTACATTTCGTAAACCCTCAATACTTCGGCTGATCTAAAGTTCTAATGTGGACATACAGACTATTGATTTTATTCCAGTTCAACAAACCTGGAAGTAGAATTTAATTGTTAATCATTATTGTGGGTTTTTAACATCTGCTTGACCCTACTATTGCACATAAAATCGAATTAGACAAGTTTCCCATGGTTATTTAGTGATTGATTTCTGGAATTCTTATGTTTGCTTCTCAGTCTCTTTTTATTTAATTAATAATATTTTCATTACTAGTAATTAAGTAACCTATTTCAATTTAGTGCTGTATTATCTGTCTGCAAAAACGATTCACAGTAGTGTAGTATACAACAACAGTAATGTTGTACTAGTTCGTTATTATACATTTTAACTTCAAATAGTATGTCAAAAAATAATAAATTGTGTTGTGATGGAGAGAAAATAGATATTTCTGAGGTCAAAATATTTTGAAAAGCTTAGAAAAATTTATACATGGAAAAAAGCCAAATGTTCACATTAAGACAAATGAAATTTTAAGTAGTGTTCTTATTGAAAGTGATGTTGAATTGTGTATGGATATGAGTGATAGAATTAGTAATGTGCTTGAATTTAGCTGTCAAACTATTTTTGCTGATGAAAAGACAGTTGCTAACAACATTCCTAAAATTATTCCATCTAAATTAATCAACATGAATTTTAATTTGGCTGATTGTATGTTTGTGAAGCATACTGATCACTTTCATTGATAAACTAATATTACTGCTTCTTTCAAGTATAATGCCAAATCTGGTGGATGACTAATTCTGAACCATGTTATCACACCTGTATTTCAGTATTTAAATTTATTCATGAAACAGAAATTACTATAACTCATGAAAATGATAATTTGATTCACTTCATTGTGCTTGCAAGACAGTTGTTTCAGAAGTGCCTTAGTCATATACTGATGTCTGCTTTTAGCTGACACTAATGAATTTTGATCCTTATTAAATGAACATACTGAAGTAAATACAACCAAAATATTGCTAACAAGAGTAGTGAAATTAACATCCATATAGCAGATAGATTCCTTCTTCCTTATCATGCTCAGTTGTACATGAGCTTTAGGATTGTTAAACCTGTTGGATCAGATTACCCAGCTCATTAAAAATTAATCAATGGTTATGGAGGAATGTTACATGATTTTATAACCATAAAAAGGGAAATAATGTTTATCTAGAATTGAACATATTTTTATTTCATCTTCTGTTTTGTTGCAGTTGACTTCATCTATTGCCAATAAAATAAGAATAGAAAGATATACACTTAGAATAGGAAAAGTAAAGAGCATGACAAATGAGCCACTGTATCCACTTTAAATCCTTGGTAGATTTTTCAAAGACAATAAAGAGATCATGTTTGAGAGCGATTTCTTTGTACTTTTTAAATTGTCTTCAAAGTCTGCAGATGCTATTCGTAGATGGGCTGATAGGAATGATGCCGGATTGAAATAAAATATAATCCTCAAAATGAAGGTAGAATTGTTGTAGATTCAGTGGAAATTCACATATCTCTAGTTAAATATGAACTTAGTTATGTGCTAAAACAATGAGAAACTGTCTTGTAAAATCAAAAAATTTCGTTTGTAAAGCACTAGCTGTGAAAGTCACTGCATTAAGTGGTAAGAAGAATTCTGAGTTAGGTATTACGAATTTCTACAACTCAGCAGAATTTGATATGCCCTAATTCATATTCATTGCAATTCAAATAAATAAAAAAATCAGTACATTGATTCATCATTGTACGATCATGTTAAGTAAACTTCATCCGGAACTTAGATCCACCACACAATTATTTGTCAGCTTACAATTCTTTTCCAGATTTTAAATG
Organism: Schistocerca americana; assembly: GCF_021461395.2. Lineage (NCBI taxonomy): Eukaryota > Metazoa > Arthropoda > Insecta > Orthoptera > Acrididae > Schistocerca > Schistocerca americana. The sequence continues at coordinate 392,125,061 of NC_060123.1, forward strand.
AGATACATGATTGAAAGGCCGATGGTGATATAAACTTGCATTATTTCTAATGAATTACACAACTGGTGTCATAAATATGACTCATACAAAGAATATAGTTGCCACGTAGAAAACACTGTTGAAATTTTGTGCAACCTTTTGTGATAAAGTTCTTGAAGATGCCTTTCCTTACATGATTATGAATAGTAAAATGATCCTCACATAAGATAAACAGCACAGGAGATTAACTACAAATTTTTATTACATAAATGAATAAAAAATCACATTGCTTTTGCAAAGCATTTAAAGAAAGATAGATGAAAACATTTTTGTGTCAGTTAGAAGAAGATGTTGTTATTGTTGTTGTTGTGGTCTTCAGTCCTGAGACGGGTTTCATGCAGCTCTCCACTCAACTCTATCTTGAGCAAGCTTATTCATCTATCTGTACCTACTGCAACCTACATCCTTCTCAATCTGCTTAGTGTATTCATCTCTTGGTCTCCCTCTACGATTTTTACCCTCCACACTGCCCTCCAATACAAAATTAGTGATCCCTTGATGCCTCAGAACATGTCCTACCAACCGATACCTTCTTCCAGTCAAGTTGTGCCACAAACTACTCTTTTTCCCAATTCTGTTCAATACCTCCTCATTAGTTATGAGATCTACCCATTTAATCTTCAGCATTCTTCTGTAGCACCACATTTCGGAAGCTTCTCTTCTCTTCTAATCCAAACTATTTATCGTGCATGTTTCACTTTAATACATGGCTACACTCCATGCAACTAAATCCAGAAACGACTTCCTGAGACTAAAATCTACACCCAATGTTAACAAATTTCTCTTCTTCAGAAATGCTTTCCTTGCCTTTGCCAGTCTACATTTTATATCCTCTCTACTTCGACCATCATCAGTTATTTTGTTCCCCAAATAGCAAAACCTCTTTACTACTTAAAGTGAATCATTTACTAATCTAATTCCCTCAGCATCACCCGACTTAATTCGACTGCGTTCGATTATCCTCGTTTTGCTTTTGTTGATGTTCATCTTATATCCTCTTTTCAAGACACAGTCCATTCTGTTCAACTGCTCTTCCAAGTCCTTTGCTGTCTCTGTAAGACTTACGATGTCATTGGCGAATCTCAAAGCTTTTATTTTCTCTCCGTGGATTTTAATACCTACTCCGAATTTTGCTTTTGTTTCCTTTACTGCTTGATCGATATACAGATTGAATAACATCGGGGACAGGCTACAACCCTGTCTCACTCCCTTCCCAACCACTGCTTCCCTTTCATGCCCCTCGACTCTCATAACTACCATGTGGTTTCTGAACAAATTATAAATAGCCCTTTGCTCGCTGTATTTTAGCCATGACACCTTCAGAATTTGAAAGAGAGTATTCCGGTCAACACTGTCAAAAGAATTCTCTAAGTCTACAAATACAAGAAATGTAGATTTGCCTTAGCTTAATATTTCTTCTAAGATAAGTCATAGGATCAATATTGCCTCACGTGTGAATATTGCATCAGGGTCAAACTGATCTTCCACGTAGTCGGCTACTACCAGTTTTTCTATTGGTCTGTAAAGAATTCGCGTTAGTATTGGAATTATTACATTCTTCTTGAAGTCTGAGGGTATTTCGCCTGTCTCACACATCTTGCTCACCAGATGGTAGAGTTTTGTCAGGACTGGCTCTCCCAAGGTTTCGACTCAGACCTTTCAGAGCTCTGTCAAACTCTTCACACAGTATCATACGTCCCGTTTCATCTTCATCTACATCCTCTTCCGTTTCCATAATATTGCTCTCAAGTGACTGGCACAAAATTTAATAGTCATAGTCTCTCAGATGCTGAAACATGCGTACCAACTTTCGTTTTTGTCGCACGACTCCTTCTTGGTGTTGCAATTTTTTTTCCGTCTATGCATTTACGAATGAGCTGTCATGAAACCTGCCCGTGACAGTAAGGATGCAGCCGCGACAACGCGACTCATCTGGGTGAGGAGGAGGAGGAAGTGGAGGACGAGGAGGCGAGGTACTGTCTGCGAGTGCACCGTGATACCAGCGGTGGCGCTAGGCGGCGTGAGACATCAGGTGGAGAGAAAAGGGGAGGAGGGGCACACCACCGAAGGAGCAACGGCTCAATGAACCTAGAGGCTCCGCGGAACGAGCCGTCACCATGGATTTGACGGGATGCATAGGCAGCTGTGTTGAAAAGTATGCTGGCCTAAGTCACAAGGGTGGCACGCCCCGTGCTGTTTGTCACGGAGGTGCTGACTGTTGACTTACAGTGCTGTACTAAACTTTTCCGCTAGTGGTTGTTAGCGGTCTTCCAAGTGAAGTTGTCAGTCGGTAGAGTGCTCACAGGAGAAAGCAAAATTATTTCTATGTCCATGTGATTCTGCTAGGGTGACTACTGATTGTTGTGTGCAGACTAAGTCTTGCTATGAAACTGCTGCTGTTTCTGAATAAGCTGTGTTGTTGCTTCAGTACATTTGTTGCTTAGTAGTCTGTGAACCGCACATGTTATTTTACCTGTTGCCACGTCACGTGAGCATATGTAAACAAATCATTGGAATATTTTTTGCTAGGAGTGGTTGTGTCGCGAGCTGTTTCCCTCCTGCAATGACTCTTTGATGCTTTGCTTCTTCTCGTTAGTATTGTTGATACAAATCTGCTCTGAGTACATATCTAAATTATTTTGAGAACTTGTGGAAGCCTTTGAGTATTTTGTTGTTTCTTCAAATTGCTTCGACAATGCTTGTATGTGATAACATTGTCGGTAAATTATAACTGTCTTATTCACCAGACTGTTTGTACCACCATTCACAGGAAACGTTTATGTAACAATTGTTACGGTTTTAGCAAGCTGCTATGTGGTGTTAAGGCCTAGGTATAGTAGCTTCAGTCTGCTATGAATTTTAAAATGTTTTCGCTAATTGCTCGTATTTTGGTGGGGAGTCCTCTGCAGTTTGTTTTCAAATTACTTGGGCACCATTGGGGTCATTGACCTATTTACGAATTCTTTTGTTTATTGCAATGCGTTGGAATTATTGCTGACTCAGAGGCAAACATTCTGTTAACAAAACTGAATGTTGCAGTTTTAATAACAGACTCTGAGGGTACATGTAACTGACACGTAAATAGAAAGTGATATATTTGTGTCTGCGATTATCTAAATGAATACTAGTATTTTGTAATTCGTTTCACTCAATATCTTAATTGTTGCTTGGTATTTTTCTGGATACAAAGATAATGATGAAATGTAAGATTTATTTTTCTTGATTAGTTTAGATTTATTAGGCAGTCATTTTCACAGCTAAAACAGAAAGGAGAAACACGTAGGATCTACAATTTTGTGAAGTAACTATTCACCTAATTTCTCAGTTAAATGCATGAAGAGCATGCGATCTTACGTGTGCAAGACTACTGGTTACTAATGCTTACTGTTTATCAATATATGATTACGACGAGATGGATATTTCAGTATACAGAATGCTACGATGAACATTTGAAGCTCTGTATCCCCTTATCTGGGGAATATTATTTCATATTCATATGTAAGCAGCCAGTGATCCGAAAATTTAACCTCTAATGCGGAAAATCATGTTAGTAGTTAATAATTTGCTTTTCTACAGAATTTATGAAACACAACTTCCGCAATTCTAGCAGAGGTGAAACGTTGAATGAGGGAGCAGTGGGAAGTTCTACCAAATTTACAACGGGCGGAGAAACTCGGAAGCGAAACTTGCTACTAACAAGGACACGAGCCTGTGTCACCAGGATCCCTGCAGCGTTCGCCTCTTAAGGTTGAATTAATGGGGGTTAGTGAGACTGCATAACTGAGAGCTCATAAATATTCTCTGCGTAGGTTAATGGATGTCTTTCATCCACTACATGTTTCATTATATTCTCCACGGTGGCTTCTAAAGCCTGTCGCGCAATACACGTCACCTTACGTCCCCCTTCCTTATTAAGGATTACAGTTCCCTTCCGATAGAAAGTAATGTCTTATTTGTTGTATCATTGAATTTCTTGGATACAAATTTTAGTCCGTTTTCTCCACATGAGGTTTTCATTTATTTTTGAACCATGTGTTTTCAAAATTCCCAGTTGGCATTTACAATTTCCATTTCTGTTTATCAGCGTGATCAATGTCGTCAATACAGGCAAATTATATTTTATTAATAAATGCGGGGAGTATTTCTCCTAATATCCACAGAGAAAAATGGATGGTGCACGTATAAATATGACCTAGTTATAGTCAGACCCCAAATAAGAAGATTCATACGAAAACAGTATAATGCTATAGTTTAACTTCCTCTTTTATTGTTGGTACACATATTGCAATGCTATTATTAAACAAAAGCAGATTGTAATTATTTATTTATAATATCTATTCTACATTGTTATATTTAATTACAATTATTTTGGAAATCGTTTGCCTAACTACTACAATATAGCTACTTATCAACTACAATTGTGCACGTACTATCTCACCTACTTACTAACTAATTCTAAACATTCTGCGTGGTGTCTGTTTGTTCTATATCGTGTCTCCCTACCACTTTCGCGCAACGACGCTCTGAGCGTGTTTTTTAGGGAATTGACTAGTTTGAACCTGGGACCTGTTGCTGGTAAGGAGACGTCAGACCACACATGACATGTAGAATTCAGAAGAGTTCAGTGAGATTAGCGATGATATAAACAAATACTTAGTGATTTCAGCTTCAGCTCCACTGCACTCCCTGTAAAGGAATCTTAATACTAACTAAACTTAGTGGGAGGGGTTCAAGGCTTTCCTATTTTTAGTTGGCTAGTAAAATAACGTCGAAAAAGCAGTTAAGTTTACCACTGGAAATTTTATTCTACTCACAGAACATCGTCTATAAATTACACTATTGATAAAAGGAAACGTTTTAATACAGGATGGTAAAAACCAACTGCGTTCAACAAAAATGTGAACGAATATTCCCTGAATGGGTTTCCAAGTTCTACAATGGATCGAAGGATGACCTATGCCATACCACATCTATAATCTAGGTTGAAATTAAGTGTCACAAAAGAGAAAACTCTCAAAATGGTCTACAGTGACCCTCAATTATCTTTAATTACTTATCTAACTTGTCGTAAATTACAGTGGCTGATGTGGCTTCTCAATAACTATATAACAGAAAAATCATCGCGTTTCAGATTTTTACTTCAAGTGGCAAATGTGAACACCATGAGCTTTAATTGACGATCGACACTAGTATTACGTAAAGGGGATGTAACAGATGAGACTTCTGCAGTTCTGAGTGAAGCCTTATGCGCTCAAAAATGCGGCATCGCGTGCGTTCATTACCTTGTCGGTGTTCGTCAGGGGGCGGCGGCCGGCGCAGCTCCGTCCAGCTCGCCCTCTCGGAAGCAACTCTCTCCTAACTTCCCCTTACTACAATTTACCGAAGTTGGTTTAAAAAAAAAAAACTATCTGGCTGTGTTTTCATCTGACCAATCAGAGTTTCAATGTTAACCTTAAGCTCTGCCTACAAAAATTCTGTCTATTCAATGAGAAATGTTATACTTTTCGTGGTGGAGGAATGTTTTTAAAGTTTGCAACGTAACAGAGACGCGAAAAAATCGCATGCTAAAACTTGCAGCTGGTGTGGTCCTTTTAGCGTTATCGTAAGATCTATACTGCTCTTCTGGAGGGCTCTATCTTTTAACATGGGCTGGGGGGGGGGGGGTGGTCTTGACGTAAGTCTCCCGCTAAAACTTGCGGGTGGTGTGGTCCTAGCAGTTAGCTGGCGACGTGGGTGTCCTTCCGCCCCTTATCGTAGGGCCTTCCAGCTTAACACGGTTCTGCTCTAGGCTTCTGTTCTCCTTTCTCCCCTCGGAACTGCGTCTGTCTCACGGTGGGAAGTTATGACATACATTTAGGCATTCTTGTGTTAGTCTGTGGTATTCCATTTGCTCACTCGTTACTCGTATTACTTTGGTTAATATAATTTCACGATTTATTCGGAGCTAGGTGACATACTACTGGATTTGCTTATCATGTCAGGGTTTTCGTGGAAAGTGTTGCATTTGCCTGACACCTTACATAATGTCTTAGTCCTTTCTTACTATATTTTCTAATATCATGGAATATAAGCAAGAGAAGTGTCAACTATAATAATTATTACTGAATGATATTATTTTGCTTAATTATTTCCAGGACACAAAACATAGCTTTCCCACACTCAGAAATGTACAAATTACCACCAAGCTGTTTATCGTGACTAATGTTACAACGTTACAGTTAGTTTGGGGGCCTCTGTGGCCAGTATAGTGTTCCTGGAACCAGAATCGCTAAAGAGAGAGAATATTGTAATTCCTATACTTCCTTAGTGGTTTAAACTGGATTTCAGGATTCTTACTTTATGTTCTTACAGACCCACTTTGCGCCTCTACCCATGCGTCACCCCCTCCAGCAATTACGTAGCCTCCACGAAAACAAGAAAAAACATGCGGTGGTTGTGGTTGTAAGCTAGCCGGTTATTCATAAAACTCTCTTACATCTCTTTATATGATTGTCTCCGCTCATTATTGTTAGATGACTGAATGCTACCCTGTGATATTTCTCTAATTTTAGTTCAACTGCTCACATGCAAGCATAAACACAATTCCCGTTCAGTAGTCCTGAATTTTTAGAGTTTAAGTGCTTTTCTAATTTCTGACTTCTGTGCATCCATAGATCACTCTGTACATGATATGATACTGAATACATGAGCGTGATTTTAGATTTTACTACTTTCCACAAAATCTTGATTAACAAATTTAAATAATGTAAATCCACATTATGAAAAGTAATCGGAATAATTTAGCTACAAAGTTTCTGACAAAAGTTTTCCTTAACACACCATGTTCCTCGCAAATGACAAAAGAGGAAAAAGACTCTGTCGAGACATAGCGATGGAAAAAAAAAGTTCAAATGTCTGTGAAATCTTATGGGACTTAACTGCTAAGGTCATCAGCCCCTAAGCTTACACACTACTTATCCTAAATTATCCTAAGGACAAACACACACACCCATGCCCGAGGGAGGACTCTAACCTCCGCCGGGACCAGCCACACAGTCCATGACTGCAGCGCCTACAGACCGCTCGGCTAATCCCTCGCGGCAGCGACGTAAAAGACACTCAAACTCACTCATCTTAAAAAGAACAATGCAGGCAAAAGTACATAATGGGGCCAGCCCATTGTGATGTTTGTCACAAAAAACCTTCAAAAATCCTATTTGACGCTCATTTTCCAAACAATCAATTCTACAATCAAAGTTCCAGAATTGTTCGTCTCATTCTTTTCACATTCGTGTACACTATAATTAAGGAAAATTTGTTCACAAGTCCGGATTTAATTTTACAGTCGTCATTAACTTGTGATATGACTATTTAGTTGAATGATATATATAACTTTTAACCTCAGAAAGTACGTTCTCGAACTAATAGTGACCAAACTGTTAAGAAAATCTTCTTACTATTACACGTAAGTGTTAATGGATTGACAGAACACACTGGATCCGTCTAAACAAAACCGCGACGTAGAGAGAAACCTTCTCTTCATTGTAAATTACAGCTGATTGGTACGCATTCGGAAACGCAAAACATTTTTCAGGAATAAGTCACATTTCTGAGAAAACTCTTTCGTTTCACATGATTATCCCAGTAGCATGGAATCGGTTCACTTAAATATGTGCGGTGCTGTTTTGGGTAGTGATATGTCCGCTATTCCAGATAAAACCCTTGAAAATTTATAATGGGACTTTAGAAACATCTTCTCTATAATGGGACTTCAGAAGCATCTTCTGTAACTGTATCTCAAGTGGTTTGTGTGTTATACATTCGACCTCTGAGAAAGTTTAATGACATAACACACACCACTCATTAATCAGACGAACATTTAAATTCCGCGTTGCTAGAGAGAAAATTTCAAATTAGGATTGAAGCAAGGAGTCTTGGACGAAGTAAGCACTAACAATAGTTTCCTGCAATGTACTGATTTTCAGTAAGTATTTGTTGTTTGGCGATCCCAACATACACCTCAGCTGTAAATTTGGATGAAACAGTGGAAGTAGCTCAGTTATATTGATTTATCGTCACAGGAGATAAGGCTGTAATACGAAGTGATGGTTAGGGGTAGAGGGGTGAGGGAGACGCTGGAATGTGTTAAAAGTAAATGTCATTACTTTGTGTTTCCTGTCCTCTCGTACGGTGGTGCTTGGCTTTGTGTTGTGTGAATGTCCTTGCTCCCAAGAGTTTCTTTTTTTCCATTCTTTTATTCTATGAAGTTTTTTGTTGCTATGTGGCATCTTTTTAGATATTAAAAAGAAGAAGATCACTGTTCCTACAAGTGTTGTTTTCTTGCTATAAAATTGTATCCTAAGTTCACCACAACAGCTTATGGGTCCAGGGTTGAAAGCATCAGGTTATGATAATTATAGTATTTGTTCACCAGACTGTTTTTCCATTTAGTAGGATATTCGCGAGACTGAAAGATTTGTGGAATGGCAGACACAGTGCTTCAGTTGAGTGATGACAACAGTCGAGAACTTCATTCGGAAGTTTTCAAGTGAAGATCAGTGGGAAACATGGAAATGGCAGATTCAATTTTGTTTAAAGGAACATTCTCTGTATTCGGTTATAGATGGTGCAAGCCAGTGTTCGTCATTGACGGAAGAAGACGAACCGACCAACGCATATCGGCTCTGGCAACATGACAATGCTCGGGCAGCACGTTATCATTGGAACGGCGCTTGATGAGGAATCTATTATTAATGTGAGAAAGAAGACTGATGCTAAAGAAATTTGGGATTCCTTTCGTCAGTATATGAACAGTCTTCATTCCAGCTGCTGTATACGTTGTTCGGCTGTTTCTTTGCGACATCATAAGATGACGTCACGTCTATAACAAAACACAGGTTGCTACTTGTGAGCATTTTACATGAGTTGTGCAGTGGACTGAACAAAATTAATCCACACGTAACTTCGTCCCATTCGATGCAGCTCCATCGTATTTTCAAAACATTAGGACGCGAATACCAGTTTTACAGGTTGATCTGGTATCGTGCTTCTGAATCTGAGCAGACGACAAAGCTTCTTATTGGGAACTTGCTTTACGTTGAGAATTCGCAAGCTACACAGGCAGCTGGTGCTTTCTACGCAAAATCAGAATCCGATGAGCAACATCAAAAACAAAAGAAATTTGCATCAGAGTGGAGTAAGTCAAAGAAGAAAGAAAATCGTATATGTCTGTATTGCAAGAAAGCATATTATCCCAAACTGCCGAAAGCGCATGGCTGCAGAGAAACAAAAGCGACAGCTAACAACAACAATAATAATTCGAGTTTGTTTAAAAGTGAACAGCAAACCATATGCTTTTCTAGCCACCAGCTTGTTGTTTCATGTTAATTTTCATAGTGTAGATTCTTGGATTTCGGACTGTATCATGACACATCACCAAATAAACGACATTTTGCTACATTCGAAAATTTTCCAATTCAACAGTGTGCACAGACAACTGGCAAAGGAGCTGCTTTTGCACATGGGACTGGCAGTATTCATGTTGAAATTTTCATAAACAAAAAGTGGACACCTTCTTTGTTTGAAAATGTCTGGTACGTTCCTGATGTCTGACACCACTTTCCTCTGTCCGTCAATCCTCACAACGTGGATATAATGTGACTTATGGTGACAAAAGTGTTATCATTTCGCGTCATAGTAAAATAGTCGCAACAGGAAGACTAGTTGGTTGAGTACAGATTATGAACACGCGAATTTGTCCTCCGGATTCATAAGTAAAGATTACCTTAGCCACTTCAGAAGAACAACTACAATGTTGGAATGAGAGACTCGGTCATCAAGATAAACGTCATGTACGAGATGTGCTCTCTCGTTGCGGTATACCAGTTAAGTGCCCTGATACCACATCGTTTTGTGATCGATATGTTTTTGGAAAATTCCACCCCAAACCATTTAGCCATCCTAAAGATCGTCCGCAAATTGTCGGTGAGTTGATCAATGCAGACGTTAGTGGACCAACTTCTGTTGACCCTACAAATGTTTTTCGTTATTTCGTGATTTTCAAAGATGAGTATTCTCGTTTCGTGCGAAATAAATCTGAAGTGACTAACAACTGGAAAACATAGTGGTGCTGTTGGTCATAAGGTAAAAGTAATTCGGTCTGACGGTGGAGCAGAATTCAATTGTAACATGGTAGCTGCAGTGCTACGAGATGTTAGTACAGAGTTTCGTCTTATGTGTCCAGACACTCCTGAACAGAATAGTATTGCTGAACAAGCAAATCGACAAATAGTAGAATTAGCTCGCTCAGTGTTAACATCTAGCAAGTCACCCAAATCATTTTGGGCTCATGCAAGTGACACAGCCGTTTTCTACTCAGTCGTATTGGGAGGTCAAGTGCTGTAGATAAAACAGCTTTAAAATTGTAGACTGGCAACGTGTTTAACAGTTTTAACTATCTACGCATTTTTGGATCAAAATGCTATGTTTATTTGCAAAAGAAATTTCGATCTAAGTTCGATGAAAATGCTATATATGGCCATTTCATTGGCAACATGATTGACAAAGATAGTTACAAAGTGAAGATTCCATCAAAATATCGTGTGATGAATTCACGCAATGTTGGTTATCAACCAGTTAAGCTATGTACAACCGGAAATTCGACTGAGTTGTAATTTAATTCCATACCTGAAGAAACAGGAGTAGAAAGTGTACTTACTGTACATCAGATTGAAACTAGTGACCAACAATATTCGAATGAGTTACCAAATCGACGTCCAGTTCACGAAATTCATCGCCCGGTAAAATTTAGTACTACTAATCAGGCTACCAGCCTCACCACTATCAAGAAGCAAATGCATTAGTTTGCCTAACAAAAGCAATCCATGAAGAGCTTGCACCAACAAATGTCAACTTAGCTAAGGAAAATAGTAATTCCATTAAATTGTTTACTGCGATGAAAGAAGAACTGAAAGAATATGAAGAAAATGATACCTAGGACTACGTTTAACAGTCTAAAGTAAAACGTGTTATCCATAATCGAGGGATACTTCGTCTCAAATATAAACCTGATGGATCGCCTGATCGATACCACGCTCGCTTCGTTGTGTGCGGTATGTTTCAACGTGCCGGACTTGATAATGATGGAACTTTTAGCCCAGTTGCTGGTTAAGACGCCATTGCTGCTGTAATAGCAACTGCAGCAGAATAAAATTTGAAACTTTGTCAATTCGACGTTAGAACTGCATTTTTATATGTTGGCTTGGATACAGAACTATACATTACTCAGCCAGAAGATTTCGATGACGAGTCAGATCCTGTTTGTTGCCCGAAGAAATCATTGTATGGACTTAAGCAATGACTCCGTTGCTGGAATAATAAGCTTCTTTCATTCATGAAAAAAAGGCTTTCTTCGTCCGACAGCAGATCCTTGCATTTACATTCGACAAAGCAAAACAGAAAAATTGCCGATTGCTTTTTATGTCGATGATGGACTTATGGCAGGAACTACTCAGTGTGCAGTGAATTTAATTTTATATATGTTAAAGTCAGAATTCAAAACAACAATGGGATCCCTAGACTCATTTTTAGCTATGCAAAGACAGCAACGAGAGTCTTGCTTGTTTATTTCATAGCGAGCATAAACATAGAATATTCTAAAGTGTTTTAACATGGCTGATTCGAAACCGTTAAAAACTCCCTGTGATAATGGACAATTAGGCTACGAATACAGCAATACTCTCAACAACACCTATGGTACTTTACATTTTCTTTATGTTTTGGTACGAAGGAAAGCAGACGGAACCTTGGGGCACAGCTTCTACCCCTAGCCAACGCCTACAGATCTATATCTCCAGGCCACAAGCTGCCATCGTTCTGCACAATGTGGTAGTGCACTACGTACGTTAGTTCATAGAGCACATATGGTATCTGATCCTGAAAGCCTGTTGAGTGAATACAACATTTGAAGACAGTGTTCCGACAAAACGGTCATTCTGAGAGACAGATACTTATTTCAATCTATGGAGCAGAATGAAGATACGAAAACACCCACCACTTTGGCCTTTTTGCCATATTTTGGTGCCATGTCTTCAGGAATTCGAAGAGTCGTCCGATGATATGGTATTAAGTGTGTTTTTGAACCATCTGCGAAACTGAGAAACCTGTTGGGTTCGATTAAGGATGTTCTCGGCCTGAGGAAATGTGGTTTGTACAAGATTTCTTTTCAATGTGGGGTAGTATATGTAGGCCAGACATGTCACACAGTATAAGAACGCTGCGATGAACATCAGCGTTATACACGCCTTCGTCAACCGGAAAAGTCGGCAATTGCGGAGCACTGTCTGAATACAGGACATCGCATGATTTATGAAATGATGGAAGTTGTATCCCCAGCATCATCTTTCTGGGATTCCGTCATTAAGGAAGCAAGACATATCCGTACAGCCGATAATCTCATCAATAGGGATGCGGGAGTTTAACTGAGCACAGCCAGGAACCCTACACTCGCTGCTGCTAAATCACCACGCGGAAAGCGAGATATTTCTGTAACTGACCTATCATAACATTGGTCTAGTACGGTCTTTGGTGAGTAACATCTGGCCGCTCCGTTAGTAAACGCCGCGTTGAGCCCACACGTGGGAGAGCCGCTCTGCGAGTTTCGGCAGAGGGCGTTTGAGTATGACACCATCTAGCTGCAAATCATTGAACATGCGCGACTTCCGCGCCTGCGCATTCTTCGCACTCGTGTTCTAGAAACGAGGCGTCGACGTGCGGACACGGTCAGTCGTTCCTAGCCATCAGCAAGGTTGAGCTACCTGAAGATGTCGGACAATTGCTCCGAGGAAATATTTACACAACGTCATCAGGCGGCAAACCCGTGAAGACTATTTACATCATTCCTAACTATTCGGCTGTGGGATCATTAATGTACCAGACAAGCTCTACTCGTCCACATCTCGCGTATGTTATTTCAAAAGTTGCTCCATCTATGGCTAAGCCCACTTCTCTGATTGGAACGCTGTAAAACGCATCTTGAGATATCTTCGTAGTACTTCAGATTTAGGTCTCTTCTGTACTTAATATGGTGGTAAATTTTGTGCCTGTGCTGATGCTGACTTTTCGGGCAACACTAAAACAAGACGATCAACAAATGGTTTTGTTTCAATGATTGGCGATATAGCTGTATCGAGGACATCTCAACTGCAGGATCAGTTGTACTGTCTAATATCGAAGAGGAGTTCGTTGCTGCAGGTGAAGGAGTCAAGGAATTAGTACGGCTTAAAAGACTGCTGTTGGATATCAGTGCAAAAAGAAACATGCCCATATTGTTCATTGGCAATGCGAGTACCGTTAAATTAGTGAAACGTGCAGAGTTCCATAAACACTCTAAGCACATGGAAATAGGATATTACTTCGTGCGAGAACTCTATCAAAATGTTGATATCGTTGTGGAATATGTATGTTTTGAAAATGAACTTGGTGACATGTTTACAAAGCTTTTAATATCAAAAAAATTTAAAGCAATGTGCACCAAATAGGATTTGGTAACTAATGTGTTTTAACATCATATTTTTTATTTAAATCTTCTTCAGTGCACAACAGTTTGATTTGGGGAGAAGTGTTAAGGTACATAAATGAGAATTATGAGTCTCCTGCCATCTCCTACGGTGGTGCTAGGCTTTGTGTTGTGTGAATTTCTTTTTTTCTTTTTTTCCTGCTTATGCTGTATGAAGTTTTTTGTTGCTATGTGTCATCTTTTCAGATATTAAGAGGAAGAAGATCACTGTTCTAAATGTATTGTGTTCTCGCTATAAAATTATATCCTAAGCTCACCACAACAGAATGTCCCTTACTTTTCACAGGAAGAAAAGAGTTCCGTCCACACAAATTCATTTAAAATATTCCTCCCTCGCCTCCCACTGATGCTCTGTTTGTAATACATTGAAAAACTCGGGTGTCAGATGCTCATGCTCAGATAAGCTTCTTTGACGTCTCTAATCTCGCCAAAACACCAGCCGATCAGATGTTTCCTCAGGTTAGAATCAGACCATACGGCCAACTCAAGTCATTAGTGTGACGGCTTTTGTGATCTTGATATTCCGTGAGTAGCTGGTAGGCTAGTCATCGTTAATTTTGTATTCTTCCTGATCTCAGGGCATGATAATTGTTAAATTTCTTTGCGAGAATGCACCACAAATTAACATCTGTAAAATCTGTCGCAAAACGAGGTTCATAGTAGATGTGAATATTATGTAGTACCTTCCTCTCTTTAACATTGACGGATTAATCAATGTATAAAGATGACAATCTTTAAGCAATTCCTGTGCCAATTCATTAGGTCTGTGACTGGCGGTTTAAGAACAAAGCCCAGTGGGATTATTTTCTCTCTGGCCAGAGTGGCCAAGTGGTTCTAGGAGTTTCAGTCTGGAACCACGCGACCGCTACGGTCACAGGTTCGAATCTTGCCTGGGGCATGGATGTGTGTGATGTCCTTAGGTTACTTAGGTTTAAGTAGTTCTAAGTTCTAGGGGACTGATGACCTCAGAAGTTAAGTCCCATAGTGCTCAGAGCCATTTTTTTTTTAACCATTTGATCATTTTCTCGATGGCTTCAGTTCACCCAGGCCGCAAACCGTTGTATAATGGGCAGCCTGTGGTGGACAGCTTTCGGTACTCCACCATGTTAGCATGTAACAATCGAACATAGCATAAGACAGTAATCAACACTGCCAACACCATAACACACGTAAAGCCATGGATTAGTCCCTTTTATTCCAGATGTGCACTTTTTCCTTTTCATAATATTTATCACAGTGAAATAACATCTAGATGTAGTCCGTTCACTGCTTTATTATGTTTGAACACTCAAGTATCGTACAATTTTCGTGAACACTGCGATTACAGTTACTTCACTTTATCGGCTAGAGTTATTTCGCAAGTCATGTTGCGGAGCGTATTGACGAGTCTTTTTGCAGTTTTGGTTTCACATATCATCACAATTAATCACTTTACACTTGACGTCACGAGATTACAACTATAAATGGCTACGTACACATTAGCAACGACAGTTTAAATTGCCCATCCACGTGATGACTGGATGTTGTGTGCTGTTCTTAGGTTAGTTAGGTTTAAGTATTCTAAGTTCTAGGGGACTGATGACCATAGATGCTAAGTCCCATAGCGCTCAAAGCTATTTTGCTCATCCAGGTCATAGAAGACGCTGGTATTTGTGGTTAGTCTCTATCAGTACATACCACTAGCAAAACTACTAGCCTGGATCCGAATAGGAAAGAAACATCTAATCTCAAAACACGTTAGGACCAAAAGGCGTTCCATGATTTTACACTCGGACGTTAATCGCGATGAATAAATAGTCAGTTTGGCAATGACTATTCGGTACAAGAGAATCGTTTCTAGTACAACAAGCGCAATTTTATAAAATATAACTGGTGCATTTTAGCTTTACAAATGTGCACGTCCGAAATATTCCATTACTGATTCATATCAATTTGAGCTAAGAGATCATCAGGTTTACAATACTAACTAGCTTTAACCAGAGCGGAATGCTCTGTAAAACGAAAATACCACTAAGTTTCCGATGAGCTTAAAGCTCCTTTAAATGAAGTCGTATCTAAGGTCACTGTCATTTTGTAATACGGGCTAAAGGCTGAAGAAAATAAAGTCATATTTATTTTAAAGGGAGTTGACGACATTTTAAAACTGCATGGTAATCAAACTCGAACACCACTCGTTAAAATAGCACAGTTATTATCTTTGAACACCATTTGTTGAAACATGATCAAGAACATCATCCTTTCTGCTTAAAGTTTTAGTTACGTAATAACAGTTACATAGTGTAACTGACAGAGAACAGTTCATTAACAGCAAAACGTTGAATACGAACTGAAGGCTCAAATTTTATGGAAATTTCACTTAAGGGTAACACATGAAAAAAAAACTTTATTTCAGAAAATAAATGTATGCATCTACAAACCACCAGTTTGATTTTGTTTTACAATATTGTGGAACAAAATACAATATTGTAGAACAAAAGCAAATTGGTGCTTTTCATTTATTATAATGTTGTTCTACCAAGAACCGACGGAAGATTCTGTCAACATCTACAAACCAAATGATAAAAGAAATATTTTACTCAAAAATTACTTAATTGATAATCATTACATCTGTAACACAAGAAATTAAACGCATAATTCATAAAATTTTTTGATCACCACGTGAGTTGGTAAAGGTCTCATCCAATCACATTCTATATAACAGAATAAGTAGCTCCCTTCATGAGGGTTATCAACAATAATTAACCGTCCTGAATAAAGAGCTTACGCTTTTTGTTGTTTTTTCAATAAAGACGCTTTAGGGTGCGTTCTGAGGAGAATCTTGTCTCCAGTTCTCTGAGGAGAATCTTGTCTCCAGTTCTGTGCTGTGTAGTTTGTCCTAGCCTTTTATCAAACTGGAACATTCTCCTCGAGTATTACGTCGCCGTTCTTGTAAAATACGGCGTATGTGCTCGCACTTTAGGTATTGGTTCCCTCCATTCATTCTTTTCCATTTCGTTAATCAGACGGCGTGTGTTTCGTAGACGAATGAGATGAAATATGAAACACATTTTCAAATACAGTTACGGAGTTTGACTACGGTTGTGGAGCATCTGATATTAAAAATCTATTAAATTCTATGAATACACGTTCAGCGGTGCTGCATTCCACATTAAAGCGGGATATTAAAATGTGCTTAATATTATGTTCTCTCATACAGGATTTAAATATATGACTTGTGAAGTAGGATGCGTTATCTGACAGCACTGGTCGGGTTTTTCTACGCATGGAATATAATCTTGTATTCTTCTTCTACCGACAGATGTAGCTGTTGCTGCTGTTATGGGATACAATGTAACATGTTTGGAAAATAGATCATATAACGCTACTATATACTTAATACCACCTCTGGCAGACGGTAGGGAAACAGCCACATCACAAGGTACTAACTGTTAAGGCCACGTAGGAATTAAGGGATGCGACTGCATCATGCTACATCGGTTCATTGGTTTAGCCTTTTAACATATTATACAAGTTCTTACTGAAGCACTAAGTGATTTGGTACAAATCTTCGGGAGAATGAGGGCAGTCCCAGAAGTGATTTTAACTGTAATTTACAGGTGGGGTGTGGAAAATTTCTAATAGCATACAACTTCTTTGGATCTGGTTTTATTCCAACCTGGGTGATAATATGATCCAAAAACTCAATTTGATTTCATCAGATTTACAAAAACGCCATACTCTGCGAATCTTTCAAATACTCTGTCTAATGATTTAATATGCTCTCCCCATGTTTCTGTGGATATTTGCAAGTCGTCTGCAAATAGCGTGCCTGTCAAGCAGCTCTGGTTCTAATACTGTATTCTACGCTACTATGAAAACGCCTCCACTTCCATTTCAACCACATAGCATCATTTGTAACTGATAACTTCGGCCAGAGAAGATGAAGGCTGTGTACTTCCTGGAGTCTTTGTCTAACTTGATCTACCAGTACGATGATTTTAAATTTGTCGAGGCTAAGTACTTCACTCCATAGAATTTCTGCATTAATTTTTTATTAAGTTCTCTGGTCGCTACGGATAGATAAAATCATTTTAGTAGTGTCCCATGCGTAGAAAACTAAGCGGATACTTCCGTTTGGCTTCGCTACGGCGAGCAGCGGACGGCTATAGGCTGAATTGGACGGTTCAGTTACGTGCCAGTCCGACATCTTACGGATTTCTTTAGTCACTGCTTATTAGGAGGAATGACAAAATGTTTTATGAGTGCACACCTCCATATAATACTCTTAATCCTTAAGAATGCCAGACTTTCCATCGAATACCCTAACATAACTTTTTACAGGTGACACAGCTCATCCCTTAAATACATAGATTCGTCTGCTTTAGTTTTGATGAGGCCCATTATTTCTGCTTCTTTGCTCTAGTTTGAATCATATAAATTATTTTTAATTACTACGTGCAGCACCATTGGACCAACACGTCTGATATTAAGTAGCTCTCAATGTTTACCATGAAGTTCCAGCAGCTTCACTAGGTCCAGTTTCCTACTATTTCCGTTACTTTCTAATACTAGTATTCCTACCCCGAGGTCCATTATGGTTTTCCTCTCGCACAGGGAATCCCATTCCTAAATAAATGAGACCCACAATTTCTTTAATACCAAGACGACCTGCATTTGAAACTTCATAGTCTATGATTTCCTCCCTAAAGATCCAGTGACATTACACTTCTGAACGGGAAAAACCGGAATCTTTCTCTTCACCTTGACCTGTTTGTGTAAATTTTAACTCACAAGTTAAGTAGTAGCCCCAGTATCTATAATTATATCAGTAGGTATATCACTAATTGATGCCTTAATCATGGCTTGTATCATTTTGCCCTTGCCTGGTTTATATTCTAGATATTCTTTATTTGATTCGTCAAGAATTTTCTCGCCATCATTGTACCTTAGCATTACAGTTCGGTTTCCACATTTTCCTCCCTCTTCTTCCGCAACCAGCCTTGGAACGCAATGAATGGTCGTATCCAGTTTCCCTGGTTAGTCGGTAGATTACGGGACTATTCTCACACTATGATTATTCTGTGGCCAAGATTTTGCCAGGCCTGGCGTAGTTGTAGATTATTTGCATTATGTGATGTTGCATTTGCAAAGGCTGTTCAGTTGTAACAGCAGCAGCAGAAGGCTGCCAAGAAGCTGGATTATTATTATTATTATCTTTATGACACTGAGGATTCTTTTTCAGTTATCATTATTCTAATTATTTCCGTTGTAATAGTCATATACCTTCTTTTTCTCGGATTACTGTTCTTCTGTGCTTACTGATTTTGGTTTTGATAGTAGTATAAACAGAAGTTAGGATTGAAATTTAAGGCCGGGCTTAATTTATATGCAAAATTACCATTCCCGTTCCCATTGTCATTACCCCGACCGTGTCTATTACTATTGTAATTTTGATTATTCCTGCCAGAATAGAAACCACTATTGTTGTTTCTATGATTATTATCATTATTGTGGCTATCTTTAGAATTTCCACTGTGATTTTGGTTACTTTCGTTTCCTCTCAATTGTTTGAATCATCTTGAAGCAGCTGAAGGAATTCTGCGATTGGTAATACATGTTCGAGATCGGTATCAGAAACATACATAAGTTTTTCCCTGATGTTGATCGGTAATTTATCTTTCAAAATTCTGAGTACTTCTCAGCACTAAATTGGTTCATCCCAATATCGGGTCTTATTTCTGTACATTATCGTAAGCTACCTTCTTTCGGATTGTAATCCTCAGGACCTTCTCAATTTTTCTTGTTTGCTAGAGGACCAGAATTTGACGATAAATCTATGTTTGAAATCTTTGTTCGTACTACATAATTCGACGACTTCTTCGGCTCACAACGTGGCATCGCCGATCATGTGAGTAACAACTAACTGGGTTTTATGGTACTCATTCCAGGATCGTCAAAATGTATACCTACAAATGTTGATTGACACTGCTGGGTGCGGAACATCTGCTTCTGAAGAGTGTGTCTGGAACTGCCAGTTACCGATTAAACTCCGCTCAAGTTTCAGTTACGATAAAGAGAGACAGATACTTCTTGGATCGTCATTGCTTCCAGAATACGGTCTGAATATTGTGTCTTCATTGCCACATCTGTAACTACGTGAATAACTTTCAGATATTTTGTATCGATTTGGAGATTTTTTCTGTTCTTTGTCGTTTCCAAACGGAACATTATATTCGTGTGTGGTAAAACTAAAACTAATTTCACGCTGCCATTTCTGGAGTTCAAGTATGACCTTATCTTCTATTTGTTTGAAGACAGCCTTCATTTCTTAGATCATTTTCTGCCTGCTGGTATCTGAATTTTTATTTGCTGTTTGAACTGGTGCAGCTATTTCGGAATAGACGTTAGTATTAATGTCGGTATTTTTGGCCTCCATCCATTAGGATGTATTGTGGTTTTAATTATCTACTTCGAAGTTTTCGATCTTTTGCGTAACCGATTCTACAATATTTTCGATCTAGGTCTGCCTTTCCTGGAAACTTGCTAAGTCTAACTTTAATTTATCGACCAGCTCTTGCCAATTCTCATATTTATGGTTAACTTCGGCTAAATTGGTATGGATTTGTTCGAAACCGGTGACAATCTTTCTGACCCTGTCTGCTAATTATCTGTCTTGTTCTTTTTCCCTTTTCGCAAGCTCAGTGACTAATCGCTTATCCCATTCAGCCTGTCACCTCTCCCATTCCTTATCTCGCTCATCCAATTTCATTAAAACAGCAGTAAATGGGTCAGAAGTCATTCTCCGGCTGGGTACCTCATCCGATTTTGCTATAGATTCTACGGTTTCATCAACACGTTCATGTAAAACTGCTTCAGGACATGCTTCGATGTGCTCTATAATTGATTCAGGGGCACCTGAGTTCGATGACTCACGACTATCAAATCTGCTATTTACTGGCATTGGAATAATATCTACCTGTGTGTCGCCAAAATAGTCATCCCATATCGATCAGTCTATCACATGCCACCGTTCCCTTACGTTTTCTTGCCACTGCCGATAAAAACACGATAACTTTAGTTAAACCAAGGGTATCATCTTAAACAGATCACGACAGTTCTTACAGATTCTCACAGTAAATTGAGCTTTCTACGCAGTTTAATGCACTTTAACTGATGAAATCACACAAAACTATCTACTACTGCAAACTACAGTACTGCACTATTACTCATCAAGATAAAAGCGCTATCAAAAGGCAAGATCGCAAATATTAACGTTTTTACATTGTGTAGAGTTGAGTAGTTCTGATTGTGTACATCAATGCTCACATACGGCCTCAGCGATAAAAATTTCTCTCTCATTGAGGCTCAATCAATAAAACAGCTACATGCAACAGAAACTCACAAATTATGCACAATCACAGTTGTAACACTACACATTTCCATTAAACGCACTTGCACAATTATTGTTCTATCATCGATAACACACTGAAGTCATATCTGACGATAATTACCAATCGTTCTCTTCTTTGATCGAGTTCCACGTTAACGTGCTGATCATGGTCTCCAACTCTTGTCCTCTGTTCGGGACTCAGGCTGGTTTGCGCCATTTGTGACGGCTATCGTGACCTTTCTATTCCTTGACTAGTTGGTAGTGGTTAGTCATCGTTAATGTGGTATTCTCTACGATCTCAGGGCATGGTAATTGTTAATTTTCTTTGCGAGTGGACGCCACAAATTAAAGTCTTTAAAATCTGTTGTAAAATAAGGTTCTTAGTGGAAGTAAATATTATCTAGTGCCTTTCTATCATTAACTTTCATGGATTAACCAATGTAGAAAGATGACAATCCTTAAGCAAGTCCTGTTCAAATTAATTTTACACTCTTGCAAGTGAGTTAAATTCACGAACATTTATTATTGCGAATATTATAAAGTCAATGTTCATTAATGCTCGCATTCAAAGATCCTATGCCTATGTTAATATTTCGTTCGATTTTATAAAAAAAAACTGACGGTCGTTGAGCTGGGCTCCGTAATGTGTCGTTGAAAAAAAGTAATGTTTTCATAGTTTAAGTTTTGAATTAATTTCTGTCCGATGGAAGTCCCTGTCTCAGTTTCCTGACTTCACTTCAAAATTTAATTATTGTTTCTTTTTAATAATAAAAGTTTTCGCTTTCTCCAGGATAATTACTCTGAAAGAAGGTGGAAGATACTTCTGAAATTAAAGTTTTGAATACTTCCACACTATGTATTTTCACAATTAAGAGTTATGAACTAACACAATACAGACAACGCGAGACAAGACAAGCTGAGACAAAATGACAAAATGAGATCGAGACACTACTGTCTCGATTATTTATAGACTCATACAAAACAGAAGTTGACGTAAGTATAACTAGGAGTTTGTAGTACACTACTTATTCCTTTAAACTAACTTATGCTAAGAACCGCACACACACCCATGTCCAAGGGAGGACTCGAACCTCTGGTGGGAGGGTCCGCACAATCCGTGACATGGTGCCTTAAACCGCGTGGCCACTCAACGCGGCAATATCTTTTCTATCACTGCTGTCGTGCTTTCTACGGAGCTCATCTCTGTGGTGCCATGCCTCAGATTGCCGTTATGTTTGAGGTACAAACTGCTGAACACAAGTTTCATCTCCCGTAACAATAACAATAATGAGCGTATGGCATTGGTGGCCGGGAGACCCCTCGCGGGGCGGTTCGGCCGCCGCTCCACAAGTTCTTTAACGCCACTACGGCGACTTGCGAGTGAATGAGGATGAAATGATGATAAAAGACACACAACACCCAGCCATCTCCAGGCAGAAAAAATCCCTGACCCCGACGGGAATCCAACCTGGGACCCCGTGCACGGGAAGCGAGAACGCTACCGCAAGACCACGAGCCGCGGACGCGTCTAACAATGGTTGACAAGAAATCCCCCCATCGGCCTCATAACGAGCAAGCAATATGGGACAAATGTTCCATCTTTCCTCTTTATGTTCTTCAACTACATATAGGGGAATGCAGCTGGCACAAAACTTTGAGAACGCTATCTGCTGGACAAGTGAGTCAGCATCAGCAACTGAGATGTCAAGTTAGAGACTGGTTGATAGCAGTTAGTTGATCACCACGAATACGAGTGTTCGCACGTTGCTACATTGCATGCATCACTGATGTATGCAGCCTACCAGAGCGTGAAACATTACACATGTTTCCGTCTTATTCTGTTGGTGACTGACGCTTCGGCCAGCCCATATGGTGTTTTATCCACTATCCGAATATAACCTATAGATGACTGTTAATGTCTATGACGGTATGATTTTCCGCCAAAAGAAAATGAATAATTACTAGTCCATCAAATTTCGGGCATAAAGCAGCGCAAATAAAACTTCCTCCATCGATATTTCGGCCGCGTATTATCAGGCCATCCTCAGATTGAGTCACAGACTGACGACAAGATGCCAAGTGCGGCATCATATGCTCCACCGCCGCGGTACTGCGCATGCGGGTCACAGACGCTGGTCAGTGGCAAAGAAATACACTTACGCATGCTCCGTCTATGGCGAAGGCGTACTGACATTCGATTAGCTTATCGATGTATATTCGGCGGCGGTGACATCATGACGACTTCTGTGCAGTTTAATTACCCCAAGATCCGGATTCCACGCTTTGTCCAAATTAAAACCATTATCTCTATTTATTAAATTATTAGCTAATATGATCCCCATAGCTTCCTTGAAGACAGAATCCCAAAATGAAGAGGTGGATGTTAAAATCTTCACATCACTGTAATTCATGGAATGCCCTGTATCAATACAATGTTCGGCCATAACTGACTTGTCTGGCTGTAATAAGCGTGTGTTTCATCGATGCTCCACATCTCTCATGAACAGTGCGACCTGTTTAACCTATCTGTGACTTCTCACACTTTCTGCATGGAATCTGATACACGCCCGCTTTACGAAGCAGTAAATCGTCCTTTACAGAGCAGAGTAAAGCTGCAATCTTCGGGACGGCGGAAGATTACCTTAACACAATGTTTCTCAAGAATACGGCCTATCTTCGTGGAAAGAGCATCCACGTAGGGCAAAAAGCACTTGATCCGAAGGAATTACTGTATTCTTCTCCATTACATGGCTGCATTCTATGTTTTACATTGAATGCTCTACGAATTTCTTGCGGAGAAAATCCATTCGCTTTAAAAATGCTCTTGAGATCTGTGAGCTCTTCTTGCAAATTATCTTTATGCGATATACAGTGCGCTGTAAGCACTAAGGTCTTAAGGACATCTGTGGTCTGTGAAGGGTGATGGAAGTTACTGGCATTTAGATATAGACTTGTGTGTGTTGGTTTCCCATATACGGCATGTCCTTATGTGTCATCATCTTTACAGCGAACGATAACATCCAAAACGGGAGGCAGCTGTCTTTTCTATTTCCATAGTAAATTTTATACTAACATGGGTAGAATTCAAAAGCTCAAGAAATCGATGTAATTTCTCCACCCCATGCGGGCATACCACAAATGTGTCATCCACGTACCTCCAGAAGACCGTTGGTTTAAAACTTGTTGAGTCCAGTATCCTGTCCTCGAAGTCTTCCATGAATAAATTAGCTAACAGAGGGGAGAGAGGGCTTCCCATAGCAACGCCATTAATCTGCTCATAAAATTCACGATTAAACTGAAAATAAGATGATAAAAGCACATGTTCAAATAAGGCCGTAATATTCTTATCAAAATGTTGGCCAATAAGAGATAAAGAGTCCTTTAAAGGTACCTTGGTGTATAATGATACCACGTCAAAATTAGCAAGCACATCCGTACTATTTAGCCTGACATTTCTAGGTCTCTGAATAACATCCATAGAATTAAAATTGCGATGACTACATTTTCCTACCAATGGTTTTAATAAGGAAGCTAAATATTTGGTAGAAAATAGTGCTCTTTATAGGTCACATAGACTAGTCCTCTAGACGCTCATCCTTATCTGTCTTGTGAACTTTAGGAATCCCATAAAATCTCGGTGGTACAGCCCCTCGCACTTTTATACTTCTTATGACTTCCTTTGGTAGTGATGAAACGTTCAGCAAGGAAGCAGTCCTTATTGTCACCTTATTGGTAGGATCTTTGTTAATCTTCCGGTATGCACCAGAACTAAGTAGACCACATATCATTACGTTGTGGACTTCCTGAGGCAAAAGGACGGTAGCATTACCTTTATCAGCACGTAGAACGACTGTGTCACAGACCATAGGTGTCCTTAAGACCTTAGTGCTTACAGCGCACTGTATATCGGATAAAGATAATTTGCGAGAAGAGCTCACATACCTCAAGAGCATTTTTAAAGCGAATGGACGAATGGATTTTCTCCGCAAAAAATTCGTAGAGCATTCAATGTAAAACGTAGAATGCAACCATGTGACGGGGAATAAGATATTAATTCCTTCAGATCAAGTGCGTTTTTGCCGTACTTGGGTACTCTTTCCTCGAAGATAGGCCGAAGTATTGAGGAACACTGTGTTAAGGTGATCTTCCGTCCACCCCGAAGATTGCAGCTTTACTCGGCTCTGTAAAGGACGATTTACTGCATCGTAAAGCAGGTGTGTATCAGATTCCTTGCGGAAATTCTGAGAAGTCATACACAGGTCAAACAACTCGTACCGTTCATGAGAGATGTGTGGAGCATCGATGATACACACGCTTATCACAGTCAGACAAGTCAGCTGTGGCCGAACATTGTATTGACACAGGGTATTCCACGAATTACAGTAATGTGAAGATTTTAACATCCACCTCTTCCTTTTGAGATTCTGTCTTCAAGGAAGCTATAGGGATTAGATTAGCTAATAATTTCATAAATAGAGATAATGGTTTTAATTGGGACAAATCATCGAACGTGAGTACGCCTTCACCACAGGCGGCGCATGTGTAAGCGTATTTCTTTGCCGCTGACCAGCGACAGTGACCCGCATGCGCAGTACCGCCACGGTGGAGCATTTAAGGCCACCCTTGGCATCTTGTCGTCAGTCTTGTGACTTACTCTGAGGATGGCCGGACGCTACGCGGCCAAAATATCAGTGGAGGAAGTTTTATTTGCACGGCTGCATGCCTGAAATTTATTGGACTATTAATTACGCCGCGAGAAGTTGAAAATGCACGTGAATAATTACTGTTCATTGCTTGAAAAGCAATTGAAAAAGCAATTGCTTGAATAACACCTCAAAACCATTTTTAAGAAAGGTCGGGGTGCAGTCATCTTCCGAAAATCACTCGAAATACGTTACCTGTTCAAAGGTAAAGATGTAATTTGAAACTGACCACTAGATATCACGAGAGGCGAACCATCCAGTATAGAGGCAGGCAGGGGTTGTTGTGCTGTAGCTAGAGAAGCAGTAACAACAGAGTGGAGAGCTCACTGACTGGTCATTGCATGTCGCCTGAGTAACAACGGCATTAAGGACAGGTGGAACTTTCCAGGGACGCCCGAATCGACTAGTGGTGATGCCACTGTGAAGTAGAAATACGAAGAAACAACCACAACTAAACCAAGACCAGAGAGGAAAGTTTATTCCTTCCTCCTGTCCATACCATACTTTGAATAACGTGGCCTTGTTTTAACTTATCTGTTTTGTGTGATTCATAGCGCCTCACTAGACATCGTGATATTTTAATTCGTTTGATGTTTTCTGAGGGTTTTATGGACGTCACGACACCGAGAGTTCTGTGGTATTCAACTGAAAAATTTAAAAGATATTTTGGTGTTATGATCAGATTTGAGATTCCCTTCAAAATATTGACTTTAATATTATTATATTATATCTTTACCGTACGTTACTAGCGTGCATCTGCACCCCAAATTATGATCGCTAAATGCACTGACGAAAGAGCACTCGCAATACCCGTAAGAATTAATGCGAAATAATGAAATTTCGAGTGCCGGCCGGGGTGGCCGAGCGGTTCTAGGCGCTACAGTACGGAACCGCGCGACCGCTACGGTCGCAGGTTCGAATCCTGCCTCGGGCATGGATGTGTGTGATGTCCTTAGATTAGTTAGGTTTAAGTAGTTCTAAGTTCTAGGGGACTTATGACCTCAGAAGTTAAGTCCCATAGTGCTCGGAGCCACTTGAACCATTTTTTTTTTTTTTTTTTTTTTTGATAGTTCGAGAATCCGTTCGTCTAGGTAACATACTGATTGAAACTGCAAGATCACAAGTTAACGTATGCACGAGATAAGCCATAGTAAATGTAAACTGCTGGTACGTTAACTATCTCGGTGTAACCGCTAAAACGTTGAATGCAATCGTACAAACGCGTGTGCTTTGTGTTCTAGAGATGGCGGGTGTCATTTTGTCGGGTGGAGTTCCAGGTCTGTTGCACTTAATCGGTCAATAGAGCGACACTTAATGCTGGTTATGGATGACACTTGAGTTGTCGTCGGATGATGTCCCATATTTACTCTATTGGAGACAGATATGGTGATGGAACAGGCTAAGGCAACATGTCAACACTCCGTAGAGCAAGGTGGGCTCAACAGCGGTATGCGTTATCCTGTTGCAAAACACTGTGTTGAATTCTGTTCATGAATGGCAATACAACAGGTCGAACCACCTGAATGATACACAGATTTGCAGTTAGCGTGCGTGGGATAGCCGCGAGATACTCTTGCTGTCATACGAAATCGCATCACAGGCCGTAACTCCAGGTGTAGTTCCAGAGTGTCTAGTACGCAGACAGGATGGTTGCAGGCCTTCAATTTGCCTCCTTCTAAGCAACACACGGCTATCACTGGCTCCAAGGCAGAACTAATCTTCATCAGAAGATGCAGCAGTTCTCCACCTAAGCCGCACCCCCTCCCTCCACCCCCACCCCAAAGGTCATTCGCCTGACACCACTGAAGTCTTAGATGGCGTTTGTTCGGGGCCAGTAGAATGCAGGCTACAGGCCGTCTGGCTCAGAGCTATCCTTGAGGTAACAGGATTTTTAACAGTTCTTTGTGTCACTGTGGTGCCACCTGCTGCTCAGATTGCTGCTCAGATGCAGTACCATACGCCAGAGCCATGGACCGAACACAACGATCTTCCCTCTCGGTAGATCCTAGCGGCCGTCCTGAGAGCGGTCTTTTTGCGACCTTCGCTGCTAGCAATCATGTAAAGTGGTTACATTCCTGCCAAGACTTTCTGCAGTATCTCAGAAGGAACATCCAGCTACTCGTTGCCCTATTACACGACACCACATCCACTCTCAAAGGTAACTAACGCTCACAACCGTTGCAACGTTTGTTTAAAGTAGACGTGATTTGCATCCCCATTTTGGTCCTACTAATTCAACTCTTAAGCGAATGCAGCGAAATTTCAATAGACGTCATCACTGAGATGTAGAAATACGATTACCAACTATCGTTTACGTCGCAAAACTCCTTCCTGGTATTGCGAATATTTTCCGTCAGTGCATTAATACCCAGAATTCTATATGAAATACGCACTAATCTCAAACAAATCTGGTGATAGAACATAATATACTTCTTTTGAAATGCCGATAAGAGACATAATGCAATATGGGCTATGAAAAATGTCGATAATGGCCGTCAGCTGCCAGCCACAACTTTACAACAAGTTCATTCACTAATAAGGGCCGTGTGCTCTCACGCCAAGGTACATGTGTGAGACAAGAACTATTTCGACGTCTAGCAGTAAAACAAGTATGTTAAGATGTCTATTGGCCAATGCTGCAGTGAATGTCATTGGAACTGCCACTTAACGAGCGCCTGAACACTTAAGTCTGCCGTCACTAGAGCGTATTTTTCCAACTCCTCTTACCACAGGAATTTTTGCGTTCATTATTATGCACAGCCTGCTTCAGGAGCAGGTCTCTGACCCAGTTCATTGCTCCTCCTCTCCTATCGCAAAAAGTAGAGGTGGCGTTACTGGTCGTAAACGATGCACTGCAGTAGCCAAATATCCACTCGTTGACGTGATGCCGCGATGCTATTCATCAACAATTCTGCTTATACACTGAAGCGCCACAGAAACTGGTATAGGCATGCGTATTCAAATACAGATATGTAAACAGGCAGAATATGGCGCTGCGGTCGGCAGTGTCTACTTAAGACAACAAGTGTCTGGTGCAAATGTTGGTTCGGCTACTGCTGCTACAATCGTAGGTTATCAAGTGAGTTTGGACGTGTTTCAGTCGGCGCACGACCGATGGGACACGGCATCTCCGAGGTAGCGATGAAGTGGGGATTTTCCCGCACGACCATTTCACGAGTGTACCGTGAATATCAGGAATCTGGTAAAACATCTAATCTCCGACATCGCTGCGTCCGGAAGAAGATCGTGCAAGAACGGAACCAACGACAGCTCAAGAAAATAGTTGAATATGACAGACGTGCAGCCCTTTCGCAGATTGTTGCAAATTTCAGTGCTGGGCCATCAACAAGCGTCAGCGTGCGAACCATTCCACGAAACATCATCGATATGGGCTTTCGGAACCGAAAGCACCCTGGTGTAACCTTGATAGCTGCACGAGACAAAGCATCACGCCTCGCCTGGGCGCGGGAACACCGACATTGGACTGTGGATGACCGGAAACATGCCGCTCCGACATGTCTCCTTTCAAATTGTATCGAGCGCCTGGACGTGTACTTATATGGAGACAACAATACGAATCCATGTATCCTATATGTCGTGTGCGCAGTTGCAGTGATGTGGGACCCCTGATACGTCTAGACACAATTCAGAGAGGTGACACGAACACCTGTATTCACTCATGTAAATTGTGCATTCCGTCGGACTTGGGCAATTCCAGCAGGACAATACGACACCGTACACGACCATAATTGTTACAGAGTGGCTGCAGGAACACTATTCTGAGTTTAAACACTTCCGCTGGCCACGAGACTCCCCAGACATGAATATTATACAGCATATCTGGGATGCCTTGCAACGTGCTATTCAGAAGAGATCACCTTCGCCTCGTACTCTTCCGAATTTATGGACAGCCCTGCAGGATTCACGGCTTCTATTCCCTCCAGCACTACTCCAGAGGTTAGTAGACTCCATGCCACGTCGTGTTGGGGCACATCTGCGTGCCCGGTGGGGCCCTACACGATATTGGGGAGGGGTAGCACTTTCTTTAGATCTTCGGTGTATATACCAATGATAAGTGATGTGCCATATCCACCCTCACCAAATAATGTTATAAACGCAAATTTCTTTGAAATTAAAGATAAACATTGAACACATATCCACAGGAATAACGTAGCAAAGAATCAATCTCGCAGGATCACAACTGATACAATACTAGATGATCTACTCTCCTAGACATGCAAGGTGGTCCATTGATCGTGACCAGGCCAAATATCTCACGAAATAAGCCTCAAACGAAAAAACTACGAAGAACGAAACTTGTCTAGCTTGAAGGGGGAAACCAGAAGGCGCTATGGTTGGCCCGCTAAATGGCGCTGCCATAGGTCAAACGGATATCAGTTGCGTTTTTTAAATAGGAACCCCCATTTTTATTACATATTCGTGTAGTACGTAAAGAAATATGAATGTTTTAGTTGGACCACTTTCTTCGCTTTGTGATAGGTGGCGCTGTAATAGTCACAAACATAAAGCTCACAATTTTAGACGAACAGTTGGTAACCGGTAGGTTTTTTAAATTAAAATACAGAACGTAGATACGTTTGATCATTTTATTTCGGTTGTTCCAATGTGATACATGTACCTTCGTGAACTTATCATTTCTGAGAACCTGTAATTACCACATTAATGCAATAAACGAATTATGTCCGTCAACCTCAATGCATTGCCAATATTTGTAACGACATTCCTCTCAGCAGCGAATAGTTCGCCTTCCGCAATGTTCGCACATGAATTGAGAATGCGGTGACGCATGTTGTCAGACGTTGTTGGTGGAACACGATAGCAAATATCCTTCAACTTTCCCCACAGAATGAAATCCGGGGATGTCAGATCCGGTGTACGTGCGGGCTATGGTATGGTGCTTCGATAACCAATCCACCTATCATGAAATATGCTATTCAATACCGCTTCAACCGCAAGCGAGCTATGTGCCGGACATCCATAATGTTGGAAGTACATCACCATTCTGTCATGCAGTGATACATCTTGTAGTAACATCAGTAGAACATTACTTAGGAAATCAGCATACATTCCACCTTTTAGACTGCCATCGATAAAATGGGGGCCAATTATCCTTCCTCCCATAATGCCGCACCATACATTAACCCGCCAAGGTTGCTGTTGTTCCACTTGTCGCAGCAATCGTGGATTTTCCGTTGCCCAGTAGATCATATTACGCCGGTTTACGTTACCGCTGTTGGTGAATGACGCTTCGTAGCTAAATAGAACGCGTGCAAAAAATCTGTCATCGTCCAGTAATTTCTCTTATTCCCAGTGGCAGAACTGTACATGACGTTCAGAGTCGCCATGCAATTCCTAGTGCATAGAAATATGGTACGCGTGCAAACAATGTTGATGTAGCATTCTCAGCACCGACGTTTTTGAGATTCTCCCGCAAATTGTCTGCTACTGATTTGCGGATTATCTGACAGCAACTACAACATCTACTTGGGCATCATCATTTGTTGTAGGTCGTGGTTGACGTTTCACATGTGGCTGAACACTTCCTGTTTTGTAACATAACGGCGAACGGTCCGGTCACTTGGATGATGTCGTCCAGGATACCGAGCAGCATACATAGCACACGCCCGTTGGGCATTTTGATCACAATAGCCATACATGAACACGACATCGACCTTTTCCGCAATTGGTAAACGGTCCGTTTTAACACGGGTAATGTATCAGGAAGTAAATACCGTCCGCACTGGCGGAATGCTACGTGATACCCCGTACTTATATGATTGTGACTATTCCAGCGCCATCTATCACAAAACGAAGAAAGTGGTCCAACTATAACATTCATATTTCTTTACGTAGTACACGAATATGTAATAAAAAAATGGGGTTTCTATTAAAAAAAAAAAGAACGCGGTCGATACCCTTTTGACCTATGGCAGCGCCATCTAGCGGTCCAACCATAACAACATCTGTTTTCTCCTTCTAGCTAGACGAGTTTCGTTCTTTGTAATTTTTTCGTTTGATGCTAATTTCGTGAGGTATTTGGCCCGGTCACTATCAATGGACCACCCTGTATAATATGTAGAATGCGAATGTTCTCTGCTCTTCGTACTGGAGAAATAGTAGATGAACTCATCAGACAAATGGTCCAAATGGCTCTGAGCACTGTGGGACTTAACATCTTAGGTCATCAGTCCCCTACAACTTAGAACTACTTAAACCTAACTTAAACCTAACTACTTAAACCTAACATGCCCGAGGCAGGATTCGAACCTGCGACCGTAGCGGTGGCGCGGTTCCAGACTGAAGCGCCTAGAACCGCTCGGCCACTTCGGCCGGCGAACTCATCAGACACGAGCATTAAGCAAAGCTTTGTCAACAAGAAAACCGACGGAACTCTTCCGGAAATTCGTTCTATATATGTACTGGAGACGTGTAGCTGAATATTCGGCGAGATGAACAGAAGCTACGGTAAGAATATATTCGATTTCCTTATAAGACGAGTGAGAGTATATACAACATTGCTGTTTTATGTGATCGTATAGCAACGCCTCACATCTCGTTGTATCATGAGATGCACTATACGTACAATTTAGAAGATACACCGTCATGAGTATGTCGGTGCACTTATCCGTGTTTTGAGAAGAAAGACATCCGCATTTATTATAACAGTAACAGTAGCAACATGAAACTGCTTGTTGCTGAAAATTTATACATGAATGATTCAGGACGAATGTGATTATGAAACATAAAAAGTTTACCAACATGACAAAGCGCTGCTCCTACCACCGCTGGGTACATCTTCGTCATGATCGATAGTCTGGGTAAGAATTAGATTCCCTGTGCCTTAATTGAGCTCAGCTGCCATCGTCATCAGCCTCCTCATCACCATCAGCAGCAGCGGTATCATCGTTGAGAGTTTTTGTACAAGAATGCCGATGTGTCCTCCTATTAGATACGAGCTGAACATACGAGTGCTCTACACGTTCCTACTGATAACTTTTGGATCCCATAAAATTCACAGTAAATAAATATTTCGTGGTTGTCGAGCAAAATCGCCTGGATCCAGAAAGTGCAAAATCATCAAAAAGCTGGATGTTTTGCATGGAGGGATACGTTGCAAAGTAGTCCAAGTGGAGCGAATTGCGACAAAATTTAGCACTGGTTGCAGATCAGAAGTGTAGTCTTTCTATCACTGCTTTTTGTTCCTACTATTAAAGAGTTATGGAAACTGGTTGACATTGTAGAGGCGATCGTGATATACTGAGATCTGAGTAACCGAGTGTAGTTTGTCTCATCATGGTAGCGACGTCTCCCTTCTGTTTTTAGTCGTTCATCATTCCGCATAGTTTTTAATCGTTTCAAGAGAGCTACTATTTCCCTTTTGTATTGCTATTCAGTTATATTTCATTACATTAAGGCCGGAGGTATTTTAGACGTCTTCATCTGCTACTTAAACTGGAAGGTTAATAATAGACATAGATGATTAGATGATTGGTTTTAAAAACAGAATGAAACAAGTCTGCAAGAAAACGACATCCTTGGATTGATTCACACAGAATCCACTCCAGAGACCGTAATGGATACCGATGAAATAGTTAAACATGACTTATTTACGGACCCAACATTTCTTTCGATTCCTGTCTTCCCATTTTTACTAGTAACACACGATATTAGTCAATAATTTTAAACTAGTATCTAATTTTTCCGAAAGATTCTATTGTAAGTTAGGTTTAAGTAAAAACATGCGAAAAAAATTTAAAAAGTTTAGGAAATTATGTTAGTGAAGAAGGAAGATTAGGGTTTAACATCTCGTAAATGAATCATGAAACTACGGATAAACGTTAATACAAATAATGCCAGCTGTTGTTCACTCTGTTGAAGAATTACGCGACTTCTGATTATGCTATGTACTTTCCAAAGTAATGCCGTCGTCACATTTCTTGGACTGCTTTGAGTTTGAACCAATCGACTACATTCAAAAAGGAAATCCGTACACAAAATTTTAAAAATGTTCGGAACCAAGAAAAAAAATAGCACCATTAATGCTAGTAGATGCCACAATCGGTTGCCATATAGTAGAATATACCGTACCATACCGTATAGAATAATACGTGCACTGCAGCTACAACGACGAACATTAACAGCGTAAACAATACGGGGGTGAAAGAATATGAAATGTAGATCTTTTTTGAGACAGCGAAAGAATATTTTGTGCACTACAGTAACATAAATGTGACCATCGAGAAATAAGTACCACTTCGAGCAGCATAGCTTTGTCACTTGTGAGGAAACCAGTTTACCGAAGGAGGCTATAAACGCAGATCATAGCCACTTCACTGGCAAATAGTATGGTGGTGGACCTACTGGATGTGTTTTAAGCCATAGTCTCGGGTTTACAGTACTGATAGTGTTCGACAGCTTAAGAAACCAAGATTCTGACTTCACAGTCATAAAACTTAGAAAGTTGAAGCTACGTATAATAAAATTTTTAAAAATTGTTGTGCAGCATGTATCGTATATAACGAAATACTTCGTTTCCTCAGGAAAATTCCAATGATAAATTTACATCTGTAGACTCTTTGCTTTATTTCAAGTTATCTAGCGAATTGCATATTGTACCTTAGGGTTGGGTCATACAACGAGAAAATATTTTCTCTGTAATGAACAGTCAACTTGTGTGAAGAAGAACGGTGTGTATTTGCTTATCTGTGTACCTAGTTAGTTAGCTGCACTGAAGGATCAGTTACAAGTATCTGACTAAATCTGTTGCTGACATGTTAAATGAACATCTTTGGGTGTCCTTTGTAAGTGGATTATCTTATATGGTGGTTATCTGACAGCGAGACGCTACGGTAGTACTCCAGTTTTCATGTCAAGGCGATTAGCTGCAGTCAACAAATGAAATTCGGAACGTCGAAGATTCCCTTACATGTTACTTCAACTAGTTCTGCGCGAGACGCTTTCCTGAAATCAAGTAGTGCTGTATTACAGTTCACAAAACACTACGTGAGAAACTACAGCCTCTTAACGAGGGATAGCAAGTAGTATCGTTCACTTTACGTCTGTGTTCTTGAAACAGTAATCTCATGACTCACTATGATATATTCACTGCTGAAACATACTTAATAAATCTCTGTTTAAATAGCTTCTCCATACGTAAAACTATTAGTCTTTTTTTTTAAATTTTAGGTAACTGTTTGGAAAACAAACACTGATTCTATGGAATATAGGGTTTATTGTAGATGTTGTGAATATCGTAAAAATATCTATAATCTTCATTTTGATCCTAGGTGTTGACAATACCACGACAACAGAGTATAACCACGAACCAAACAGCCAAGGTGTTACCCATGTCACAAAATATTTAAAAACTGCAGTTCATTGTAACATTTCTTACAATGTCTAATTTATATATTTACCGTATGAAACGTTTCCGCATCAATGTAGCAGGTTCTTTGGAAGCAACACTATGTTAATGCTACTGCTGAAACTAATAAGAATGTAAAGAAATTTAACAGTCAGGATTTTGTCAAAGAAATGATAGAATAGTTATTGGTGAATACGTCAGAAGAACGGAGAATGGTGCATGTAGAACCTGAACATGGAGAGAGAGAATACAGAGCTTTGGCTCCGATTATAGAGCCTAATTTGAAGGTGAGGTCATATTTAAAGGAAGTATATTTCATGCAGAATTTCATAAATATTCTGTTTTTCCTGCCCATCCCTACAGAAATGTTTATCTTAGACTATGAGCAGGCTTTGAAAAGTGTTTTGTAATGGGCAATCGAAATTTTTTTCTCTTTCGTGCGAACATTTTTCATTTTGTGTTGAATAACAGAGAAATGAGCACGATAACATAGTTATGGATTTATGGTCATTGTATTCCAGTTTATACTAACAAGCACATTTTCTGACAGTTAGAAACAACGAAGCCGCTGACAATTATGAAAATTCAGCGATGCATTTATGGGGGGAAAAATTGAAAATAGCAGATCAAAAGGTAGAACTCTTTCCTAAGCCCATTCACGTGAAAGGGATTACGGACAGAGAGTTGCTGTAACCTCTAGTTAAATATTTTAGGTGCTTTCTTCTGGAAGTGCATGGTGAGAGTACATGTCGAGAAGATTTCTAGAAAAACATTCGTTATGTTGGTACTGACAGCCCACGAACAACCCTTCATACCTATGATTTTGTCAGGATGGATGTCCACAAGTAATATGACACATAGGGGTATCATAAAACAATAGAAACGAGATAATCTTAGTGAATAAAGACAAAATGGGCGAAATGAAAGGCGAGTTAAATGGTTAGGTCATTACTGAAACAAATTAACTCATGCCTGAAATGTGATGACCTTAAACTGAAAGTGGTCTGGAATGCCTAGGTGCGTAAATGTCTTTTCTCATTGAACTAACTAGGCAGACGGTGTACTGAACGACGTGCAGTGTGGGGTCGAAACTGGTTGTAAAATAAATATCTGCTTCAAATAATGTACACTAGCAACGTATGCCTTGTACAGTCATGCTTAAAAGTATCCGAACGACCTGAATAGCATTTCTCCTGATTCGCATGCAACCCGCCAAAGCAGTTCTCTAGCAGGTCCTCTAATCGCACCTTGGTACAGTCGTTTTACTATTGACGATGGTTCCAACAAGTCACCACTAGAAAATACTGCTCTGTTTCGCAATAACTCAAGATGTAAAGTAATGGCACGATACTACAAATATCAGGGAACACCTTATCACATATAAGACTGTCCTTAAGGCTTGTAAGCTCACATTTATTACAATAAATGACGTACCTGAAGTGTTACCACTCTCATTATTACGTCAGATAGGTAATGCACCTAGTAAGTTCGTCTTATTCATGATTTCCTCCTCAAAGTAACATACCGTACTTATTATTTAACACAAAATAACATTAAAAATTTTAGTTATTCACAGTGATATACCTCGATTTTGGACAGTATCAGTTAGTAAATATCAACTTTAAATTACATAACGTAAACATTTTTAATGGACTCGAATTCCTACCCAGCATCTATTGTCCCTGTTATCGAACTACGAGTAAAGTTAAATATTACTTCTTCACAAGTAACTTACTTGAAATGCCGTGAGGTAAAGCTTTGTGTTGGACAGGGATTCGAACCCAGAACCTAATCGGATTGTTATCGAAGCACAATCAACTGTGACATATCGGATTTTCTCGGCAGTTGCTATATGTCTTAACTGAAATGACGAGACGAGACAATAATTTTTTCCTTCTGAGGGCTCCAACCCAGCACCTATCGCTGTTATATTCCAGAGACAACGAAGGTTAAATATGGATTTCTTACACCATTTCGCGCTCCAATATTTTTTGTGTACACTGGTTTACTTTGATTAATTGTGTGTACTAAAATATGTTGTTGCGAAGAAATGAGATTAATATTAGCAGCCCGCGTCCGCCTGTGAAACACAATGTAAAATCTGCTGCTTTGTACTCCGATCTCGAACTGCTGTAAGGAATAATTTTAAATTCACTTTTTACCTGACCGCTTATAGTGGCATGATTGCCCTTATTATCAGATTTTAATTTTTCACTGCAGCGGCTCGTTCTTCCGTGTCGCACCTCTGCACCACAAACACCACTTGAAAAGCTGAAAATGTCTTAAATAAATGGGTAAAACACCAGGCAAGCTTTCTAATAATACCATGCAAGTTCTCATAAAGTAACTATGTCTATAACTCGAATAATAACAAGTACACATACCTTTCTTTATAATCAGCGCCTAGTGGTGTACTGCTTAGAACCTTGACAAATGAAAGCTACCTATGACCCTGTGACCCTGTGTCGTTGTTTGAAGCATTGTTTTCTAATGCACTTTGTGCACTGCCATACCTTTCTTTTTCTGCCACGACTTAGAGGTCTGTCTCAGGTCCTAATCTGACATTAAGACGCTCTGATTCACATCCTCTCACAGAAAACTAGACAGCACACGGCGTAAATAATTTTGTTACTGCAGCTACCATAGAAAGCGACACATGGTGGATGATTTTAAATAAAAGACAGTTACCACATAAGGAAAGTAGAAGAGTTGTGAAGAATTTCCAAACTGATGTCTGAAAGTGATTGATGACTTCTACATTTAAACTCATCTGTCACGGTGATGGGATAGATGAAGGCTCTGCGTTCCCTTTTGACTGATTCCTCATTTAGCACTCATATACGCGATCCCTGTTTTGCTGCTAGCAACAACCAGAAGGTGTCGCCCATCCACAAAACTCATTCCCCAATTCAAACAAGCGCTGTCAGTCAATCATTATGTGGTAAACAACAGCGCACCATTGCACAGATGGGATGAAAAAGACACCGCCAATGTACTGTGAAGCATCACAGTTGATAGCGTGAACAATTTTAACAATTTTACAGTAACTGCAACACTGGCCAATGATGTGACAGCATGTTTCCCCAGTTTCAGTGTCATAGCTAAGCCATCCCTTCTCCACTCTGCGAATATCATTGCGAACGTGGATAGATAACTGTGCAGTACGTACATTCAGCATTAATTCTCGAACACGTAATTCATCAAAGTATACCAGACAGTGTTCCACACATTTCTAACACCTCGAGCATAATGATTAATTTATGATCTATCTCTCTAATTAGAGAGAGGGAGACTCTCCTTAGGTTAGTGGAGGTGAGCTTTGTTTCCCGCAATTTTCTTACGTTGAAACAGAAACCCCAACTGGCCTTTCTTTACCGCCAGATTTCTAACTTGGAGACAGTTTCCAGGACGAGGTGGCAGTCATATGACTTAGGTTAGTGAAGGTAGCCCAAGTGACCTATTTTTCCGCGATTTATCTTAGGTCAGTAGAGATAACCATTGTGTGACGCATTTATCCTGGTGCAATTTTAACTTGCCACCATTTTTCTGGGTGATAGGAGGGGAGGGTTTAGGTTGGTGGCAGTAGCCCAATTGACCTATCTTCCCGCCAAAAACCGCCATCTTGAATGACATCACAGCCACCATATTGGATTACGTCATGCACTATTGCAAAATCTACTCGGTGCCATCTTGGATGACAGCATCACCGCCATCTTGGATACATCTGGCAACAATGCAGTGTGGGGCAGGAATGCCCTTGCCCCAATAGTCGTGATGATAGCATATAGCTACTTCCAAGAAATTTTAAGGGTAATATCAAACCTTTTATAAACTCTATCTCACTTATCTGCTTGATCTCAAATATTTAACCCATGAATTGATTTGTAAGGTAATTATCAATGTGACGTTTTTTTGTACATGCCACTGCTATTTTTCAGAGAATCGAGGGTGCGCTGGTAGTATCATAAGAAGACACAGTGAATACATGTTCAATGTGACTGTGGCCTTGTCCTTAGGATAGCTGAATAAGATATTTTCCCAAAGCAGAAGGAAGTGGTCTGAATATCAGCATATCTTAGTGTTTGCTTCCTGTAACTTGTTATCCAGCGATACTTCTGGAACTGTATGCAGTGTGTTACATTTTGCACGCGAGAAGTACTGTGTACACATACTGCTATCAAGATTTCACGAGATTAACACTTGAACGGTGACATGCTAGAGGCCTGTTGAACTCTCATCTGAACTGTCTCTGCTAAGCTGAGACGAGCCACTGTGCTCACACCGAGTCGTGTGCTGCTGGTGGGAACAGAGCGTCATGAAGCGGAACAGGTAGGATCGTGAAATAGATGTCGACTCTCATGTACATGTACGTCATACTCCGCAAACTACCTAATGGTGTATGGCGGAGGTTACTTTTTGTACCACTAGCTGAGCCATCCAACCCTGTACTACAAGGGATTACGGCATGGAAGGAATTATTATCCGTATGTACCCTAATTCCTGGAATTTTCTCCCCGTGGTAATTACGTGACACATATGCGGGGGAACTAATGTGTTGTCCGACTCTTCGCAGAAAGTGCTTTCTCGAGATTTGAATAGTTTATCTCTGTGTGATGCAAAACGCCTCTCTTGTAACGTCTGCCAGTTGACTTCGTTCAGCATCTGCCTTGCCCTCTAGCACTAGTTAAGCGATGCCTTGACGAAACACACCACTCTTCGTTTGATCTTGTCTAACTCTTTTATCAGTCCTACCTGGTAGGGACCCCAGGCAGATGAGCAGTACTCAAGAATTGGTCGAACATGTGGCTTATAAGCTACATGCTTCATGGATGAATTACATTTTCTTAAGATTCTTCCTATGAATCTGAGTCTGGCATTTCCTTCTCCCACTGTTTGTTTTATGTGGTCGTTCCACTTCATTTCGCTACAGAGCACACTGTTTCGAGTGTAGGCATACAGTAGGAATTTCCTTTTCTATGTAAGTACAGTATATTACATTTGTTCACGATCGATGTCAACATCCTAAGATTGCTCTGTCCATCAGTTCACTGGAGGTTATTCTGCTTATCGTTATTATATTCTGGCGTTGCTAATTTGTTATGGACTACTGCATCATCTGTGAAGAGCCTTAAAGAGAATCCAACGCTCTCTTATAGATCATTTATGTAACTGTAAATAGTAACGGTCCTATCAAACTTCCTGTCGATTTTGTTCCGTTAAGAGAGACATGTTGAGTTCTATCTGCAATGGAGTCTAGAATCCAGTTGCAAATCTGGTCAGATACTCGATAAACTCTTATTTATTCACCAAATGGCAGTGCGGGACGGTCTCAAATGCCTTCCTGAAGACAAGGAACGCGGCATTAACATGAGCCACGTTGTCTATGGCACTGTGGATCTCATGGAGGAACAAAGCGAGATGAATTATGCAGTAGCGCTGTTTCTAGAATCCTTGATCATTTTCACAGAGGATATTTTCATTCACCGTAGACGTCATAATTCTTAAGTATAAAACATGTTCCATTATTCTACTACATATTGACGTCAACGCCATAGTTATATAATTGTGTGCATCTGTCCTAAGACCCTTCTTAAAAACG
Organism: Schistocerca americana; assembly: GCF_021461395.2. Taxonomy (NCBI): domain Eukaryota; kingdom Metazoa; phylum Arthropoda; class Insecta; order Orthoptera; family Acrididae; genus Schistocerca; species Schistocerca americana. Next base: position 392,165,711 of record NC_060123.1, read on the forward strand.
GGAATTACCAGCACTTTCTTCCAGTCACTAGGTATCTTTCGATGTTCAAGCGATCTACGATAATCTACTGCTAGAAGCGAAATAAGTTCTTTCACATGATCTTTGTAGACTCTTACAGGTATCTCATCTGGTACTGACCCCTTAACGTTACTAAGCGATTGTAGTTAGTTTTCTATTCCGCAATTGATTACCTCAGTAACTGTCATTTCTAAGTTCCGACTACGATTGAAAGGAGGGATCGTTTTACTACCTTCCGCGGTGAAACAACTTCGAAAGACGAAATTCAGCATTTCAGCCTTTTCTCTGTTATCTTCCGTTTCGGTACCAGTCTAGTCATTGAGTGAATCAATACATGATTCTACGCACGACAAAACCTCTTAGCATTTGTATTCAGATGGGTTGACGAAGTTTTACTTTTAAAGTCAATGAAAGATTCTCTCCTTGCTCTCCTTAGGCTCATTTTCTCTTCGTTCAACTTTTGTTTTTCGGCTACGTTTTTACTTCCCTTGAATACGAGATGAATCTCTCTCTGTTTGCGTAGCAGTTTTCTAACACGGCTATTAAATCATGGCAAGTCCTCTCCCATGCCTTAGGACCTTACTCGAAACATACTGTGTAGGGCATATTATAGGATTCCTTTGAATTTTTTCCATTTGTTCTCCAAATCTCCGTATTTATCACTGGAGATTTTACGCTGACTGTTCAGATTCTCTGAAATTTGTATCCTCTCTTCCTTGCTAAGCAAAAATATCTTCCTACCATCCGCCGAAATGGGCAGAGGATGCTCTCACCCCAAGGACCAGTTTGCTAGAGTGTTCATCGAAAATGAAGAAGCCTCACAGGGAGGGAGCACTGATTCCGTTGCCCTGGTAGCCCCTTCCAGCGTGTAGTGCACCCCTAACCTATTAAGGGGAACACTACAATTCTGCACCCAATAGCGGTGGTCGAGAAATTCACATGTACTTCCGTCGCAGAGGCGTGTGGACCTAGGAGTTCCACCTTCCACCCTGTCTAAACGAGAGGACCGTGCACATCACTGAGTACGATGCTACAGATAGACAGCGTAGTCTACACCCTTTGTGGGACGCTAGCTGCCATCTCCAAAGCAGTCATCCGACGAAAGGAGTCGAGGATGTCCTCAGAACCCAAGCGGTAGGCATCATTTATGCCGACATGTGCCACTACATGCAGCCGGTTGCACCCAGTGCGCTCGAAAGCGGCCGGCAGTACCTCCTTTAAATGTCCATCGTAGCTCACCAGCAAACATATCGAGTTCAAACTGACATTCCTTCCGCCTTGCCTGCTATTTACCTGAGGGGCTCCATCACTGGAGCTCCAAATTACAAGCAGAACTACCCAATGCATTGGTCGCTGGCTCTACATGAGAAGCATCCCGTGAGGGCTCAGAGTTGTCATCAACACTGGGTAGCACCTCTTACGCATTGCTGAGGCGTTGGGAGCCAGCCACGCGACCTGCTCTCCCCTTGCCCCCCGTCCAGCTAACGAAAAACCGTCTGCCAACCGCCCTCGAATGAGGACGAACTGGTCAGATATTGCGCATCAGAAGATGCAGCGACACCCAGGTCAACAGGAGATTCGGACGGCACCAAAGGTCTCGCAGTACTCGTCACCAGCGCTCCGATGTCGCCGCAACTTTGAGCATTAGCCAGAAGCATGACGACGATAATCAACGCAGCTTGCAGCTGCTTAAGGGCAGGAGCTACTTATCATTATGTCCACTCACAACACTCACATTAACTATCCATATCACAGTGTGTAGAAAATAGATATGAGATCTCAAATGGCACTACTGAGTGTGGAATATATGTAAAGAATAAAGAGGAGTATAAAGAAACACTAAAAACAGCTTTGAAGGTTTCTAGCTACACCCTGAGACGGCAAGCACTTGAACAGATAAAAATTTCTCTACTGAAGTAGACGTAGCTACATCAACCTGTTATAGAAACTCTGCTTACCGATAAGGCTACTGCGCGAAATACGTGTGCTACCTAGAATGCAATGATGGAAAGTATTTGCCCTGTACCAGCACGAGATTTGAACTTGGTGGAGCTGGTGGCGGGGGGAACATTACAGTGGTATGCCACTTTACACTGGGATATGCACCAAGATTTTCGGCAAAACAGAAACTTAGGTTATTTTGGAAACCACTAGTCCAAACAGTAAAATACACAGGTATAGACAACTGCATTGCAGACGCACGTGAAAAAAATAAATTAATTAATTAAATTACTGTGTATAAGGCAAATTCTGCTGCTGCCATCGCGACTGGAGCGTCCACTCGGCTCGGGGTGTGTCGTCACACAAGTACTTCCAAACGGTTCTAGTTGCTTCCCTCTTCGCACACCCATTTTTATGCCATCGGAGTGTGTTATATGTGCATCCTATTTCTCTGTTTTCTGTTCCCGTAAATACATTTGCATCATGTGATTGATCCTTGAAGCACTTCAGCTAATTACATTTCTCATTTATGTAATTATATGTACGACATTTCAGTGTCTTGTCTTCACTCTGTCTGCCATTGTGACTGCAAAGAGCAGGGTGCCATTCTCGACTGTGGTCGTTAGTTACATGTTATGTGCCTACAACCTGTATATCATCGATATAGAAGCTTAGTAGTTTTTTATTAACCGTGGTGAGATATGATAGAATTTATTGGAAGATTAAAGTGAGGTAAAAGTAATAGAAGGCATTTCTAATTCGTACGAGAGCGTGCTGAAAAGCAGTGCTTGAAGATTTGTCATGGGAATATTCTTATATATTTTTAAATAAAATGTTATTAGTATTTTACATCTTCGTTCTTCATGTCTATGCATTTATTTCTCAAATAGTCAATCCGATGATGAACACATTTGTCCCAAAGGGAGATCCATTTTTGATACCGTCACTGTAGAATGTTTTGCCTGTTCACCCAGTCACATCACCTGTGCTCGCACCGCTTCGTCACTACACAAAATGGGGATGTCGAAGGTTTTCTTTAAGTTATGGGAACAGATGAAAATCGGATGGGGCCAAGTGGAGACTGAACGCAGGGTGGTCGATGACAGGGAAGCCAAGGCGTCAAATTCATGCAGAAATCGCAGCGGTTGAGTGTGGTGTGACATTTCCATGCTAAAAGGGAGGTTGCTCTCGTTTCAACGAACTCTTGGAATTCCAAGTTCGATTACAGCAGGCTATTTCTCAGCTCAGATGTAGTCCCGTTACACAGCGCCATTTAACTCACTACAATTTGGAGACCTCTAGTGGCAGAGGGTTTCAAATATGTGTAAATGAAGAATAAAGACGTAGAATGTTAATAACATTTGTTTTATATAAAAGCTTAAAGACTTTTCACATTAAAAATTAGGAGGCACCACGTCCTTGTATTTAGAAACCTGTACTTCATTTCTTGTTCACTACGTATTCGCATTGTCTGTTACGATTATTTACGTATATGGTGTCGTTTTCAGCGTATTATTCAACCAAGCAATTGCGAGACCTAGTGGTAAAGGACACTACTGAGGTATGTCGGGATTCTTTTGTGACGAACTGGATCTCTAAAAGTAGTACGGTATAGTGCGTTTAATTATGTATCATTGAAATTAATTAACTAGCGAATACAGAGAATACTCTCAGTTAATAGAATTATTCTTATGTATGTTACTTTTGTCACTTGATGATTCACTCTATTTTTTATATTTTGTACTACAGTTGAAGTATGGAAGATAATTTTGGACATCGCAAGGTACCATTCGTTAAACAAAATTACGTGCCAAAGGCGTTCTGAGCCTACGTCATCTGACCATTCGTCTGCTCTTTGGGTAACGCGAGAAATTCAAAGAAACTTGAACGAAGCATCTGCCCCTAAATCTATACTCTGTAAGCCGCTTTATCGTGTGTGGCGGAGGGTACTTGTGGTACATCTATCACTTCTCTCTTCCTTTGTTCCATTCTCGAATAGGTCATGGGAAGAATGCCTTTCGGAAAATATAATTACTCTAAATTTTTCGTATTTTTGTGACGCTTCTATCTGGAAAAGTATATAACACGCAACTATTCTTCGAGTGTACGCTCTCAGAATTTCAACAGAAAACCTCTCTGTGACACACAACGTCTCTTTTATAATGTCTGCCACTTCAGTTTCCTAAGTACACTACTGGCCATTAAAATTTTCCGCACTTTGTAGTGACTCATTTGACTAACTACTACGAACAAGGGGAACCAACTGCCAATACAACCTTACGTCGGCGCCTGGCAAGGGGAAAATAATAAGATGAGAGAGGTGTCGACACGCTGTTCAAATGGTTCAAATGGCTCTGAGCAGTATAGCACTTAACATCTGAGGTCATCAGTGCCCTACAACATAGAACTACTTAAACCTAACTAACCTAAGGACATCACACACACACATGCCCGAGGCAGGATTCGAAGCTGTGACCGTAGCACTCGCGCGATTCCAGACTGAAGCGCCTAGAACCACTCGGCCACACTGGCCGGCGACACGCTGTTAAGATAATTTAGCCATCTCTTCCAGCTTATGTAGCGCAGCACCACTGCCACAGCAGTCCTAAACGCTTAGCAGGGATATGTGAACTAGTGAGGGCATAACGCAAATATCTGCGTTGACTGCTGCGGCATATGCTATTCAACTGCTAAATGTAGACAATATGTACAATAACTGGACATTAAAATTTCTACACAACGAAGATGACGTGCTACAGACGCGATATTTAACCGACAGGTAGAAGATGTTGTGATATGCATATGATTAGCTTTTCAGAGCATTCACACTAGGTTGGCGCTGGTGGCGACACCTACAACGTGCTGACATGAGGAAAGTTTTCAACCGATTTCTCATACACAAACAGCAGTTGACCGGCGTTGCGCGGTGCAACGTTGTTGTGATGCCTCGTGGAAGGAGGAGAAATGTGTACCATCTCGTTTCCGACTTTGATAAAGGTCGGATTGTAGCCTATCGCGATTGCGGTTTATCGTATCGCGACATTGCTGCTCACGTTGGTCGAGATCCAATGACTGTTAGCAGAATACGGAATCGGTGGGTTCAGGAGTGTAATACGGAACGCTGGATCCTAACGGCCTCGTATCACTAGCAGTCGATATGACAGGCACCTTATCCGCATGGCTGTAACGGTTCGCGCAGCCACGTCTCGATCCCTGAGTCAACAGATGGGGACGTTTGCAAGACAACAACCATCTGCACGAACAGTTCGACGACATTTGCAGCAGCACGGACTATCAGCTCGGAGACCATGGCTGCAGTTACCCTTGACGCTGCATCACAGACAGGAGCGCCTGCGGTGGTGTACTCAACGACGAACCTGGGTGCACGAATGGCAGAACGTCATTTTTTCAGATGAATCCAGGTTCTGTTTACAGCATCATGATGGTCGCATCCGTGTTTGGCGACATCGCGGTGAACGCACAATGGAAGCGTGTATTCGTCATCACCGTACCGGCGTATCACCCGGCGTAATGGTATGGGTGCCATTGGTTACACGTCTCGGTGACCTCTTGTTCGCATTGACGGCACTTTGAACAGTGGACGTTACAGTTCAGATTTGTTACGACCCGTGGCTCTACTCTTCATCCTGTGAAACCCTACATTTCAGCAGGAAAATGCAGGACCGCATGTTGCACGTCATGTAAGGGCCTTTCTGGATACAGAAAATGTTCAACTGCTGCCCTGGCTAGCACATTCTCCAGATGTGGTACCATTTGAAAACGTCTGGTCAATGGCGGCCAAGCAACTGGCTCGTCACAATACGCCAGTCATTACTCTTGATGAACTGTGGTATCGTGTTGAAGCTGCATGGGCAGCTGTACCTGTACACGCCATCCAAGCTCTGTTTGACTCAATGCCCAGGCGTATCAAGGCCGTTATTACGGCCAGAGATGTTTGTTCTGGGTACTGATTTCTCATGGCCTATGCACCCAAACTGCGTGAAAATGTAATCACATGTCAGTTCTAGTATACTATATTTGTCCAATGAATACCGGTTTGTCATCTGCATTACTTCCTGGTGTATCAATTTTAATGGTCAGTAGTGTATTTCAGTTACATCTTGCGCTTTCCAACAAAAAGCGTTGCTCTTCACTGCATCTTCTTTCTGTTTTCCAGCAACAGGTAGTGATCGAATATTGTTGGCCGGCCGCTGTAGTCGAGCGGTTCTAGGCGCTTCAGTCTGGAGCCATGCGGCTTCTAAGGTCGAAGGTTCGAGTCCTGCCTCGGGCATGGATTTCTGTGATGCCCTTAAGTTAGTTAGCTTTAAGTAGTTCTAAGTCTAGGGGACTGATGAGCTCAGATGTAAATTTCCATAGCGCTTAGAGCCATCTCGAATCTTGATGTGTGACACACAGGGAATGATTATCATAATGTTCTGAAAGTCACTTCTTTCATTGATGAGTTAACGTTCTCTTCAGGCAGCTCCAACAGACCTCAGCTTGTCATCTGCTCGTTATTGTCAGGTATTATCCATTTCTTCCTGTACACAGTGATTTATCGCCAGTGGTGCAATAGAAAAAAGCAATGGATATCTGGAATCACGCATTATATTTCTGTGTGATCAGAGTCAGTTACATCAATCTTAAATCCTTTGCAGGCCTTCCAGCATTAGTTAAAGTTTCCTGGTGTTGCAGCCTTTCCATAGAGAACGAGCATCGTCTGCAAACAGCCTCGTTGAACTTTCGTCATTATCGAATACACCATTCATATACAGGGTGTAACAAATATAAGTCCAGATAATTTTATATGTGATGCCTTAATGTGACCACACATCAACTTGTGAGTTGTGTTTTCTCTCCATCACGCAGTCTTTCCACAAACACGTAAGAAACTTCACAACATGATATTTTCTGCTTGCAGTAACTACAGCACCAAACGGACATCGTCAGTCATATAAATAACTCGTTTCGCGATCATGCGGTCACACCTCAACACCCGACCGGCTGCCCAGGGGGAAACAGACATTAACGGCTTGCTCTTGCCAGCTGTATTTGCCGGTACTAACCAGCATAACAACAAACAACTTGTAATATCAACGAGTGGCATTCAGTAAGCAATGCAACACATATTTTACAGCCGGTTTCCTTTGAAAATATGTAGAATTTATTGTGGAACATTGTGGAACATTACCACTCTCGCTCCTATAGTTTTGTATATTTCCTATAGGTCGCAGATGTATAAGCAGCCATCAAAACAGTGGGCACGACGTAGGTGCATTTCAAGCGGTAAACTGTCAGTGGGTTTCTTTTATTGGAATGTCAGGGCATTGCTTACAGATGTCTATGGAGACCTGCCAGTGAACAAAAGCGTGGTGAGTCGTTGGGCGTGTCGGCTGTCACACAGGCCTGTCCGATCTCCCACTAGCCGGCTAAAAGCACACAGCCGGGAATCTTGCATTACTGGCATGGTGGATTCATTCGAGGAGATTGACAGAGCACAATGAAGCATCTCGCTACACAACTGGACGCCTCTGTTGGTAGTGCTGAAACTGCCGTCCACCAGTTGGGATACTCGAAGGTGTGCCCCACTAGTTGCCTTTCTGCCAAAAAGAAAACCATAAACGTCAATGAAGACCGTTTGTGCAGAATTGCTTGACCGTTATGAGACTAACACAGGGGAATCTCCATCCATTCGATCTGGAAACAAACCATGGATCCACGGGGATGCGGTACATCAGCTCTCATACGAAGAAAAAGTTCAAAGCAGCACCCGCAGTGGGTAAAGTCATGGTAACGGTCTTCTGGCACTCTGAAGCTGTTTTTCTGCTCGATGTCCTCCCTCATTTTGCAACGTTCAACTTTGAACTGTATTGTGCTACCATCAGGAAATTGAAGAAACAGCATCAGGATGTTGATCGCCACAAAAATACGAACGATTTCTCCTTCTCCGTAACAATACAAGGACTCAAAATAGCCGCGCAACCAAGAGGAACTAACAACACTTGATTGTTTCTTCTCATCCACCCTCCAGCGGAGATCTTGTATCTTCCAATTTCCATCTGTTTGGCCCAATGTAGGATGCACTCTGGCACTTTGCGTGAAGCAGTATGTGGTTGATTGGGAGGTTACTGATGGAGGAAGACGTTGGCTGTGGTGCCATATAGGCTCTTACAGTGAGGCCACCTTACTGAAAGAAATTATGTTGAACACTATGATTTTTGTAACAAAAAGAGGCAGGAATAACATGGTGTATTGAGATCAAGAAGGGAAAAACGGTTTTCAGAAAGAAAGTACTGCATTACTTATTAAATGTCCCTTCAATAGTTATTATATAATTCTCACACGTTTTGGGGCGATCTGATATTGTGATTTATAATGTTGGAAGCTAAGATCGCTTGATTCGATATAGTTTATTTCCAGACCAGTTTTTGACAGTACCATCCTTCATCCTCAGATCCTCCGATCTACCAGAAATGTAATTTCAAATCATTTCATCGATATATTGCGAAATTTCTCCAAAGATAATAATGAAGCTATATATCGGTTTGCTTCATGTGTTTTACAAACAAATGCGGAACTGTTATTGTAACTGAGCATATTCTCAGAACGTCGAGAGAATCATGTATAATTATATTTCTGGGAATCTTAGGATGACAGCTACTTATTGTCGAGTCTGGTGATGAAGTAACTACTTCACGTCGAGTGATCTGGGCTTTTACTATTATAAACTGTAATTACTATCCGTAAATAATGTATGTAGTGATGTAATGCCTTTCAGCACACCGTCCGCAGCCACCAATAGAAATATCTGGACTTACTCCCGTTGCACCGCGAATGTTGTAAGCAGTAACAGCCCTGTAGAGCTCCCTTGGACCTTAAGCTATACGTTTGGAGCTATATCTGCTACCACGAGCTGCAACCAGACTTCTGGCCCGCTGCTCGACAAGCTCTACTTTCTTCACTAAAGTACAGTGCTGGGCTGTACTGAAGGCGTGGAACACGGCGTTCACCCGGGCACCGTGTCGTTCGGCGCTCTGGATCTCACGGACTATCATAGCGAGATGAATGTCGCTACATCTATGTTTACGGAATCCTTATTGATTTCCATAGAAAGGGTTCCTCATGCACATGATGGACGTAACGCATGACCGTAAAACATACCCCACAATTCTACGACGAAATAACATCAGTGATATAGGCCTACAGTTATATGTGTTTCCTTGAAAACCAGATTGACCTGCCTTTTTTCAGTCAAATGGGTCAAATGGCTCTGAGCACTATGGGACTCAACTGCTGCGGTCATTAGTCCCCTAGAACTTAGAACTAGTTAAACCTAACTAATCTAAGGACATCACAAATATCCATGCCCGAGGCAGGATTCGAACCTGCGACCGTAGCGGTCTTACGGTTCCAGATTGCAGCGCCTTTAACCGTTTCAGTCGAATAGTACCCTTCATTGCTCCAGTGTCCTGCGATAGGCTGCTGTTAGAAGAGGAACTATCGTCTGTACTAAACTTTTCGACTCAATGTGTTCCCGTCTGTGATTTATGTTTCAGAAGTATAAAAAATTGGCATGCAGTAAAGATATCCCTTGGTTCCTTCCGATATGTAAGTTCTCACCGCTCTGCGCGGTTGTAAGAAATTGATCCAATGGGGAAGCTTATATTCAAACAGAGTGATTATATAAAACTAGAAAAGTTAAATTGGTTTACTGCTTCTTGAATTTTTTACTTGTTAGTAAGTTAGTAACACTATAAATGGTAGGAGAAACAGCAACATGATACAAAATAGGCTACAAAATTGGGAGTTAAGCGTTGTACGTTGAATACAGAAACAAAATTATTCGTACAGAGCCTCGGCAACATGTACATCGAAGCGATAAGCATGCGAATGACAAAATTGTGCGGCCCGCCCCATGAATCAACATCGCATGCTTCCCTTTATCTTGAAACAATTAGAAGCAAGGGAGATATCTGTCTACAGTGGTCTGAAAGGAAAAAGTACGCGAAGTGCAAAGAATAGGGGTTGTTTCAGGACAGAACCTTCCGTCAGGACGCAGCAGTCATCAAAGTCATTGCGGTGCCGAGCTACAGAATTTTCGCTTTAGCTTTACTAGTACAGTGATTTGCTGTAGAAAAGATAGGATGCAGGCAATACGACAGCATAGTAATTGACTCAGTTTGAGACTTCGATATCGCCCGTCGGGTTTCAGCTGTGATGTACCGGCGTGGCGAATGACATACTTGTGAGTATAGCGTCCCCAGTACTATATTACGAAGATACTTAAAAATCAGTATTAATAAAGAAGAGACATTAAAAAATTGAATAATAATTTTTTATCATGTAGCCGTAAAATAATAATTTCTCTGTGTAGGTTTCGATTGCAAACGAAATGATCTAAAGAGATGACAAGATACGCTCTTTTGTTAATTTTTTTAGTCGTCTTCACTTCTTCTCTTTTCTTGATTGCGTGTAGGCGGACATCTTGCGAGTGCTGCCAAATGTAAGCATATTTGTATGAGTTAAACAGATAATATATTGATTTAATCTTATTGTGCGCTTTTAATTTGTAAGAGGTGATCCCGATTTCATGTCCGCCTTCCTTGAATTAACCTGCATTCAAGTAATTTACAGTTCAACAATGTCAGCGGCCGATGCAGCCAACGACGCCATTACGTGGCGATATTAACTTATGAAAAATTAGCGGAAGCGAAATACTCGCCCGCTAGTAACATAATACTAATTTTTCTCCACAGCCGCACGAAGTTGCAGAAATGCGTAGCTTTAAGATTCTTATTTTCAGTACCACAGCCGACAGCCAGAGCCAGGACTCCGACTACGTGGCAATGGTTAACGGAGGTAAGAAAAAATACTCTCGCGCGTGTGTGGGCCGCAATTGTAATTAATAACTAAAGATCTTTTGTTTTAAAGTGAGCTGACTAGCCGAGGAAATTAATATGAAAAGTTTGTTCCAGTGTTCAGCTTATATACTCATGTTTTAAGATTCAGTGAGTCTAACATTCATTAACGTAACAAATAATTTAAGATTAATATTGTTAAAAAGGAGAACTTCAGGACAGCATTTAATCGTAAATCAAAATTAAATGAAATATCATTTTTATTAAGGCCCACCATGTAAGTCGGCAACAATCAAAAAATTATAATAACAATAATAATATATTAAATTACGACGGCCGACGGACGCGAGATTGCCGCCGCAACTTTGGGGCCCGATCAATATGATTCTATTGTACTGAATGTAAATATGTATGTGTCTAATTGCTGTAAAATATTAATGCCTATATGAATTCTTTTACATGTACAACAACAAAACCACACCCTGAGGAGATCTGGAGAAGAAAAAGTGTAGAAAAGAAAAAGGATTGCGAGAAAGAAGAATAAGTTCAGTAACGCCTATTGTGCAAGCATCCTGTGTAGCTCTGTGCGGAATATCGAACCCATGTGCACATGAGATACCTTCGGTGTTTTGTGTATTTATGTGTTTATTTTTGGAGGGGATAATTATTCGTTTTGTGTATTTATCTGTTTATTGTTGGAGGGGATAATTATTCGTTTTGTGTATTTATATGTTTATTTTTGGAGGGGATAATTATTCGTGTGTGTATCAGTGTTAAAGATTTGTCAGTGGCTTAAAGTGAATTTAGTATGGGTAAGATAGGACAAGTTAAAGCATCCGTACCAGACGAACAAAATTTTGTTAATATAGAAAGTGAGGGTCAGTTGCAAAACGTAAACGAATCCCAAGCCACCGCCTCGGATAACATAATTTCCGGAGCGGGGGGCGAGGAACTGTGGACAGTGAATGACGCTCCACAGCAGAATGGGAATAGAATAACAACAACTCCACTGCCTGGGCAGGGGGGCCCATCGAGTGCTAGATTAAGCTGGGCACCATTATGTTCACCAATTGCAGACTATTTTGCTGAATTTCTGCGTAGACTCGAAGAAAGAGATAGGGAAAGAGACGAAAAACTGGCTCAGATGCTCTATGAGCAAGAGCAACAAAGAGAACAGAAAGAAAGAGAAAAAGGAAGAATGTCAGAACAGAACAAAACAAAGAGACGAAAAACTGGCTCAGATGCTACATGAGCAGGAGAAAAAATTAACGCAAATGCTACATGACGAAGGGAAAGAATTAACGCAAAAGCTCAGGGAGCAAGAGCAGCGCAGTGAAGCGAAGCCAGACAGTATCCAAAGCGAACTTGCCGAGATGCGGGACGCGTGCAAAGGAATACCCGACCTTGTGCAAAGCTTAGCCGGCGAGATGCAATAGCTACAGATATCGCAGGCTAGGCTTGAAGAAAATGTCCAGACTTTAGCCACCCGCGTGGATAATGTGGAGATAGATGCACGGGAAAGTTTTCATACATATTTGGAAGTGCAAGCTCAAAAAGTCGAAAAAGAATTTAATGAATGGCTTGAAGTAAAGGATCGCGAGATATCTGCAAGGATTGAAAGCGATGTAAAAACAGCTGTAGAACAAGCGACTGCGGCCGCGAGTGTGAATATTGACGCTAGCGCTGCCGCACTACATGCCGAATTAACACAGATCAAGTCCCGTGTGACAGCGGAGTTGCCAAATTGGCAACAAGAGGTCGCGCGTAGACTGTCTGTGTCGGAAAGCAACGTAAAAAGAGGCAGACAGGTAATGAATCCAACTCCGTGTACTGATTGCCATAATAACGCAGACGGTATGCAGGGTGCGAGTGCGCAACCGCAACCTAATGCGAATTATGAGCACGAACAGCATGCTATACCGTGCAGCGCGTATCATGAAGTAATTAATGTCACAGAATGTAGCAATCAGATGTGCAAAAAAGAGGACAATGTAATAAAACACGGGACATTTCAACCTTTCAATAGCGAAAAACGAAATGTCCACCCTGTGGTATTTACTAAGAGCTTCAGGAATGTGTTTCCCAGGGCATGGACGGAAAGACAAAGAATACAGTTCGTGGTCTCCTTTATTCAAGGTGACGCGGCACTGTGGGCCACCGACGTGTCCGAAAAATGTCTAACGATGCAACAGTTTGAAAGTGCAATCTTGCAAAAATTCTGGTCCGATAGCGTCCAAGAAAGACTACGCAAGGAGTTGTACAGTCCAGAAATGTACGTTACGCAAATATTTCGAAAAGTATATAAGCAAAACCAGGTACTGGAATGAGCCAATGTCCGATCGTGACATAATCAGATTAATTAAAATGAAGTTGCTCAATGAAATTAAAAGATATTTCATCAATGTGCCGGAATACGATATAGAACAATTCATGGAAATAGTGGATTCCGTTGACTTATTGATCGAAGATATGAAAACCGAAAACAAGTGAAACCATGCAGGCTGTAATCAACAAAAAGCCGATTACAATAGCAGCCACAGTAACGGTAGTAACTTAGTACAAAATGGTAACGGGAATAGGCAAGAGCACCGGCAACAGAATCAAGGCACAAACAATGGCTATGGTTATAACGACAACGGTTATAATCGTCAAAATCGAAAGAGACATCATGATGGACGCGTGAGTAATGGATATAATGGTAACGGCAATCCGCAAAGGCGGAACAACCGAAACCAGTGGCGTGGTTGTAATGAACCAACACCACAGTGGCAACAAAACACAGCACCACAATGGAACGTCAACCCAGGTCTGTCGCAGAACATGTCAGCAAGTTACAACCGACCACTGCAAAACCAGAGCCACACACAGTATCAAAATACGCCATCGGGCAGGCAGGGCGGCCAACCCAACAGTAGCAACAACAACATCCAGAACCACAATGTGAGGTAAGTGGAAGTGATGACTGTCAACCCACTAATGCTCATTCGTTAAACTGAAGACAGCCACAATACGCTCTCCGTTGTTGGCTGCAGGATGGTGTAGTGAGGGAACATTCACGGATGACAGCCATAAACTTTGTATGCTGAGATACAATAAGGGAATAAAAATAGAAAAGGAGCTTGTAGACATACCGCAGAAATTGAATCGAACCGACAAAAGTGTTGTGCAGGCTATATTGCAAGCAGATATGTACAGAGCATCAAAACAGATAATAATCGATACCGGTGCGTCAACCAATGTCATGGGTGCAAATTTTTACTAGTACTTGAGTCAAAATAATAGAATACCAGTATTGCCAGCGAAGAATTGTCGTGTAACAGGTGCAATAGGTGCACAATCTCATATCATAAAGCACCAGTTAAGGGATTAGGTGTTGCTTGCATCCTGGGGATGGAATTTTTGCGCCAGAGGGACGCAAAAATCGACCTCTTGTGCAGGGAAGTAAGCCTTATGAATGAGGGTAGACGTGTAATTTTGCCATTGTTGAGGTCACGGGAAGTGCACGGTAAAAATTGCCGGAGCTTTCAGTCTCGATTCTAAGGAATACAGGTAATGAATTTATATTCTGACTTAAGTACAAGAGAAGCGTATTATACAGAATTTCTTACTGAAGACAAAGAGGATAACAGGAGGCTGATAGCCATGAAAGTCAGGGAGTCAGAACATTTGACTGAAGCACAATAAAACGAATTGACTCAGCTACTTACAGATTATGAGAATGTGTTTTCGGAAAAACCCGGTGTTATCGAGGGCTACACCTATAACATCGAAGTGGTATCTCACGAAACTTTCTGTCACGCAAACTACACCATCCCGTGGGCAAAGAAGGAGGCAGTTACCAAGTAAGTAAGAAAAAATACTTACAAAGACTTAAAGAAGTTAGCGCAGTAGAGTAACTTTTACATATATGAGTAGTAGGTTAAGTTTATAGTGTATTTTTTTTGTGAGTAAATGTTCAGATTTTAGTGTAACATTTAAAGACAATGAGGCACACAAGATTAGTGCGATTCAGTTTTGTAGATGTTAAGGAATAACAGTATTTTTAAGCGATTTCATTTAGAAGAAAAAAATGAACGTAGGTTTAAGAATATTTTACAAATTTCATGTTTAAAAATGCTTTAAAAATATTAAAAAAATTCAAAAGCATGTAATGATGAAAGAATTTTTCATTAGTGTGTCATGAATATTTTTGAACTGTAGTAGTAATGAAACTTATGAAAATTTAATATTATAATGTATATGTTGTCCCATGTATTTATGTCTATACCGATCTTGAAATATGCTCAATCATAATTTACTAAACAACATAATTCTAGGGTGTACATCACCCAAGGTACCTCACGTGTTGTGGACAGGGTACAAAGCAAATCAGTAAACGCGACTACCGCTAAGCACTGTTGAAATATATTGCCATCTGCTAAGGCAGAGATTTGCACGAATTTGTAGTGTAAACAAAAGTCACAAATCTAACATTAATCTAGGAACTTGCACGCTAGGCCTAGATTATAAAATGTGTACGATAATGCGAGAGGCAAAGTTTTGTAAAGTCGAGCCTCGCTCTGGAGGGCAAGTACGCAATGAGTGGGCAGACATGACATGGGGACTTACCTCAGATGAGACGGAAATACAATTGTATAGTCAAAAAATCTGAAGGCAATTACGACTCTTAAGTGGAAAATGAAAAGAGATAATCAGTGCGAGAGACTGGTAAAATCCAGCACGAGCCAGAATCCAGTTCAGACTGAATGAAATACATTAGTGTTTGTAAACTAATCGAAACAGTTACTTTAAGCAGTGTGAAAAACTATGAAGGTGAAACTGTGATACGGACAGTGAAGTGCTAGTATTGAACGTTCAACAGCGGTGAAGACGCCAAACGCCAATATTACGCACGAAAAACTGTGAATTTGCTTATAAATGTGAACTGTTAACGTGAAGTTAACCCACAGTCAATATTTTTGGGACAGACTGTAATTTCAGTGAGTATAACAATGCGAGATTGGAATGCGTTACGTGGACTGTTGCAAAACAGCGACCGCAGAAACGGCGAATGTTTGTGCTAAGCTCGTACTGGGACACTCACCAGTGCCTGCGAGTGCGGCGAAAACATAAATAATTTTATCAAGACAAAAACTGATGTGTAATGGAAACGGTGGCGCATCAAAACTTCATTCACGGGAGACGATCCATGTCATGTATTCTGCTAGACAGTGCTAGCTTGACTCTCGGAAACTGGCGAAAACTTAACAACAACTGCCGCACTAATAAATGCTTCTTTCCCACTAGCGTAACCATCTGCAGCGGGAAACAAATATTACGTTGGTTGTGTGTATGTTTCATGTAATACGTCGGAGATGCGTAGCAGAGCTGACTCCTGCCAACAAGCGCGGGGGGCGGATATCATCCCACTCTGCCACGCGCGGCCGAGACAGAAACGCATCGCCAACCGTGCAGCCGATCAGCTGATTCTGACGCTCCGCGACGGCGAGAGACACGCTGGCGTCGAGCGGGCGTTGACCTCTCCGCAGCCGCCGCGAACGCCGAGCACCGAACACACCAGCCGGAGCCGTTGCGAGCTAAACGTCGCGGCATGGATCATCAACGACACCGCAATCAATTGTTATAATGACCTCATTTCTTGGCATAGTGCAACAAAACATTATTCGTAATGTATACACATCCTGTACTCCAATGACATCCCAGAAACATTTAAGTGAAAGTAACCAAAGCAGTTAGTTTGTCGCTCCGCCGAGGTTTTCCCCAGGGTTTCCCTACGGCCGCGCCAAATGGGGAGCGAACAGTTGACACTCCTGGGACTTCAAATACTACAGACTAACTCGTGATCGTATACCTTAAACACTGCAAAAACTGCAACCCTAAGAAGAAGCAGCCAAAATGAAACTAATTGTATTCTATGTCCTTTTCTTTTGTACGTGACTATATACGTAACCAATTGTATATTACACTGTTATGTAGATAACTTCATCTGTGTTACACGTTGTGTGCAACACACTTCAGTAATTACAACGGTTTAAACATACGATGTGACATATGTAGACTGTGACAGAAAAATCTGCGTGTAGACACTGTGGACATGAAAGAGGAAATATTTATGTCAAAAAACACGAACATTTTTTATGACAAACATTTCGGGGGGGGCAATACAGCGTCCCCAGTGCTATATTACGAAAAGACTTAAAAAGCAGTATTTATAAAGAAGAGACATTAAAAAATTGAATAATATATTTTTATAATGTAGCCGTAAAATAATTTCTCTGTGTAGGTTTCTATTGCAAAGGAATAATTTATAACAAAATGATCTAAAGAGATGACAAGATACGCTCTTTTGTTAATTTTTTTAGTCGTCTTCACTTCTTCTCTTGTCTTGGTTCCGTGTAGGCGAACATCTTGCCAGTGCTGGCAAATGTAAGCATATTTGTATGAGTTAAACAGATAATATATTGATTTAATCTTATTGTGCACTTTTAATTTGTAAGAGGTGATCCCGATTTCATGTCCGCCTTCCTTGAATTAACCTGCATTCAAGTAATTTACAGTTCAACAATCGCAGCGGCCTATAAAATAAATAAATAAAAAATATAAAATATTAATTATTAATTATGTATGATAGTGATTGGATGTAATTAATATTTGCTTATCTGGAACGTGGATGTTTAATTTTCGGTATCAGACGCTTGACAATGGCTTTTTCGTAAATGTAATGTTATTCGTAGTTGACCGTGAAATAAGACTCAAAAAATCGGACTTCATATTTAAATCGTTTCCAAAGACTGCTGCGGTAAGTGCGGACTCAAATCTAAATCTCAATATTAGAATAACTTGCCAGCCATGTCAATACGTCGTACAGAGGTGACTGTCTACTAAACATAGAAAGTTTACACAGTTAGTTAAATCAGATATATTCAACGAATAAGCCTACAGTTAAATAATTCTACTTACTTTCATAAATATAAATTCTTTACAGAATCGAGTGCCTAGTAAGATTGCAACTCGCAGTGTTCTTATATAACATCAAATATGGCGGTGTGCCAGTCAATGAGATATACGTGCTTCCCGCACCACTTGTCCAAGACCTCTCCTTCTTAAAGAAACATAAGAGTATCGTAATTGTGTTTTTGTTTTATCAGCGACACAGCGCTGCGGTTCTGTGCCATAGGCTTTATTTATTTGTTACAGATTAATTATTTAATCAAGATTTCGCGTTTCCGAGGAAACTCACGTACGGCATCCAAATGTGCCTTTACATTGCCCCCTGAATTGCGAGGCGAAAGGACACACCTGCAGGCTAGCAATTCACCTAAAGGCACAAGAAAATCTAAGTTATCTACAACTATTTACATGACTGACATTATACTGTATATTATATACAAAATTTGAATGACGCGCGTGCGCCGTAAAGTTCTTACGTTGGCAAAATAGAGTGCGCGCATGCGCAGAAGCGTCTGTGTGACTCCGGCACTGCCGTCATATCGTAAATTTAGATCACGCGGCACAGTATTGCAGTTCATATTGTTCGTGTGCGCGCGCATTTCTTAGTCGTTGCACAAAGAAAATATTCCACCAAGATTACATATGAAGACTACATTCTATGACAGGTAACATAGTTTTAAAATTACAATATTTGTTATAATACATTACAACTTTAGATTGTTGAATGTTCTTAGTTACATAGTATTGCAATGAAATGCTTCAAAGAAAAATGTCTTTTTGTTTCAGGTGCGTTGACATATACAGATCGTGTCGTTGTTACAGATTATATTCATCTGCTGCACAATAATTTTTCACAGTCGTGGTAAAGTTTTTTTTGATCACAGTAACATCGCTGTATAACAACGTGATTGATACATAAGCATGTCCATTTAGTATTTCCATTATAGTCGTTGTGATGCAGTTCGTTGTGACAAAAAGCATTGTTTATTACAGATCAGACGTGACTCGTCGAGTAATTGGTCCATATGCAGTTCGTTTTCGATATTCCGTGGAAGCTTGGTTGCAGAACCTCGGACGGCACATAGCTGGCGTCGATCCTTGGACAGTCCAGGTAAGTGTGTCCGTCACATTTCGAGAACATTCCATTCCCTGAAGTTCCAACCAAAATTCTTCGACTCGTCGTGTTATTTTCTGGACAGGCACATTGTGACCGTTTAATCCAGTTAACATCTTGAAGTTAGAAACTGTAGTAATGTCACTAGACGATGCACAAAATTCGCACTTCACATTTTCAGTTTTTTGCTAAATATAGCTCACCTAAATGTTCGTAGTTACTTATCAATGAAATCGTTCATCGCGTTTACAAAGGTACGATGCATGATGAATGTCATTAACAGTTTCTTTCACATAGGTTTCTGCGTAGTTGCAGACTTAGTAATGTACGTTAATGTCCGTGAACAGTCGTTCACTATGCAATTTTTTTTTTTTAAGTTTTTCACGTTTTGGAACCGGTTATGGTTCAAATTTTCACATAGTAACATTTACATTATACATCATTTTTTAAAAAAACATAAGTAATCGTACATATACACGTCACATATTTTCTTAGCATAAACATAATACAGTTACACATAAACATGTTTACATCATCATTACATAGCTATAAATTATTACATTATGTCACATTTGATTACATGAATTGCAGATATTTACGTTCTCTTTAACGGTTTTGCTGGGATTTTATCGATGTTTTTTGTGATGTCATCTGAAATTAAGATAGGTTAGAAACAACATTCATTACATCAGTAGGCAAGACCAGGCGTTTTCACTACTCAATAGATATTCAAAATAATAAGAGACGGAAAACCGTCCGATTCCTCGCGTTTTGTGCGTGTGTGTATAGTGTCTGTGTGGCCTTGGCTACTGGTAGACGCTTTTCTTGCTGAGAGATGTGCGTCTAATCTATTTCTCGAAGTAAAAGATCGCTTCACAGATGACGTCTGTCGGTTCGTCAGGTGTCATACCAAGTCAGTGGTACCTACAGTCACAAATGTTCCGTGAAAAATTAATATATCATTCACTGCTACGTAATCATAAATTTTACTTTAATATTCAGTCTTCTCGGTGGTGCCGCGGCGTTGAAAGAAAAGTTCTTCTGTCTTCAACTGCGTCACTGGAACCACTGAAATGAAAATTTCTATACTACTTATTATCTGTGTTGTAGCAAACAGAGTTTTGCGAGTTGCTTAGCAATGTTTTCATGGGTATGACTTTGACATTATTTAGCATGAAATGCTCTAAGATCTCGGTGTGCGTATAGCCCAATAATTTTGTTAGTTCTAGGATGTTGTAACAGATACCCACCAGGATGCGGTATGTTAACAATTATATAAGGTCCTTCATATAGCAGACGCCACTTAGCATTGCGTCGTTTGAGTGCTACAGATTTATGATGAGTACGAAGTAGTACAAGCATTCCTACCTTGAATTTTTGTTTTCTTTTTATTATGTTTATGTGGTGTTTGTTTCGTATCTGTGCGTGATGTGTCAGTGTAGTCAATACTTCTTTTATTTTCTGTTCAGGTGTGATTTCCTTGTCTGACAACTTAGGTAATGGTTCTATCCATTGATCGTTCTGTTTGCAATTGAACATGATCTCGTTAGGTGTGTAATTTGTATTGTAAATATTTACGTTATTGTGTACGTCTTCGAAAAGACTTAGGTAGGACACCCAATTAGTATGTTTTGATGAAATATAGGTCCTCATGAATAGGTTTAGTTCTCGGAAAAGTCTTTTAGTCGCGTTACATTCTGGACTAAACCTTGAAATAAATATACTTTTAATGTTATTGTCCTTCAAGAAATTTCTCCATTTGTACCCAGAGTAGTATGCTGCATTATCTGACAGAATTGCTTTAGGTTTTCCCACGTGCGTCAGGTAATCACTTGAGAATCTTCGTATTATAGCATTTGCAGTGGCGGATTTTAAAGCATAAAGTTTTACATGTTTAGAAAATATATCGTAAAAAGCTAAGATATATTTGACGCCTCCAGAGCTTGCTGGATGCGGTCCACTGATGTCAGTACACAGAATTTCCAGGGGTTTACTCGGTAAAATAGAATGTAAATCTGTTTTTGTGGATAAATTCTGAGGATTTGATTTTTGACATATGACACATGTTTTCAGTTCCCTGTAAATTTTTCTTCTCATATTGCTAAAATAACAGTATGTGCTGAGCTTTGCCAAGCACTTTTTCGTCCCATAATACCCCAAACTAAGTGTGTGTGCCAAATTAAATTACGTTCAGACTCTTTGGGAATGCATACACACCAGTTAGTAGCATTTGGATGTCGGCGATAAAATAACACATCATTGTGTAACTTGTAATGCCTAGTCAAAGGATGATTGTGTTTTTCTACCAGTAATGTTATTATCTTACAACAGTGAGGATCAGATTTTTGTAATTTAGCCATGTTTCTGCACATATCAATGTAATATTGGTGATACTGCTTGTCTTGCATTAAGAGAATCCTGTAGTCGTTTATATTTTCTAAGTCACTGTTGGTTTCATTCATACCTTGTGGAAGTCTAGACAAAGTGTCGGCAATAGTGTTGTCCTTACCTTTTATGTACTTAATTTCAAAAGAGTAGTTCTGAAGAGTAACTGCCCATCGTGATAGTCTAGGATGTACAAGTTTACAAGTTAACAAAAATGTCAGGGCCTGGTGATCGGTATAAATTACTGTATGTTTTCCAAATAAATAATAATTGAATTTCTTGAATGCCCAGACTATGGAAAGTGTTTCTAACTCAGTAGTGGAGTATGTACGCTCACATTCAGTTAGAGTACGACTTGCAAACCCAATAATTCTTATCTGTTCCTTTTCTTTAATCTTTACAACTTGAAATAAGCAACAGCCCAAGCCAGTACGTGAAGCGTCACAAGTCATACAAAAATCTAAATTGAAATCTGGATGGCTCAATATATTTGCATTCACTAAAGCATGTTTAATTGTATTAAAGTCATTCTGGCACTGTTCCGACCAGATCCAAACTTGATTCTTTCTGAGTAGATTTAGCAGATGTTTGCTGTTCAAAAGTGGTTGTGGTAAAAAACGTCTGAAAAATGAACATAGCCCAAGGAATAATTTTAACTGCTTTTTAGTTCGAGGGCTAGGAAAGTTTCTGATAGCATCTAATTTACTGGAATCAGGACGTATGCCCTGTGAATTAATGATATGTCCAAAATATTTTATCTCACTGCAACCAAATTTTGATTTTCTAAGATTGGCTGTGACTCCAGCTTGTGCAAATTTTTCTAAAATCCTTTGAAGTGTGTCAATGTGTTCATTCCAGGACTGTGTAGCTATCAGTATATCATCTACATAGTGTGTGACTGTCTCAACTAAATCATCGCCAAGCACGGTATCAAGGGCTGTAATGAATACCCCAGAACTGACATTCAATCCGAAGGGTAGAACACAAAACTGATAGGTTCGCCCACCGAACATAAATGCAGTATATTTCCGAGAATCAGGAGTGAAACCTACTTGCCAAAATGAATATGCGAGATCTATTGTGGAAAAATATTTTGCATCTAGAAATATCTGTAATTGCTCTTCTAAATTTTCGGGTTTTGTGTGAACCAGTAAAATTATTTCATTAATTGCTCGTGCGTCTAACACTAGCCTAATGCTACCATTTAATTTTTTGACAACAAGTAGAGGACTACAGTAAGGTGAGGTGGATGGTTCAATGACCTTCCAGTCTAACATTTGTTTTAATTCTTGCCACACAGCAGGTCGTTGAGATAACGGTACGTTATATGTCTTGTGGTAGAAGATCTTGTGAGGCTTAACTTCAATCTTGTACACATACGTGCTGATAACACCTAATCGTTTGGTAAAAACTTGTAAATATTTGGATAACACTTCCTGTAGTTTTATACGTTCATGTACACTGAGAGCTGTAGCTTCATTTATCTTATGATCAAGCAATGTTTTCAAGTCCATTAGCTCTGTGTCACATGAGTGTGTTTGCATGTCTTGATTGCCATTGTCAAGTACTAACTGAACCTTGTATCCTGTACAGTGTTTGTCATGCTTTAGAGTTCTCCTGTCCAAATCAATAATAATTACACTGCCTTTATCATTTAAAATACATTTACCTTTGGAGAAGTCTATAATGCAGTCCTTCTCGCTCATAATATCTATTCCTAATATGCAATTTGTCACAAGGTTTTGTACAACCAGGAATGGCCATTGTACGGTTCCATTACCTATTTTAATGTTTACAAAAACTTGCTTCGTAACCCTACATGACTTATAACCTAGAGCAGTAGTTATTTTACAGTTTTGGGCGGGAAACTCAGGCACAGGCTCCAATTCACACGCCCGCATCTCGTGGTCGTGCGGTAGCGTTCTCGCTTCCCACGCCCGGGTTCCCGGGTTCGATTCCCGGCGGGGTCAGGGATTTTCTCTGCTTCGTGATGGCTGGGTGTTGTGTGATGTCCTTAGGTTAGCTAGGTTTAAGTAGTTCTAAGTTCTAGGGGACTGATGACCATAGATGTTAAGTCCCATAGTGCTCAGAGCCATTTTCCAATTCACACATCTTTCTATACAAATTAAAAGACAAAACGCTCACAGCAGCACCTGTATCTAAGATAATAGTAGTTGGAATCCCACCTACTACACCAGTAGTAGGTGCTAAAACAATTTCATTTGTGTTTGAACGACATTGTGTACTGTCTTGCAAAAGTTCATCTGATACACTGTCATTGTGGTTGTATCTTATAAATAAAACAGGTAGTTTTTGTTTAGAATTATTAGGCATATCAATATTTTGTTGTTCAATTGTGGTGTCAAATAACTGATTAACATTGAAGTCGCCCCCCCCCCCCCCCCCCCACCCCAAGAATTCTTCAGCCACGACCCGGGGCATAGAAGTGACTGTTTCTAGTTTGTTGGATTAGCATTTGTATTAGGTACTGACACAGATTGAGGTTGTGTATCAGGTGTCATTTCTATTATATTCACATTCGGATATTGCCTGTGTGATCTCCAAACTTTTGCGGTTGTTGTTGCTGTTGCGCATTATAACTTACCTGTCGGTCGTAAGGTATGCTCCAATTTTGTCCTGGTGGCTGCTGTGGTAAAGCAGTGTTTGAATGAAACTATTGACCGCTACGAGTCCAGCCTTGATGCTGTCTTGGCTCGTAGTTGTTATTATTTCTATTTGTGTTTGTGTTTTTGTTGTTACATTTGTATCTGTTGTTACCGTTGTTGTTATTACCGCGGTGCCTTTTGTATGGATTGCCGCATGGACTGTTATTACTGTTGTAACTGTTGTTCGTATTGGAATACGCGTGTTGATTTTGGTTTCCGTATTGAGACGGCATGTGAGTTTGCTGCTTTTGCTGTACCGCGTATCCAAGTGTGGGCGCGCCAGCATTGAGTTGGCAAGTCTGCATGTTTTGCATACTACTAGTATAAACATTGTGGCTGCTGTTTTGGCGCGCGAAGCGCTGATCTTCTAGTAACATGTCAACCGAATCTAAAGCTGTTAAAAAATAATCTGGATCGTCATCCGGAATATGTAAGAGTTTTTCTTTAACGTTGAAAGGCAATTTGGCCTTCAACGCACGGAGTATATCACGTGTTGCAATTGGTTCGTCCAAAAAATGTCCCATGTTCAAGTATTTTTCAAAATATCTGCGTAAGTTACCATTTTTACTGTTTAAAGTTTCAGGTTCTAAAATTTGTCTTCTGAGTCGCTCCTGGACGGATTGCGACCAGAATTTGTTCAGAAAGAGACGCTCAAACTCACTGTGCGTGGTACATACGTCAGCTTGGCTGTATGCCCAGACAGCTGCATCGCCTTGGATGTAACCGACAATAAATGAAATCTTTTTCCGCTCACTCCAAGTGCGTGGAAATGGGTTACTAAGAGATTTAAGAAAAATCACTGGATGAATGGTTCGCTTTTCTGGGATAAAAGCCTGAAATTGCCTGTGTTTTATTAAGCTTTCTTCTTCCTTTGCATTATGATATGGATTTGTTCCACTGTAATTACTGCAATGTTCAGCTGGCGAGTAATTACGATAATGTTGCTGTGGTTTACCATGATAATAGCTTGTGTTTGTGGTTGCTCGTCGTGGTATGTGTTGTAGTCGTGGTGTGTTTTGTTCTTGTGTGTTTGTCGTGTGCGGTATGTGTGCGTCATACTCGAATGTATATTGGTTTCTGAACTGTACATTTTGACTGATATTTTCGTTACATTCAGACTGTGGTTGATCGGTGAATTGTCTCATGGGTACAGTGACGGATTGTACTGCGTCACTAATCAGCTGTTTGTTATTAGTGATGTATTCCGCTACGGAGTCGTGCACAATTGTTGGTAAATTTTCACGTATGCATCTATCAAAATGTTTGTCTTTGTTCTCTACCCAATCATGAAATTCTTTATTAATATTTTGAAAATGAGCTGTGGCATCAGATTGTAAGATGTCAGTCAGGTGTTGTTCAACATCGTCAAATTTATTCTGTACGTCAGTAATTCGTTTTTCAAGGTTGTCGTGTACTGAAGGATATGTTTGAATTTGTTCAGTAAGAGCTTCACACGTGACATTAAGGTTTTTAAATTGTGTCTGTAAAAGTGCTACGTCATTTGTAGTCTTTTCTTGTATCGTATTAAGCTAGGAAAATTTCGTACTGAGTTCAGTCATCTGTTTGGTCAGTGTGGCGTCTATAAGTTCCACAGGTTTACACAAAGTGTCACTACCTGTCTTGATTGCTATGAGATCAGATTTAATTTCGTCATTTTGTGCCTTTAACTGTTCATTTTGTGTCTTTAAGGTTGCCATGTTTTCCGCGTTCTGCATCCTTAAGGTTGCCATGTTTTCCGCGTTCTGCATCCTTAAGGTTGCCATATTTTCTGCGTTTTGTTTCATTAGCATTTGTAACATGTTGGCAATGTTTACTGTTTGCAAGGTCTCTGCCCCCGCCGCGTCATTAGACGTGACGTCATGTATTAACATGGGCTCTGACTGAGACTTTGAAATTTTTGTGGTGGACGGCCTATTGTCAAAATTTCCGTTAACACTTGCGTCAATATTTGATGAATCGTCACTACCGGTTGCTGTCGTTAAGTCATTTTCTAACATTTGTCTCTCGTCCGAGTCGCATTGCGTCTGAATAGTATGTCTTTGCTGTTCCATCTTTGCGTGTTGTTTTCTAGTTATGACCATGCCACACGTGATATATGTTTCAAGAAAATAATGTTTGACACTGGTTTTAAAATAAAATGCAGCTGAGCATGAATCGCTCGTAACAACAATGGCTGTTTGTTAATTTAAAAATGTAAACTGAATATGGGATTTTTGTTAATGGCTGCTGTCCATGTTACAACGTATCGTACAGAAGTCGGCCATATTGTACACTCGTGTATTGGTATTGTTGCAGAAGTTATTGTTTAAGGAAAAGTACTGAGAATGAAATTTATCACTGAAAACTGCTACGCGTGAAAGAAATACTACAGAATCTACTGAAGAGCTAATACACTGAATTATGCGTCTGGTCAAGCCTGCCAATGCAAAAATGCTGCGTCTTACCTTATTTTGCTGGAAGCTTCGTTGCGTCTTCCCGCTAAATTTTAGAATTGGAAAATATCTTCAGATTTTTGTTATTTCTCGTACATTCACGTCCAGGTCCAGAAAGTTGATTTTTCATATGAAACAAAGAGAACAATGTAACAAATGACAAAATAACAAGTCCTGTTACGGTCGCCAATATAAAATAAATAAATAAAAAATATAAAATATTAATTATTAATTATGTATGATAGTGATTGGATGTAATTAATATTTGCTTATCTGGAAGGTGGATGTTTAATTATTCGGTATCAGACGCTTGACAATGGCTTTTTCGTAACTGTAATGTTAATCGTAGTTGACCGTGAAATAAGTCTCAAATAATCGGACTTCGTATTTAAATCGTTTCCAAAGACTGCTGCGGTAGGTGCGGACTCAAATCTAAATCTCAATATTAGAATAATTTGCCAGCCATGTCAATACGTCGTACAGAGGTGACTGTCTACTAAACATAGAAAGTTTACACAGTTAGTTAATCAGATATATTCAACGAATAAGCCTACAGTTAAATAATTCTACTTACTTTCATAAATATAAATTCTTTACAGAATCGAGTGCCTAGTAAGATTGCAACTCGCAGTGTTCTTATATAACATCAAATATGGCGGTGTGCCAGTCAATGAAATATACGTGCTTCCTGCACCACTTGTCCAAGACCTCTCCTTCTTAAAGAAACATAAGAGTATCGTAATTGTGTTTTTGTTTTATCAGCTACACCGCGCTGCAGTTCTGTGCCATAGGCTTTATTTATTTGTCACAGATTAATTATTTAATTAAGATTTCGCGTTTCCGAGGAAACTCACGCACGGCATGCAAATGTGCCTTTACAGGCCGATGCAGCCAACGACGCCATTACGTGGCGATATTAACTTATGAAAAATTAGCGGATGCCCGCTATTAACATAATATTAAGTTTTCTCCACAGCCGCACGAAGTTGCAGAAATACGTAGACTTAAGATTCTTATTTTCAGTACCATAGCCGACAGCCAGAGCCAGGACTCCGACTACGTGGCAATGGTTAACGGAGGTAAGAGAAAATACTCTCGCGCGTATGTGGGCCGCTGTTGTAATTGATAACTAAAGATCTATTGCTTTAAAGTGAGCTGACTAGCCGAGGAAATTAATATGAAAAGTTTATTACAGTGTTCAGCTTATATACTCATGTTTTAAGATTCAGCGAGTCTAACATTCACTAACGTAACAAATAATTTGAGATTAATATTGTTAAAAAGGAGAACTTCAGGACAGCATTTAATCGTAAATCAAAATTAAATAAAATATCATTTTTATTAAGGCCCACCACGTTAAGTCGCCAAGAATCAAAAAATAATAATAACAATAATAATATATTAAATTACGACGGTCGACGGACGCGAGATGAGGAGCAATGGTTTATGTCGTTTAGACGTGCTAGTGGTGTCAGCTTATGCCATGCCTGTAATTTGAATTGGGTTCATAGAGAGCATTACACATTCTGATGGTATGGGCACGTTATTGAATCCACAACTTTAGTTAACAGATAATAATGAGTTTACGCTTCACTCTGCCACAGTCTAACAAATGCAGCCACGGCACTCACTGCTGACAAAATTGTTAACATCTGAAAGTATGTGCAACTTTAGAGACCCAAGAGGCGACAAAGCAGCAGTCCTGTGGGTTCTAAATGCTTGTTTTGGTGCATCAATATTACAACAGATTTTTTAAAAAAAGTATTGCTCAAATGAATCACTTACTCAATAAAGTAAAGGTGTAGGAATTATTCGGACCTAATGTCCATCGAAGAAGAGGTCATAACAAACGGAGCTCGTATTGTGGACAAAATCGTAAGAGACGAATCACAAGGTAACCATCCTTGCGGTTTCCTTAATCTGCTTAAAGAAACCACGGAAACCGTAGAGCCGGCCGGTGTGGCCGTGCGGTTCTAGGCGCTTCAGTCTGGAACTGCGTGACCACTACGGTTGCTGGTTCGAATCCTGCCTCGGGCGTGGATGTGTGTGATGTCCTTAGGTTAGTTAGGTTTAAGTAGTTCTAAGCTCCAGGGGACTGATGACCACAGATATTAAGTCCCATAGTGCTCAGAGCCATTTGAACCATTTGAACACATTTTGAAACCATAGAAGTTGATGGACGAATTATTGACTTGTACCATTGTTAATCCAAATGCTCGGCCCGTGCGTTACCATAATACCTCCTCACTAGAACTAAAATAAATAACCAGACTATATTATCCCATTAAGCTTAAGTTTTATTGAATCGGCAACTTTGGTTTGAAGTGGTACTGGCCACTGTATCGAGGTCGAGTAGTTTATCAGCCAGACGGCCTTCTCCACGCGCCGAGTTGACGATGGCGCCCCCAGTAGCCAGCATGAGATTTGGAGGCTACGAAGAGCTGCGTGGTGTGGAGTGTTTAGCCTCTGTGGTTGGCGGAAAGGCTACTGGAGTGACTCTTGTCCAGGCACCAAGTTGACGGCGGCGCCCCCAAAAGCCACCATAAGATTTGGTGACTATGAAGAGCTGCGTGGTGTGGACTGTTTAGCCTCTGTGGTTGGCGGAAAGGTTACTGGAGTGACTCTTGTCCAGGCACCGAGTTGACGGCGGCGCCCCCAAAAGCCACCATAAGATTTGGTGACTATGAAGAGCTGCGTGGTGTGGGGTGTTTAGCCTCTGTGGTTGGCGGAAAGGCTACTGGAGTGACCTGTTGACAAATTTAAATTTCAGAACTAAAAACGTGATCATATTATGGTGGGTTGTTATACGTAACGAAAACTGCACAATTATCATAGGACCCGAGGCTAATATTGGATCGATTTCTGTATGGATATTGTTGAGACTGTAAAATAGACACGAAATGGAGTTACTAGTTTACAGCTAATGGCCCAAGTGTTATAACAGAGTGCAATGACAGTATATTTTATAAACTGTTTTGCGTCCAAGATATTGGTATAGAGAAGGGATGTTTCTGTCTCCCCTACTCATCAACTCAAGGTTGCTAAGAATTATGAATAAGAATTTAAATGTGAGAACTACCAGCAATGACTGTTTGCCTCTATCCTGTTCCCTGAGTACAGTTCCTTCTGGTAATTGTATCATGATGGCAGGTGGCTGTTACAAGTGTGAGAATATTTCTACCTTTATACTGACCGTTAGATTGATCTACGTTCTATGAATAAAGCAACGGAGGCAACTGAGACTGTTGGTATATGCAATTATTCCAGAAACGTATAGTTTCTTAAAACACGTTCTCAAAATGTTGAATTGAAGTTCCGTGGGTGTCATGTATAATTATATGACAGAAAAGTAAACGCTGATGCAGCCTAATAGAACAGACCAAAAAGATCAGCATACGATGATCAAGGTGGAACAATCCTGAAAACCTGATAACTCTTTCATGGGTAGGAGGAGATAATAATGTTTTCTGAAACTCCGTTCATACTGTGAAAGGGTAGGCATGCATATTGTACCTTTCGTTGTTAAGATTACGTATAACCTAACAACAGTATGGCGTAATAATACACTGTCGAAAAACGCTGCGTATCCGCTCACAATTCAAAACTGTAATAGAAGAACAATATTGAAAGCATCGTGATAACAACCCACAGCTCAGTACAACAAAATTTACGGTTCGACCATAGAATTTTGCATTTTGTTGGCTTGTCTATGTTCCTAAGTTGACAACATTTTAGTGACATTAAAAAAGGACAATCTTAGAGTCGGAATAATAACGCAAACGCAGGTTACCGTCCTGAAGGGAGTTACGATGTGGCCATGAAACTGTCGGAATAATAACGCAAACTCAGGTTACCGTTCTGAAGGGAGTTACGATGTGGCCATGAAACCAGAAACGCACTTAGAAACTAAAATCTACAGATCGAAGTTTCACTCACCGTAGCAGTGTGGCTTTCCTCTTCTCACTGCAGACGTATCTGCAGTAGCTGCTCAAAAAACGCGTCAAGCGTAAACTGACGCTCCTGTTGGAAAAGAACTTATTAGTTTTCTGATATACAACATGTGGAGTAATACAGAACATGTGCTAGATTCTAAGATGGCCGCCTTTTACGAAGTGCTACATTTATCAATAATTTTGCTACCCACATTTATTGATAATATTTACACAGAGATCCATATTAATATTCAAGTTACATCACTACTCAGTCCCCGTCTGACCAAGTAATAATACAAAACATATACAAATTTCCCATGATGTACAAGTTTTTTGTTTGCGCGATTGGTTATTAAAGTACTTCTGGGAGTTATGCTGAGCTGTTGTTCCTGTTGTATGCAGAATATTTCAACGAGCAACCGAGCTGTGTCCTTCAGGACGTATAACATTCCCTGACCAGATGGCGTCCAGGGATCGAGTACATATAACAGCAAAACTCGCTGCACTACAGTCACGGTCATCGAAGAATTTTGCACAAATCCAAACAAATCGGCAAAAGATCAGAAGCAGGGCACTGACTACTACCACGTTCGTAAGAGAGTATTGATCTGAACATGAAACGAAGAGTACAAGTTGAAACCCTTCCGCAAAAGAATGTGGGAAAGTAAAAAAGACGTAAAAGTAACTGGGAACATAACTCAAAGAGAAAACCGCAGAGCCAGCTAAAACGAGAACATGAAACAAATGTCGTTGAAAGTATTAAAAAATATAGCAGTTGGCGTGGGCTGGCTGATCGCATGAATAAAAAAGATCAGCCAGCCAGTCTGAAGCACACTAAAATCTCCAGCCTAAAACCACAAGGCTACAGAAACACAGATAGAGAAGAGACGAACATCAAGGAGTAAAAACCGCAAAGAAAGCGGGGGGAAGAGATAAAATGGAGGGAGGAAGAAGCCCTGGCAGAGAAAGGCACAGGCGCATCCTTACGTTGATGCAATATAGTGATTCACTTTAATAACCAAGTAACGTAACTCTTCCACACATCTCAGTAAATAGTATTTCTAACACATAACTATTATCCCGTGATATCAAAAGGTTTTCTAGGCGCGATTGACTAATAACATACTTCCGGGAATTTTGCTTTTTTTTATCCCTATTTTGTGCACAATATTTCAACGACTGATGGAGCCGTCTTCTTCACGTCGTGTGGTGTTTCCTGACTGGTTGGGGTGCAGGCAGTGAGTGCACGTAACAGCAAAACTCGCTGCACCCGAGGAAGACGCCTGGGACGATCATCGAAGAATTGTGCACAAAATAACAAACAACAACCTGGCAAAATACCCGGAAGCAGAGCGTTAACTAGTATCACGTTCGTCAGTGAGTGATCATGTGAACAGGAAACGAAAAATCCACTTTGAAACCAAACGCTATTATTCCATATACAGATCTAATTTACACTCACCGGAGCAGCACGGATTTCTTATTCTTCCTGCATCCGTTTCTGCAGCAGCTCGACAAAGAACACGTCAAGTGTAAATTGACGCTCCTGTTGGAAAAGAACTTATTAGTTTTAATATAAACAACACTTTTAAAATACAGCGATACTTCTTAATATGTACAGATGTTACGAAGTGTAACACTTATGAAGAATGTATGGGCCTGCAGATAGCGATAGTGAGTATACATTGTTGGGCGGTAATAGCTACCATTATGCTATGGGCAAACTGTTAAGCTGGAGGGCTATAGAGGAATTATTCGAGGTACTGTGTCGCCATGACCTTTTTATTCTCTGTTCTGGTGTGTTCTTTCTCTGGAAAGGAATGTAAGTGGCACTGTGACAATTTTTACTGACAATTCCAGGTTCTCTATTCTCTGACTCCTCCGGAAACATTCGGCTTCGAAGTCTGAAATTCAGGAATACATTTCCTCTGGTCATGAGGTATCAATCCCATTTAACAGGTAACTCGTAGAGCAACCAGATGATTTGCAATGTCACTTGTCTTGGACGCGTATTATGTTAAGCTCTGCTCTTACAAAAAATTTCAGCATAATCATCTACAATATATTAAGGTCTTTTTCAATCCCAAGCACCTCCGATTCAGCATCATGGTCCTGGCATTCTTAACTAATGCCAGACACAATATCCCGCTTGGTCAGTGTTAATTTTAATGGCCGTCAGTAGAGTTGTTGCAACCATTTAATCGTCTTTCTGCAAGACTGTTAACTTCGTCTTATCTAATGTCAGAAGTGGGGATATAACATGCTAGTAACATGGAGGAGACAAGCAGGAGCCCGTGGGATGTTGGGAAAAGAGCAAGCATATCATGCAGCCAAGGATGCCTGTGAGCAACCAACCTATGGAGACAACGTTCCATTATTCTGCAGGTGAGAAAGACTTACGACTGTTGGAATAGGTGTGACTGGCCAATCATCAGACCGAGTCCAACCTTTTATACATCGCACACTGAAGTTACTCTGACTCCTATCCGAATAGGCTACATTTCTAACTAATGTCTTCATAGTCTGGTGAGAAGACAGTTAAATCTTTAATGGCTGCGGCGTAAATATTCTTATACGCAAAATTTTCTGTGCGCGTTATCTGATGATCAGAATGCCGAAGTGAATTTAAGAAGAGACCAGCCATTTATTTTACTTGAAGTGTGGATATGGTAATTTTTAAAAATTTTGTATATCTCTGGAGACGAGGTTGAAGGCTTTGGTGTGTTGCTGAGTGGCCAGCAAGTTCCATTTCCCTCCAGTGATGAAGAAATCCATCCATGTGCCAGGGACGTTCATCTGTAGCTGTATTTTAGATACGGTCACGAAAACAGACAATGATCCCTCCACATCTGCAGCCAGTAAAGCCTACTGGTGAGTGTGACGTGGCGGTCGGTGAGTACTGTTGGACCTTCAGAGGCTCGTTCTGAAGTAATAAGTTTCTTAGTTGGTACTTTAGATCATTCTACTGAACTAGTGAAACGCCATCAATTTTATTACCTGGTTTCTAAATGGTATTAAATATTATTTTTGTAAATATGTGTGTGTGTGTGTGTGTGTGTGTGTGGGTGTGGGTGTGGTCGCGTGTGCTTGCGTACGCGCGCGTGTGTAACTAAGTTTTTCAGATATTTTTTGAATTTTAATTCTTTGTTGAATTTTACTGTTTTAGCACATTGAACCTCACTCTTCACATAAACGTACTGCTTTCCTGCACGGAAACCAACACACAATCGTCATAGTCAGTAGTCTAGAAGAGGTTCCTGTCGTAGATGTATTATTCATAGTGAATTGTCACATGGGATGTTCATAGCGAACCGCAGATTCATTTACAGTAGATCGTGACAATCTGTAATACCTGTTGACCACTCTATGTACAGTGAAGTAGCTCCAAAACTTTACTACTTTGCTCATTAAGATATCTGTAATGCAACGTGACGTGGCTCACCTCAAACGTACGTCGAGCAGCGACCAAGTTCATGCCCAGTCGAAGACCTTCGTCTTTCTCCCCACCCACACACCGGGAGAAAAACGTCTTGATGCTTCGGAACATTGCTGCAACGATAACGGGCAACACGTTAGATACGACCATACCGTATCCACGAGTAAATCTCATTGCGATGTCTCACAAGTCTATAGCAAGGAAGAACTTTAGACCTTGATATCATGTCTTTAAATTTAAATTCTGTTGTAATAAGAGCTGTCAGTATTACAAACGATATATAATATCCAGATCGATTAAATATCTTTCATGTACTTGAAAATTACTATCCATTTATTACTGGTGAGGAATTCATTATTTTAATTCCGTTCCACTAATTCCACATAAGTGAATTAAAATAGCACTAGTTCCTCGATGACAGCCAAAGGTGTGTTCACTATGAGGTACAGTTATTCTGCAATGAATAGTTTTGATTCGATAGCAGTTATTTAAAGCTATCACTATTAGACAGACAGACAGTGCTATTAGCAAGACAGTGCATCGCTACGCTATTTTCAGATATACACCAAGTGCCGTTATTTAAGCTTCGCATTTGGCCAGATATTACGCCATGATTTTGTTACTACCCTACGTTTGTTAAATATATCGCCCTGAGGCAGGATCGGTAATTTCATTAGTATGTACTTAAGGGAACACCTTGTTGGCGATATGATGTTACTGGTTAACAAAATATGTAACAGTGTGGTGGTTTGAATCCCAAATCGCTTTTCAGTGTCTGATTGGGTTACGATTTTTAGAAATACCCGTTGTCTGAGTCAGTGTACTCTCACCGGGCTGCGCCTTCCTTCTTTGTGGCAGAGTCATCAATAACCTAAGTTCAACACTAAATCTAGAATTACTCTTATGCGCCATGTGAACTATTCAACAACAAGTACAAAGTAACAACTGTATTTACGATTGAAATTAAACCAGCGACATTTGAATGAAGAGAACGCCAGTACAGCTTACAAACTCCCAAAGGAATGAACATTTAACGATGCTCAAAGGTATTAATTTAATTTCTTTGAGAACTGAGAGAGAAAATACTTTTGATGTGGTGCCATGTCAACTCATTATGACTTCACGCAGCTGTAACATGTTTACGAATTGGCTTCTCTTTCACAGAAGGTAGAATATAACAGATTTGGTGACAGAGATAAGTGACGCCACTCTCTTTGTGAAACTAAATAATAAGTTAAAGAATAGACGATTCCAGCAACTAAAATTGTGAAAATCTCAGAAAAGAGATCTGTCCCTATAAGTCACGCTCTCTCGTAACCTTTGTAGCTGCATGACGTATTGAAACAATGTACTGGAATGTGAATGGAACTGTTTATATTTTTTTCCATTTTACATACCGCGTAATCACATCACACTACACCGTGACGTTTCAGTGTTCCAGTACTTCGCCACTACAGATCCAGTCATTTATAAGCTTATACGATATTTAAACTGCATCTGATTCTACACGATAAGTAAACGGAAGACATTTAAGTCAGTAGTTCATTCCTCTCCCGAATATACTGCACCTCTCTTCTGAAGCTGGGCGTTCGCTTCGTTCGAAGCTTCTAGAAGTCCTCAAGAACTTTAAAACGTTTCGTTATTTGAACTCGAAAAACAAAATGTAACAATACAATATATGAATCAAAACTGGAGCCTCTTTAGTTCAATAACTCACACGACAAATTCGTATCGTTATTTCAAGTGCTTGGGTGAATACGCATGTAATTGCTAGGCAACGGTCCTCTATGGTTTAGGTAACATTACATCGGTGTTAGCATATCCTATGAACAACATTAAACAACAACGCCAGTAGCTGCTGAGCTCTACAGTGTCTAGTAACGTCGATAGGAATGGGTAAACGAGCAGTGCTGAAAATTTTTAAATAAATCATTGTATGTGCCACAAAATAATGGTATATTGCGTCTGGGAGGTATCCAGCAGTATCTGATGAAAAAACCTGAATAGCTAATCAACTCCCAATGGATTTAACAGCTAACTACATTCAACGAAATTAATTAAATTCCCTGAAGCAACAGGAGACGGAAACCCTTTTGTTACAGAGCCAGCTCGACTAAATGTTACTCTGCACAGCTGCCATCAGTTTGCAAAGCGTCTTCTTCTTCACAGACGGAAGAAAGTTCCAGATGCAGGACTGCGCAATGATCACAGCCAACATGTGTGTACACTTGAGAAGCAAGGAGGTTGGGGACAGCAATCATTGTGAAACTAAGCGATTAATCTGTGAAGGTATGACAAACGTAAGTTTACTTCATCAGAAACTCAGTAAAGTGGTTCGTCTCTACAAATCAGGCACCTAACTTACGAACCTGTATGAAAAATTAAGACAAAGAGATCTTTCACATGTTACATCGTACTAATTACGTGTTCCGAAATCATAACTCGGTCCGTCGTACACAACTTCAACTTGCCAGTACTGCTCCACCAAATCAACAGTCATTTAAATGCTTCTACGATATGCTAACTGCAGATGGCTTTGTGTAGTAAATTAATAGGTTACATTTAAGTGAATTGTTCATACCTCTTGCGGGTACAATGCACCTCGCCTCTGAATCTGGGTGTTAGCTTGCTTAAAAGCTTCTAAGGCTCCGCAAGAACTTTAAAAAGTTTCCTTAGTTGTTCTTGAAACACAAACTTCGACGCTACAACACTTGAATCATAGCTGAAGCTTCTTTTACTGAATAACTCACAGAACGAATTCGTACAGGCACTTCTAGTACTCGAGAGAATACGGAAGTAATTGCTAGGCAACGGTCCTCGACGGCTTAGGTGACATGGCATTGTTGTTAGCAAAATCTCTGATCAACATTAAATAGCAACCCCACTAATAACAATCCCAGCAAATACAGAGCACATTATTTTATAGGAACGTCGATATCAATAATTAAACAAGCACGGCAGTAAAAAATTTAGTAATTTTAATATATGTCAGACGAAATACTCATGCCTCGCTATTGAAAGATATACAGCAGTGTCTAAAGGATGAAAACTCCCGAATAACTAAAGAATTCACAAAGAATTTACCAATTAAAAATACTCAGAGCTCTTAATTCGTTTCCTTTAACCAATAAGAGAGTTATACTCCTTTGTTTCGCTGGAAGGTCAACTGAGTATGACACACAACACTTGGCATCAGTTTCGAAAATGTGTTCGATTTCACAGACTGAAGAAAATTCCAGCAGTATGACCCTGTTATGACTACAGGCGCTATGTATGTGTAATCGACAAGCGAGAAATATCGCTAACATAGTTGTCGTTGTGAATCTCAGCAACTGAAAGGAATAGAGCATGCTACAATTCTATCCGTCTGCTCTGACCCATGACGTCATATTTGGAGTAAAGTGGATAGTTTACACGAGATACTACGACAACCACA
The DNA here is from genome assembly GCF_021461395.2 of Schistocerca americana. Taxonomy (NCBI): domain Eukaryota; kingdom Metazoa; phylum Arthropoda; class Insecta; order Orthoptera; family Acrididae; genus Schistocerca; species Schistocerca americana. Next base: position 392,202,880 of record NC_060123.1, read on the forward strand.
AATAACATTTAATAATAGTTCGATGACATTCTTGAATACGGCGACAGCAATATAGACCATTACAATCAAAAACAAACATTAAACATTTTGTGTAGGTGGTGGTGTAAAGCTTTAATCAATGTGGAAACTAGCACACACACACATTCTTCCGGAATGATGCAAATGAAAACATAAAAAACAAGCCTAATCGCAGCGTACGCTGTACCTATATATCTTTAACAGAGAGCGATAACAGATCCCCTACAAATGTCTCTAACATAAACAGATAAAACTGGAAAAATGGCAGAACTGGAATCGAATTCTTCGCTTGACCTGCAGCTCAAAGGAAGACAGCGATATCACACACATATCCACAAAACGACATAATCGAAAAATATCGCATAGGAACTTTTCCATGTTAAACTTAAAAATTTAAAAAGTAAGACACAAATGGCATCGCAGCATAGTACATACACACCCACCTACACACATGCACAAGCACAGACAACACAAACACACGAATCTCATTATGCAAGGATACCGCACATTAATTTCTCCAGAATAAGGCGAACAAAAGGAACAAAAAGACATACACATGGACAGTTGGTATCATATTTCGTGTGAACTCTATTCGTAAACCGAGGACACAAAACAACACCCACATCACATCAACTTAATCCAAAAATTATATACACAAATTCCTTTAGAATAAACCGAATGAAAAGAAATACAAAAAATGGGAATCACACTACAAGCGGAAATAAGTAGCCCAAAAATCGAAAACAATTAATACACCAATAAATACCAAAACATCGATCCAATTCAGCTAAACAAATACTACGAACCACAAAAAAAAGATGATGCAGCGCGAGAGTGAGCGACCGGTAAAAACAAATTGAGCCTCGTAGGAACAGTGGATTTCATAAGCGCAGCGTCTCAAAGAGTCACATTCGAAAAACGGCCAAATATTTGTAAATTAAAAAATTATTTATAACATTACCTCCAGCAAAGCAAATTCGTTAGGGCTAACCTCACTCTCGACGAACTACCCGCATTAAAAAGACAGCTAAATAACTATAAGAATAAATTGATAATGATAATCACTAATCGTTTCACTCACAAAAATTTATCTTATGCTCTGAAGGTCCTGTCTACCCTTACCCTGGTAAATAGTGCGATATGCAGAAAGAAGCAGACAAATATTTGTCAGAAAACATAATAAAAATGTAATCGTTACTTGTTTCTCCAAGGCAGTTTAATTTGTGGTCTCAGGTTCCACCCAAACCAAACCCTCGTATGTGGGACGTATTTGGAATAACAGCGTACTTTGAGAATACAAAATGAAAGTGCATGAAGTACGCCAAATAGAAAGTACTGAAATCTCTCTGAAAAACACCACTTAATATATGAATATCCATGAAAAATTGTAACAAAATAGTGTTTCACGTTATTTACCGTTAATAACATCAGGTTCTGTAATCACATCGCGCTCTACCACATGCTTGAGACGGCTAGTATTTCTCCACTAAGTACACAGACAATTAAAAGCTTCTACGATATTCTAACTACAGATGACTCCGAAAGGTGAATAAATAAGAGACGGATACGCGAATAGCTCATACCTCTTGCAGGTACAATGCTCCTCGGTTCTGAAGCTGGGTGTTCGCTTCGTTCAAAGCTTCTAAAGCTCCCCAAGAACTTTAAAATGTTTCGATAGTTGTTCTCGAAACACAAAACTTACTCTACAACACTTGAATCAAAGCTGAAGCTTCTTCCACTTAATAACTCAAACAGCGAATTCGGATAGGCACTTCTAGCACTCGGGAGAATACGGAAGTAATTGCTAGGCAACGGTCCTCGACGGTTTAGGTAACATAGCATTGTTGTTAGCATACCCTATGACCAACATAGAGACAACACAGCAAAATATTTTATAGAAACGACGACAGAAATGGGTAAGCGACCGTTGAAATAAAATTTCTAATAAGTTACATATATGTTGCAGCTTTACAGATTATACCATCGATTCGAAGCGACGTCGCACGCTCGTGTCCTCGATCCTGCATTCAGGTAACGTGTTTAAATGTTTTCACACCCTCAAAAATTAATTATCTCAGCACAGCAAACATTCACCATTTTTCTATATCCGTTTGTGTAGTACCACAAACACATATTTTGGTGTATTAACTTCCTATAGCTTTCGCTGAATCTCTCCGTCACGGAAATGAAACATCTGTCACTGAGACGGACCACATGAGCAATAGCTACTTTTATTCCACATACACTGGCGGAAAAAAGCTGAAACAACCAAGTAGCGCTACTATGAGAACGCAAATCATGTTTGTTTTGAATACAAACAAAAAATATTGAGCGGTAGTTACCTTTGAGATTGAACGAGGTTAGTTGATCTTAGCCAATAGGTGGTTGTAACCAGTAAGAATGAGACGGTGTAGGAGGGGTACGAAAAGCTGGATGTTCCTTCTGCGATATTGCGATCTCGGGTGCGATTTCGTATGACAGCACGAACACTCTTGTGGTTATCCCATGAATCTTGACTGCAATACTGTACACCAGTCATGAACATCATTCCGTCCTGTGTTATCCAACACGATAACGCTCTGCCACATACCGCTGTTGTAGCCCAAAGTGCTCTACAAAATGTCGACATGTTGCTTTGGCCTACTCGATCACCAGATCTGTCTCCAGTCGAGCAGTATGGGACATCATCGGGTGACAATTCCAGCCTCATTCCACAATCAGAATTAACCGTCTGTGTATTGGCCGACCAATAGCGACCAATACCAATAGCAGTAGCAACCGCCAGAAACTGAGAGATTTAACAAATATACTTTTAGGAAAGATTAGTCACTTCAGATGGTGGATCATGTTGTGACAGTTTTCCCTCTTTGTAGTAACTCATTTGACTACAAATGAACAAGGGGAACCAACTGCCAATACGACCTTACGTCGGCGCCTGGCAAGGGGAAAGGAATAAGATAAGAGAGGTGTCAACACGCTGTTAAGATGATTTAGCCATCTATTCCAACGTATGTAACGCAGCACCTCTGCCACAGCAGTCCTAAACGCTTAACAGGGATATGTGAAGTAGTGCGGGCATCACGCAAATATCTACGTCGACTGCTGCAGCAAATGCTATGCAACAGCTAAACGTTGACAATATGTAAATAGATGTGTAGAGCTTTCCAACTGCAATGAGATGCCGGGCAAATATAACGAAGTAATCCTGAAAAGCCAACGAAAAAAATAGGAATGTGTTTTCATCTGAAACACTCTGTGCAGAGATTATTAACGCCAAAGCAAATTCAGTTAGGTAAGGAAAGGTGGAAATAAGTTAATGTAAGGCCCCTTTCTAGAGAACATCTAAAACGTGAATAGTCGATCATTAGTCGCATTCACCCAACCTCAGTAAAATTACTGCTTCATCATGTAACGACGAATTTGGAACCTTTCAGACTAAGATATTATTAAAAACAGTAGTTGCCTACACAGCTGATGCAAATATTAACTGTAACTGGATAAGAGCAGAAAAGCCTACGTGCCTACCACAGTGATATATAGCAAAACGTTACGGCTTGTCAAGCCCAAATTCTCCTGCTCCCTCACCATTGCGACCCTAAGCTTATCGTCCTATCTCCAGCTTATCCTTTCAAAGTAGACCCTCTACTATCAATCGCATGCAGTGAAGTGCTTCAGTCTCATCGTAAAATACATTCAGTGTTTCATTTTGAAAAATTCATAAGAGTTTTAACTTTATTAATGTGCGACGGTCTGTTTCAATAACTAATAAAAGTGTGAATATTATGATTTCCAATTTGCTTGGCAGTACAATTGGTAAGTGTCAGATAACAAATCACGACGGTCCAAACACCAATCCAGGATTGGTCCAAAGACTTGTTTTACACGTGATTGTTCTTTCACGTTCGAAAGTGTTTTGATAATGTCAGTAACGCGAGGTCGAATTATGACTCGCATTCCCAATTAAGCTGCAGGGCCGCTTACAAAAGACGGGACAAATGAGTTGAGGAGTCGCAGAAAGCAACGGGACCATGGCTAGAAAATTACTGTGGTGTTTGAACACTTTTCAGGTTGATGAACGCATTATAGTTATATCTGTACATGACATAGATTTCCTTTGTATCCTTAGGCAATATTATTAAATACTTTTGAGTGATAAACGAAATATATACTCCTACCAACCAAGCAAATGAATAAAATTACACTAAATAAATACCCTTATTTTCTGAGAATACGGACAAAATGATATAACTGGGTGGTGCATTAGATAATAGCCCAGAAATATATTAAAACTTAACTGCTTGTCCTGAGGTTTGTGCAACAATCACCCACTTTTCCACTTGTTAAATTGTTAATAATATAACAGACAGATCAACATTAACAAATAATAAAAATAGACTCATTACTGGTGTAAAATAGACAATTATTTGCACCAATGCATTTACAATGACGGGGAAAGATGACGAGGAAAATGACAAGTGAAGGATGCCAGTAAAACCAGTATATTAATTGGACAAATATAGTCATTTTTCACTGTAGTCTGCTAAATTTTAACTGGTATCATTTTTATGATTTTATATTTTAATGTCAGATAACGTATTCCATATATCTTTTCCGACAGAAATGAATTTCATTTAATCAAGAAAGTAAATAAAAAATACTGGTGTACTTCTATAGGTACCACACTACATATGCATATATTACTGAGAGGGGATTTTTATCCGTCAGGGACAGAGCAATCACTGTAAGATTCAAAGTTTATTAATTCAAATGGCTCTGAGCACTATTGGACTTAATATCTGAGGTCATCAGTCTCCTAGAACTTAGAAGTACATAAACCTAACTAACCTAAGGACGTCACACACATCAATGCCCAAAGTAGGATGCGAGTCTGCGATGCTAGCAGTCGTGCGGTTCCAGATTGAAGCGTCTAGAACTGCTTGGCCACCGGGGCCGGCCCGAAGTTTATTATCATGAAGCATGAACATATGGTTCACTGAGATAGACAAGTGAACATTTACTGAAAGAACGAAGGATTGTATTCATGAAATCTAACTTTGTGTCAGGTGAGTGAGCACAGTAAATGTATAATACGAGAATAAGTCTTGGATACTGCAGAAATGGGATGTGGTTAAAAGCAAGAAACCGGAAAAATAAGAACGAACACCAGCAGTATCATTAAGGGGCGTGGCACAAGCAACTGCAAGGCTGAGAATGTTACAATTGTGCAGTTAGGCCCTCATGGAAGTTAACTACAATCGACTTGGTGATTCTATTGAAAGCTCATTCTTACCACTCTCACACAGCATGATTGCAGTAGGCAGCGGTGGTAACAGATGAGTCTGGCTTGACCTCTGTACTTGGAACTACAATGGAAACATCCATGTGGATGCAAGTGTTATCTGGGAGCAAGTATTTTCTTCCCAGTCGCCTGTCCAAAAGTATTTATTCTTCATTCTGCAAGCAATAAGTGTGATCTATTTTAACCACCTGTAAATTGCCTGTTTGTACAAGTGTAGCAAAATCGCTGGTAACCTGCAGCGGACGCTGCGAGTTCCATTCAGTAATGGTTTTGTACATAAGTTAAACAAACTAGTACGCCTGCGGATTTTGTTATCATTAATCAATAACTCCAAGGTGTGGGGAGGAAGACAGAAAACATCTCCGAGCCCACGACAGGATTCTGAAGCTGACGATTTTAAAGACTTACACGTAGGTACACACAAGAAAGAACGTGCTCTCCAGTCACATAATTGGTTACAAGTGTTTTAACCTAACATTCCTGCGTAGTACGTCTGCTGAGACCAACGGTTGTACTTGCGGTCTACCTTCTCTGAAAGCAGCAGTAGGCTTAGGTTTCAGTCTTACCAGAGAGGAATCCAGTGTCTCAAGCAAGACTGTCTTTTACGCAGATAGCCGCCCCTCAGTCGCCCATCGAGGGGATTTGGGACCAAGCGAATTCTGCACTCTTTACTTGCTTTCAAAAGTAGTTTTCAGGGCTGAACGAATTTGTTACTCTGCTTGATCTTTCACGTAATCTCCCTTATTACGAGCCACCTACAAGAAAATCTTGCCATGACTGCAATAAACGACTGCGTTAGCTGGTATAAAAGGAATGTAAGAGAAGAGTTAAATCAGCTGTGCATTCACTGCCAATACTAAATGTCATGTGCAGCTATTAGGCAGCTTTAGAGGGTCGACTACGTTGACCATGAGGATGTGCATATGCCATTAATCGCTTCGTAAGAGTGTAGGGATAAACTGCTGTGCAAAATCACCTGCTCATTGTGAATGATGAAATTGTGCTAATGGTTTTGATGCTTGGTTTGTGGGGCGCTCAGCTGCGTGATCATCACCGCCCTCGCAGAGTCCCAATTTTTACACAGTACAATTTCTACACAATCCAAGCCAGCCGCTGTCACGAATGATGATGGTGACGATGGAATGATTAGGACAACACAAACACCCAGTCCCCAGGCAGAGAAAATCCCCAATGCGGCCGGGAATATAATCCGGGACCCGTGATCCAGAGGCAGATTCGCTAACCACAGCACCACGAGCTGCGGACAAATTGTGCTGAGCTCCACCTGTTGCACAAGTTCGTCAAGGACATTTTAACTGGGACATGGGTATAATTTTTGCTTTTCATTTCACATACTCATCGTATGATGAATATCATGCCTTCGATTGTAAGAGTAAATCTGATTGCAAAGTAAACACCAAGAAAATACACAAACGCACTTGTTTACAAGCCTCCTCATAATCGCTTTTATGTACTGGTGTAACGGGAAATTTATTTCTGGATACATATAATAATAATAAGCTCACCAGGCGCATAATATTACACAGAATCTGAACGTTCAGAGAATACTCATGAATGGAGGCAGTCCGTTGAAGGCCTCACACACATGTGTGGCTTGTTGTCACAATCCACAGATGCTCAAATCCTTCTACAATCAATTACTCCATTCGCAGTCATCATATTGCAACAGCAAATTATTCACTCAGTTATAACCACAGCCATAGGTTGGACGACCTCTGAAGCATAACCTCGTTGTCTGACAGATGGTTGGCACGAGGCTGTCGTAAATTGCTAAAGCAAGCCATAAGCATCTGCGGTGCAATGGGGTCTCAAGTCGAGTGGAGTGAGCTGCCACTCGTGGCAAGGAACCAGTCACAAAGGGGTGAGCTGCTACCTCAAGTAGCAGCAGGTATGAGCCAACAGATACGCGGCACTATCGTTTGCGTACAGGTCGTGTGCTTCATATTACTTTTAAAACACTGAAGCAGCAGTACTTGGGAAAATTTGACAAATAAAATTTACGTAAGCCATTACATACAATTATCTTGTTTAATGCGACTACCAAATACGGCCCTTTGGCCTCATATTCAAAAATAATAGAAATGAAGTGTCCATGACTCTACAAACGTGACTGGAATCCAGGGCCTTTAAAATTGAAACATCTAGCCTTAGCCCTCTGGACCTGTTAAAAAGTGAAAGAAAATATTTAACGAGCAAAATATAATACTGTCTCTACATTATTTAAGCTATTATAACTCTTACCGATGAGGCTCACTGGAAGAAAGATGAGAAATTAGGGGAGCTTTCTCAGGTATCCACTGATGCAAAACGGAATTTCGTGCACGTATTTTGTGCATTCACGATATACAAATTACTGGCGCGCCATACAGCTAAGGACTGAGGTAGTACTTTGCATTTACATACTACCTGTTTATTATGATGGGCCTTCCTCTTTCTTTCTCTCTCTCTCTCTCTCTCTCTCTCTCTCTCTCCTTCTCTCTCTCTCTCTCCGAATGCTTTCTTTTGTTTATTGTCTCTGAGTAAAAATATTCTCTTTAATCGTCATCTCGTACTAATTTTCTGAAACTCTAAAGGGTACATGTGCAGAACATTGATACTATAAAACTTCATAAGGCTTTATCATGATATTCATTACAATTACAAAATATTTCCTTATGGTAGTTACCGTACCTGTATTTTTTAGCTCAAATTACCTCCATTTTTCACATTATAGTGTTCCTCGCCAAATCATTGCATCCAGGGATGGCATTCATATTTCTGTAAAACTCTTTTAACATCACAAAGGTGGGCTTCCACCCGATGACAGTTGCATCCCCTGTGAACAGTAGATACAAAATAGTGAAACAAGTTTTGCGTCTTCAGTTTCTTGATCTCACGTACCTTTACCTGAGGTGGCAAGTTACTACACATCTGCTTGGAGCCTGATACTACCGGTGTGCCGGCCGAAGTGGCCGTGAGGTTAAAGGCGCTGCAGTCTGGTACCGCGAGACCGCTACGGTCGCAGGTTCGAATCCTGCCTCGGGCATGGATGTTTGTGATGTCCTTAGGTTAGTTAGGTTTAACTAGTTCTAAGTTCTAAGCGCTCAGAGCCATTTGAACCATTTGAACTACCGGTGTATTTTACACTAACAATCCACATTGGCTCGGCGCTCAGTGCATCTCACTACTGGCATCAAATATTAACTACAACACGCAAATCGTCCTTGCAAGGCAAACTCGTTCTACGTCTCAACCAATACACATTGTCTTTCAATACTGTTTCAACTATTGAAAATCACTCACAAGTACTCCACATACATTCGTCTCCTTCTTCTTTCTTCTGCAGCAGCCCAAAGTTCTGAAAGTGGTTAACATCCATTAAACGAGTCTTTTGAGGTGTTATATGTGCAGTCGACCTTTCGATCTGCGACTCCTGACTGTCGCCCCTCATAACGTTGTTATGAAAAATTTTCCTGCCACTGCATGCACTACAGTGTACGTAAAGAAAATTTAACTTACAAATCAGCATTAGGTACGTCACTTTCATTTATTACGTCTTTAGTATCGTCTATTTGCAACACATTTATCAGTTAGTAACCATATATACCACTGAATGTACAGTACATGTCCGATACCTGCATAGGAATATTGGTCTTGTTACCTTGTGGTTAATGGGTGCAAAGACGTTGTACTCTAACGACGCTCGGCGGGCTGCACACCTGCTTGAACTGTGGCTACAGAAAAGCGTATTTGACTAGTGTACATGAGCAGCTCTATTGTCATGTTGAAAAGGCGATCAATGATATTAAATTACTCGTCAAGATACTTACACAGAGGCTTCCAGAATCTACTGAGCAATATAATATTCATAACGTATGAATGCTAAGACAATCTATGTCTATTCATTTGCACTAACTCGTTTCAAGATCGCTGTCTGGCTTAATGATTACGGAAGTGGGTAATGAGTACCAATGCACATAGTGATATTACTTAAATGTCTTACAGTGTAGGTGGGATTCATTGTAACCATCTGACGTGAAACGTAAGTTTACCTGTAAAGTGAGTAGCCCCATTTCTTAAATGTACCATTAGACTCTATAGATATATGGAAATCGGATGTAATACGCGATGCAAATTAGCAGTATACTTTATTTTTGACCCTGAAAGCGCCACATGTTGTCTACAGTGATTTATGGGACTTACAAGTTTAATACATAATTTACTCTGACGTCTAGTCACATTTGACTCAATATGTTCTCAAAACCTACTTAACTGCAAGGTGTGCGTTAAGCTCTCAGTGTCACGAAACCGGTTCAATGGTTCTGGACTCCCAAAGAACCTTTTTATGCATTGACACATCGAGGTTCTAAAGAAAATTCTTTCTTACTGAATGTCGAAACAGGACTGTGACTGTTTCGAAAATTTCTTTGTATGCATAACGCAGAAAATTTTCTTGGATAAAGTTATAAGAAATATCGACATTGGAGAAATATCGAATGTTCACCAGGGTACTGTAATAAGGCCGTTGCTGTTGATATTATACATTATTAACGTAGCGGATAGTATTACTTAGGTTTTCGAGATTTTCGCAGTTGATGCAGTCATTTGTGAGCAAAATTTACCTAGCAAAAATTGCGCTAATATAGTGCAGTAACTCGACAAAATATTAGCCTCGAACAAAACCTTACAACTAACTATTACTGAAGCCACATTATAATCTATGCGCTTCACTAATCGTAAAAGCGTGATACCTTTTGACCACATTTTTAGTAAGTCACCGATGGTTTAGGAAACACGTTGGCTTTGAAAACAGCTTCCAGTTGTCTTGGACTGGATAAATACAGGTTCTAAGTGGTTTTCAGTTGAGTCTTATACCATTCTTCCTGCAAAATAGTGGCAGATCACGTAACGATAGGCTAGGTATCACGCCATTTTCTCTACAAAGTAGACCACAAAAGATCAATAATATTGAGTTCTGAAGACAATGACGACCAGTGGAGATGCTCATAAAAATAGTGCTAAACGGTGCGAGTACTGTGTGTAGAAGCCTTGTCGTCTTGGAACATAGCACCGCTATTGGGGAACGAAAAATGTACCATGGGATGGATCTCATTAGACAAAATGGTCACATAACTCTACGAATCATGCTATCATGCTGAGTAAAATATGGCCCAAGATATGCACACTAATGCTCCCCAAATCGTCACCGAAGCCTCACCATAATTCATTCTTGAGAGGTATGCTCACCCCGAGTTTGAATATAATGTGAAGTAATATTCATCCGACCAAATAACTATCACCACTTTCCCCGTAGTCCCAGTTTTAAGGCTTTGGCACCACGTTTTCGCGTTACGGACATTTGCATGGCTGATGAGTGGTTTTGGAATTCCAGTACGCCCTACAGCTCTAAAAGAGCTCCTTTCGGTTTGTTTTGTTTCTGACAGGTTTCGCATTTGCTACATTCAGATCTGCGGAAACTGTTGCAACTCCCGGACGCTTATTTTCGCCACAATCATCATCAATGAACGAGCCTCACGATCAAGCAAGGGCAACACGGCACTTTCACCTGCGTTTTGACTTAGCGGATGATGTTTTCTCGCTTTCACTGTACGGATACTAAGTCTTCAATTCGGTGCCTCTTGGAACACCAAACACTTCGAGTATCTTGGTTACCGTACGACCACCAACAATATGTCCTCGTTCTAATTCACTTAGCTCCGACATAATGTACTCTCAACTACACATACTGCTATTCTGACTACGACTGACCGTTACAACGTATGAACGACACTGCACGGGTGCCATCGCGTGCAAATACAACAGCACAACCTGCAAACTTGACTAGCAATTGTTTTCAAGCGAGCATTACTGGTTAGTTACTGGAGTACGTCGAACGTTAGGTGGTTGCTGCAAGACACACGTCGTACATAAAATCTCTTTATTGTTCCAAGAAGCTACAGCATTTGCATAGACACACCATCCACTGATAGCATTACCAGGCTTCGACGCACTGCACCCGTGCTGCATGGGAATGTTCTGGTGTCGGTCTCTGGTGACTTTCACCTGCGGTACTTGGGGCTACTGCTGGCGAATCGAGTGCTGAGTTGGCAGCTGGGACTCAAAAATCCTGCGACGCCGACGGTGACTGGTGCTGCCTCAGAGTGCGGGGTTGTGTGGATTGTGCGATACGGCTCCCCGTAACCCAGCACCTCCTCGTAGAGGTGACAGAATGAAGACGACATCGGCTGCACAGCATATGCTGGAGCAGTCAGGCAGGAAGGTGGCTGCTGGCCACTGGTCGCTATGAGAGCGTTGCCACACTTTGACACAAAATTTTGCGCATTTAGCACGTCGGTAGTATTTTCAGCAGTATGTTAGTGGCAAAATCGTGCCCAAAATTTTCTAGGCTTCGTGATCTTCAGTCAATGTAAATGGCTGGACTAAATCATTTCTCCTTTAGAATACTTTCCAGCAGTTAATTTCTGAGAAAGCAAATGTTAACTTGCATTCATTTACTAAAATTAATACACATTTTGTTCATAACGTTCCGAAACAGATTTTATTTCTGGTGTACGAGCAACTTCAGCGCAGTAACTACAGTGGCAGCTTGAACTAACAACTATATACATCAGATGTGCTTTCGACCAATGAGTTGTAAGCAGACAGTGGTATGTACTGCATGTGTGACAGTAGAGTGTCAAACGTTATAGTGTCACACATAACAATCGCGGAACGTCTCTGGATCACATGTTTAAGACTCTCATGGGAATGTTTTGAAAAATAGAAAGTATGTGAAACGTTTATCGTGCAGACCTCGACTTCCTAACATAAACAGGGACACACGGAGACGTGTCGCTACTTAAGTCGAACAAGAATGTTGATTTTTCTGGAAAGAACTCTTTACGGGTGACGAAACTTGGTGTCATCAATACGAACTGACTACGAGACGCGAACATGCAGAAATTCACATTGACGACAGAACCGACATTCAAGCCAATGTGACGCGCAAATGAAATAATATCAAAAGGAAGGATTTTTCTGACAGTTTCGCACTGTAGTATTAACGTTTCGTCCGTTACACACAAGTTCGGGAAAACTGTAGAACACTCGAAGCACTAAGACCACCATTTTAATACTTCTCTTGATCTAGTCTTTGAACTGTCTGGACTGACGCGTAAGTGCTAACTAATATTAGCGTTTTGAAGCATGCTATCATGCTTTTATATCACACATCATACACTATGTGATAAAAATGATCCGAAGCCCCGAAAAACACACGTTTTTCGTATTAGGTGCATTGTGCTGCCACCTACTGCAAGGTACTCCATATCAGCAACCTCAGTACTCATTAGACATGTGAGAGAGCAGAATGGGGCGGTCCGCGGAACTCACGGACTTCGAACGTGGTCGGTTGATTGGGTGTTACTTGTGTTATAAGTCTGTAAGCGAGATTTCCACACTCTTAAACATCCCTATGTCCACTGTTTCCCAAGTGATAGTGAAGTGGAAACGAGAAGGGATACGTATAGCAGAAAAGCGTACAGGTTAACCTCGTCTGTTGACTGACAGAAACCGCCGATAATTGAAGAGTCTCGTAATGTGTAACAGGCAGACATCTACACATACCATCACACAGGGATTCCAAACTACATCAGGATCCACTGCAAGTACTGTGACAGTTAGGCGGAAGGTGAGAAAATTTGGATTACAGGGTCGAGGGGCTGCTCATAAGACACATATCACCCCGGTAAATGCAAAACGACGCCTCGCTTCGTGTAAGGAGCGTAAACATTGGACGATTGAACAGCAGAAGAACGTTGTGTGGAGTGACGAATCACGGTACACAATGTGGCGCTCTAACGGCAGGGTGTGGGTGTGGCGAATGCCCAGTGAACGTCATCTGCCAGCTTGTGTAGTAACAACTGTGAAATTCGGAAGTGGTGGTGTTATGGTGTGGTCGTGTTTTTCATAAAGGGGACTTGCCCTCCTTGTTGTTTTGCGTGGTAGTATCACAACAGGGCCTAAATTGATGTCTTAAGCACCTTCTAGCTTTCCACGTTGAAGAGAAATTCGGGGATGCCGATTTCATCTTTCAACACAGTCGAGGATCTGTTCGTAATGCATGGTATGTGGCGGAGTGGTTACATGACAGTAACATCCCCGTATTGGATTGCCCTGCACAGAGACCTGACCTGAATTCTATAGAAAACCTTTGCGATGTTTTGGGACGCCGACTTCGCACCAGGCTTCACTGACCGACATCGATACCTCTCCTCAGTGCAGCACCCCGTGAAGAATGGGCTGCCATTCCCCAAGAAACCTTCCAGCACCTGATTAAATCTATGCCTAAGTGGAAGCTGTCATCAAGGCTAAGGGTGGGCCAACACCATACTGAATTTCAGCATTACCGATGGAGGGCGCCACGAACTTTTACATCACTTTCAGCTAGGTATCCGGATACTTTTAATCACATAGTGTATGCGGTAGGACTGTTTCGTCGCGCCTATGCGTTATGACCTGAGTGATTAGTTGCAAATAAACACCGTCCACTTGTTTCAGTGAAAGAAACGTGACTGTTTGAATTTCGTTGTAACAATGCAGATTAAGCAGATAATAAGAGATTAATGAAATTCAAATATTATTATTTTGTTTCCCTAATGTTAAGTTTTTTGATAAAATTCTTGTAGTAAAGGCTAATGCAACCACTGGAATTGTTTCTCCTCCTCCTCTCTTTCCATTAGTATTAGCAGACTAGCATTCAGTCCATAGATTTCTATGCCAAGAAACAGTGAAATAGGATAAAAAGTTATCGGTTAACTTGCCGCGCCAAAGTTGGATAACATCCCAAGCTTTCGATAACAGCCTGCTTTATAGTTGTTAGAGGCTGAGTCTGACTCAGACTCAGTGGTGAAACACTTGGTAACTACAACAGTGAAGTAAGTTTGTTAGCTTCTTTACAAAGAACGGCCTCGTGCTGCACACTCATATATGCGTTTTTTTTATACGTGGTTGTAACTTGTTGTTAAGGTTGAATGTTGTATTGTAACCTACCACGCTGAACGTTGTATTTGTCGTCCTTCTACACAGCTTTTAGAAAGCTCGACGTTTTCAAGTTATGAATCCCACTATGTTAATGCTCATTTTATAATTTGTCTTCATCCTAAGGTAAAATATTAATTACCGGTCTCTTAGGTTGAACAGTCATAGCCACATCATAGACAACAATGCTACAGCATGTAACACATCTCAAACAATGTTATGACATATGATGACTTGAATGTGTTACAAGCTGCAGCTAAGTTTTTGACCTGAAGGTGATTGGGTGACAATCAAAATCAGTATGTAGTGTGAGAAAGGGAAGTATAATGTACATATTAATACTTCTGCAGAACGTCTGTAACGTTCTTCTTGGTGTTGCGTAAAGGTCTCACTAACGGAAACTAAACAAATGATATTAAGAAAATACTTCTATGTTTGAAAGTGGTGCTATATATCTCATTCCTTTATGTCCAAATATAACTTACCATTTCTAAGTATGTTTGGAGTGGTTTTAAATGTAAAAATGAATCAGGCAATTTCATAAATGCTTCGTGGCAAATTTAGCACAGCATTAGTCTTCACTCTGTTGGCTAAACTACTACCTTCAATAACTTCCTCTGAAACACTGACACCATACATTAAAGAATTTATAAGGCTTTAAGCACAGCAGGATAAAATTCTTGATTGTTTCTTGTTGAGAAGAAAAGCAGCAATATTTTATTGTACAGTTTCTAAAAAATTCTACAATTTTCAGAGGAGGAATGAATAAACAACGGTATTATTAAAAAAAGTCTTCAGTAACAGTTTTGATCTCGACAGTTTGTTATTTACTGTTTACTTCTTATTTTGCTTCTTTTCTCGATTGCTGTAGAAGCGCCACAAACATCTCTCCCATGCCATTATGACTTATCATAAGAGCAGAAATCACGACAGATTTGAATAAAAAACTGCCCTCGCCTCAACCTGAAGTTATGGTGCTCGGTAGCTCAGTGACGTGAGCAGTTTCAGCGTCGCCATCGTTCTCCTACTAGATCTCCAAACTCGGAGAGCCAGTTACTTTACCGAAAACTCTGCGCTCGCCGAAACTGTATAATGAGACGCGACTTGAAGTTGTAGCTGTTCAATAGAACGCAGTAGACATGCAAGTTCTGACTGTACGTGACATTGGCGCTAGTGCTTCATTCCACACGCTCAACCTATCTCCAAATAAATGTTGTTTCTGTTAGCAAAGAATGACAAAAGTCACACGGAATATTTTATAATCTATAAGGAGTCAGGTCTTCATTTGCGGTTTATGCCAGTTGGAAGCCAAATATCACATCGGGAAAATCAGCATAATGATACCCAAGAAGAAAAATAATGTCTCTCGCCGACGACACACTTGAAGTGCTCGGTCGGTTCTAATGTTTGGTGCAAGGTTTAAGCTACAGAGACAAAGGCTGGTAAAAGCCATTTCATAATTACCTCCGTCACAGTAAGAAAAACTTGAAAGGTTGAAACAGAATGAAGCACTATAACAGTTTCAGTATTGCTGTATCGTTCTGAATATTGCGAAGTTCGAATAACCCATAAGAAACTTATTCAAGCAGCGGAAATGAATTTCCAAGTTACAGTCAAGAGCTGTATTCGATTAGATCTTTAAGGGAAGATAAGTCATTTTCGGTACTCGATGTACAAAGGACGAGGGAGGGAGAACTAAGTAACATTAGGACAACATATCACCGCCTTGGGGGAACAGATACCGGCAGACCACTACAGATGTGGAGTGACTCATTAGCCCATATGAAGGCAAATAGGAGATATAGGACAATTATTATGGTTCATGGTTAGCAAGAAGTTGTGATTAGATAAGTGCATGATGTAATTAGAATACCTAAGACTCTTAATTAACACAAGGGGAAGCACACTCATTATACAAGGTACTCTCCAAAACCTGAGTTGCCTTACCTCACGTGTAATAAGACTGAGTCTATCATTGTTGTCCGCAAAGAGCACAGCGCCTCTTTTCGAGAGTTAGTAACGAACATCGCTGTTACGAGATATTGGTGTAAAAGTGCCTTGTAGCCGTTGGCACAACACGCATGTAAGAAGTAACCTAGAAGAAGGCAAATGAAGCGGAAGGGAAAAGAATATGAGTGGAACGTAAAACGATACTGTAGCATTCGGACTCGTTATTGTGAGCTGTACATTCAGTGACCGTTTCTGGGTACTACTTCAGTCATTCACGACTTGTGGAGCCAATAAAGTCCCTCAGTTCAACATTTCCATCAGCCACTTTTGTTCGAGCGACTAGGAAGGGAATATACTCGTATTAGTTCACGTACACTGCTTGACAATTGCTAAGGAACACAGACGTTGTTGGACGGGGCTAGTCACAGACAATGATGGACGGCATGAAACACAGTACACGCGTGAAATAGTACACTTATAACGTTTTATTGTACAGATCTCACCATTTTAAAACATAAATAAAGCAGGATAAGGAACTTATACACTATTCATGTTTGACAAAGGTCAGCCTCCCAAAATAAAAATTTGATATTGGACTCTCAGTAAGGTACATGACCTCCTTAGGCACTACCGGGCATTTTGCATCTACTATTCATGCTGGAGGAGTCCTTTCGAGGATATTTTCCCATACCTCTCTCATGGCGTTTTTCAATTCCTTCACGATTCGGGGAGGGGTGCCAAGATCATTCTCGGCATGCTTTATAGGATTTAGGTCCAGCGAATACGGTAAGCCGTTCCATACGTTCAGTATCTTAACTGCCCAATGTGTCCGACACCTCAGAGGTCTAGCATGGCTGGGCATCGTCTCCCATAAACAAAAATCCGGTATTTTCCTAATCGCTAGTCAGACGGGCATGATATAAAGTCGTTCGTTGCAGTGCCGCTATGCTGTAACGGTACCTATCGCAAAGGTATGCAGCTGTGCTCGGCCATTGTGCATAATGCCTTCCCACGCCATAACTCCTAGGCCATACAGGTGGCGATCATGAATATCCCATGGTTTATAACGTGTTCCCCTCCATTTTCACACTAACTGGTGGCCAGAATCACTAGCCACGGTAAAGCGCGATTTGCCCAAGAATAACACTCTGGACCGCTGTTGCTCACCCCAACTAACATGCTCCCTACACCAACGAACTCTTTCCCAACGATGGTGTTGTTGGTGTGAGATAATTTTAACGTCCTTCCGAGCATACCAATCAGCCTGGCTGAATCCCCGAGAAATGGTTCTGGCAGAGACACGAGTACCGGTAGCGGTTGCAACGTCTGAAGCATCTGCTTAGGAGTGAGATGTCAGTTTCTTTTCGCCACTAGAGCAACTAATCGAGTCTCTTGCGGTTTGGTGGTCCATCTAACGCCAGGCGCTTTCTTTCGTATAGCATTTCCGCCTGCAGCCGCCATTTTTAGTCGCGAGATGAAATTTCTGGACACACCCATTTCTGTGGCCACAACAGCGACTGACCACATTCGAGCTGTCCAAGTGGTCTTCCGCGATTGTAAGCACTCAAATTATGTCTTGCAGACATGTAGCCGTAGCACATCGAATGTCGCACTAATCGTTCCTACAACAATCTTCGTCAAGCACGGAACTGCTTGAACTGTAAAAAGTGTAAAGAGCGTCCTTGCACAGGCTTCGCTCCGCTTAATACGTCCCGCCCCCTAGGTTTACCATTACTATGATTCGTTGGATATTGCGTTGCAATTGTCAGATGTTCCTTAGCAGTTTGCAGTTGTTCCTTAGCAAATGTCAATTGTTCCTTAATAATTGCCAAGCATAATTTGGGTGAAGGTCACGGTTAAAGCAGGCTCAGACATGGTAATTGGATGTCTCTATAGACAACCTGGCTCAGCAGCTGTTGTGGCTGAGCACCTGAAAGATAATTTGGGAAATATTTCGAGTAGATTCCCCACCATGTTATAGTTCTGGGTGGAGATTTTCATTTGCCGGATATAGACTGGGAGACTCAAACGTTCATAACGGGTGGCAGGGACAAAGAATCCAGAAAAAATTTTTAAAGTGCTTTATCTGAAAACTACCTTGAGCAGTTAAACAGAGAACCGACTCGTGGCGATAACATATTAGACCTTCTGGTGACAAACAGACCCGAACTATTTGAAACAGTTGACGCAGAACAGGGAATCAGTGATCATAAAGCGGTTACTGCATCTATGATTACAGCCGTAAATAGAAATATTAAAAAAGGTAGGAAGATTTTTCCGTCTAGCAAAAGTGACAAAACGCAGGTTTCAGAGTACCTGACGGCTCAACACAAAAGTTTTGTCACAAGTGCAGATAGTGTTCAGTGGACAAAGTTCAAAACCATCGTACAATATGCGTTAGGTGAGTATGTGCCAAGCAAGATCGTAAGAGACGGAAAAGAGCCACAGTGGTACAACAACCGAGTTAGAAAGCTGCTGCGGAAGCAAAGGGAAGCGAAGCGAAATGCAGTGTGAGGAGGGCTATGCGAGAGTGAAGTTCCATGTACTGACTTGGCAGAAAATCCTAAGAAATTTTTGTCTTATGTCAAAGCGGTAGGTGGATCAAAACAAAATGTCCAGACACTCTGTGACCTAAATGGTACCGAAACAGAGGATGACAGACTAAAGGCCGAAATACTTAATGTCTTTTTCCAAAGCTGTTTCAGAGAGGAAGACTGCACTGTAGTTCCTTCTCTAGATTGTCGTACAGATGACAAAATGGTAGATATAGAAATAGACCACAGAGGGACAGAGAAACAACTAAAATCGCTCAGAAGAGGAAAGGCCGCTGGACCTGATGGGATACCAGTTCGATTTTACACAGAGTACGCGAAGGAACTTGCCCCCCTTCTTGCAGCGGTGTACCGTAGGTCTCTAGAAGAGCGTAGCGTTCCAAATGATTGGAAAAGGGCACAGGTCATCCCCGTTTTGAAGAAGGAACGTCGAACAGATGTGCAGAACTATAGACATACATCTATAACGTCGATCTGTTTTAGAATTTTGGAACACGTATTATGTTCAAGTATAATGATTTTTCTGGAAACTAGAAATCTACTCTGTAG
Organism: Schistocerca americana; assembly: GCF_021461395.2. Classification (NCBI taxonomy): domain Eukaryota; kingdom Metazoa; phylum Arthropoda; class Insecta; order Orthoptera; family Acrididae; genus Schistocerca; species Schistocerca americana. The sequence goes on from NC_060123.1 coordinate 392,222,287, forward strand.
GAATCAACATGGGTTTCGAAAAAGACGATCGTGTGAAACCCAGCTCGCGCTACTCGTCCACGAGAATCAGAGGGCCATAGACACGGGTTCCCAGGTAGATTCCGTGTTTCTTAAACTTCTGCAAGGCGTTCGATACAGTTCCCCACAATCGTTTAGTGAACAAAGTAGGGGCATATGGACTATCAGACCAATTGTGTGATTGGATTGAAGAGTTCCTAGATAACAGAACGCAGTATGACGTTCTCAATGGAGAAAAGTCTTCCGAAGTAAGAGTGATTTCAGGTGTGCCGCAGGGGAGTGTCGTAGGACCGTTGCTATTGACAATATACATAAATGACCTTGTGGATGACATCGGAAGTTCACTGAGGCTTTTGCAGATGATGCTGTGGTGTATCGAGAGGTTGTAACAATGGAAAATTGTACAGGTGGATCTGCAGCGAATTGACGCATGGTGCAGGGAATGGCAATTGAATCTCAAAGTAGACAAGTGTAATGTACTGCGAATAGATAGAAAGATAGATCCCTTATCATCTAGCTACAAAATAGCGGGTCAGCAACTGGAAGCAGTTAATTCCATGAATTATCTGGGAGTACGCATTAGGAGTGATTTAAAATGGAATGATCATATAAAGTTGATCGTTGGTAAAGCAGATGCCAGACTGAGATTCATTGGAAGAATCCTAAGGAAATGCAATCCGAAAACAAAGGAAGTAGGTTACAGTACGCTTGTTCGCCCACTGCTTGAATACTGCTCGGCAGTGTGGGATCCGTACCAGATAGGGTTGATAGAGGAGATAGAGAAGATCCAGCGAAGAGCAGCGCGTTTCGTTACAGGATCATTTAGTAATCGCGAAATCGTTACGGAGATGATAGATAAACTCCAGTGGAAGACTCTGCAGGAGAGACGCTCAGTAGCTTGGTACGGTCTTTTGTTAAAGTTTCGAGAACATAACTTCACCGAAGAGTCAAGCAATATACAGAATGAGTCACCTAACGTTACCGCTGGATATATTTCGTAAACCACATCAAATACTGAAAAACCGATTCCACAGGCCGAACGTGAGGAGAGGGGCTAGTGTAATTGTTTAATACAAACCATATAAAAATGCGCGGAAGTATGTTTTTTAACACAAACATACGATTTTTTAAATGGAACCACGTAAGTTTTGTTAGCACATCTGAACATATAAACAAATACGTAATCAGTGCCGTTTGTTGCATTGTAAAATGTTAATTACTTCTGGAGATATTGTAACCTAAAGTTGACGCTTGAAACCTCCGACGTTCAGTTGCGTGTTGAAACAAACACGGGCCACGGTCGGCGAGCAGCATCTGCAGGGACATCTTTACGATGACGACCGTGTTTACGAGTGTGGCTGCAGTGCACTGTTGTGGGTTGGTCTAGCTGTCGCAGTGTCCGCATGTAGCGCTTGCTGCTGTTGTTATTCTGAATTCGTCTCCGCACGCAGACCAACTGTAGTACACCGTGTTACTAGACGTCTGTGATAGTGTATTGTTGTAGGAACTGTGACCATGGTGTATTCGAACTCTGAAAAGGCGGAGATGATACTCATCTATGGCGAGTGTCGACGAAATGCAGCTGAAGACAGAGAGCACCCAACATGCCGCACATTGCAAAACATCTACCGCCAACTGTATGCAACACGTATGGTCGTAGCACGCAAACGGGTCCGTAACAGGCCCGTCAAGGGAGAAGCTGGTGCAGTTGGTGTGTTAGCTGCTGTTGCCATGAACCCACACATGAGCTCACGGGACATTGCGAGAGCCGGTGGAATGAGTCAAAGTAGTGTCATGCGCATACTGCATCGTTACCGCTTTCACCCGTTTCATGTGTCGCTACATCAGCAATTACATGGTGATGACTTTAATCTTCGAGTGCAATTCTGTCAATGGGCATTAACAGAGAATGCGTTGAAGTTCTACCTGTTTACCGATGAAACGGGTTTCACAAACCACGGGGCAGTGAATCTACGGAACATGCATTACTGGTCCGTGGACGATCCTCGCTGGCTCAGACAGGTAGAGCGACAGCGACCGTGGACTGTAAATGTATGGTGCGGAATCATTGGCGACCACCTCATTGGTCCTCACTTCATTGCAGGGGTCCAAACAGCTGCAACATACATCGCGTTTCTACAGAATGATTTGTCAACGTTGCTCGAAAATGTCCCACTGGAAACGCGTCGACGTATGTGGTATCAGAATGATGGTGCACCTGCACATTCCGCAATTAACACTAGGCTGACCCTTGACAGGATGTTCGACGGGCGTTTCATAGGACGTGGAGGACGCATAAATTGGCCAGCCCGTTCTCCTGATCTTACACCACTGGACTTCTCTCTGTGGGGTACGTTAAAGGAGAATGTGTACCGTGATGTGCCTACAACCCCAGAGGACATGAAACAACGTATTGTGGCAGCCTGCGGCGACATTACACCAGATGTACTGCGGCGTGTACGACATTCATTACGCCAGAGAATGCAATTGTGTGCAGAAAATGATGGCCACCACATTGAACATCTATTGGCCTGACATGTCGGGACACTCTCTATTCCACTACGTAATTGAAAACAGAAACCACGTGTGTACGTGTACCTCACCCCTCATGGTAATGTACATGTGCGTCAGTGAAAAAGACCAATTAAAAGGTGTTAGCATGTGGACGTAATGTGCTGTTCCAGTCTCTTCTGTACCTAAGGTCCATCACCGTTCCCTTTGGATCCATACGTAATTCGGTGCCCTCCGATGCACACTATCGAACAGCGGAGGAGTGGTACTGAAGCGTCAACTTTAGGTTACAATATCTCCGGATGTAATTAACATTTTACAATGCAACAAACGGCACTAATTACGTATTTGTTTATATGTTCAGATGTGCTACAAAACTAACGGGGTTCCATTTAAAACACATAGGTTTGTGTTAAAAAACATACTTCCGTGCATTTTTTTAATGGTTTGTATTAACCAATTACACACTCCTCACGTTCGGTCTGTGGAATCGATTCGTCAGCATTTGATGTGGTTTACGAAATATATCCAGCGGTAATGTTAGGTGACTCACCCTGTATTGCTCCCTCCTACGTATATCTCGCGAAGAGACCATGAGGATAAAATCAGAGAGATTACAGCCCACACAGAAGCATACCGACAATCCTTTCCACGAACAACACGAGACTGGAATAGAAGGGAGAACCGATAGAGGTACTCAAGGTACCCTACGCCACACACTGTCAGGTGGCTTGCGGAGTCTTGCGGAGTATGGATGTAGATGTAGATTTAGATGCAGTGTAAATAATATGCACTGGTCCTGCGTGCCTGTTGCAACAATACGTTCAACATTTCTTAATTTGTAAAAGAAACAACCCTGGGACAAATATGAAAGATGTAAACTGAAGAATTGTGAATAGCCCCGTTGCTGTTTTTTATGAGCTACAGTTTTAGTATAGAAAAATGTTAAGTATTTCTAACACAACTGCCATCTTTATTTGCAAGAAGAAACTGTGCTAGCTTTTCCCAAGTATTTGTACGTTATCTCAAGAAGTACCTTAATCCCTCAGGTACCGATATTATCACTACGACCATTAGAGCACACAGCATTTAATTATCGGTAAAACAGCATATGAAAAAAAGCTCCAGTAGCCGCTAATCATTGATGCGTTATTTTCATGTTAGATCTTATTTTCGTGCAGATTAAGCGACAGAAATCTCTTGCGAATTTTTAAACGTGTGTAATTCCGAGTTAGCAAATGCCCGTGAACTAAACACATCAAACTGCACGCAGTGAAATTATTATGATAGGAGTAGATTCTATTCGATTAATCAATAGTTTTCTTATCAGTAAGTGTTTCCATATTTTACCTGTATCATCGACAGAGAAATTAATGTCTGCCTGGTTCCTTCACCATCCTCATCGATTTTAATAATGGCCCACATCGTTTCTGTTCTTCTCTCAAAACAGCAAAATCCACCAAACAGTTTGAAAACAACGCTAACTATGCTGTAGTACGAAAAATACGATCTGTAATAGGAAAGCAGTTATGTAAGTTTTGATGTTTATAACCAGACAATACTGACGTTATGTATCTGAAACTTAAGCATTGAACCAGTTTGGCTACTTTCACCAGAGCAAGCTTTCGCGTTTCCGAGTAGACACTTCATATGTAGGGCGTGGACCTCCACATCAGCTAATTCTCACAATATAAGCTTTATAGGAGTCTAGATTGTCTCAACGATTTAGTAAATACAATTATATAACATCAATAATTGTACCAATACCAACGTGTTCCGTTAACTATTGGATGGAGCAATAGCCCATACTCGTGCAAGAAAGCTTAATACGATTTTGTTTACCATCAGTATTGTCCCATATGCTCCTGCTTACGTCAAAAAATTTCTCTTTCTCTTAATTCAATAATCTATCCATGTTTAATTTACGAATTTAACATATGCGGGAAATAATAAGAAGTGAAGAAGTTGTAACTGCTATGTCATTATGCCCCTCAAAATTTCCATTAAGAAGAAATGTAACATCGAATGAAAAACTGAGTTTTTATTAAATAATGAATGGAATTCATTTAAAGAACGTGAGACTCTTCGTCAGGAGACAGTCGCCACTTTAAAGGAACTGCTCAGTTACTCTGATGGAACAGCATTATATCGTTAATTCCGTTAGTGATTTCATCACAGCGTGGGAAGAGTACTGCAGCAGTGTTAATGAGAAAATAGCCAATCTTATCTCTTGCAGGTAACGTTATTACGAGAAACACGCACAGTGTCTTACTTCAATAGAGAGTTCCCGTTAAAAAAGAGCGATGATCCTCCTTCAGATAAAGCGGGTATTTTCTGTTTCAACATGTCTTGTTGCTGCACTGTTTAAAAATTAACCATTTCCGAACAGCTGCAATATAATTTTTTTGATGCCGATGATGACTATTGTTAAGTGCACGGTAACCTGGCCTTTAGCGCCCTTACGAACATCTTCGAGTCGAGCACTGCACGGCTAAAAGAAATCCGTAAAAGTCGTCACATGAGCTGAAAAAATACAGTTCCGTAAAAATCTAGATTATAGTCCTCTCTCTCTCTATCTCTCTCTCTCTCTCTCTCTCTCTCTCTCTCTCTCTCTCCCTCTCTCTCTCCCTGTACAAATTGCAATAACATTTGATACTAGGTACTGAATCGCAGTCAGAAGCAAAAAGAAGAACCTGCGATAGGGTAGAAACGGGTATCGGGATGTATCCTATTAGCCTCGGACAGTATAAAGGGAGACCAAGCTTAAGCTTCTCTTACCTACAGCGTCACGTGCCTTCATTCCCTAACATACTGCGGAGACATGTGAAACTTAATGCAGGACTTAGGTGCAAAATTTGACGATCAGAGCCCTAATTCCATCACCTCTGCTTTCCCTGTCCTCGAAATACTGGTGGCGCAAATTCCAATCAGCACCACGATTCGAACATATGCATGAGTTGGTGATGTCGACGGCGGCTAAGGGCTTAAGTCATATTAAATGAACGAATTCAGCTACACAATTACTCAAGAGATAGGGCTAGTGTCCTTTGTAATATGTATTTTATTTCACAGTTGTCCTACCACGGGCATCGAGCGACTACAGAATAACAGTAAATAGGATCAGGAACTTGTGCTATGTTGTATACTACTATACTGTTCTGTTATAAGGAGTATCAGACTAGTCCGTTTTCGGTAGTCCGTTTTCGTAAGTGAATATAGGGAAAAATGTAACATTACAACAAAATAAGTCACATTTGGCAGATTATTTGTTTTACAGTGTTGTTCTCAAATCGGGAATGCATATACAGTGTGTTTCAAAATGAACATACGGTTAATAAGGCTTTGTACCAATTACTACGCTCAACTTACGGTTGTAAATAACACATAAAAGAAAAAGCAACTCAAATAGTTTTTCTTACAGTTGTTCACTGTGTCAACTATTTGTCACATCGGGTCGATTCGCGAGTTCTACCCAAACACTAAACTCTGTAAAAATGTTTTTGTTTATTAATAGACGCAATCACATTCTTATGACAAAGTCATAACCAGTTTCGTCCAAACAGTGACCATTTTCAGATTCTAAAGGCGGCATACACTGAGCACAGGTTTGACAATGCATGAATCTGTGTTTAGTGTATGCCGCCTTTAAAATCTGAAGATGGTCTCTGTATGGCCGAAACCGGTTATGACTGTGTCATAAGAATGTGATTGCGTATATAAATAAACAAAAAATTTTAACAAAATAATCAGTCACTCACTCCATTGACAAAATGTTTTTTTTCCAAAATTGACCACTGTGTCTGGAACAACGGTTGCAACAAAGCTGTTTCCAAAGTCCGGTAGATCCGCTGGCAGTAGAGGCTCATACACATGATTCTTGATTAACTTTCCAAAGGTAAGAATTGCATGGCGTCACATCGTGTGTGAACGTGGAGCTCACTCAATACAAGGTCCTTCATCCGGCACCTTGTGGCCAGCCAGGTACAACGTAGCTGAACTAGACGTGTACTGAGTTACACCAGTGAGGCGGCCCTTCGTCTTGCTGCCATACAAACTTCTGAGCCATAGTTCTAGCGAGCAAAAATGTGAAACATCAGTTATAGTGGCACCACCAAAAATGAAAGACCCGTAAACTTTCCGCCGCGTATGGCACAGAAAAGCATTCGTTGTAGGGAATTTAGGTTGTAGCTGCATCATCTCATGGGGACTTTCTGGCCCTCAGGAGTGTACATTATGTTTTTCAGTTTTCCGCTTAGGTGAATTTTCGATCCAGCACTGAAGACGACACTATCCAGAAAGTCCTTATCGTCATGCAACAACATCTAGTTTGCAAAGTTGGCACTTTAACCGTTGTCCGTAGGCCTTAAAGCTTGTAACAAGTGCGAACGGTAAGAATTTAGTTGTGGCTCCTTAAAAGTTTACACACAGACGTCACTGGAACTGCTACTTCACGGCGAGCCTTCCAAATGATGTGTTGGGGTTAAGCTTGGAATATCTTCACTCATTCAAGACGTTCTTCAATCACTCTTGATCGTTCCATACCCTTTCCTTTGCACATCGGTACACAGACAAAACTGTTTGGGCTGCTATTTCATTAGATATATTGTTTGTTATTGTAAGTCGAAAGTAATGTATGCTACAAAGTCTTAAAACCTGTTTATTCATTTTGAAACATCTTGTATTTTCATGGTTTTCTTGTTACTGCTAACCAAGTGTAATATTATGTACCACCTTCCGTATTACAAGCTTTTGAAAAATGTTATATAAATATTCCAAGCAGAGACGTTGGCAGTTTCTCGGAACCTCACATTGTGTGATATCAGAGATACACTCGTAGTCTGAATGATGAAAGCATGTATTGCAAGCAAGAGAAAGAGAGAGAGGGGATCTGAAGTTAGCTGTGAAAGACGCTGTACGCTATGTGACTGCGAAAAAATCGAGAGAAAACGACTGTACGTCGACCAATTGGTGGCAATATGCAAAGGGTCCTGGGAGAAATGGTCTGTATTCAGAGATATGACGGGAATATATATTTCAAGCAAAAATATCTAGTAAACATTGGCTCTAAAATGCGTATGATAAGAGATAACAGCACTTCATCTTCGATACTGTGAAATAAATCTCTTCTGCTGGAAGCTTGCTGTGAAATAAATGTCTTCTGCTGCAAGGTCTTTGCTTTCCATGTTTTGAGTGGAGGTGCTATGGTCTAACACAAGGAAAAATGAACTCTGAAATGCTTACCGTAAGAACTGTGAGCCCTTTCTTAGTAGGAGAAATGTGTTTCACAGTAGCGAAAACGTGCAACATAGACGGTGTCTCAGGAAGTATCGTCAATATCGAGGAATGTGACAGGAACAATCATTGAAAGCAAAACTGTGTAGCAAACATCCAGTCTAAAATGCATACTTTAAGAGATATGAGCATTTTTTCAGTGAGAGAAAAGTGTTTCACTGTTCGAAGATGAACAAGTACTCGTAGTTCCTAAGGTACGAATTTTAGAGACCGCGTTTACTACACAGTTTTGCTTCGAACGATCGTTCCACTCATATCCGTCTATCCTGAACATTCTTCCCGATGCATCGCACACGTTGCAAGAATTGCAGAATGTGATGGCAGGTAGTTTGCAGGTCAGAGTACCTTTCACATTAAAGAAGACACTTCAAGAAAGATATTAAAAGAAGACCACTGCGTACCCAATGTATATCAAAAAGCATCATATTGGAGAGTTGGATTCAGTTCCGGCGCTTGCAGAACGATAATAATGATTTAAGGATGGGTCCATCTTTCTCCAAGTACAAAAATTATTATGAATTATGATGCTCGCCATACCTAAACTTAACAAAACATTTATCGATGTCCACAGGTTCATTTCAGCTCCATAAAACACTTTTGGCACGCAAAAACAAACTTGTTTCAGCTAAGGACTAGCAAAACGCTATAATAGTAAGTTCAAAAATGAGCATGTGCCACGAATATTATCGGAACACCCATTTCAATGATTGGATAATAAACAACAAATTCAATGCAGACGATTTTTGACGTACTCATGATTGCAGATGACTTGGTGTACTAGTTTCGACCTGTGGCTGATTCTGGTTGGCAGCCATAGGGCACACACAGTGTAAAATCAAAGCTTAAGTGCACATACAATTTAAATGATAGCAAAATTTGCTTTATCATATTCCTTAATCCAAAAATAACATTTATATACGTATTTCAGGAAAATAATAATAATAAAGACACTGAAGATATCACAACTGTGCTGAAACAAATATCAGTGATAAAACAAGTAATTTGTGTAGTTGCAGATAGGTGGAATCGTCCTCAGTTCTTTATCATATTAAAATTTATTCACAAATGAAAGAATAGCCTTAGCTAAATAATAATATCATGACAGCAGTTTCACTTCAACTAATACTGAAACATTTCAGACAATTAGAGTGTAAATGACCAATGTCGTAGAATAATTTACCAGGAGATATACACATATTACGTGTGTTACATTTAAGCCATTAACCTATGTTAATTACTTAACCAAGTTACCATCAGGAGGATCATTTTCCTACCTCTATAATAACTGAGTGTTACATGCGTTGAATGAGACTTTAAAAAATACTAGGCAATAAAGTAAAATTTTTTCTCTTAGAGTCATTCTTGCTAGTTAATTAACGAAACTTGTACTAAGATAACTTCAATGAGATTTTAAAAATGGAAGTTAATTATTATACGTAGGTAGTTGACCAAAATATAGTAAATTTTATTTTCTGAGTAGTATCTATTCAAATTTGTATATTTGGAGACTTCCCGTTTCTATATTGGCTTCCGTATTTTGGATGTTGTCTTATTATATTGTAGTTAATTGTGACGTTATTTGAATTTAACTAGCATGTTTTTTGGTAATTTAATTTGTCTATTTGGAAAGAAGTGGTTAGTTAAAAGTTAGTGACACAGAAAATGGTTACGCTCCTTAATCATTGAAGTGGCGCATAAGGAAATACGTATTATTTTATTTCAATTAATTATAAAGTGTTAAAAATAACTGTAATTTAACACGTAAACTCTGTGATAGCATGCATATTAAATTGAGCCTCCGCGTATGTAATGACCGTTGTAGCGCACGTGCGTAACATTAATTGCTGCGTAAGTTCAAATTCAATATCACATCATATCTATTGTCCAATTTCGGACATGCGATTGTATTACTTCATTTAATAATTAGATTTACACTGAAGTGTAGTTTCATACTTCGTAACGAAGTCGACTAACTAACCCAAATTAATCATTATCCTTACACACGTTTATACCCGCTCGTTATTAGGGGAAGGTGCTCAGGCCTAATAATTATGGTTACCTGTGAAGCGAAATTGTAGTCACTCGAGCGGGGGACTGCTCTTTTATTAAGTGACAAGATTCAATAATTCTGTAGGGTACAGTGGAGAATCCGTTGTGGCTGCTGCAGGACCACCAGTTTGAAAGGCGATGTCAGGCATTACCGTTAACCCACCAATGACCGCACAACTCTTACAGATAGGTATAAGAACCACCGGCCAATCACGTCAGGAACGTCTTACAGACGACAGGCTACACATTATGTGGGACTAATATCGAGCGACAGGGAAATTTAATATCAAGAACATTCAGAGAAGATATTACGTTTAAAGTTTCGCAAATGCAATATTAATGAATTGTATAGCCTTAAAAGCCTCAAAAATCCCCAAACTCTCTTTTAATAAAAAAAAAAAATTATTCATTACCGACACCAAATGCTACCACAATCTAAAGATTTAAAATTTAATCACAAAATCTTAACAACATAGTAGTGCCTTGAAACGATAAAATAATTAAAACTTTCACTATAATCCACAGATTCTCATTTTAAAATAAGATATTTCGAAACTAAGTAGATGATATTATTCAAAAGAATGGTTTTTAATGAAGTGACAGTACACACTCAACGTTTGATAATTAATGGCACTGTTTAACGTTGCCTTTATAAAGGCTTCCGCCATACAATAACCAAGAGAAGTCAATCCGGCGTTTATTTAGTTCGTCTTTGTCGACGACGTTCACACAGCTAATGAACACTGTCCTCCAATCACCACCGAACACAATACACATAACGAAGAACTACTAGCGGCAAAAGCACCACATTAGTTGTACTGCGTTACGTGCTACTCTCTCTACATGCTAAAACATCAGCAGCCCAAGCAATTCATTTCTCGTGCAGAGCAATTTCATAGCTCAGTGCATCTAATGCTATATTTATTCCAAAGCAGGCCGGCATAACAGCTCTTGTGCTAGATAACAGCCTAAGGGACTGTAGTACACCATACCTAACTTTGCTTGTAATTAAATTAAATATAATATTGACTACCAGCACAAGAAAGGTCGCGCTGACAACTTACAAAATTAGCAGTTTTCCGCTCACACTTAACGCTGCACCGTAAATACATTTTCTGGTACTTTTCAACATAATGCATGAGGCATATAATACTTTCATAGGCACTACTGTTAAGAGGCACTTGTGGCGCTAGAGAAATCTCAGCTAGAATTTCAAATAGAATAAAATTTTGCACGATAAGTGGCACGTGGATAAATTCTGGAATCACGTTCCCAAGCTAGTTTGTGAAACAGCAGTATAGAACACTGTTATAGCAATCAGCACAGAGATGGAGAATGGAAAACCTTTATCTTGCTATAGGCCCAGCAGAGATAATCGGAACAACAGCAATGCCGTACTACAACGCTGGAACATCTGACGTGGGACGCACTTGTTGCAAACACTTCGCATCAACTGACCTTGGTCCGTGCCCATAGCTGGCGCACATGAACCACCACAACATGTCCTTAGTTAGTTTGTACTGTCTTCGTCCGAATGGTTCCACAAAATACAGGTCGTGGTCGCAGCACATGCAGAAATACCTGTCTTCTCTACAAGATTGTCTCTCTAAGCAAATTGTGAACACTCGACAAAATAGCGAAAAAGAAAGAGCTCGCTGTAATAGCAACAACGAAGCAAAATCTAACAACGCGCCACTCATAATTTCAAACACAAGCTGCACAAGAAGACCACCAACTGCGGCAACAACCTTTATTAAAATAATTAATAGCCGACCTAAGGTATAACGCAAACCAATCAAACTCAAGATACAAGACCAGCATATATTCAACAACCGGGTATTTGCATTTCGGATCAACGACCCCGCACACCATTGTAATACACTGTAATAAGAAGTAATAAAAAGAGGTACACGCAGGAATTGTCTGAATGGGACGGAGATCGGTAGATGTGATGTACATGTACAGAAAAACAAATGATGACAATTTAAAGTAAATTGAATTATTAAACCCATCACGAATCGAGCGAGTCAGTAACACGTTGTTCCTCCTCTGACCCTTATGCGAGCAGTTATTCGGTTCTCCTTGATTGACGGACTTGTTGGATATCCTCCTGAGGGAAGTCGTGTCTAATTCTGTCCGATCGTTAGGTAGTTTAAATCCCGAGCTGGTTGAAGGGCGTTGCCCATGATGCTCCAAATGTCCTCACTTGGGGAAAGATACGGCGACCTTGCTGGCCAAGCAGTACAAACTCTCTCCGTGTGCAGGCAGGGATCATCTTGCTGAAATGTAAGTCCAGAATAGCTTGCCATGAAGAGCGACGGAACTAAGTGTACAATATCTCCGACGTACCGCGGTGCTGTGTGGGTGCCACAGATGTTCCTATTATTCAAAAAATCTCTAAATATTTGCACCACACCAACCCTGTGAGTGTGACAAATATTCCAACCAGTGTTTCACTAGTGTCTCATTTCCCACGATATCTTGTCATTTATATCTGCTACTAGCTCATTTCACATTAGGACAGGACTTTTATTGAATTTTTCTATCTGAAGCCCACTTGACGAATAGCACACCAAAGGGTTGTTTCAGTCGTACCGGGAAACTTTTTCCACTTCATTGTTCCACCTTTTAAGTGTCACTGGTACTATAGGCAATTGCTTTTCCTGAATTTTCTTTATTATGGCTCCCTGTGTGAACTCGTCCAATCCCAAATTTTGGAAGAACTCTTTTTTGGTGACACATTGTCTCAAAATTTGCTTCACCGTACTCCCATTAAAAGTCCTCTCAATGACTGTGTCGCGGAACTTGCCTTTTCCGGCCTCAAAGTAACATGCACATTTATCACCATATACTTTTCCAAAACTCCGTAAATCAAATATGTTTTCAAAAAAGTACAATGCAACGAAATATGTAAACGGCGACTGTGGCACACTTGCATACGAAGGCAAACGGCCCGACGTAAACACTGCAATAATAAGGAATGAAATGAGTGTTGTATTCAGAGGATCGGCTGACCGGCATACCCGAACACGTAACGCATGAAGACACAAGAACAAATAAATTAAACTACTAATATTAGCGCTTTATGTAGATTTATGTGCATAAAAACATAACAGCTGCAAAAGGCAACAACATTTACACTTCTCGTCTTGTTCATATGCGTCACCATTAGGAGATTTACAGCATCTTGCATCAGTCATTATTACGACAAAACGATTAATTGGAATAACGTAAATCCACCTGTAAGTGTATCTCACAAGAAAACTTTTCAAACGAAATTTTATCCTAATTACTGTATGGCTTCTATGAATCTTCAAATTTGGCAATCGTCAAAAAATGCTCGGAAAAACACGCTTTCTTTTAACAATTATTGCGATTTTCCCTTCCTTTTCAACTAAATTATAGTATTGGGATGCAGACCTAAAATCGACGTTTCCTCTATTCCGGCAATGCACAACATGTCGAAGTTTGCCCTGCACTGTACGCAGAACATGAGATGAAATTCAGGGGTCAATCATTATAAACGGGAATAGTGCTGTTTAGTGATACAGTCTACCTTAAATAACACTCAAAGTGATTTTCATATTAAACATTTATTTCTTTTGTTTGATTCTATAGGTAACAGGGAATTTGGTTAATTTTAGCCTTTTCTTGTACCAGGAATGAGTATTGTTCAAATTCTGGACTAACCATCCAGACCTACAATTTCTGTACTTTCCTTGTAGTCGTATCACAAGTTGTGGCCGGCCGCTGTGACCGAGCGATTCTAGGAGCTTCAGTCCGGAACCGCGCTGCTGCTATGTCCTTAGGTTAGTTAGGTTTAAGTAGTTCTAAGTATAGGGGACTGATGACCTCAGATGTTAAGTCCCATAGTGCTTATAGCCATTTGACCAGTGGTCTTTTGGCCTTACTTGGAACAGCTAATACAGGAAATTCCATAATGCTTAGAGCCATTTGAACCACAAGTTGTGCATACCAAAACAGTTTCTTTAAGAAACCGCGACACACACTTGGTTCCACCCTTATGCTATGTGAAACTGCTCTCCGACTAATGAGAGATCGTAGACAGTTCGTATCGCGACATGTGGAAACAAGAACCGTCGTGCTATGTAAAACCGCGCTCCGGTTATTGAGACATCTTGTAGACAATAGAATATCTGACTTTAAAGTCCTTATACCTGTATCTGAATTTAGGTAAAATATTCAAAACTTACACGTTACACAAAATTGCATTTTTAGGACATAATGTTAGTAGCAACAGTCGTAGTCCGATTCACGTGAAAACGGCAGGCATAATTATCCGTGACGTCTCATTGAATGCGCAATACGTATACATCTGTACACTAACGATCCGATGGAACAGGGTTAACTGCCATGTTGGGGAAACAGCGCTTCGGTCTAACTGGTAAAATGAATAGTTCAACGTCACATGCCACCCACATTACTACAAACGCCACGAACTTCGTACCGGCCGCATACGTGACAACCGCACATGAAACGGCCGAAACGTGATATAAACGCAGTGCCAGAAACACACGAAATTCCTGGGGTATTTGCATCATTGACAACAAAAGAAATTTTTCTGTACCAATAGTAAAACTGTCAAGATTGTTTGTAGATTCCGTGACCTTGTAGAAGTCCTCAACATTGTTAGGCTGAATGAGACGTCAGAAATCTGAAATATAAAAATGATCTGTGATGTCTGCATAACTGATAATCCTACATCGTAATTCGTAACATAAACTGGAAATCCTACTTTATACGTTCTTATCACACTCTTCCAGAGTAGAAACGCACCACTTTACATCTCTTTGACTTTCAATTTCATCGTCATTTGACTTTGCTTCACCACAGCACAACGTAAGTTTCAGTATAGTCTTTGGTCCTTTTTCTATACTTATACTGTACATGTATAACTGAAAGTTTTTCATGCCAAAAGTGCAACATTTCTGTTAAGTTTTGTCAGATACAGTAGTTATCCATTAACTTTAAAAAAATTACATATCAGACCTCATTCTCGGATATGGCCAATGACGTGAGCCCATTGGATGCGATAAAATAAACCATTCCGTAAAGAAGGAGATTCCGCCTGATGTAGACTGTTGTTTTTTCTTTTTTGTTTAAGTCATCAGATTTCTGATTGGTTTGATGGGGCCCGTCGCTAATTCCTCTCCTATGCGAACCTTTTCATCTCAGAGTACCACTTACAACATACGTCCCCAATTATTTGATGGATGTATCCCAGTCTCTGTCTTCCTCTACAGATGTTACCTTCTACAGCTCCCTCTAATACCTTGTAAGTTATTCCCTGGTGTCTTGACAGATATATTATTATTCTGTCTCTTCTTGTTGTCAGTGTTCCTTTCCTTGTCGATTCTACACAGAATCTCCTTATTATTCACCTGATCTGTTCACCTAATTTAGAAAATTTTCCTTCCATAAATAGAAGTCTTGTCCAAACTTGGTGGCTCTTAATCCTGAAAATCTTCTTCCGTAGCATTATTACGGCCCCTGCACCCCAAGTGGATAAATAATTTTCTTAACAGTTCTTTTTTATGTAGTTAGACGTCAAAGAAAATTAGCAGTTCTCATTTTTCCGAGTTTGTACTATGGTAGAGCTTTTAGTTATAGCCATTTATGATCTTAATAAACTGCGTGTCGTTAGAGAGATAACAAACTTTTGCATACAAACGGCCGTCATGTAAAACTTAAAAATAGATTTCACTTTGAAGTAGCTCATTATATACCATTCACTCTCCGTTATACAGGGATTACCTAAACCATACTCTTGCTGCAAAGCCAAATCGTATTAATACAAGTGTAATTAGTACCTAAAAATATTTAACCATAATTTTTCATGAGATATAAGTTTTTCATGAGATGTAGTATTTTTCTAAGTTTAAGCAGGTTATCAAACTAGAAATAATTTCTTTCTATGTCACTAGAAGAGTCATAAAACCACTGGAGTTGTCGTACCTATCGCTGAAACTTGTAACGCTGGCCCGTTAATGAATCGTACTCTGTGTATTACACAGAGTATGCTAAGAGTGGATGCTGCCTACATGGACGCCTATCTATTGCTGTGTGACTGTACTACTGGCTGCTGCCGTCTTGTTGAACGGATATGTCAGCCTATGTCAGCAACCTGCCCAGCTGCCACCGCCCGATCAGAGGCAAATACTCCCACTGTTTACCGTCCTATGGGGGCCCACACCTCCTTCATCATCCAGGCAGGGGCCTTGGTTTGATACCGCCCATCCCATGTACACTTCGTGCTGAGTGACGAGACCAGGTCAGCTGCTGCAGGTTCTGTGCGCTGTCTGACGCACACCACTCCACTCCGTTCCGGAATCAGGGCAACAGTCGCTGTTCTGATGGAATCACCTAGACGGCTGCTGCCATCGTCGGATGGAAGATTGCACGCCATGTCCGTCCGCCAGATCTTTGCCGATTTCAGTACGTTTCGCTGGCTGAGGCCAGCCTGCGACACGGAGGACGCTGGCCGCCATTTCAGTACCGTCTTCGTTGGTTTAGTGGCTTTTCCGATCAGCACTGTTTCCCTGCCAGCTGCCACAGCACTGCAGCCAAGCCGAGCGTGGTGAAATGCAGATATCCACTCGTCACTGCGGTCACTCACCCCGGCTGCTACAGTTGCTATAAATTTTGCATTTTATTTTCCTGTCGCTAGAAGTAAATTAGATATCCCTGTTGCAAGTAGGGTAGTAAGTTGCTCGCGGATGTCTTCAGTAATAGAGGTAGAGCCTGTTATGATTTTATTCATTACTGTCCTTAGATGAACATTGTAATCTGCTATGGGTGGAGAGTGTGAATTCTGTATTTCGAGTGCATCTTCATATTTTCGCCGCACAAAGACTGATCCATAAAATTTCGGGTGTGCAGCCACCTGAATTCGACTTCTTCTTCCAATATTTTGGCTGAATACCATTTAGCCATCATCAGAGTGAGCCGAGGTGACTGACGCTCCAGCACTTGCTCCCTCCTTTTAAAGCCGTGGACCGCACCACTGCGCATGCGGCCACAGATACACAGGGCGCCAGAGACGTTGATCGGCGCTAAGAGGTAAGACATACGCATGGAATTAAATCTATGGCTACGCTGTCCATCCACACTGTGATATCGGTTTATCATTGCGAGCTGCACCGTCGCTACGTCTTTGTGAATCTATTACAGAAATTTCCGTATTCGATGATTTATCCAAACTGAAAGCGCTATCTCTAATAATTAAATTCGTCACCAACCGAATTTCAGTTGTTTCCTTCACTACTGTGTCCCAAAAAGATGAAGTCGAGGCTAAAATTTCGACGTTATCGTACACCATAGAGTGCCCAGTGTCTGTACAATGCTCTGCCACCGCAGATTTATTAGGTTGTAAGAGACGGGTGTACCTGCGGTGCTCTGTGCATCTCTCCTGGACTGTACGTGTCGTCTGCCCGATGCATGAACGGCCGCATTCACCGGGGATCTTGTAAACCCCAGGCTTCCGAAGCACCAAATCATCTTTAACGGAACCCGGGAGCGCTGCTGTCTTCGGAGGAGGGCGAAAAACCATTTTCACTTTGTGGTTACTGAGGATCCATCCTATTTTTGTCGATAGGCTTCTCACGTATAGCAGAAAAGCCAACAATTTAAAAGATTCCGTGTCTTCTTCTGATTTTCTTATACCCACGGTTGGTTTCATTTGTAGCGCCTTGCGTACCTGCTGTTGGGAGTACCGGTTGGCTTCAAAAACTCTTCTCAGGTGTAAAAGCTCGTGCTCCAGACTGCTCCCGTCAGCAGTGACATGTGATCTAGAGTTCTCAGTACACTCATCGTCTGCGTAGGATGATGGCAGCTATTTGTACGTAAATATAAATCCGTATGGGTCGGCTTTCGACGTACTGCAATGGCTTGGAACTTCGGGGTAAGTTCCTATGGGACCAAAATGCTGAGGTCGTCGGTCCCTAGGCTTAGAAGCTACTTAATCTAATTTAAACTAACTTACGCTATGGAAAACACACACACACCCATGCCCGAGGGAGGATTCGAAACTGCCGATGCAGCTTCCACACGATAGCACAGTTCATCAAGTATAGTGACTGGCGTATTGTGACGAGCCAGTTGCTCGGCCACCATTGACCAGACATTGTCAATTGGTGAGAGATCTGGAGAATGTGCTGGCCAGATCAGCAGTCGAACATTTTCTGTATCCAGAAAGGCTTGTACAGGACCTGCAACAAGCGGTCGGGCATTATCCTGCTGAAATGTAGGGTTTCACATGGATCGAATGAAGGGTAAAGCCACGGGTCGTAACACATCTGAAATGTAACGTCCACTGTTCAAAGTGCCATCAGTGCGAACAAGAGGTGACCGAGACGTGTAACCAATGGCACCCTATACCATCACGCCGGTTAATGCGCCAGTATGGCGATGACGAATACACGCGTCCAATGTGCGTCCACCGCGATGTCGCCAAAGACGGATGCGACCATCATGATGCTATAACAGAACCTGGATTCATCCGAAAAAACACGTATTGCCATTCGTGCACCACGGTTCGTCGTTGAGTACACCATCGTAGACGCTCCTGTCTGCGATGCAGCGTCAATCGTAACTGCAACCATTGTGACCGAGCTGATATTCCATACTGCTGCAAACGTCGTCGAACTGTTCGTGCAGATAGTTGTTGTCTTGCAAACGTCCCCATCTGTTGACTCAGGGATCGAGACGTGGCTGCGCGATACGTTACAGCCATGTGGATAAGATGCCTGTCATCTGGACTGCTAGTGATACGATGCCGTTGGGTTCCAGGACGGGGTTCCGTATTACCCTCGTGAACCTACCGATTCCATATTATGCTAACAGTCATTGGATCTCGACCAACGCGAGCAGCAATGTCGCAATACAATAAACCGCAATCCTCTCGGTTAAATTTCGCGGCTGTGGCACGTCATCCTTGTGGTGTAGGAATTTTAGTGGCCAGTAGTGTATTTTGAATTATCTAGGAAGTTTTATTTACTAATTTCTTTAATGATGCCCATTTGTTCATAAGCAATAGATCTGGACAGAGTGATGTTCATATGTATTGCGTAGCATCGTTGCTGTCATTGCAATTCGGTAACGCTCTTATATTCTTCATAAATGCTTTTATAAAATAAGCACACGCCTGTGAAACCCTCAGCCCAAACGGCACTCCACCGAATCCCATCGATACAATACACACCGGAATTACAAGAGCGTGTCGTCTTCGCCCCAAAACTACAATTTTTGGCTCTTCAGGAAGAAATGGCTGCCTTTACTTGGTTCAAATGGCTCTGAGCACTATGGGACTCAACTTCTGAGATCATCAGTCCCCCAGAACTTAATACTACTTAAACCTAACGAACCTAAGGACACCTCTCACATCCATGCCCGAGGCAGGATTCGAGCCTGCGACCGCAGAGGTCGAGCGGCTGCAGACTGTAGCTCCTAGACCCGTTCGGCCACTCCGGCCGACTTGTTGCCTTTACTCCACAGACGTTCAGGCACGTCATTACGACGACGACCAACCACATTTCACCGAAGGGGATACCAGCATAGTCTAAGTAAATGCACTGCCATGGTAGCTGCGGCGTCAGCAATAGTGAGAACTTCAGGAGCGGTTCCGCCTATAGTAGGTGGCGATAAAGGTAGCGTACCCAAGGTTAGAGTATTCTGTGGCTTGGGACTCGCCTGGTAGCCAGTAGACACGCTACGAGGAAAATGCATCGGTGCATCACGCCTAGTCGGCTGCATCCAGAAGCTGCATCATGCGGGACTGGAGTCGCGTATTAATGACAGCCCAACACATAACCTTACCCGCTGAAGGGACAACACCTTGACGGCTTGCAGCTGATGTGGCGAGTGTTGTATTCGAAGCTCTGCGGTGGCGTTTTTGTGTAGGTGCTCGGGCCAGCCCTTGATATCGAAGCGGAGAATCTGCTTAGTCTTCCGCGAATTAAGAAGAAGTCGAAAGTGAATGATCAACTGTTTTGATTGTTACAAATTCCTTGATAGCAGGTGAAAGAATTTTTGCATGCAAATCCTCTGTTCACTGACCGTGTAAACACAGATTACTTTTCGTGTTACAGTTATTTCTGGACTGCACAACTGTTGCGGCTTCTTCACGTGCGTTATACGTCGCAGTAAAGTCTCGGGCTTAAATCTAACCAAACCCCGACATATGACTCAATAGACTGATACATTTTCATAGCACTTTTTATGATTATTAACGCAATATCATTTTGTAATTCCTTAATTTACGAACAGTTATTCGTCAAACGTGCTGTGTTGCAGCGCACTTCGTGGACGTAGATAATGACAGCTCTGAGAACCAAAGAAATTTGCTAGAAACTAACTTTCGCAAATTAAGCTACTGGTACTGCATTTATTTATACAACGTGGACCAGAACTACGCATAAAAATTGTCGGGGACTTTTCAGGAATATATTCGAATATTTTGGTATGAGGGATCCTAGCTGTACAGTGCGTTATTACAAAGTTTGTTCGGTTTGTCACCCAATTACTTTTGTTTCTGTGAAATTGTCTTCACTGCAGTAACAATCTTGTGATACGGAGTCACTGAAACGTAGACTAATGCAACGAGATACCCAATTCAGCAACTTAGAGATGCAAAAGTACGCTGATATGTTTACAGTCGCTACGAGAACACTTAAGCATGGTGTCATTATGTTGTTCTTATGTTCTATACAGTGAACGCATAAACGACAGCGACGTCAGACGACTTATCATACTGCTGTGCGTCGCTGTCAACGCATAACGAAGACTTCCGGAAGAGCAAGTCCGACGGGTCCGAGGTGAGCAGTACTGGTCACAGGCTTGAGAGAAAAGAGAACTGGCATCATTGTTATCAACAGCAAGTAGCTTGAGAGAATGGTGCAAGTCTTTTTCCCAAGGACAGCGAATACCGTAGATATTCGTGCACATACTATCAGTTAGTACAGATACAAAGAGAAACTGTGGAAATAAATCAAATCAAATGCTATTAAGCTGTAACGAACCACCAGAGACGAGCGGTCCCTGATACCGAAATGCTAAGAAAAAATGGGTGCTTGTAAAGTCTCTCCCCTCTTCATCATCATCATCTTCTTCTTCTTCTGATTAGGGTTTTTCCTGTTTGTCGGCCTCATTCCGCGAATGTCGTGGGCCAACTGTTTTTGTCCTCTTCTAAGGTCTAGACTTCACGATTGTATCCGTCCTTTTCGGAAGCCTAATATTCTTTCTGTGTGCAACCTTAGCATACGAGCGTGAGTCAAGTGAAAACCTTAAATATATTTTTAAATGTTATGTATTGTGCAGAAGTGGTACAAAGCTGTATCACTTTTCAACATAATCTCCCCCACGCTCAATACAAGTCCTCCAGCGCTTACAAAGTGCACAAATTCCTTTAGAAATAAATTATTTCTGTAGTCCGCGCAACCACTCATGAACCGCGTGGCGTACCTCTTCATCAGAACGGAGCTTCTTTCCTCCCATTGCGTCTTTGAGTAGTCGTCAAAATGCAGGTTGTGATTGTTGCAACTGTTGTACGGGCAATGGGGGGCCTTGCATTTTCATGTTGCAGAAGGACACCTGCTGACAGCAATCCACGTCGCTTTGATTGGATTGCAGGCCGCAGATGATTTTTTAGCAAATCTGTGTATGATGCACTGGTGACAGTGGTCCCTCTAGCCATGTAATTCTCCTAAATGATGCCTTTTTCGTCCCAAAAGAGAGTCAGCATAACCTTCCCTGCTGGTGGTTCTCTTCGAAACTTCTTTTGTTTTATTGATGAGCAATGGCGCCATTCCTTGCTCGCTCTCCTCGTTTCCGGTTGGTGGAAGTGAATCCAGGTTTCGTCCCCAGTAACGATTCTTGCAAGAAAGCCATCAGCTTCTCGTTCAAAGCGCTGAAAAAGTTCTTCACAAGCATCTACACGTTGTTCTCTCATTTCAGGAGTCAGCTGCCGTGGCTCCCATCTTGTGGACACTTTGTGAAACTGGAGCACATCATGCACAATGTGGTGTGTTGACCCGTGACTAATCTGTAAATATGCTGCAATGTCATTCAGTGACACTCTACGCTTTTCCTTTACTATGGCTTCAGCTGCTGCAATGTTCTGTCGTTGTGCCTGACATGGACAGGAGCATCTTCCACTGAATTCACACCATTTGCGAACTTCTTAATCTATTCGTAAACTTTCTAATGCGACAAACATGCATCGCCGTACTGAACCTTCATTCGTCGATGAATTTCAATAGGTTTCACACCTTCACTATGCAAAATCCGAATAACAGAATGATGTTATGATGTTCTTCCCTGGTGCTAGTCGCAAGTGGGGCGGCCATCTTTATACTGATACTGAGACGGTATGTGTGCATCTGCACTACACTGCCACCTACAGGCCATTCTGCACGCTGTTTGTAGCAAGCTTACCATCTTATAGGATAGCGGCACGAAATTTCGATTTGTTACTGCAAATTTAAGGTTTCCATTTGATTCACCCTCGTAGATATTTTTTTCCAAAGTCAGGCTGCTAACCTCACACAGGACGCCTCGAATGAGGACGACCAGGGTTTTTGCTTCTGAGTCTCGTTCCACTGGGCGAGCCGCCTTCACTAAGCCTGTTTAAAAATTTAAAAAAGATCACACAAAACCGATATCTAAACTTTATTACAGAATGGGAAATATATAATTAAGCTTATTTTGCTGTCGTAAATACAGTTTAATTACGCGAATCCCTTCAAAACAGTGCTCTAGTTTTTGTCATGTTCGCTGCTAGCAAGTTTTTATCAATGGTGTCAGTGTCAACAATAATCCTCTTTTAACATAATCCCACAAAAAAAACCGAGGGAAATTATTTTTAGTGAATGAGACGGCCCGAAATTTGGGTCACCCTTTCGTACGCAGCGCACTAGATATCTTTCATTTAACATCTACCGAATATGTAGTCCCCACTGTGCTGGTACACCACATTCCTAGAAAAGAATGGTTGGCTGAAGAGCAGGTAATTGTAGTGGTACTGCCGGCCGGTGTGGTTGTGCGGTTCTAGGCGCTTCAGTCTGGAACCGTGTGACCGCTACGGTCGCAGGTTCGAATCCTGCCTCCGGCATGGATGTGTGTGATGTCCTTAGGTTAGTTAGGTTTAAGTACGAGTCTAAGTTTTAGGGGACTGATAACCACAGACGTTAAGTCCCATAGTGCTCAGAGCCATTTGAACAATTTTTTTGTAGTGGCACTTATTCCGTCAAAAAGAAACAGATAAACATCTACCGTTATTAACGTCTCGCCAAAGGAAAACGAGTCAATGATACGATTACATATGACAGCGCATCACCCATTACCTTTAGACTACCTCCCTTTAGTTTAATAGTGACGCAGAAATCTTCTTGACCACCTGCTCTCACTTTATCTGTGATCAGTTTCTGTGAAAGATGTATAACTGACTTATCACTGAAGCAAAATCAGTTAATGAATGTTTTATCTCCATAATTTGGTTCCAAACTGTTAATTGCAAACATTTTTCATCCCCGTTTATAATGTGTCCCGAAAGCCTGTAACAACTGCAGTTTCTAAGCATGCAGTTGTGTACAACTTAACTGTCAGAAAAAATGATGACTCTTACAGTTTAATATATTTTCTTATCTTTGCATGTCACATTTAGTTTACTGCCGGCCGGAGTGGCCGAGCGGTTCTAGGCGCTACAGTCTGGAACCGCGCGACCGCTACGGTCGCAGGTTCGAATCCTGCCTCGGGCATGGATGTTTGTGGTGTCCTTAGGTTAGTTAGATTTAAGTAGTTCTAAGTTCTAGGGGACTGATGACCTCAGAAGTTAACTCCCATAGTGCTCAGAGCCATTTGAACCATTTTTTTACTTTACTTTTCGTAACCAGTCGTTCTAAAGATGTACTCGTGACACTTCCTGAGTGATGAGATGATGGACCAGTGTCCAAGGGGAGCGAAAACACGTATGAAGGAACAGCATGGCCCAGCATTCTCATAACCAGAAGGGAGACGTGATGAGGAGCCGAGTGAATGCCTCCCATGTCTGAATGCAGAGAGAAGCTCGTGAATCTTGCTCACCTGTGTGTAGGGTTTCGTTTTGCAATGAATTTCACACATGTGTCTTATGATTTGCCTCTCAGCTTTCAACTTTGCTCCGGGACGTATGCCTTTCGACCACCTGCTGCTGCGACTTATGAGACTGACATGGTAAAACTCGACCCTGCCTAGAGGGTCTCACTGTAATTCAGGAAACGTGGACACACTTTCCATTGTGTTTATGACTTTCAGTCGCCTCTGACAACCTCTCCTTCCAAGCTGCCGAAAACCCGTTCCATGTGCTGTACAAGAGCAGCTTCAGGTGTAGGACTTCGTGCACATTTGAATGTGGCGCCTATATCTGTGTGACAGAAGTACA
The DNA here is from genome assembly GCF_021461395.2 of Schistocerca americana. Taxonomy (NCBI): domain Eukaryota; kingdom Metazoa; phylum Arthropoda; class Insecta; order Orthoptera; family Acrididae; genus Schistocerca; species Schistocerca americana. Next base: position 392,246,591 of record NC_060123.1, read on the forward strand.
GTTAGATTTTCTGGAAGCGCAATCGAAGGCTTATCAGAAGCCGTCGATAGTTACCTGAGATATTCGTGGTCATACACTTTTTTCATTGAAGAATACTGTCTATCTCCATAAGTTTCTTTCGCCATCTACAAATTGAAACATTCTTTTCTTTAGCCAACACTACCAGTCTCCAGAAATTCTTCTTTCAACCACGTATTGACAAATGCCGTGGTGGGTCTCGTCCATACCTTGTTCTGAAATGTGGCTGGAATTACAGGTATCTCCTCTTAGCGAAAAATTATTTGTGTGTGCCTCCTTTCCCATATTCATCAATAAGACTGCTGAATAGCTCAAACACCAATAATGCCATGTGTGTGTAAATCAGCTGGAGTTTACGTTTGTAATAAATTTGTAAAATTGTAAGAGAATTTATGAACACTCCGTATCATCGAAAACCGCATAAATTCTGTTGTAGGAACTTGAGGTCACTCTTTATGTGACTTAACGGCCACGACTCATGATGTACTACCTAAGTTAAAGCTGATTAAGCTGTTTGTGGGAGTGAGATCCATGGGGTGATCAGGATACAGGGGGTGGGCAAGAATATGGACACACCAAAAACAGAACGCATTGCTATAACTAATCCCGTGTACTAAAATCGTTGGCATTCGAAACAGCTTTCAGTAGTCTCTCAATGGAAAAATAAACACAGGTTCTGTATAGTTTTTCAAACTGCAAAACAGAGGCAAGTTCAGATAACGATGATGGAGAAGGGAAACGATAGCTTATTCCTCTCTCCAAAGCATATCAAAAAGGCACAATAATATTTATAACTGGTACTTCGGTGGCCAGTGGTAATGTGACACCACATCGTCGCAGTCAAAATACCAGTAGTGGACGTTGTGAGCTGTGTGACCGGAGTTCCTGTCTTCTTGAAACACAGTGTCATAGTTGGGGAAGAAACATGGTACCATGAGGAGGTCCTGATAACCCGAAATGGTCACACAATCCTAGGCAGGTATGCGACCTTGCAGAGTAAGCGTGACACACATGGAATACCACGCTATGGCTATCCAAATCAGTAACGAAGCCTCGCCATGTTAAACTCTTAGGACGTAAACTCGGGATGAATTTCGTACCAGCATGAAACAATGATTCATCCGACCAAATTACAATATTATATTGCTTCTAAGTCGATGTTTTATGGCTGTGAATCTAGTTTTTTATGTTATGCTCATTTGAAACACTGATCTGTGGTTTTAGAATTCCAGGTCGCCGTGCAATTCCCCGCTTGTGGAGCTCCCTTCTTGTTGCTATGTCGCTGACAGGGTCCGCCAGTGCGACAATCAGTACTGAAGTTACTTTGTTACTGTAGTCGTCTTATTTTACGTCTGAATTTTCGTTAGTGACCGTCTGTCACGATTACTTAACACACACTTTCATCCATGTTGTGCCTCAGTGGATGACGTGTTTCCGTCTTCGCAGTATGAGGTGTAAATCTTGAAGCACCAAACATTTCGGCTTCCTTGGTTACGGAACCACCCACCAAACGAGCACCACCTATTTGCCCACGTTCGAATTCACTTAGCTCTGAAATAACGCAGTCACGACTACACAGAACACATTTCAGACTACAACTGGCCCCTGCAACGTATTGAGGATATTGAACAGTTGACGTTTATAGCCAAATACAATAGTGCAACCGGCAAGCTTAGCACCTGCATTTATTTTGACGAATGCATTTCTCAGGGTGTTTCCATATCTTTATCCAGACCCAGTATATACAAAAGGATCTTCGATTCACCTGCGTCTACAGCAAGTTGCGGCTCATTCCGAACCAGTGAGTGAATCAAAGGAAGGAGTCGCTCTCTGCGTTAGCTACGTCAGTGGGCAGCAACCGATCCGATCAGATATGTATCGTCTATAGAGACACACAGTAACCCCGAGCAGCTGCGTGCGGCTCAAAGGGCGACGACCGTTCCGGCTCCTGCCGCAGCAACCGTAACAGGCATCTCTGGTTACCTGCACTCGGCTGTATGGCGTTACACCACGACTGCCGTATATGCAGATGTCTCCAGTTGCCCTTCGTGCATTAATTACGTTGATGCCATCCTTTTATTCTGGGCAAGCGACTGTGATGTTTCGATTAGTTGTGCATTACTGTTGTGATTTTATTTGTATGCAAATAAGTAAGTAAAAAACTTCACAACTGCCGGTCCCAAGTTCTTCTGAGGAAAAAATAGCGAAGGGGTAAAAAACCGTGACTCATCTATTGAAGGTGATAGTACCTTGCGGGGGTACCTGTGTGAATGGACAGATGTAATCTATTGATACCAGTGTTGCTGGCCTCTGTTTTGACCAGAACCGAGGTGGAATCTTCGTACACGTCGATCAGGGGCCTGAAGACGGCACAGTTATATCGCCGAAACTAAGAGCCAAATAAAATAAGTTTGGAAACTAGAATGCTGAGTGGTGTTTCATTTCACACCCAGAATATCAGTTGTCGTCTCATTCTTTCGGTATCGCCTAAAACGAAGAGCAAATCCCTAGGTGGACAAAAGGCTTTCCTTTTATCAGCATACAACACGTAAAACGTTAAAACATGGTGCACCGTGAGTGTGACGTCGCAGACACTGGGTTCCGGTGGATCGTCTTGACGCGGGAGACAATCCTACGTCATTGGTCTGTTGTCGATACGAAGGCGAGTGAGGACCACATCGTCCCAGCGTCGAATTCGGGAGGAATTCCTCTATGGTCGCACGGTACGTTTGATCCACCGCAGCTTGTTGTTACTCCTTTCCAGCCACTGCCTCGCCCATTCAGTCAACACTCGCCTTGTGACCCGTGACAGGACATCCTCTATAGGGACGTGAAGATGGAATGTGGTATTTTCCAAGTAGACTGCTTTCGCTGCTCTGTCAGCTTCCTCATTGCCCACGATTTCCACGTTTCCAAGGACCCGGCAGAAGGCATCTCTTTCTTCTGCCTGCGCTGAAAGTGAATAGTATCCAGGACAATCCGAATCACCACATATGCTGGGTAAATTTGCTGAATAGCCTTCAGAGCACTAAGGGGGTCAGTGCAGACAAGAAACTTCCTTCCACCAAGAAGTTTCATGTGCTCCACGGCCTTCTTCACTGCTCATAGATCGTTACTGTACACTGAGCAGTGGCTTGGCAGGTGGTGTTTAATGACAGAAAGTGTCAAGATAACGGAACACCCAACATCGTCCCCTTCCTATGATACATCAGTACTCCAACCAAGTGTCATTAAAACCCCGTTTTAAAACTAAAGACGAAGTGGAGAGCTTGTTGTGCTCCGTCTTGTCCATGTTAAGAACTGATCTGCCAATCATTCAGGAAGGGGGTTTTCTTCATCCCTGTTTAAAAATTGGTATGTCTTCTATACCAAGTTCCACAAGAAATTCCATCACACGGATAGAAAAAGGCTTAGTAGCCTGACGACCGGTAAATCTGCGTTACACAGATTGTTCAGCTCCAGCACCGACAACAAGATGGTCAGAGATTGACTGAACTTTGTCTACATGTTGATCCATGAGGAGTTCCAATCTTATTTTAAGAGGCGGCTCCCCAGCCTCTGCAGAGGGGCAAGGTACGGGATTGGTTCGGTATGCACCTGTGGTTAGCCGCATGCCTCCATGGTGGACACCTATAAATAAGAAGGCCTAGCAGACCCATACACAATGTTGTCATACTCAAGCACTGCCAGGTTTACAATGAAGTCTGCTACTATGGACGAGGCAACTTGGGACCAGGCAGTTTCTGCAAAAGCTTGAAAAGTGGAAACAGCATCGCTCTCTGCTGGAGTTTAACAAAGAAGATCTTTTTACTCCTGCCTTTTGACCCACGACATTAGCTTGTCAAAGGCCAAGGGATGAAAACTTTGATACTAGATCACTGACTCCTGGAAGTCGATTGTTGTGGCAATAGGCTTGCGCCCATTCGATGGATAACAGCTTCATGCGTCAAAAACTGGCGGATGTATGTTATGAGAATGTAAAAAGAGACAGAAGAAAAAGTAAACATGGGAAAGAGAATAACAGAAAGCCCTAAAACAACCAAAGTCCTCAGGGAAATTTGCAGTCTATACCCACCACGTTTTAAATAATATTTAGACAATGTGCTGGTACAAATAAATGATCTGTAGGGTATGATAGTTAGATTGGATGGAATGTATTTACTCCTTTTTATAGACGACAAAATAATTTTCGGTAACAGCTGATACGACGTAGAATAAGTGCTGGATAAATTTCAGAAGGAATAGACAAGACGAGGATCTACAAAATTTATTTAGGAAATACAGAGTAGGTGTGTATTGGTAAACACGGAGCAGTTTTATGTCTCATACGTGATAAATATTTAAAAAGTGAAATAATCTAAAATACTGTGGTTGTATCACATCCTGTGACGCCATCTGTGACAGCAATATGAAGTTCAAGGTAGCCACAGGTAAAGGACCGATGTGGAATAATAGTATTGGTCAACAGGCCAAAGTAAGAATACTCCGCAGTAGTATTGACAACATACACTATAAGACAAAAAAAGAAAACAGTTGTTCAACAAAGTAAGGATATTCCATAGTAGTACTGAGTACAATCACTATAAAAGAAATCTACGTAACATGAAGAAATTGTCCGGGACTGGGTAGATGTGATGTACATGTACAGACAAACAAATTACTATAATTTCAGAAAAACTGGATGATTTCGTCAAAGAAAGACCTTTACAAATTAAGCAACTTACTCCACCTCTGGTCCCTGTGCCAGCAGTTATTCGGTATGGTATGATTTACAGACTTGTTGCTTGTTCTCATGGGGAAAATTCTGTCCAAATGGCCGTTATAATCTCAAAATACCGAGGTGGCTGGAAGTTCCTGCCCATAATGCTCCAAACGTTCTCAATTGGGGAGAGATCAGGCGATCTTACTGGCCAAGATGCGCTTTGATAGTCAAAAAGTCAAGCAGTAGAAATTCTCGCCATGTGCGGTCGGGCACTACCTTCTTGTTGTGTAAGTCCAGGATGGCTCGCCATGAAGGGCAACAAAACTGGACGCAGAATGCAGTCGACGTACCGCTGTGCTGTAAGTGTGCTGCGGATGGCAATCAAAGGGACCCTGCCCCAAAAAGGAATGGCATCCTAAACATCACTACTGGTTGTCGGCTCGTATGACGAGCGACAATCGGGTTGGTATTCCACCGCTGTCGAGGGTGTCTCCAGACGTCTCAACTTTTTCGATATGTTCATCCTATTTAAGTAGAAGGAGATGACCAGAGCTGATAGGAATATTACAATTTTCAGCAGGGCTTGTTGGTGTACGGAGGTCAATGGTAGTCGGCGCAAGAGGCGCCGTCATCTCAGTCCAATTTCTATGAGCTGCCTATTAATAGTCCATGTGGTCACTAAAGCGGAAGTTGCACATCTGATCCACGATAATGGGGAATCCGCGGCTCTGGATGGCTCTCTAACGAATGCTCAGTAATCACGTTGTTCTTGTCTCTCTGGATCGAGCGCTTCCTTCTTGACGCCGTATTCACTCATGTTTTGCCCATTCCTACCAACCAATAATGCATAGTGGCATCGTTCCTATTCGAATATCTAGTGATTTGCCGTTTACTCCAATAGGCTTCATTAAACCCAACTACACGTCCTCTGTCAAATGCTATCGTACGTATATATTGTTCACGCGCACGTCTGCGACAGAGCATACGGAATGAAATTCGCCGACACTATATCCTAGTACCGATGTGTCCCTTATTGACTATCCTTACCAGCTGAAAGGTGAAGTTGTGCAGGACATTCATCCATCGCCCACCAAAGCTAACAATTTTCCATTTTCCGTCGATACCAGTACGGATAATGATTTGTAAACAGTTTGCATAATTCCTTCGTAGGGCATTGTTGTTTTGATATTAAAATGTAGTTAATTATGGTACAGAAATGTGGCCTCTTGCGAGTAAAATTACAGCTGTGATCAAAGCAATAGGAACAGATTTTATGAGGAGATCCCCGCTAATCATCTGTTAATGTAGGATCAAAACATTTAAAATCTAAGAAAAAATGAAAGTGAGTTAATCGATAAAGAGCCGCATGAAAAATAAAGGTCTGCAGTGGTTTGGGCAAAACAAAGGAAAGACCAGGGGGAGGCTCCCTAAGAAAGTTTTAAGTGGACCCCGAGAAGAAGTGACTTTTTAGTTCTTCTCGGGGCCCACTTAAAACCTTCTTAGGCGGCCTCCCACTGCTCGTTCCTTTATTATGCCCAAACCACTGCCGACTTTTATTTTTCAATCGGCTCTTTATCGACTGTGTCACTTTCATTTTTTCTCAGATTTTAAATGTTTTGATCCCACATTCACAGATGATCAGCAGGGATCTCCTCATAAAATCAGTTCTTATTGCTCTGATCACGACCGTAATTTCACTCGTAAGAGGCCATATTTCTGTACCATAATTAACTACATATTAATACCAAAACAAAGACGCACTACGAAGGAGTTATGCAAACTGTTTACAAATCGATATTCATACAGTAGTGAAATGGTCGCACGGGAAAATCTTCACTATCGCTACCTCGGAGATGCTGTGTCCCATCGCTCGTGCACCGGGTGTAACACCACGTTGAAACTTGTTAAATCTTGATAACCTGCCACTGTAGCAGTAGTAACCGATCTAAGAACTGCACCAAACTCTTGTTGTCTTATATAGGCACTGGCGACAGCAGCGCCGTATTTTGCCTGCTTACATATCTGTTTACTTGAATTTACATGCCTATACCAGTTCTTTTGGCGCCTCAGTGTATAACTAAGGGAATTATTTAGATATTGCTTATAGATAAATTAAAGAGTAATTTGGAGACAGGAAAAGCAACTTTATGAATATATGAGATCGGATGGAAAAGCGGTGCTAAGCATCTGTCCCGTGATGTCGACTTACGAAATACAATTTCATTTACTTTTCACGTATATCTCTCTATTTCACCCATTCCTCCTACATCTCACTGTCTGTTCCTTGTATCTATTGGTATGGCAGCCAGCTTACAAATGGTTAGAGGTGTGAAATTATCTACCACCCATCTTTCATATGCATTAACTAACTACTACTACTAGTTTTTAGCTTAATGTCGGGAAACGATAGTTCTGTTTTACTAACGTGGAAGTATTGGATAACATATGGAATAATTTGCCAATTTCCGAGTTTTTGTGTGTAAAATATCCCTTACGTTGTAAATGTATGTCTTGTGGCAGATTTTAGAACCTTTTGGTTTGCTGCAGGTGTAAAATATTGTTTACATTGTAATTACATAACCTGAAAATGTCATTGGGTGTGAAAGGTAATGTGACGGCTCTCGTTAGGGATATACCTTTTATAAGTAAAGGAATAAAACCAGTCAGATAACGACTCAAAATAAGTGAAGATCGAGGAAATTTAGCTATTGAAATAAGAAAGTGTGAGTCACGGGATTCGAGGTGAGTGCGAGACAGATTTGAGCAGTTTCGGAAGTTGTTCTGCAGAGACCTTTTTGATTCTCCTTGGCTAAGTAAGGGCAACGTTGAGACTTTGGAATACCAGTTTTGTACACCATATTATCATGCAAATAGAGGTTACTGCTGTGTTAAATCCGAAGATTATTAAAATATTGCGCTCGTGGATTTGATTTTTGTGGAAGGTGGAAGTTCAATAAGTCGGACTTCGTAATAAGAACTGCGAACCGTGTTAAGCAGATATTGCATCGTTTCTGTCTGTGATTTGTTCTTCGCGGCAGTATCTTTGTGGCTGTATTACGAAGAAACTAACATTTCACGTAACCGACTGTGTTGGCACAGCAAAGATTAAACAGACAGGAGCTACCGACTGTATCCACATTTCGCACATTTTGCGTGTTGCGTGAGTGGACTAAAGTAAATGTGCAAGTTCTTATAAAATGAACTTGGAGGCGGCATTTATTTTTTAACCATATTTTTTATTAATTCCTCATCCGTGATCGTTGCCACTTCCACCTCACAACTCAAACGGTGAACTCCCAGCGCAAACTCTTTCACGAAGAATTATAATGTGTCATTGACGGATATTAAACATTGACGATAAACCGTTACCAAGGTTGTCCGTTCTCTAATGTAGTAACAGCAGTCGCAGGTTTTTTTGCAGCAACTGCCGGGCTACAGTACGCGGAGGTATGTCCTCTCTGACATCTCCTTCGCCTTTGACGAAACTAAGCAGTGTCAAGAAACAACAGTGCAGATTTTACGAACTTTGTACGTCAATATTTATTTATGAGAATGAACTTTACAATATCTAAAGTAGATTCAGAATTAAAGACAGTAAAATGATAAAAAGATTACCGCCTTCGAGAAAGAATTCACTTGAAGCTGAAAGTAAAAATGCTACTTATCCCACAGTAGATGATGTTGGAACGTAAACAATCAACTTTTACAGAAAACAAAGTATTTGACTGAAAGTTGACTACAACCATTCTAACTGAATATCTGTCGAATGTAACTTTTTCCACTACATAGTTTAAACGGAGCAAAAAATAATTAGTGTTTATAAGTAATTGCATACATTCCTAATTACTTCTCACAATCGCCCGCTATCACAAGTCGTTAGGTAATTAAGTGTCACCGTTAAATCTAGTTATTTAATAGCTTACATTAGTAATATTTATCTGTCTGCTACTTCAAAAGGGTGACACGCCATTCGAATGTTTTACTGGGTAGTAAGTTTCAGAGAGAGAGAGCACGCATGTTGCCAGTGAATCCAGCATTTTCGTAGAAATATAGAACAGCTAGTTGGAGTAGGCTTTCCTTCAACTGTCATAAAAAAGTAAATACTAAAGTAGGTACATTCATAGAGGGAGTAAGATCGTAAATGTTACATTTGGCGGCTGAGACAGGACACAAGTATTATTATAAAAGCAGCATCAGCTGTACTAGACCGGTTCAGCAATCTTTGGATTAAAATTTGACACTTAACAATAAGTTACGCTTGCCTGGTATCAAGCTATTGAAAGTAATGGAAATTTCATCAGTAGGGGGAAAGACTAGAACAAGCTGATAAGGAAGAAATGTGGGGTGAGGGGGTGGGGGGGCGGGAACATCCAACAGTGAAACTCAGTTATCCATATTAAGTACCGTGCTAGAAGCCGGTCCAGTGGCAGAAATGAATAACAGTCTCATGACGAGTCAGCTGTTTAATATGATGAAATAGATGAAAGCATGTCAAAGTAAGCTGGATGCTGAAGTGACATCAGGTCCGTGTGAACTGAAAGGTAAAACAGAAACGGGAAAAACTAAACTCGAAACTAAAACAGGAACTGGACTGACTTGATTGGAAGGAGAGATTACAGAAACAACAGTAGCAGCTGTGAAAATTAGTCAAAGCAGCGTAGAAGGTGCACAAGATGAAATAAAATGTGAGCTTAAAAATCTGTGGTGACAGCCAGAAGAGAAAATTAAAGCGGTAAAGAAACAGACACAAAGTACCTCACGACTGACTGATTAAGTGAAGCTGGTAAAAGATACAGTGAAAGAAAGAGGCGAAAAAAGTAACAGCTAAAGTAGATCTACAGGAAGAAACTGCAGTTGTTACAGTTATAAAAGAGATATATCAGATGGGATAGCAATTACAAGAAAGCTCAAGGTGTGTTGACATGTGGTGAGTTACACACGAAATATTTGGTTTGCATTGTGAGAAAGTAAAATTTAGTACCTGGGAATTTAAAAGAGGAGAATGGATGCACACCAAGGTCCTAGAAGGAATACACTGCTCTTTGAAGGGAAGAAGACAGAAGCAATTTGCTACTTAAAGAATGTAGCCGGCAATAGGCATATGAAGTTCAAAATCAGTATCAAACCTTGGAAAAGTTTAATGAAAAGTTCATTCAAAATTTTTGAGCCGATGAAATCCAAAGAAAGGTGGTGAGAGAATTTACAGGGTGGCTACGTTATTGAGAGAGACGGATTAACACACTTTATCATACAGATATGATTTTGAATTACGAATGTTGTGGAGGAAACTTCAGAATGTGGTGTAAATATCGGTTAGAGGAGACCTTAAATAGCTTTATGATGTAAGTGGAAAGCTCTTGAACTAATTTCAGTAATCGTAGGGTAGCAAGGTCACATATGAATTATAAAAATGATTCACCAAGATACAACAGGAACAGTGGATGTGGAGGTTGCTCCAGTGAGGCCATTACAGATAAAATACTGGAGGGAAGAGCAGGAATGGGAGGAGATAGAATGAGATACCGAGGAAAACGGAGTGACACACATGTGAAGGTCAGCACAAACATGAGATGGAATCAACAGCCATAACGTGATCAGAAACGTCGTGGTGGTGGTTGTTTAAAAATATGTGAAGGGATAATCAAGACAAGAGCAAGAATTACATAGGCAGTGTATGCAACAGTGGCACCTCGTACAGTAACAGTGAAGGAGAGCCAAAGTGAGCCAACTTGGATATCACTGACTATCGCCACCAAGATCCATTGCAGGACGAGTCACTGAATATCGTAAATCAGAGAATACGATGTTGGAGTCACACAGAGACGTAAAAGGAAGAAAGCAAGAAGCAGAAATAGACTATCTGATCATAGATTCTGCTTTATGACAAGATGGGTTGTCATGCTGATGAATTCATCGTCTTTGAATTGTCCCTCTATTGTACACAGCACACATTGCTGCAAAATATGGTCATATCCTTCCGTGTTTGGAGATCTCTTAAGTTCAATAAAGAGGCGACACCCTAATCACGAAAAACACCCTCATATCATGATACTGTAACCTTCAAAAAATGTGTGTGAAATCTTATGGGACTTAACTGCTAAGGTCATTAGTCCCTAAGCTTACACACTACTTAAACTAAATTATCCAGACACACCCATGCCCGAGGGAGGACTAGAACCTCCGCCGGGACCAGCCGCACAGTCCATGACTGCAGCGCCCCAGACTGCTCGGCTAATCCCGCGCGGCTACTGTAATCTTCGTGCAACACTATTGGCAGTATGTATGAGGGCAGGTAACTCTGTCCAGGCACTCTGCAAACCCAAATCCCTCCTTCAGATTGGTACAGCGTACAGAGTGATTCATCAGCCCGAATCAGTCGTTTCCAGTCATCCACTTTTCAATGATATCGTTCGTTATACCACTTCAAGTATCGGTTGGCAGCGGCTTCAGAAATAAGTGCATTTGTGGAGCCACTCGACCTCTTTATTCCATCCTTTTTAACTCCCTACACGCAGAAATAGTGCTAGCTGTATTGCTAGTAGAATTTCGGAACTGCCATCAAGTGATTCTTTTCCCAGATTTCATGCCATTGTTTGAACAGCCCTCCACAATGCTGGACGTCCCCAGATCGTCAGTACATGGACTTGGTTTAGCTGTAGTTGTTACTTGATGCTTCCACTGCACAATCACATTACTAACAGTCGACTTGGGCAGCCTTAGAAGGGTTGAAATATGCCTGATGGACCTGTTACTTATGTGGTTTCCCGTGACTAGTCTACTCTCTAAGTCACCAAGCTCCCTTGAGCTACCCATTTCGATGTTACTTCTTTTCTACTGACAACACAATATTCCCCGACTCTTTTTATACAGGTGGTTCCGCCTCTCATTACATATTGTGGTTCATTTCGCATTACGTAGGGTGTCTGGATACGTAGCAGTTTCCGAAATTATATTAAATGAAGAGATCTGAACGGTATCGATTTGCTCCTAAGCAACGTGAGAAGAATCTCTAGGAAAGGATTTAATGATAAAGGAAGTGAGGTGAGAGGAAATGGAGAAGCCATTGAGTAGGAAAGAAAGTAGAGGACGCAGAAGGTCTGTGAGCAAAGGATAAGGTAATCTGAGTGAGAGAAAGAAGATGGTAGTAGACAGGAGGAGAGAGTGAAAGTAGAATACGCTAATGAAGAAGACGATGCCACTGAAAAAATCCGAACTAGGAAAGGTAGTCTTGTTATTGGGAGTTACGAGAGCATAATGACTGATACGGAACAGAAGGAAATGCAAGAGAAGAAGTGGAAGATAAAGACATATTTGAAGAATAAAGAAGAGATGAAAGAAAGAGGAAGGATAGAAGGAAGACAAAATAATGGTAGATTGATAAGTTAGCAGAGGAAGAACAGAAAGGAAACGAAGAAGAGGATAAGGTTTAAGATGAGGGAGAAGAGAAGCGATGGGCAAATAGTAAATTTTAGGATGACGATGCAAGATATCGTTGAAATTTAGCAGACTCAGTTAAATGGAACTGGCGGAATGAGAATGTAAGTACTACAAAGAACAGCAAAAAATCATTTTCTACTCGATGGAGAAGTCAGTGAAAGTAAAATCACTGTAGAAGGTACCCACTGTCAATAAAGAACCTGAATCAGTGCAAAGAATTAAAGAGCCATCAGGTTAAACTGGTGAAGCTAGTAGGTGGGAGGTGTCAGCTGTATGTGTCTATAGAGAAGTGGAGGAACAAATTTATGTTGAATGCCAGCTTTTAACTATTTGGTGCTAATTACTCTTCAGATTCCCATCCTGGTTTCCGTCCTTGTCGTAAACTGTCAAACGCTTGATTCTCACAGCAAAAATCCATCATGCTGTGTAGGAACAATAATCATTGGCGATACATCGATACCATGATCGTCCATTTCGTGAGAAAATGTGTAGCGAAAAATATCCTCGTATGGCAAAAGGCGATGTCTGACTGTTTGTGTAGATGAATGTATTAGTAAGGAGTAAAAGTTTTAATTTGAGACCAAAACGTAATATTTCAAAAATGTTCCTGTCAGTTTTGAAAATGTTGAAAATGATGGCAGTGTCTGTAAAAGGTCTATAGGAAGACCACTGACACTTATACTTTTATGCCGCAACGTCGGTTTTGCCTATTTAGTGATAGGACACGATTCTGTACCGGAAAAACTTATAAATCAACTGATAGTATGGCTATGGAAACTACGGTTTTAGTGTTATAAGAGTTACTGCTCTAACCTTCACAAAAAATAAAATGAGACATAATATAAAATTCTCCATAAGAGGGGCAGCAATAGCTGCTTGTTTGCAGGTTAAACGAAGCGCGTGAAAAGAAACAACGAGAAAAGTTGCTGCTTTTTTAAACATCCTAAATACCGTCATAACATAAATTAATCACAACTCACACAAAGCTGAGAAAGGATCGCAGAGAAGAATTGCTCGTAGAAGTATTTGTGATTTTCTAATTACAATATACTAAGCGAACATGTCGGAAGCAGCAGTAACTAATTAAATTGTCCATGTTAGCGTATACTGACGAGTAGGTACAGCACTCACTGTTCGTACGGATGTGCGTATATACTCCCTCACTAAATCCTTCTGTAACGAATCGAAAGTTCTTAGTGGTAGCTTCTGCGAAAATAAATAAATTAGACCTGTGTATTTCCTCTCCTCACCAACGGTGGTGCTTGATTTTGTGTTGTGTGAATTTATTTGCTCCTAAGAGTTTCTTTTATTTTCCATGCTTTTACTTATGAAGTTTTCTGTTGTTGCTATGAGTAACCTTTTAAATATTAAAGGAAGAAGATTACTGTTCCTAAAGGTGTTATGTTCTTGCTATAAAATTGTATCCTGAGTTCGCCTGTAAGCTTATGTATAGAATCTGTTGATGTGAATATTGAAGCGAATACGTCACTACATTATAAAAGCGTAGTGAGGTGTTCTCGTGAAGAAGAATGAGCTACCGCATGTGACGTCAGTTGTATTTACATAATAGTCACAAATGTAGGGGTAAGAAGTTAAAGATAATAGAATATAGACAATGATCTGTTACTAAACAATAAAAACTACAATAATACAACGTGTTTCAGATTCTCAAAGTACAACGTTCCGTTATTCCGGTTTCATTTTAGTTTGCACGTTTTGGAGTTGTTTTCAAAATATTTCCGCGAGTATAGCTCAACTCACATAAGAAATCTTGCGTGTAAAACATGAAATACAGCTGTTATAATAATGATGTTGGTGTGTTGGTTTCTGAATTTTAATCTTTTCTCGTATTTTCCATCTATTGCGCAACCTCTGAATGAAGACAAATTACGTTATTATTGTTGTGGTCGTGTAACAATTATCATTCAGTAACCTATGGTACAGTGACGTTTCCACTGCATTTGATTTACACATCTAACCGATACTGTCCACTGCCATCCTTAGAGTTCCCTGTAGGTTCGCTAAATATACCGACTCGTTAAAATGACCTTGAAATCAAACCTAAAATAAATTTCAGCAGCAGTTAGTAGCCCTTTCTTTCTGCTCTGATCGGTTAACAGAGGTTTTCGTGCGCGCATACTCAAGTTTCCATCTGTGCAACAAGTAATTTATTTACACAGTGCGTACACAGACTTAGAAATAAACTCATTTCTTACAGTGAGGTAAGTTGGTATTAATTTCTTGTGGAGATGCTCTTCAGTTGACATACGTGTGAGTTCGTAAGTGAAAAAGGGGCACCATCTACTTTTATTTTCATCGTGATTGGAAGCAGTAGACACTTGTCAAATGAGTATAAAAATAAACTGGAAATATGAATACAAGTCGACGAAGTACATACCTGTCTAATGACGCAATATAATTGTAGTTCCTTTACGGTTCAAATGACTCTGTGCACTATAGGACGTAACTTCTAAGGTCATCAGTCCCCTAGAACTTCAGAACTACTTAAACCTAACTAACCCATGGACATCACGCACAATTATACCCGAGGCAGAATTCGAACTTGCGACCGTAGCGGTCGCGCAGTTCCAGACTGTAGCGCCTAGAACCGCTCGGCCCCCCCGGCCGGCGTAGTTCCTTTATACTTCAAGGATTTGTCAGGCAATTTGAAATTAAACAATCTAGGGCTTTCGTCTTTGAAAACCTATTTGGTACCGGTTATGAAACGAGCCACTGCAGACAATGACTTGTGTGTAAAGATTCACACTCGTGTCGCCTACGGCCTTGGCAAAGAGGACGGAGAAGCAGAGAGAGAGTCAAGATAACTCCTTTGAAATGGGCTGCGAAACTGTCCTGAAGGCGATGCAAAATACTCCATTAACGACACATAATAAGCACTCATACGATAGATGGGGTATAACTGCCTCATGGGCAACAGTACTGCTAAGGGGCAGGTAACAATGGTAAAAATCTGAATAATCAAAGAGAAGGTGACATTGTAAGACTCGGAGCACGGAATATTAGGAGTCTTAATGTGATAGGGAAGCGAGAAAATGTCACCATGACATTTCAAACCTAAATTCTAAATATAGGGAAGGATACTTAAATGAAACATAAGAAGTCAGGCATCAGCAAACGGCCGAGACACAAGCAGCCATGTGGAAGTAACCGATTTTGTGACATTTTACGAGTTCCTAAGCAGCAGCGAATTGTATAGTTTCTTCTGTGTGCTTTGGTACTTTAGCTTCTTGAGTTTCTGCGTTTTAATTTAATATCTAACGTTCAGAATACCAGGTATAAGGTCTGGTGGCGCGTCTAAACACGTTCAGAGCACACAGGGACAGGTACAAAGGCGCGCGCGTTAACACGTCCAGAGCAGTTAAAGCGTTAATAGACACAGTTCTAGCATTTTCTTTTGCATCGGAAAGTAAACGGATTTTGTGACATATTACAAGTTCGTAATCGGGAGATAATTATTTACCTTCACCTCAGTGCTTTTGTAGTTCCGTTCTTTGAGTCTCTGCGTATTTATCTAATTTACTGGACACAGTTCTTGTGTCTTCCTTCGTGTCTACAGCAGAGTTCCGTAGCGCGTGTCGATTGCCCTTGTTTATTTGTGTAGTGTTGCTTTCCATGGTGTTTAGTATGAATAGCGACTATTTTTGCTATATACGAATGTGAGCCGAGTTAGTGACACTTCGTTCTCAGCTCAAGGCTGTGATGGCTTCGGTTGCACAGCTTGAAGCTGCAGTGAATGGGCATCATTGTTATGCGCCGGCGGTACGAATGCAATGGACGTCCAGCACGTCCGAGTCCGCACCGATGACCCAGACTTCCCAGCGGCCGCTCGTAAGGCCTCCCCAGTCAGTCGGACAAACAGGCTCCAGGTGCTGTCTGTGGCTGCCACAGTGGCTCAGCAGTCACCTGTCCCGTTTCAGAGGAAACTTCTCAGCCTGCAAGATCAGTGCAATCACAGAGGGTGTAATTATTGATGGTTGGGAGTTCCAACGTTAGGTGCGTTATGGGGCCCCTTCATGAGATGGCTTCTAAAAAGAGGAAGAAAGCCAATGTGCACTCTGTGCGTATACCGGTTGGAGTTATTCCAGAAGAGGAACGGGTCCTTCTGGACGCCACGACAAGCAGGAGGTGGAGTCCACTGCAGGTGGTGGCTGAAGTCGATACCATTGACTTGTGTCGATTTGGATCAGAAGAAATTCTGTCTAGTTTCGAGCGGCTAACAAAAGTGGTAGAGACCGTCAGTCTTGTTTGTGAGACGAAAGAAGAGCTCACCACTTGCAGCTTAGTCGACAGGACCGATTGCGGACCTTTGGTACAGAGCTGAGTGGAGACTCTGAACCAGAAGTTCAGGCGGCTCTGTGAGCTTGCAGGCTGCAGATTCCTCGACTTGCGCAATAGGGTACTTGGGTTTCGGGTTCCCCTGAATTGGATAAGAGTCCACTACACGCAGGAGGCGGCTACACGTGTAGCAGGGGCTGCGTGGAGTGGACTGGGCGTTTTTTTTTCAGATTATACAGTCTCAGGCAAGCACAAAAAGCGCTTCAGGCCGAACACAGTAAGCACGTAAATACTGAAAGCGTAACAGATGTAAATTGAAGTAGCTGTGTTGAGAAAGTACCAGAGGTCTTAGCGCTATTAGATAGCACTGATGCTGAAATCGTTATAGGCACTGAAAACTGGCTGTAACCGAAGATATGTTCAGCCGAAATTTTTACGGAGGACCTAATGGTGTTCCGAATGGATAGGCTAAACACAGTTGACGGTGGCGTGTTTGTTTCTGTTATAATTAGTTTATCTTATAACGAAATTGAAGCGGATAGATCCTGTCAGTTAGTACGGGCTGAGGACTTTCTTGGGAACCCGAAAAAAAATAATAAGTGGACCCATTTACCGACCGCCCAACTCAGATAATAAATTGAGTTTGATTTCAAACACGTATCCGATTCATACGACTATAGTTGGTGGTGACTTTGATTTACTCTCAATACGTTGGCAAAAATGGATGTTTTATTCCGGAGGTAAGCATAAAACATCATCCGAAATTGCGCTAAACGCATTCTACGAAAATTGTTTCGAGCAGTTATTTCAAGAGGCCAAGCGAGTAATAAACGGTTTAGAAAACACATTTGACTCTTAGCAACAAACACCCCTCAGTTAATAAAGAGCGTCAAACCGGATACAGGGATTAGTGAACACAGGGTTGTCGTAGCGAGATTGAATATTGTAACCCGCAAATCCTCCAAAAGTAGTCGAAAGATATATGTATCCAAAAAAGCAAATAAAAATTCACTTGACGCCTTTCTGAGAGACAATCTCCACTCCTTCCAAATTGCCGGCCGTTGTGGCCGTGCGGTTCTAGGCGCGTCAGTCTGGAACCACGTGACCGCTACGGTCGCAGGTTCGAATCCTCCCTCGGGCATGGATGTGTGTGATGTCCTTAGGTTAGTTAGATTTAAGTAGTTCTAAGTTCTATGGACTGATGACCACAGATGTTAAGTCCCATATTGCTCAGAGCCATTTGAACCATTTGAACCTTCCAAATTAACAATAGAAGTGTGGACAAGATGTGGCTTGAATTCAAAGAAATAGTATCGGCAGGAACTGAGAGATTTGTACTCAATAAATTGACAAACGACAAAGGTGATCCTCCTTGGTGCACAAACGGGCCAGAACAGCTGCAGAAACAAACATGCCAAATCTAAACAGACGCAAAATTCTCAAGATTGGCGGACTTTTACAGAAGCTCGAAATTTATCGAGGACTTCAATACGAGATCCCTATAATAGTTTCCACAACGAAACTTTGTCTCGAAACTTGGCAGAGAATCCAAAGAGATTCTGGTCGTGTGTGAAGTATGCGAGCAGCAAGACACAATCAATGCCTTCCCTGCGCTATAGCAATGGAGATACTATCGAAGACAGTGCTGCCAAAGCAGGGTTACTAACCACAGCCTTCCGAAATGCCTTCGTAAAAGAACACGAAGTAAATATTCCAGAACAGCTGCCAACACGAGTAACGCGGGAGTAAATATCCTCGGAATTGTGAAGCAACTTTAATCACTTAATAAAAGCAAGTCTTCCGGTCCAGACTGTATAGCAGTTAGGTTACTTTCAGAGTATACTGATGCAATTGCTCCATACTTAACAACCGTATAAGATGGTTCACTGGACGAAAGGTCCATACCGAAAGACTGGCTAGTTGCACAGGTCACACCAACACTGAAGAAACTTAGTAGGAATAATCTATTAAATTATTGGTCCATATCATTAACGTTGATATGCAGCAGTATTTTGAAACATATATTTTGTTCGATCATTATGAATTACCTCGAAGAGAACGGTCTGTTGATACACTATCAACATGGATTTATAAAACATGGTTCTTGTGAAACACAGGTAGCACATTGTACCCACGATGTGTTGAGTGCTATTGACAAGGAATTTCTAACTGATTCCGTATTTCTAGATTTCCAAAAGACGTTTTGCACTCTACCAAACAAGCGGATTGTAGTGAAACTGCGTGCTTACAAAATATCATCTCAGTTATGTGACTGAACTCGTGATTTCCTGTCAGAAAGTTCACGGTTTGTAGTAATTGACTAAAAGTCATCGAGTAAAAAAGGAAGTGATTTCTGGCGTTCCCTAAGGTAATGTTACAGGCTCTCTGCTGTTCCTTATCGGTATAAACGATTTAGGAGACAATCTGAGCAGTCGTCTTAGGCTGTTTGCAGATAACTCTCTCGTTTATCGTCTAGTAAACTCATCAGAAGATCCAAACAAAAGTGCAAAACGATTTAGAAATGAATGTAGCGTGAATTGGAATTTGATCCTAAGTAATGAAAAGTGTGAGGTTAAACTTCGGTTACACGATAAATCAGTCAGAACTGAAGCCCGTAAATTCAACTAAGTACCAAGGAATCACAATTACGAACAATTCAAGTTTAAGGACCACGCAGAAAATGCTATGGGGGAGGCAAATCAAAAGATGTGTTTTATTGGCAGAACACTTAGAAAATATAGTAGATCTACTAAAGAGACATTAGCTCAATCGAAGAGGAATGGACATGTCTGAAACGTGCAATAACAAGAGTAGGAAAGGCTCAGATACCATAAAGGCAACTGCGAAGAAATCTTGCGCAGCAGAATAAATCAAAACGGTCATAAACTTTCAGCAAGTAAGGGAATGCAACAATATAAACTTAGGAATGACATAATTGTAAGTGAAAGGGAGCAAAAGTGACACGGCTTGAGGAAAAATGTGAAGAAAATCCAAGAATAATAGGACGTGCTAATGTCTTAACAGACATAGGTGAAATTATAATTTCGTCTGGCTCACTTGCCTAGCGCAAGTCATTCAGTTGGACTCCACTTTGGCGACTTGCATGTCCCTAACATACCCAATTATCCAACCGGAGGAAGGAGACACTGAGTTCAAGCGGATTCCGAACCACATGTCTTTTCTAGTTACTTCTAATATCGTTGACAGGCGAAGACTAGGTCAAAACGCAAACGGAAAAAATCAACTTCCAGACGGAATTCGATGCCTTGACCTCTTGGTTTCCAGTCAAGCACTTCAACCCCTTTTTTTCAGTTTCAGTTGTAATTGTTCTCGTTATTTGGTTTAGGCGGATGTCTTAAACTTGATCATTGAATATTTCGTTCAGTTTTTGTATTAGAGGGCAACTATCCCTCTGACAGAACACGCTGAGCCACCATGCCGGCAAGCACTTGAGCACCAGGCCTGATGGTGAAATTAAAATCCTACTCATCGTTATCCAAAGTGGAACTCCATTGTTAAACGACGGTGCTGGCAGGACCTCCATTAGACAGTTCCTCGCTCACACAGAGGCTTTTAACACATTCTTGTAAGTCCTCTACCAGGGGAAGGAACTGTCTAATGAAGTACTGAGAACGAAATATGAGTATATATAGATGTTATACGGGGTTCAATATTAGAGTCAAAGTTCAACGTAGTTTTGGACGACTTACAATCAAACAAGGTGGAAGACATACAAAATATTCTTTCCGGATCTTTAAAACAACGAGAGAGGCAACAAAGAAATTTTCATTCAAAATTGTTTGCACAATCTTTGAGTCTGGAGAGGTAACATCAGTCTTTCGGAAAAATATTATCCACACAAACCTGCAGCCGGAAAGGGTAGATATGTGCCACAAGTACACATAACCAGCTTAACCTATCATGCATCCAAGTTACTGGAAAGAATTATATATAGAAGAATGGAATATAAAACTGAAGATCCGGATATCAGTTTGAAAAGGAACCAGAGAGGCAATTCTGACGCTACGACTAATAATGTACTTAAACAAAATCAGGACACTGTCATAGAAAATATCTACCGAGCTATAGCGTATGAGAATGCAGAACAAAACAAGATGTCCGAAATTATCAGAAAAATAAGTGTAAGCTAGAAGGAATGACAGTTTATGTATCTTATGTAGAATGACCAACAGCGTACAATCAGAATGGAAGATCCAGAACGACGTACCTGGAAAAAAACGGGTATAAGACATGGATGCAGCTTTCCGCAGCAAGTGTTCAATCTTACATCGAAAAATCAATGACTGAAATAAAAGGAAGGATCTGAAGTGGTATCAAAATTGAGGTGGAAGGCCATCACTGATAAGACTGAATGACGTCATTGCTATCTTCAGTGCAGATAGGAAGAATTACAGGACGTGTTGAATGGAATAAACAGTAAGAGCACAGAATATACTGGGTGATCAAAAAGTCAGTATAAATTTGAAAAGTTAATAAACCACGGAATAATGTTGATAGAGAGGTAAAAATTTACACACATGCTTGGAATGACATGGGGTTTTATTAGAAAAAAAAACAAAAAAAAACAGCACCCCATATTGCTAGACGCGCGAAAGATTTCTTGCACGCGTAATTTGGTGATGATCGTGTTCTCAGCCGCCACCTTCGTTATGCTTGGCCTCCCAGGTCCCCAGACCTCAGTTCCGTGCGATTATTGGCTTTGGGGTCACCTGAAGTCGCAAGTGTATCATGAGTGACCCACATCTCTAGGGATGCTGAAAGATAACGAATATCCATTGCCTCACCATAACTCCGGACATGCTTTACAGTGCTGTTCACAACATTATAACTCGACTACAGCTATTGTCAAGGAATGATGGTGGACATACTGAGCATTTCCTGTAGAGATCATCATCTTTGCTTTGTCTTACTTTGTTATGCTAATTATTGCTATTCTGATCAGATGAAGCGCTACCTGTCGGACATTTTTTGAACGTTTGCATTTTTTTGTTCTAATAAAACGCCATATCATTCCAAGCATGTGTGTCAATTTGTACCTCTCTATCTACATTCTTCCGTGATTTATTCAGTTTTCAAATTTTTACTGACCTTTTGATCACCCGGTAGATTGATAATAAATGGACAAAAACGTAAAGTAACGAACAGTAGCAGAAATGACATTAGTAATAGACTAGGCATCAGAGTCGGAGAACACTACGTAGACGAAGTGATAGAATTCTACCTTCGAAGACGGTCAAAACAAGGTGGAATAAAGAGGTATAATAGCGTGGCAAAATGGGCATTATTGGCCAAAAGAATTCTATTAGTATCAAAGAATGACCTTAATTTCAGGAAGAAATTTATAAAAATGTACGTCTGGGTCACAGATTTGTATGGAAGTGAAACATGGGGAAAGCCAAACAGCAAGTAATCGAAGGGCTTCGGAGGCAGTGCTATTGGCGGCTGGTGAAAATGAGGTGGTCTGACAAGATTAAAAAAAAGAACAACAGGGAAAGTGCGAGTCGAGTTCACGCTCTGAAGGTTCCGTGCAAATTTTATTATGTAGCCAGTGCAGGAATATGTTTTGATGAGTGAGTGTTTGCGTATCAAAATATGTGACATAAGTGGTCGCATCTTTGGACCAGTTTGACTTAGAAGTTTCGATGTTTTACAACGCCAAAAGACGGTAGATCACACTATTTGACATAAATTTCAACGAGATACCTCTAACCATCTCTGAGGTTGGGGTCTTAACAGACGGCCAGACAAATGGCACCAAAGCGATCCTACAAAGGTTGCTTTTTATACCGATTGAGGTACTGAATCCAAAAAATTAGGCGTTCTCCGCAGAATCAATGGTGAAAGAAATATGCGAGGTACACTGACTGGGGGATTGGACAGCACCATAGTACATGTCATAAGAAACAACTATTATGGCACTAGCAGAAGCTGTAGAGCATGAAAACTCTAGGGGCAGGCAGTGACTCGTATCCAGCCAAAAAATAATGTCTTTTATTGGGTGTAGGTGCTACTCTAGGATGAAAACGTTCTCACAGGAGAGCAAGCCATTATGGGGTTACCTCAAACCAGTCGCAAGATAAAGACAAAAAATTGATCCCCCGTGTTTCTCATTTTTTGTAAATTACCCCTACCTAATATTTGACAACCTAGCCATAAATCTTGTTCATCCTATCATTACGCTCCATTAGCACCCTCCCTGCCTCATTTCAAACTATCCACTTCTCCATCCGAATATCCTAAACTAGTAATACCACGATTTCATCCGATATTCTCATCTTACACTGTGGATCACAGAACGATGGATATAATGTTTTCATATGAAGGCGACCCTGTCAGAATATACGAAGAGGGCACCATTTCATCGTTCTAAAGTTTAACCAAGAGCATGTCACCATTACTAAACCATGCAGCAGACCTCCAACTCCAAGTGGGATTTAATTTTCTCTTGCATTCAAGATTGCCGACATGTCACATCACCGAAATTTAAGATTAAAGGATCATGTCAATCATTGCGATACCTTTGCAACAATTTAAAAGGCTATTGCATGTCTTCGTGAATCAAAAATTAGTCTGCTCATTCTGAAGATACACCTCCGACATGGTTGCTCTATTTTAAGGCTATTTCTATCGTTATGGCGTGCAGGCTACCTTTCCGCAACAAGTTCCATGTCTCGTAGGCGGATATCACACAAGATAGTAATATTATTACCTTGAATGAATATACATTAAGATTAAAGGATCATGTCAATCATTGCGATACCTTTGCAACTATTTAAAAGGCTATTGGATGTCTTCGTGAATCATATATTAGTCTGCTCATTCTGAAGATACACCTCCGACGTGGTTGCTCTATTATAAGGGTACCTCTATCGTTATGGCGCACAGGCTATCTTCCCGCAACGAAGTCCATGTCCCGTAGGCGGTTATTACAGGATATAGTAATGTTATTAGCTTGAATTTTATACAGTACGTGGCCACTTTAAGTCATTACGCCAGCGGCAGCAGTTGGTTACAATCATTGGTTACATCATCTGTATTTGGTACATACATGTAAAGAAAGAGTTAGCACAAACTTGCATGGTTTCATTTCCAATGTGTTAACACTGACCCCGCAGTGAACTACATCCACGCACAGGTGTAGAATGAATTAACAGGCAGAATGAACCCTAACATTTACAATATGAGGCCGTACTGACTTCAAGGTCGTTTCTTCTCACTATATTGACACATTTTTCCCCGACTTTTCAGCCCATATCTGTAAAAGTGTCAGAAAGTTCACAGATCGTTGTAATTGACGGGAAGCCATCGAGTGTTTGTGTTTGTGTGTGTGTGTGTGTGTGTGTGTGTGTGTGTGTGTTTTGGGATCTTATGGGCGCCCAACCCCGAGGATATCATGGAGCTGACATTTATTAAAACAAACGAATGTGGAGAAGAACTCTATCTCACATGCACTCTTACATGTACGAAAATCAATGAAGAGGGAAAACAAAACACAGAAGTGCTAAAAGAAAAGGAAAGGGATATGAGGCTGGCTGCCCACTTATAAAAAACTTGTTGACACATTAAAAACATCTCTTTGACACATTAAAAACATCTCTCCGGAATCTTGTTAGAAACGTTGGACAAATCACAACACCTTAAAACGCGAACCACATTCCTTTCATCGTTGCATAAAATAGACTGCAGATCTGTCGGAAAATCCGCAGCAGTCCACCGGTCGGAAAACCAAGTAGAGTCCAATAAAATGTGGCGCATCGATATCTGCACACTACAAGCACCACACATTGGACGTTCATCTCAACAAATCAAAAATCCACGCCTCATAGTGCTGTGGCCGATACGAAGGCGGGTAAGAAGGACCTCGTCCCGTCTTCGTGATTGGAAGGAAGTACTCCACGGCCGAGTTGTGGGCTTGACAACACGGACTCGTTGTCGGTCACTTCTGACCACTCATTTTTCCATCGACACAGGTCTTTATGCCGTAACAGGGAGGTGAGAGCATGCTGGAGGATAGCACACCGAAAGACCTGACGATCACGACACACTTCCTTGGTTGCTCGATCCACTCTCTCGTTCCCCGCAATTCCGAAGTGCCCCGGTATCCAGCAGAAAGTCACCTGCTTCCCCAGCCGCTGTAGTTAGAGGAGGGGGTCCTGGATAGCCTGGATTACTTTACCTGCTGGATACAAAGATTAGAGAGTGTAAAGGGCGCTCAAAGAATCTGAACACACGTGAAATCTAACACTGGGACAATGTCTCATCTGCTCCAGTGCCCGCAAGATCGCATATAACTCTGCGTCGAAGATGGTAAATTGACCTAGAGGAGGCCGGCCGTTGTGGCCGTGGTTCTAGGCGCTTCAGTCTGGAACCGCGCGACCACTGCTGTCGCAGGTTCGAATCATACCTCAGGCATGGATGTGTGTGATGTCCTTAGGTTAGTTAGGTTTAAGTAGTTCTAAGTTATAGGGGACTGATGACCTCAGATGTTTAGTCCCATAGTGCTCAGAGTCATTTGAATCATTTGATCTTGAGGACACGATCCGGGAGAACGACACAGAAACCAACGGAGTCACCCTGTCTAGACCCATCCATAAGAACAGCTACATGGTTGTGGTGCTCAGATAAAACGTAGAAAATACCGCATTAAAAACGGAAGCAAGAGTGCTATCTTTCCTGTACCACTCTAAATCTAAAATCACCCTGAGCCTCTTCGGTACCCAGGGGACGCCACACCGAGTGACTCCAGCACACGCTGCACGTGGGTCCCAAATGGCATAGTCACTCGTGGACGGTTGGAAAAAGGTGCTCCAGATAATGTGCAGGTGAAGGTGGAGCTGCGAGGAACTTACATGCTTGGCGCACCATAATGAGCTGGCACCAGATGGTAAGTGGCAGTCCCCCCTGCCTCAGCACAGAGGCTGGGTATGGGGACTGGTCCGATAAGCACCTGTGGCTAGCTTAATCCCCCTCAGTGGACAGCGACAAGGATCCGCAAATAAGAGGGCGTTGCTGACCCCTACACTGTGCACCTGCAGTCCAGCTGCGAACGCACAAAAGCGACATAAAACGGGAGGAAATGAGCTCTGTCTGCTCGCCAAGACCTGTGGCTGAGGCACTTGAGGATGTTCAGTGCCTTCATGATTCTGGTTTTCAAGTCTCGCAGGTGCGGCAACCATGACAATCTGAAGACAAAAATGAGGCCCAGAAACCGCACTGTGTCTCTAAAATGTAGAATAATGTCCCCCACATTCAAGGCAGGAAAATTAAAAAGGCCACAATAACGATTAAAATGAACACACACACACTTATCGACATAAAACTGAAAACCCGTTTTTGCAGCACACTCCTCTAACCGTCCCACTATAAGTTGTAACTGGCAGCTCGCTGGTGTAACACTGGAGGAAGAAGAGAAAACAGCAAAATCCTCCACAAATAATGAGCTCTGTACAGGACTCCTTACCGTAGATGTGACAGTGTTGATGGCTATGGCATAGAGGGTAACACTTAAAACACTGCACTGAGGAACACCATTCTCCTGCTCAAATTGATCAGACAGCGTGTCATCAACTCGAGTCCTAAAAAACCTCTGAAACAAGAAAGACCGAATGAAAATGTGGAGGTGGTCACTAAAGCCGCATTGAAACAACTGTGCGAAAATACAGTGTCTCCAAGTAGTATCATAGGCCCTACTGATATCATAGAATATGCTGATACAGTGATGCTGACGATGGAAAGCTTGATGAACAGCCGCCTCTAGGCGGGTCAGGTTGTCGACTGTGGACTGAAATTTTCGGAAGCCACACTGAGAGCGCCTAAGGAGTTGGCTGGTCTCCAACAGCCAGACCAGATGACGGTTAGCCGTCCGTTCTAGGGCCTTTCTTACACAGCTCATTAAGGCGATACTCCGATAACTACTGGGACATTTGCGGTCCTTGACTGGTTTGGAGAGAGGGACTACAATTGCCTCCCTCCACTAGTTGAAGAAAACACTTGTCTGCCATATTAGATTAAAACATTCGAGGAGGATTTGCTTTGACACCGCTGGCAAAGGTCGAAGCATGCAGTACCGGATGTGGTCGTGACCGGGTGGAGTGCCAGAATTCTGCCAGTGCCGATTCGAGCTCCCACATGGAAAAGGGGAATTGTAGGCCTCAGAACTGTTGGACCTCAAGTCCAACTTTTCACTCTCGACAGTAGCACTGTAGCGACAAAACGCTGGATCCTGGCTAACCTTGGCAGTAGTTAGTGCAAAATGCTCGGCCAGCGTCTGAGAAATGTCTCTAGGTTTTGTTTGGGTGCAACACTGGTTCGGCACTGCAGCTATCGGTAAACGGCTGTGTTTACCGGAAATCCTCCAGATGGCTTCCCATACATTTGAGGAACAAGTGGAACGATTGATGGAGTTCAGAATCTCATGCCATGACCGCTTTTTGCCCTCTTTAATGACATGGCGAGCCTCGGCTCTCGCGATTCGAAAGGCTGCGAGATTTTACTCCGTCGGGCGGTATTTAAAACGTCAAAGTGCCTCTTGCATGTTCCGGATCACTAAATAGTACTCTTCTGTCCACCGAAGGACAGGTCACCTCAGAAGAGGGCCGAAAGACTTCGGCATGGATAGATCAGGAGCATGATGGATCACATGAAAACACGCAGGGAGTAGTGCTGATACAAGCAGCCTCCGTTTGTGTAGCAGCGTCAGCTTTCCACAGAGGCTGTTTAACAGATGAAGTGAAGTAGGTCTCAAAACACGGGGGCAGAACTGCTTTGTACAGATTTTTGCCGCAGTATACGGGATGCGCTTCATAGCTTTAAGCTCCTTTATCTTCTTCCAGATACACACTACAATCCCGACTCCAGATGGGGTGAGGTCCAGAACAATTTACACACTTCAATGGAGACGAACAATGGACACCTTCATGAGCGGCCTGACCGCACTTTCCACAAGTAGCTGGCATTTGAAACACCACATTGGGTTAGGTACATATGGCTGCACACTTAAACGAATGTAACCTACCTTAATATGTTCAGGGAGTTTCATGCTATTAAACGTCAGGATAAAGGAGTCGGACTTAACAAGAACCCCACCCACCCTCTTCATGATGTTTTGCACGTCAACTATTTCTTCTGGAGCCCACTCATCTTTCAGTTCATCTTTGGTAAAGTCCACCAGATCCCTGCACGTCACAATACCTTTCCAGCAATTCAGGGTGGTGAGCAACTCAGTTTCGAGTCCATATTTCCCGTGTGATTGTGCGTTCTGCAGATTCTTGTTGGGAACTAGCAGTTTCCACTAATAGCGTCCCATTACGCAATCGCTTAACAGATTTTAAACTGCCGGCAGTGCCCTCTAGCTCTTTTTGAATACAGAATTCTGAAAGTTGCCCTCTTTACTTTTAACGATTAAAAAAACATTCTGGCCGCCATCATGTGTTCTGTTACTTGACGTAATACCCTTAGATTTCACTACTGATTCAGGAGGACTGCCTACACGAGCCCTCTTGTTGGGTTTGGTGTTGGAACCTACCAGCGGCCCATTCTTTTCGCTGGGAGAAAGCTAAGAAAATTTCGGAGGATCCATTTCGGTCCCACAAGCAGGTTGCGAAATAGATGTCCACTCAGACAGAGCCCCGAGTGCCCGAGTAAGCCTAATACAACTGAGGTTCGGTAGGTTCCCCAGAAGTTGCCCACTAACGACTGTTCCACCTTAACAGCCATGCATCCCATCAGTGGGCAGCACACCTTGATATTGATGGTTTTTCTATAGAGGTTTATTCCGTCCTCGCGATCTGGAAGGTCAGCCAAGATCCCCATTCCTTGAGACACACAACGTTCCACCGCCGTGCCGCATGGTGGTAGCTGAAGTACGACCAGGTCTTACGGTGACTGGGGACTGGCGGCGCTTACCAATCCCCAATCAGGAAATCCGGGGTCTCCAAACCCGTACCTGGCAAATGAATGCCGAGCCCTTGGGGGCGGGGAAGTCATCGAGTAATACTGAAGTGATGGCTTGCGTTCCACAAGAAATTGTTATAGAGCCTCTGCTGAACCTAATCTATACTGAAGAGCCAAGGAAACTGGTATAGGCATACGTATTCAAATACAGAGATAATTATGTAAACAGGCAGAATTCGGCACTGCGGTTGGCAACACCTATATCAGAAAACAAGTGTCTGGTGCAGTTGTTAGATCGGACACAGCATCTCCGAGGTAACGATGAAGTGGGAATTTTCCCATACGAACATTTCACAAATGTACCGTGAATATCAGGAATACGGTAGAACATCAAATCTGCGATATCGCTGACGACGGAAAAAGATTCTGCAAGAATGGCGCCAACAACGACTGAGTAGAATCATTCACTGTGACAGAAGTGCCATCCTTCCGAAAATTGCTGCAGATTTCAGTGCTAGGCCTCAACAGGAGTCAGGGTGCGAACGATTCAACGAAACATAATCGATATGGGCTTTCGGAGCCGGAGGCCCACTGGTGTACACGTGATGACTGCACCACACCGACATGGGACTGTTGATGATTGGAAACATATTGCCTGGCCGGACGAGTCTCGTTTCAAATTGCATCGAGCCGCTGGATGTGTTTGGGTATGGAGGCGACCTCATGAATCAATGAACCCTGCATTTCAGCTGCTGGAAGCTGTGTAATGGTATGGGGAGTGAGCAGTTAGAGAGTTATGGGACCCCAATACGTGTAGATACGACTCAGACAGGTGACACGTACGTAAGCATCCTGTCCGATGACCTGCATCCATTCATGTTGTTCATTGTGCATTCGGACAGACTTGGGCAATTACGGCATGACAAAGCGACACCCCACACATCCAGAATTGCTACAGAGTGGCTTTAAAAAACACTTATGTGTTTAAACACTTCCGCTGGTCACCAAACTTCCCAGCCTGAAACATTGTTGTGCTTCTCTGGGAATACCTTGCAACGTGCTGTTTAGAAGAGATCTCCACCTCTTCGTACTCTTCCGAATTTATGGACAGACCTGCAGGATTTATGGTGTCAGTTCCCTCCAGTACTACTTCAGAACTTAGTCGAGTCCATGCCACATCGTGTTGCAGAACTTCCGCGTGCTTGCGGTGGCCCTACACGTTATTAGTCAGATGTACCAGTTTCTTTGCCTCTTTAGTATATATTAACGATTTAGGGGACAATATGAGCAGCCTCCTTGTTTGCAGATGATACTGTCGCTTACCATCTAGTAAAATTATCACGGGACCAAAGTGATTTAGACACGATCTCTTTGTCGTGGCAAAAGTGGCAACTGACTCGAAACAATAAATGTGTGAGGAGAGCCATATTTCTAAAAGTAAATTGTTAGATGTCTGCTACATGATAAATTACACAAAACTAAAGACTGCCAACTCAACTGAGTATCTAGGGATAAGAGGTACGGCAACTTAAAGTAGAACGATCACGTAGACAACGTTGTGGGGAAGGCGAATCGAAGATGGCCGTTTATTGGAAGAATGCTTAGAAAATGAAAGAAACAAAACAGCTAAAAAGGCTGTCTACACTACGCTTTTTCGTCTGCTAGAATACTGCTGTACGGTATGGGACTGAGGGACAATATTCATATAGTCAAAGACAAGCAGCTTGTTTTCTACTATCGCGAAATACAGAAGAGGATGTCCCGGAAGCGACACATGAGTTGGAATGGTAGTAATAATTTAAACATAGGCGTTTTTTGTTGCGATGAGATCTTTTCACGAAATTTCAATCAGTGAGATCCTCCACCGAATTCTAAATCCTCCTGTTGATGCTCACCTAAGTAGGGAGAAATCAGTACCGTAAAAAGTAAGAGAGTTTTAACGTTCGTTTTCCCCACGCGTTGTTTGGAAAAGAAAATAAATGTTGTGGAAATGCTTCAATGAGACTTCGGCCAGGCACATAAAAATGAACTGTGGAATGGTCATGTGGAAGTCGATACCATTTAACCTTGTCAGTAGTATTCCATTGAGAGAATTCAATTATTTCAATCAACAGAAGTAATTCTCATACGTCACTTGAGATCTGCCAAAGCTCCAAGGATGCAAATCTTATAGAGTACTCAGATTACCACGAGAAAAGAACACATTACAAAATCATGTGAACCAGCAGGAGGATATGTTCACAGAAATTTTCGATGTACTTATAAACAACGTAGCATACAAAGTTCATCAGAGTTGAATGCATTTCGCTTCGGCCCTAATCAATTTCTTCATTACTATCGGTGGCAACGTCCTCTTTTCTCTCTCTTCATTGTGATTCTGAAGAGTTTCTGGCGGTTTGCGCCTTCGTGTATAGGGCAGCAGACTTCTAGTCTGATGGTATTCACGTGTCAGTGGCTTTAAAATCTTTCAGCGATATTTTCTTAACGGGTGATCAGAGAGCGCCAGAATTTCTTTTGCTACGAAGACGGACGATTTAGGTTCGGTGTTGAGAGCCATTTGGGCTGCAGAGAAGCGGAGCTGGCGGCCTATTGGAGCGGAAGACGGATGGCTGCTAACGACTGCGAGCTGCCGGCAGCTCATGACGTCACGTGCTCAGTTCGCGCGCAGCCTGCGCGCTGACGGCAAGTGGAAGAGCGGCCGACACTCTGGTGTAACCGTCCTTCAAACAGTCGCATACTAACATGTCGGATAGACAATGTGAGGCGAGGCAGGGCAATATCGTGTTTTTTTTATATTTTTTTAAGAGGAAAATCCACATATTTTCAACAATATACGATTATACATACGCACGAGTTTAATCGATTTTCTTTCCTATTCCATCCACGGATTGAGGGAGGAAGGAAGTGAGTACACGTCTTCGCTTGTGCCCAAATCTCTCGTTTCTCTTGATCCCAAAGCTAGGTATGCGGTGGAGGCTTCATAACTGCCACACTGTTTTATTCAAATACAGGTTCTCCAATTTTAACCAACGGGTGTTCGAGAGAATTACATCGTCTTTCTTCCAAGGTTTCCCATTTAAGTTCACAGATAATTTCTGCCCAATTTTCATATGGGATATATTGCGCTTTTAAATCATATCAGTGCTTCCCCTCTGTCATTCCAACTTGATAACTGGAACAGCTAAACGTTTGGTTTAAAACAATGTTGGTATTGATTGATTTTCCAGTTCCAGTGGTACATTCTTTTAATATTCGACTAGTTTCGATCACTCTGGATGAACATGTCTGTATCAGAACCACACATCAGAATTTTTTCATTTTTTTTAAAGATCGGCAACAGTCTTGCAAGTAGTTACAGGGGCATCGATCCGGACGGCCGACTCATATAACTTCGTAAAATTTGTCTATGCAGGAACTGCGAACGGCTGAAAGCTAGAGGAAACTACGGCTGTTATACTTCCAGAAGACATACAGCTTTGCTACATGCTTTAATGGTACTAGCACGCTCCTGAGTAAAATATTTCGCAGGTCCAATCACGGACTATCCCAGGAAGATGTTGTCATAAGGAGAAACAAATGTGGAGGTCTACTTGTACGTCTACATCGGTATCTACAGCTATATATGTCCTCCACTAGACACCATAAGGTACATGGCGGAAGAAACCCTGCAGTTTGTTCCTATTCTACTTCCAAATGGAGCAGGGGAAAAAAGACTGTTTACTTCCGTAGGTGCCCAAATTCCTCTTTCCTGGAGTTCGCGATTCTTATGGGAGATGTACGTTTGTGGGAGTGGAATCGTTCTGCAGTCAGTCACAATTTACGATTCTAATTATTGTTTCGTGAAACGAAAGTCGTCTTTCCACCCGGAATTGCAATTTGTTTTGACATAGCATTTCCGTAATACTCGCTTTCTGACCGAATCTGCCGGTACTAAATCTAGTCTGCCTCTGAATTGGTTCGATGACTTCATTTTAATCGAAATGGTGGTGATCTGAAACAGTCGACCAGTCTTCTAGAGCGTTTCGGAAACGGCATGTAGACTTCTGTGACACACTATCTTAATACTCCCAACAAATCGAAGTCGAAAAAAATCTACTTCTATGCCATCGACGTTACTTTCTTGTTTCATTTCATCTCGCTCTGCAGCGCTACACCTACATATTTAATCGAAGTTACAGTGTCAAGCAACAAACAACTAATAACGTGTTCGACCATTATAGGATGATGTTACAGTTATCAACATTCTTCTGCAGTCACTCAACAACAACACTATCTCACAGACATTCCCCTTCACATCGGATTTTTAAGGCATATGCTATAGAGAACATGTGCCCTTAACCCACTACCCTGCGATATTCTTCAAGTAACCCTAGTCTATGTCCAACACTCGTCCTCCAGGACAACGTTTATTTTGTTTGGTTTTGTTTTAGGACGTAAAAACAATTAAGGTCATATACACCCATGTCAGAATCGTAGAATACGAAGACAAAAAAGGAGTTAAAAGCGGCTACACATTAAGCCCAATCGATGGAAGGAAAGAAAGCTATAAAGAGAGACATCGAGCAAGGTCCACAAAATACGCCTTAGAGACAACGGAGGTAGTGACCTAAACATAAAATGTCCTTCGAGATACTGCTACAACGGACTAAAAGTAAAACACGGTCGACAGCCCCCACGTCGTTCGCTAATACGGTCGATAACTCAGACGGCATACATAAATTAGAACGTAAGTGGTTAAAAAAAGGGCGTTCCGTCAGGAAATGGCGATCAATGAAAGTTGAGGACAATGAGCACAAAGTGCTGGGGGATCACCACTCAACAAATGGCGATGGCTAAAAAGACAGTGCCCAGTACGCAACCTAGCGAAAATGATCTCTTCACGGCGAGAGGAGGTCAACCAAGCCGCTGGGAGAGGTTTCATTCTCCGGAGCTTGTTTTCACGAAGTGAATTTCAGCGGCAATGCCACTGTGATACCACCTGCTTACAGACGGCAACACGGAGATAATTGGAGGGAATGGAAAAACTAGAGGGCCCGGGAGGAGGACTGCAGCCTTGGCAGCAGCGTCAGTGCCCTCTTTTCTCGTCAGAGTGACGTGACTAGTAATCCACATAAACATCGCTTTTGCTCCAAGAGTGAGCAAGTGAAAGCTTTTTAAGATCCGTAGCACTAAGGCATAGATGTTGTACAGCACACAGAGATTCTGAAGGGCACTTAGAGAGTCAGAGCAAATGACACAATTGAAAAGCCATGTCGCCAGATATACTGCATGGCCTGATACAGGGTGAAGAGTTCTACTGTAAATCCTGAGCAATCTTCCGGAAGCCAATACCGAAAATCATCTGTGCCAATAACGAAGGCACAACGGTCAGTCCGAGAGCCATCAGTGTGCTCAGAGGTATGATCGCGAAATTCCGGGAGAAGGTCGAGAAACTTACGGCGAGTCTGGAGTAGTGTCCTTCGGAAGCGAATGAGGTCCAAGGCCAACACTGGCCGCCGCACGAAGCCAAGATGGTGATGGGTTCACACCATCGCGAATATGACTGGTAGCGTGAACTACCGCAGCAATAGTCGAAAGTTAACTCCGGGAGGTAACGGAGAAGAGGGACGCACCCCATACTGGCCGTCAAAGGAGTCATCGAATAAGGAGCCATAGGATGGATGGCCACGCATGGCAGAGAGGCGACATACGTATCCGCTGACGAGAACATCACTTGGGTATGACAGCTTCTGTATGAGGATTATCAACCGGGCTAGAGTAAAAATCGTCATTGGTCAAACGGGTGCCACGATGGTGGATTGTATTGAGACTGCGTAAGATGGACGGACGTGCAGAAGAATAAAAACACTCAAACTCTACTTTCGAATGGACAAGAGATCGGTACAAACGGAGGCTGGGTGATCCGATCTACACCCCAGAAAGGTTTCGAACCGCTCATAATATCTGAGAACATATCTGATGTGCTCGGACCGTCGTCAACAGTCTGCAGAGAATCTACCTGCTACATTGCATCTCTGGCTCACAGGATATCGTTTTGGATAAGAATAAGCTGAGATTCACAAAAGCGATACTTTCTAAATCTGTGTAGATTTGCGGACAGGAGATTTGCTGTCACAAGGAAATTTAGTTGCCGGCCGAAGTGGCCGTGCGGTTAAAGGCGCTGCAGCCTGGAACCGCAAGACCGCTACGGTTGCAGGTTCGAATCCTGCCTCGGGCATGGATGTTTGTGATGTCCTTAGGTTAGTTAGGTTTAACTAGTTCTAAGTTCTAGGGGACTAATGACCTCAGCAGTTGAGTCCCATAGTGCTCAGAGCCATTTGAACCATTTGAAATTTAGTTTCTTCGAACTTATGCTCAAGCATTCTACAGCAAACTGACTTAAGGATATGGTAAGTAATTTTGTGGGTCAGTTCGTCTACTCTTCTTATGTACAGGGGTCACCATCATCTTTTTTGCAGTCGATTGGAAGTTTGCACCGAGCGAGAGATTAGCGATAAATGCAAGCCAGAAGGGGAGATCCGAAGATTACTGTCTGTAAAACGAAATTGGGATTCCGTTCCGACCTGGCGACTTATTTGATTTCCTCTTTCACTTGCTTCTCAATGCCAGGGATGTATATCTCTATGTCCATACCAGAGTCTGTGCAAAATGTTTAACGATGGTATGTTTGTACGATCCTCCCACATAATGATAATTTAAACTGGAAATTAAAAACGTCAGCTTTGCTTACGCTCTTTTCTGTTGTCAATCCAGGTTGTACGAAGGGTGATTAGCAGAAGCTTTCTACCTGCTTAGTGATTTTACGTGGAACCAGAATATTCTCCGTGCGACTGCTACGGTCGCAGGTTCGAATCCTGCCTCGGGCATGGATGTGTGTGATGTCCTTAGGTTAGTTAGGTTTACGTAGTTATAAGTTCTAGGGGACTTATAACCACAGCAGTTGAGTCCCATAGTGCTCAGAGCCATTTTGAACCAGAATATTCTCCGGCTCTCGACAAGATATTTCACTTGCATAACATGATGAAAATCGTTGTATGCGAAGTGCATAGATTTTTTTTACGAATTTCTCGCTAAGTTTTGCCTGTCGAAATTTCTGCATTTTGTTTTTCAGACGGAAGTGCAACAGTCTCTGTTTCTTCCGCACTTTCCGAAATTTTTATTAAACTGCTGTGGGTCTTTCCTACTCTTAATCCTCTTATTCATCGCATACTTCTCTAGAGCGCGATTTACACCAGTTTCAAAGTTTGGCCAAAATTGCTCTACTCCATCTTACTAGATCTAAAGCACGTTCCTTCGTTGTATGACTAGGATGCTGACGTCTGCTTATCTGCTGTTTGCGTTAGAAAAACTCACGTTGACTTCTTGATATACTAGTTAACTTTAGTAACAATCGTCGGTCTTCATGATCACTTCTACACTGACTCTGCCGATAACGCCAAAGGTGTCTGTAACTACAAGCTCAGAAAAATTCCTTTGGGTGCGGGTTGTCGGAGAATGTGTTCAAAACTGCTTCACTAGACTCTCAGCCTGTACAATACGCAATGAGTCCATTGACGTCAAAGTGTACTGTTGGTTGTTTTATGTTGCCTCCAGCTAATAATGATTAATGGGGGTCCCTTCGAACTACTGAGCGTAGACTTTCATGGTATGATCTTGTAACCGTTTCGGGGGAATCGGGTGACCCGTGAAAGCATCTAAAGCTTATCACCTGGGCAGGTTACTCAAGTCCAAATAGCTTCGCAGTCCGACTCAGTTTCGGGCTGGAGAAAGATATTATTTTTGTCGATTGCCGTGCATACTCCTCCGCCAAAGGCATCTTTCCTCTCTTTTCAATATACGTTCTATTCTTCGTTAAACATTTCGGAGCCTTCAACTTCGGGGTTATTGCTGTTATCGGTTCCGAATACAATTTGAACGCGGCAGCTTACCTGGAAGGCTGCAAATTCAACAGGAATGTGGAGTATTACATGCTATACTCTGAATCCAGAGTTATAGAATTTAAAAGGAAAATAGAAAAAAACAAGTAAGATATAGTAGAAATTAGTGAAGTGTGATGGAACGAAGAAGTGAACTTCTAGTCACGACAGTACAGGGTTATCAATATAAAATTAATTTGGAATAATTCAGGATAATTTGTAATAGCTGCTGAAAGAGCAAGAATGCCGATAAGCTACCATCAATAATAAGCTGTACATGTTACAGTAACCCTACGTCCTCCATTATTCGCTGGATGTATTTCAACCTCTGTATTCCTCTGCAGTTTTCACCCTGTAGAGTGTCCTTTAGTACCATGCAGGTTGTTACCTGAAGTCTTAACATACGTCCTATCATGCTGTCTCTTCTTCGTATCAGTGTTTCCCATTGGAGTCTTTCTTCGGCGGTTCTGGGGAAAACCTTTCCATTCTTAATCTCATCTGGCCACCTGATTATCAAAACACATATGAAACACTGATTCTCCTCTGGTTCAGTTTTCCCACGATCCATGATTCATTACCATAGAATGCTGTGCTCCAAACGCACATTCTCACAATATTTTCCTCTCAAATTAAGGAGTGTGTTTAATACCAATAGACTTCCTTTGGTGGGAAACACCACCTTTGCCAGTACTGGTCTGCATTTTATGTCCTCCATGTTTCGTTCGGCATCGGCTATTTTACTTCCAAGAAAAGAGAATTCCTTAAATTTGTCGATCTCTCTAGCGCCAATTTCTATGTTAAGTTTCTCGCTATTCTTATTTCTTCTACTTCCTGGTACTTTTATCTTTTTCTGATTTTCTCTCAACCCATATTCTGTACACATTACATTGTTCATTTCATTTAACAGGTCAAGTAGTTCTTCTTCACTTTCACTGAGGATAGCAATGTCATCAGCGAATGTTGTCATTGATAACCTTTCATTTTGAATTTTTTATTCAACTCTTAAATCTTCCCATAATTTCATTTGAATTTTTCATCCAACTCCTGAACTTTCCCATTATTTCACTAATTGCTCCTTCGATCTATATACAGTAGGTTGAACGACTGTACCCGAGTCTGACAAAACTTTTAATCCGAGCCCGGTGTTGTTTGTCTTCCAATCTTATTGTACCCTCTTGGTTTTTGTACATATTGTATCACTAATCTTTCCCTGTAGCTTATCTCTATTTTTTCAGATTTACAAAAACCTAGTACGGTTTCATATTGTCGAACTTTTTCCTAGATCGACAAATTCTATGAAAGTGTCGACATTTCTTCAGTCTTGCTTTCGTTATCAGTCGCACAGTCAGAACCGCCACTATGGTGTCTTTATCTTTCCTAAAGGTAAACTGACAGTCACAGGTCTTCAGTTTTCTCTTCTGTTCAGCTGAGCTTTATTCTTTTCAGCAGCTTGGATGCATTATATGTTAAGCATATTGCGCTATAGTAGTCGCACTAATTTATCCGTGCTATCTGCAGAATTTTGAGGAAATTATTTTTCCGAAAGTTTGATGGCACCTCGCCAGTGTCACAGATTCTACACATCCTGGTGAATAGTAGTATAGTTGTCATTTCCAAAGATGGTTTTCGAAATTTCGATTTTATTTTCTCTCAAGACTTACAGACTTCTTTTAAATTCTGAATCTAATACTGGATCGAATCCAGTTTCTTCTTCTAACAACAAATCGTACAAGTCCTCACCCTCATAGAACCTTTCGATCTACTCTTTCCATCTCTCGACTCTTCTCTCTGAATTTAATAGTGTATTTCACGGTGCTCTCTTAATTACTCTGTTGGTTCCGCTACAACCGCATTCCAGTCCCTAACGATTATTAATTTCTCATCCCCATTTGCGTACTGAATTACCCATCATCTGCTTGTGAGGTCGGCTATATTCACCTGACTATCGTTGTCGGCGTTGGCTTGCAGTCGAATCCGATGCAGACAACCCTATCACTGAACTGTTGGAAGTAGCTGACCCTCTTTCCTGTTTTCCTGTTCATAACGAATCTTATTCCGTTATACCATTTTCTGCTCCTGTTGAGATTCTCCTACATTCTTCGGACCAGAAATCCTTGTCTTCTTTCCATTACAGTTCATTCATCCCACTACAACGAGACTGAGCATTTCCATTTCTCTCTTCAGATTTTATACTTGTCCAATTAAGTTCAAACTTCTGACATTCTACGCCTCGTTACGTCAAATGTTAACCTTCGCTGGTTGTTCCATCTTTTTCTCGTGGTCACGTCCTCATTAGCAGCCCCCCCCCCCCCCCCCAGTAGATCCGACAATAGGAAAAGAATGATGAGAGAAAGTAGTTGGGGCAATCGCGTGGTAGAAATTGCACAGAGCACAAATGAATGATGGTTAACACTAATTGTAAGTGAGCTGGACACACCGGAAGGTTTTGGATACCATACATGTTAGTAAAGCAGAGATTTAAGGTAAAATTTTAAACAGCAGAACAATTTCGGTGTCATAGTTTATTGGTTACGAACAGCAGACTAAATTGAAAAATTTGCAGAATTGTAGGACATTAAGAAAAAGGAACCTGGATAAACTGAAAAACGCAGAGGTTGTTGAGAGTTTCAAGGCTAGCATTAGTCAAGCACTGACTGAAAAACAGGGCTACGAAACACGCTATAAGACGAATAAGTATGCTTGAGAGATCAAGTAAAGTCGGCAGCAGGGGATCAAACAGGCAAAATGACAAGGCCAGCAGAATACATTGGATAATGCACGTCACTTATTTTTCTACAGTTTCCACCAGTACCATGGAAATTATTCCGTGATGTTTCAACACATGTTCTGTCGTCCTGTTCCTTCTTCTTCTCAATGTTCTCCGTATGGTTTCCCACAGTCCATGATTCATTACCATACAATGCTGAGCTCCTCAAGTACATTCTAAGAAATTCGTCCCGCTAATTAAGGCTCGTATGTTACGCTAATCAACAAATTTTGGTCAAGAAAGTCCGATTTATCTGTGTTGTACTACTTTTTAAGTCCTCTTTCCTACGTCCAGCATGGATTATTTTGTTTCCAAGGAAGTAGAGCTCCTTAACTTCGACTACATCGTGATCTCGTTATTCTGATTATTGCTGCACCTCAATCCTTCTTCGTTTTACTCCCAGTGAAAATTCTGCACTCATTCTACTGTACATTCTGTTTAACAGATCTTGTAATTCTTCTTCACTTCCGATTCGTAATGCCAAGGCGTGCGCCGTGGTTGCTAATTCTGTGCGTATGTTTGACGTGGGTGTCATGTCCCATGACTGATTGACCCGACAAACACACATTTTACTGTCTATAATTATTTTGACGACACCTGAAGATGAAGGTTTAAGCTCCGAAACTAGTCGTGGAATAAATTAATAAAATTACTAGCCAGTGAAGTGTATTTTTATTCTAGAAATGTGTTCCTCAGCTGCGGATGTTCACCTGATGAATACTTCTTCCATTACAGTAGGGACAACAACGTCATCAGCGAAGCTTACTGATATCCTATCAAGTTGAATTTTAATCCCACTCTTGAACCTCCTTTAATTTCCGTCATTGCATCTTCGATGTATGTTTTAAACAGTAGCGACGAAAGGCTGCATCTCAACTTACACCCACTTTGATCCGAGCACTTCGTTGTTCGCCATCCAGCCTTATTTTCTCCTCTATATTTCGCAGATATTGTACAGGGTGGCTATAATTAATTCGTTTATTGAAAGGGCCCTCTTGAAAAACTAGTGATGTTCAGATAACGGAATTTTGTTGAAAGATTTTCAGGGACGTGTGGAGATATGCGGAAGCAATTGCAGGAATGTGTGTTAAAAAAATGCGTTTCAGTTTCCACTGTAAGGGTAACATTTGTTAATTCCGTTGCAAGTTTATATCCCAGGTTACTATCTG
The DNA here is from genome assembly GCF_021461395.2 of Schistocerca americana. Lineage (NCBI taxonomy): Eukaryota > Metazoa > Arthropoda > Insecta > Orthoptera > Acrididae > Schistocerca > Schistocerca americana. The sequence continues at coordinate 392,286,809 of NC_060123.1, forward strand.
ATGACCATCTGCATACATGACGGCCTGGAGGTTTATGCTGATAGCATTTCACAATTTTTCGCAGCACAGGAACGACTGGATCCTGGAATGTTCAACTATTGTGACACAGCCGTGCACTGCCTGAAGAAAGCTCATTGTATCCAGGATTCTCAGCCGTGGCTACAGTAACTACGGCAACGATTTTTTCTCCCAAATCGCCAGTTCATTCGAACTTACGAATCATTTTCAACACCGGTGGAAAAAAGAGGACCTCTCCATACTCCTTCAATGTGTCAATACTCTCGAGTTACAGCAGCACTTTTGCTGTTGTTTTGATAAAAGAGCTTTATGAGGAAAGCCCTGCGTGTCTTGTACAGACCCATGTTGACTGTCTGCAACTGTAATGTAAGCTGATACTTTCCAACTCTACATCTCCGTACCAGAATCTACGCCAAACTCAAGTCATGACTAACACTACAAACAAAGCAATTCCTGTAAAGTTGGTACGCACAGGATAAATTGCTTTCCGTGTACACTGGAGCAAATAGCGAAAGATTGTTAATAACCACCCTGTGTATTACCCGTCGTCTCCTATAGCTTATTCCTATTTCTCTCAGGATTTGGGACATCTTATACCATTTTACATTATCGAATGCTTTCTCTAGATCGAAAAATCCTATTAACGTGTTTTCATTTTCGTTCAGAGCGCCACGTTAGGACTGCCTCTCTGGTGTCTTTAATTTCCCAAGGCCAAACTGATCGTCATCTCATTAACGCAAAATTTCCTTTCCCTTCCTCTGAAAATTATTCTTTTGAGCAATTTGGGCGGAAAAGATGCTAACCTGTTGTACTACAGTTCTACCATTTATCAGCTCTTAATGTCTTCGGAGTTGTATGAATTATATCTTTCCGAACGTCTGATGGAATATCCACCTGTCTCATCGGTTCGACACTCGAACTTGAATGGTCGTGTAGTTGCTACTTCCCCCCAGAAATAACGGTGGAATGTTATTTATCCGTTTCGGTATTATTTGATTTTAAGTACCTCATAGCTCTCTTAAGTTTAGATTCTAATATTAGATTTCCTACGTACATATCAGTCACAATTTCTTCTTATGTAATGTCATCAGCCATTTCCTTCGCATCGTGTAGGCCTTCAATGTAACTACTTCCATCTATCCGCTCCCTCCTCTGCGTTTAACACTGGGATTCCCATTGTTCTTTCAACGTTACCAAATTTGATTTTAGTTTCACCGAAGACTGTTTTGACTTACCTAGATACTGAATCAATCATTCCGACAATCAATTAATTTTTCGATTTCTTCACACTTTTCATGTGACCATTTCTCCTTGTCTTCCTTGCGCTTCCTAGTTATTTCATTCCTAAGTGATTTACATTTCTGTATTCTTTTTTCTCCTTTAATATTATTGTACTACCTTCTTTCCTCGATCAGGTTTATTCGCAATTATCTTATCGCAGTATTTACAGACTCAGCGAACTTCAAATGCGTCTCATCATGCGTTTGTAGGTCTGTATCCTACACCCTTCCACAGTAATTCTTCTGGACGATTCTCTTCAACATCAGTTTGTTCTTCATCTTTTCTGAATTGTGATTTGAATCTTTATCTGCACCTGGGTACGCCTTACAATCTAATGTCTCATTTCGGATCCTCTATCTGACCATGATGTAACCCAGCTGGAATCCTCCACTGTCTTCCTGGCCTTTTCCCACTAAACCACCTCCACTTGTGATTCTCGACCAGAGTATTAGCTGGTACTAATTTAAATTTATAGCGAAACTCAATCTTCCTCCGATGTCTCTTAATACAAAGTCCATAATACAAAGTCCAGATTTTCTCATAGCTCTTTCTTATACTGCTTCCCCTACAGCCGTTTTTCAGTCCCCCTCGACTTAGATAACCATCTCCCTTTACATTCTGAGTTACCCGTTAAATTTCATCTTATACTCTCTTAACCTTTTTACCTTTTGCTTGGGCGTCGCCACGTTCTGTGTATACGTGAACTATTGTTATCGATGCTGGTTCGCTGTCCACTCATAAGAGAACATTCCTATCAGCGAAATGAATTTTTTTGTAAATTCCCCAAGTCTCAATCGCAAATAGTAGTTCATTCAGATGCCGTTCTGAATCGTCATGACCATCTTCAGATTGGTCTATAAAGAGAACGTGTGAGTGTTTATGAAAAACATACGTAATAAAAAGCTATCAACTATTACAAGCAGAATCGCGATATACATAGTGAGGAGGGTTAGCTAACATATCCGTCTTCATGGAGCTAACATAATATACGTATAAATTATAGGCATCGATACATTACTTGTTCCATATTTACGTTGTTTTGCACAGATAACCGACATATTCACAGTATGCCAGTGTTACATAGTGTTACATATGGGTATCAACAGTACAATTAATCTGTGGCATTTGGTAATGCATAGTGCAGGTCGTGAAGCGTAACAACACTTAAATGTTTCAGATGTATCTTCACGTCCCTTGAAGTTACTTCTAGCATTGCATTGCCATACATATCTTCTACAGATACCTTATGAAGAAGTAGGAGGATGAAAGTCTGTGTGTTAGAGAGCACATATTAGTCTGTCTACTTCCTCTCTGTATATTTCATCATATCACAAATGCAGTCCCTTTCGTACCATGAACAGTGAACCTCAGCACACACGTGTTGTGTGTTTCCTACTTCTGTTATCGCGCCAGTCACATTCAGGTGACAGACCAACACTTACGCGTTTAGATCCACTAGCTGTCACGATATAAATGTCAGCGAAAAGCAGTAAATTTGTCGGGCTTGCCTGGGGGCGCGTTGAACTTTGCTAAATACGACAGCAGCTATGAAATTGAGTAATTGAACGGCACCAGGTCCGAAAGATCGCGAACACCTACAGTCGACAGTGACTGCTATTGATACTTCTGATAATGTGGTTCAGGGCTGAATCTCTGTGTGCCCTCGTCTGTAACAATAATATCAAAGCTTTACGTTTATATTGAGATTGGTTAGTTTGTTGGTTGAAAGGGAGAAAGGAGTGGGGCGGAGAAGGGACAAAACTGCTGGGTCATCGGTCCCTTATTTCTGGTAAAACAATCCCACAAGGGAAAGAATAAAACAAACGAGACGTACAGCACAATACCGACAGGAAGGAAAAACCACAAGAACGACAGAAAGGCAACAAACGCTACAAAGAACAAAAGCGGCCAAGAAAACCACAGAGACGCAAGAGACAGGTAGAAGAGATTAAAATATGAAAGTAGATTACCAAAGAATAAAAAGAAAAAGCCAGACCCTCTGCAACACATTAAAACCTCCAGCCTAAAAGCCCTAGGATGGAGGACACAGACTGACAAAGGGCATGCGCTAAAACTTAGAGAGAATGATAGAACCCATCCTCACGGATAAAACGTAAAACTAAATCAGCCGATGAGGAGTCACCAGCAAAAATTAACGGCAACGAGTCTGGTAACTGAAGATTTCGTCGCAGGACAGCCAAAGTAGGAAAGCGAAACAGAATATAGGCCACTGTCAACCGGGCGCCGCACCGAAACTGAGGTGGTTCTTCACGGCGCAGGTAGGTGACCCAAACGTGGCCAATGAGGAGCCGGCAGAGAACCATAGAGTCCCTGTGAGAGACCCACACATTCGTTGTCTCCTTAATGACACACAGTTCGTTGTGCGAGCTGTTATGCCATTCCGTCTCCCAAAGCCGAAAAACTGTGCGGCGTAATAAGGAACACAGGTCAGTTACAGGAACGCCAATATCCATATGCGGTTTCCGTGTAGCCTGTTTGGCCAGCCCGTCAGCAAGTTCATTCCCTGGAATTCCGACGCGTCCTGCGGTCCAGACAAACATCACTGAATGACTGGACCGTTCCAGGGCATAGATGGACTCCTGGATGGCCGCTACCAGTGGATGGTGAGGGTAGCATTGGTCAATAGCTTGGAGGCTGCTGAAGGAGTCCGTACAGAGAAGAAACGACTCGCCGGGGCATGAGCGTATGTGCCCAGCAGCACGAGATATGGCCACCAGTTCTGCAGTGAAAACATTGCGGCCATCTAGCACGGAAAGATATTCAATATGCCCTCTGTAAACATAAGCGAAGCCATCGTGACCATCAGCCATCGAGCCGTCGGTGTAAAATCACTTCAGAGCCCCGGGACACGTAAAGAATCGGAATGACAGCGGAGTGCCACGGATTTAAATGAGTCCTTAGGGCTATGCAAAAGGTCCAGACGAAGCCCCGGCCTAGGTATACACCATGGAAGTGTATGCAGATGGACCCAGAGGGGAAGTAGTAAAGGAAAGTAGTTCACACAGGAGGGATCGGGTACGAACTGTGATCGTAAGCCCTGGGCTGGGCAGCCGATGCGGAAGATGAACCACCGTGGGTGGGAAAAGGAGACGGTAATTCGGTTTCTCAGATAAATTACGATTGTGTACAACGCAACAGGCAAGCAGCAGTGACCGCCCAAACTGCAATAGAGAAATTCCGACCTCCACCAGGACGCTGTTCACCAGACTCGTCCTAAAAGCTCCCGTAGCTAGTCGAGCGCCACAGTCGCAATGCTGAGGGCGCCGCCGAACCATAAACCAGACTCCCATAGTCAAGGCGGGATTGAACAAGGTCTCTGTCGAGCTGCAACAGCGTAGATCGATCTGCACCCCAATTGGTGTTGCTGAGGCAACGGAGGGCACTGAGGTATTGCCAGCACTTCCGCTTAAGCTGACGAAGGTGAGGAACGCATGACAATCGGGCATCAAAAACCAGTCCTAAGAACCGATATGTCTCCACTGCAGTGAATGGATCGTCATTAAGGTGTTCTGGTCCCGGGTGAAAGGTACGACGCCGTGATTTCTCGGCTGAAAACTGGAAGCTGTGGGCTAGAGCCCACGATTGCGCCTTGTGGATTACTCCCTGTAGGCGCTGCTCAGCAACAGCAGTACTGGAAGAGCAGTACTAAATAAAGAAGTCGTCTGTATGCAGAGAGGGTGAGACGGATTGCCCTACAGCTGCTGATAGACCGTTAATGGCGGGCCATGAAGACCCCAATCATATAATGTGGCAAGGATATGATGTCGCCAGGTAATGTCGTAAGCTTTTAGTAAATCAAAAAACGACGCCAACTAGTTGCTGGCGTCTGGAAAAGCTGTTAGGATGGCAAACTCAAGGGACAGAAGGTTTTCAGGGGTAGAGCGACGCTGGTGGAAACCGCCCTGGCGTGGAGCCAGTAGGCCACGTGACTCCAGGACCCAACACAACCGCCAGCTCACCGAACGTTCTAGCAGCATACAAAGAGCGTTGGTGAGGCTGGTGGACTGATAGCTATCCAAATCAAGTGGGTTTTAACCGGGTTTGAGCACTGTAACCATGGTGCTGTCCCGCCATTGCGATGGAAAGGCGCCATCGCACCTGATCTGGTTGAATATGAAGAGGAGATGTCGCTTGTAGTCGGACGCGATAGGAATAATCATCTGACTGTGGATCCGATGTGGCCCAGGAGCTGTGTAGCTGCAATGAGCAAGGGCGCTGAGGAGCTGCAACTCTGTAAACGGGGCGTTGTAGGGTTCGCTGTGGCGTGTACTGAACGAGAGGACCGTCCCTTCTATCCTCAGTTTGAGGTTGCGAAAGGCTAGGGGGTAATTGTCCATCGCAGAGGCTAGACCATAGTTCTCAGCAAAGTGCTCGGCAATTGCCTTTGCCTCGGTAGATAAAACGCCATTGATGGAAACGCCAGGGACGCCTATTGGGGTGTGGTACCCAAAAACACATTTGATCCTCCTCCAGACTTGGGAAGGTGACGTATAGCACCCAATGGTCGAGACGTACCTCTCCCAATACTCCTGTTTCCGTCTTTTCATAAGATGGCGACCGCGAGCACGGAGCCACTTGAAAGGTATTAGATGCTGCAGGGAAGGGTGCCGCTTATGTCGCTGCAGTGCACCCCTACACTCTTTAATGGCCTCAGCAATATCCGGAGACCACCAAGGTAATGTCTTTCGCCAGGGGCACCCTAAGGAACAAGGGATCGCGTTTTCCGCCACAGAAACGCTCAACCTGGTGACTCGCTCAACCATCACATCAATGTTACAGTGTGGGAGAGATTCAATGGTGATGGCAGAGGTGTAAGCTTCCCAGTCTGCCTTGTTTAAACCCCATCTGGGTAGGCGTCCGTGGGCATGACGTTGGGGGGGGGGGGGGAGTGACAAAACGATGGGGAGGTAGTCACTACCACACAAGTCATCGTGGGCTCTCCGGTGGTCAGATGGAAGAAGTCTGGGGCTGCAAAGTGATAAATCAATGGCCAAGTACGTACCATGAGCCACACTGAAGTGTGTGGCGGGCCCAGTATTTATGAGGCAGAGGTCGAGTTGAGACAGTAAAGTTTCGACATCTCTACTTCGGCCAGTAAGCATGGTACCACCAGACAAGGGGTTATGGTTATTAAAATCTCCCGGAAGTCGGAAGGGTTTAGGGAGTTGAAGATTCAGTGCAGTCAATACGTTCAGGGGTATAGCACCATAAGGAGGAAGATATATGTTGCAGATGGTTATTTCGTGTTTGATTCTTCTCTAGACAGCTGTAGCTTCAAGAGGAGTTTGAAGGGGATCAGGTTTATTACATACTGAGTTCAGGACATAAATGCAAACCCCACTTGACACACTATTATATTTGCTGTGGTTCTTGTAATAACTCCTATAGCGACAAAGAGGAGGGATCCACATTGCCAGAAACCAGGTTTATTGGAGGGTAATGCAGAAAGTAGGTGTCAACCTTCAAAGTTGTTGCAGCTCAGCCAGATGATGGAAAAAAACGGCAACAATTCCACTGGAGGATGACATCGTCGTGGGGCTTTCTCGCATCATGCGAGAAAGGACGCCATATGTGCCTCAGGATCATTCGCTGCCACCGACGTAGTATCTGAGTAGTAGTCTATATCAGACATGTCTGAGGGTCCAGCGAGACTGGGTCCTCAGCGGACGCCAGATTCTCCACTTCATCCTCAGACACAGAGCTTGTAGGTAGTGGTAGTGCGGGCGCCACCGCAAGTTTCTTGTTCTTGGGAGTCTTCTTTTTAGATTTCTCACGCTGTTCCTTGGTTTCCCTGGCTGGGAGGGCTTCACTGAGTCAGTCTCTGGAACTGAGGATTATCTTGAAGACCTATGACCAGCCCCTGTAGGGCACTTCATCCGCTGGTGGGTGTCATCTTTCCCACTGGTAGAAACCTGGGAAGGTAGGGCCCAAGAGACCTCTTCGTATCAAGAGGACCCAAGGAAGACTGACACTTCCTCAGCTTAAAAGTGGGGACTGGTGTCCCTGACAGTTGGGAGGGCATCGCTCCCGATGTAGGTGGTGCAGGAGAAACAGGAATAGGAGCACCCCTTCCAAGCCCCCCCCCCCCCCCCACCCTGCCATCAAGGGAGACCGTGTAGTTTTGCAGCCCTGAGGGCCTACTGTCAATGGTTGATGGATTGGACTGCAGCAGCAGTTGTAGCGGCAGCATAAGATGTCATTTGAATTGAATGGAGCCTTTCAAATTTCCTCTTAGCCTCAGTGTAGGTCACTGCGTCCAAAGTCTTGAATTCCATGAATTTCCACTCTTTCTGGAGAATCTTGCAGTCTGGTGAGCAAAGGGAATGTTTTTCACCACAGTTGACACCACCGGCAGATGGGGCACATGAATTATTGGGCTGTGATGGACGTCCACAATAGCAACATGTGACACTGGAAGTACAGTGGGAAGACATATGCTCGATCTTCCAGGGATGTATGGCTCGACATCACACTGGTATACCATCAACTTTACTTCTCAGCTAATACATCACCCTGAAAGTCCAAGATGAAGGCACCAGTGGCTACCTGATTATCCCTTGGACCCCTATGTATGTGCCAAAAGAAATGAACACCTCATCTCCCTAAGTTGGTGTGCAGCTCGTTATCAGACTGATCCCTGTGAAGAAGATCCCTGTGAAATATGGTACCCTGGACCATCTTTAAGCTCTTATAAGGCATGATGGAAACAGAAACATCCCCCAGCTTGTCACAGGCGAGTAGTGCCCAACACTGGGCAGAGAATGTTGTTTTTATCAAGACTGACCCAGATCGCATTTTGGACAATCCCTTCACCTTCACAAACTCGTCTTCTAAATGCTCCACAAAAACTAAGTCTTCATCGACATAAGGATTCCCCATCAGCTCTCGTACGAGAACATATGAGGTATTGGGCTGAATAATATTCAGTGCCATCCATAGCCTGGTGTTCCGCCCATGATGTGGCCAGGGACGGGAACGATTTGGGGTCATACTTAGATTCATTAAATTGAGCCCTTGAGCGCTTACAGACTGCTGGTGTTTGACCACCCGCAAGTGATGACGTAGTACGCTTCATGGCGTGTCATCCACCATGATGCCACCGATTCCCACCTGGCAGCATGCCCTTTGCCGTGAGTTCCTATGCCCCAGGGTGACGGGCATCTATTCCTTGACATAGGTAGGCAGTTAACGGTGCAGGAATCAGCAGAGCGATCCCTGTGTAGTCAGGGGGCTACAACCAACATGCTACATGGTGGCTCCACTACAATGGACTGGCTACCGCGCTGGATATAAGGTGCAAAGAAGTCCATGGTCTTCGTCGGCGCAGAAAACTATACTGCATAGTGGATGGAAGAAAACGCACCCAAGAAGGTGTCCTTTCCCAAGAGATGAAAAGTCAGCAGAACTGCAAAGCTATGATGAGAAAGAACGCTGATGAATTCAGTGCACGATGGACACGATGCACCATGTAAGGCGCACTTCCCCAATTGGCTCACTCTTCGGGAAAATTTGGAAAAATGGAGGTCAAACCCTACAGGGGATCATCACATAAAGACCAAAACGTGTGAGACTCCCTTTAGTCGCCTCTTACTACTGTCAGGAATACCTCGGGGCTGTTCTAAGCCCCGGATCCACAAGGGGAATTTATAATAAGAATTAGAGATGAATAGACGAAATACTTACTGGCAGACATCTTCTTCGGTGCTGATCGGTGTTGATATCAGTGTTTCACATAGGAAAAAGTACAAACGAAAAATGACGACGCTCACGCAATAGAAATCTAAAAACTGAACGAGGGATAAAGGTGTTCCAGGGCCCTTACGGGCCTGCCTCAGAGCATGGTGGCGTCGCATAACTCCACTGGCCTGTTTATATTACGCACCGGAATTCATCGTTAATTGTTTAGTATGTATGCAAATTAGAGTGTCCCAGCGCAGTGTGCCGAAGCAGTGAGGCAGTGGGGGGAGGGGCGGCGGTTCGCCAGTGGTATGATGATGTCATGACCTTGGCGCATTTCTCCAGATATGAAGAGATCAGAATAATAGGAGCGATGATACTGGTGTCACTGATTCCAGGAATGCTGATATCTCTGTCAGCGAAGTACAACAAGCAGAATTGCCATTGCACCGTATGATATCGTCACTAATTCCTCTTACGCTGACGCCAAAAAGTGCCAACATCAGCGATTTGGCGCAGAAGATATACTGTTCACCTACTGGCTAGAACATGCACTTGAAATTCTGAAGGTGGCGGCGGTAAGACACGGGGAGCGAAAAGTTCTGTACAACTAGTACAGAAACCAGACTTTAGTTGTAAAAGGGCGGGTATTGAGAAATGAGGGAAAATTGAAGTGGGGTTGATGGCTCTTATTCAGTCAACACATAGAGTAGGCAGTAAAGGAAACCAACAAGAGATCTGGAAAAGGAATTGAAGATCAGCGAGAAGAAATAGAGCTTTTATGATTTCCAATGCATTTGACCTATGCGCACGCTCATAGCTTATCGATACCTTTGCTTGCAGCCCGCCGCTCACATTGCGGTCTGTATGCTGTATGGCTGTTCATAAAATATCGATACATCGTTATTGTCTTAAAAATGTGCATACATTAGGGCAATTTACTTCATCGATATATCGATATCGTAAAGGATCGATAATTTTATTTTATATTACTCTTTGCTGTAATTTTCGGTAAATATTGCAAATGTTTTTTTTTTAAATTGTAGTAAAACATAATTTTAGTTTCAGTGTGTGGAGGGATCTTACTACTTATTTAGCTTTCATCACTCTCGCTCTTTCTCTTCGACTGTTTGGAACAAGTATAGATGGCACAAATAAGTCAGTTTGCAGTGCGGGGATGGCGGTGAGAATGGAGTAACAAATTATCCGATGTGAAGAAATAGCACACCAGTTTCGTAAAAAACACTTTTTACCGGAACTAGTGTGCTATTTCTTCACATCGGCTTTCTTCAAATACAATTGCTGAAACTGATGAAGAAATATCTAAATGACAAGATTGGTCTTCGCGGTGGGTGGAGAGGTGCGAGGGGAAATGCTGACGTAATCGGCGCTCTGCGCTACCAACAGAAACTGGAACGTTTAACTTCACCACGCATTTTGGACACAACGATTGCTAATTCGCTGACGTATGCGTAAATGAAAAACCAGGAAAGTCGAAATGAAGTATTCCAGACAAATCATACATGTGACAAAAACGACCGACAGACCCATGGGATGCCTTTTGTTGTGCCACTTACATGCAATTTCTATTGTTAGCAAAGTTGCTATCGCCAAGGAAGAATGAGCGTCGTTTACCTGTTAATTCTTGCTCTAAGGGGGGATATGTAGGCTGATAGGTTGTTGATGTACAGAATAAATGTATTCTTAAATATACAACTTTAAAACTGGCAGTATAATTACAACTTGCAGCCAATATTCTTTTTTTTGGGTACGTCGATATTTCTTTCGTCGATATATCTATATCTGAGTTCGATATATCTAGTGTCGAATTGACATCTTTTATAAACATCGATACATCGGATTCTGAAAAGACATCGTAGTAGCCGTTGAATGTATGAAATATTTATTATGATTGCAATTTCAGCCTTATTGCCATTTTCAAGTAACGCTGCAAAAGTTACAGTCTGTCAGAATATAAGGCTATCTGACATGAGTACACGTCGTCGTCAAAATGCAGCCTTATGAAAGCGAGAGTCAAAAGGCTGCATTTTGAGGACGACATGTACTCATGTTAGATAGTTTTATAATCTGACAGAATGTAACTTTTACAGTGTTACTTGAAAATGGCAATAAGGCTGAAATTGCAGTCGTAATAATAAATATTTCTTACAGTCAACGGCGACTAAGATGTCTTTTAAGAAATATTGTGTGACTGTGATATCCAACCATGGGAAGTTAATCAGATATTTGTAAAAAAATCAACAGTCCTAGAATGAAGGGAATTGTTTGTCTCGGAAGGCGTCTCTCTTGATTGCTGCATGAGCTCGCTAGCCGCGGAGCCTTGCTGGCTGCGTTTGTACGGCGGATGTTTCCTTCGAGGGTCGTGCCTGCGCCTGCTGGAGACTCGCCGCTTCACCCTGCTTGTGCGATACCGGACTATACTATGCAGTTCGAGCGGACATCTTCCCTAGTACCTCAACTGGTGAACGTGGCCACATAAAGTGACCTTAATTCTCTAGTGCCTGAATCAGGAATAACAGTGTACACCATTTGTTCTGTGCGGTAAAGTGTCCGTCGCGGTTTCTGTGAATATTTCTGTGCTTTCCTGCAGAATTTTGTTTAATGTTCTCACCACAAGCTGATTTGGCTTATACTGCTGCCCGTTCTTCTGGCCAACTCCTTCGGTCTTGGGTCCTCTGATGTTGTTAATATATATTAATGACTTGCCATTCTATATTCACGAAGATGCAAAGCTGGTACTTTTTCCCAATGATACAAGTATAGCTATCACACTCGACAGACAAGAATTAACTGGTGAAATTGTAAACGATGTTTCTCAGAAAATCATTAAGTGGTTCTCTGCAAATGGGCTCTCATTAAACTTTGACAAAACACAGTATATACAGTTCCACACAGTAAATGGAATGATCCCATTAATAAATATAGACTTCGATCAGAAATCGGTAGCTAAGACAGAATATTCAAAATTTCTAGGTGTTTGCATTGATGAGGGGTTGAACTGGAAACAAAACACACTGAGAATCTGCTGAAACGTTTGAGTTCAGCTCCTATTCTATTAGAGTCATTGCAAATTTTGGCGATACATATCTCAGTAAATTAGCTTATCACGCCCATTTTCATTCTCTGCTTTCGTATGGCATCATATTCTTGGGTAACTCATCATTGAGTAAAAGAGTGTTCATTGCACAAAAGCGTGTAATCAGAATAATTGCTGGAGCTCATCCAAGATCATCCTGCAGACACTTATTTAAAGAACTAGGAATCTTCACTGTAGCCTCACAATATGTGTGTGTGTGCGTGTGTGTGTGTATAAATATATATTCACCTGTCAAATTCGTTATTAACAATCCGAACGAATTCAAAAGTAATAGCAGGGTACATGGCTACAACACTAGGAGAAAGGATGAGCGTCACTAAACATGGTTAAATCTAACTTTGGCTCAGAAGGGGGTAAATTATGCTGCCACAAAAGTCTTTGGTCACTTACCTAATAGCATCAAAAGTCTGACAGATAGCCATATAGCATTTAAAAGTAAATTAGAAGAATTTATTAATAGCAACTCCTTCTACTCATTAGATGAATTTTTGTATGTAGTAAGTGGGTTATTTCCACAACCCCCACAAAAAAATTAAAAATATTATGTGTCATGTAATATTTTGTGTAATGTAATATCTTGTATAGACACCTTTTATTAACCTGACAAGATCCACATCATTACGAAGTGTCGTACTCATGATCGATGGAACAAGTACTAATCTAATCTAATCTAATCTTTAACGTAGATCTGCATCCCGACGTTAAGGACGTGCCCGAGTTAAATATTTATTCATTTGTACTAGAGCTTCCGTTTTACCTTGTTCTGTATACGACGACCTGCTCTAGAAAGATTTGCTTTTACCTGCACTCCAGGTGTGTGTGTTTTCTAGGTTTAGATACCTTTCAACTTCAAAGTTATTGTTTATAATTAATGCTATTTCTTGGTTATTGTTTTGTACTAATTGTTAGGATTAGTTATTAATTTTTATTTACTCTTATTTGTTTAGTTATTGTGTCTTGATCTGTCTATGTTTACATGCACTTGTGGTGCCTGTGTTTTCTCTGATTAGGGACTTTTATTTTTTTTAATCCTCAGTTAAATTTTGTTTAGAAAGTTTTGTTGTTACCTGCACCACTGGAGTGTGTATTTTCTAAGTATAGGTAAACTCAAAATTGTTTTCATAGTCAGCTAATATTGAAATGCCCATGTATATGTTGAACGTCACTTTGTCACGTAAATCCTACTCTGTTAACCCCAAGTAGTTGTGGGTCAAACGTTTTTTGCCTGTCATGATTGGAGGCCCGTGAGCCATTTGGCATTTATATGTCATGTCAGGTGATGTATTAAAAGAGATCACTTACCGAAAAGCAGAAGCGTTAGTTATTGGGAGGCACACACACAAAAAAATGAAACTTGTTAGCTTTCGGAGTTATTCTTTTACGAGATAGACTAAGGTACCATACGCCTATATCACTACATGGATCCAGCCCACCTGGCACCGTGTAGAAGCATATGCGTGTGGCCGCTTGTGTATGTGTGTGTGTGTGTGTGTGTGTGTGTGTGTGTGTGTGTGTGTGTATTTTACTCCAGTTCAAAAAATTATGGCACTATTGGTGGTCTGCCTCTCCAAGGAGCGATTCACAAATCGCCGTTTCATTCGAACTTCCGAATCATGTTCCTCAATCCTGGTGCGGGAAGAGGGCCTCTCCGTGTTAATTTTTGATTTGTCTATTCTCGCGAAATGTAACACCACTACTCATGTTGTTTTCATAAAACAACTTTAGAAGTGAAATTCTATTAATCTTGTCCCACCCATGTTGAATGTCTCCAACTGTAAAGGCCACTGACGCTTTTGTTTCAAAGCTAAGTAACCGTACGAGTACTGGCCCCTAACGGCAAGTTATGACGCTTACACTACTAATAAAGGAAATGCAACAGCGCATAATCTGAAGATCTTTGCCACAATGTTGGATACCTACATAGTAAATAATACGTACGCTGAGGTGTCATGAGACAACGATATGTGCATATTCAGATGGCGGTAGTATCGCGTACACAAGGTATCGCAACGCAGTGCATTGAAGGAGTAGTCATTTGCACTCTTCATTTTCATGTGAGAAAGTTTACGAAGTGATTATGGCCGCACGGCAAGAATAAACAGACTTTGAATGCGGAATGATAGTTGTAGCTGGACGCGTGGAACATTCTGTTTCAGAATTCGTTACGGAATTCAGTATTCCGAGGTCCACAGTGTCAAGAGTGTGCCGAGGATACCAAATTTCGTTTATTACCTGTCACCACGGACAACGCATTGGCCGACAGCCTTCACAAGGGGAGACATGCGCGAAATCGGCCGAAAAAATATAAATTTCTTTTACAGTCATTTCAAATGCTTTGTAGTTTCGTTTGTAAAATGAGCTTTGTTTCATGCAAATCTGACGATAATTTTCCGAAATGTCGTCAATTTTACAATACGTAGTTCATCAAGTGGCACACCCATTTTCGTGTTACTGCAATATTTCGTGCATATGACCTCGTGGTATGTCGTTGTGAAGTTAGTATCTTTGATTTACATTTTAATGGTTTTCCAGACTGTAATCAGAGAGACAATTGAACGCCATTTCATAGCAGAAGGTGATCACTCTCTTTTGTTTATTTACACATGTGAATTGCTGTTGTGATTCATTTCTGCAAAGGAAATGTCGAGAATATAGAAGATTTCACCAAAGACAAGATTAGAAGGAAATCAATACACAGGTAATAAAAGCAGCAAACATGAAGAATGTCTGTCTTCACGTACTTCAAACAAGCAACCTGTAAGTGCATCAAGAATGAAGCCAAAAGTAAAACTTGATTCTGTGTTTGACTGTCACTTAAACCTTCAAAACAGAGAAAACTGTGGAAATATTGTAATTGACTTGAAGATACTGAGTGAGTTTATCGGTTCACATACACGATGTAAGGAGTGTGGTGGTATTATATCTTTGGGTGAGAACAGAAATATTCGCATGGGTGTTGTGAGTCAGCTAGTTTTACAATGTGCTAAGTGCAAATACACTGCGGTAACAATGACGTCTAGCTTAGGTCCCACGAAGTTGTATGATAATAATATACGCCTCGTATATATACTGAGACCAATAGGTAAAGGTATGCAGGCAGTAAAGTTTTTCTGTGCACTTACAAACTGTGAAATAGACAAGCTGCCAGTTTACTATGGGTTAGCCATAAGAAGGAACAGTAATGATTTAGAAAATATGGGAAGAGCTGTATGGGAAATATTTTTCCATAAAGTATCAAGTGATGAAGACCCACAAAACACCCTTTGCCCAAACGGTCCTGAAACTTGGTGCAAATATTCTCGGGCATTACGTTCTGGTGAAAATTATAAACATAAACACTCTTTACCTCTAGTAGTTATGACTGCAATAAAACGTATATTTAGGGACTTGACGAGTACTGATCTACTCAAGAAGTGCTTACATGGAAAAACTCAAAATTTGAATGAAAGTCTGAATTCTGTAATTTGGAATCGCCTTCGAAAACGGATTCTTGTACACTATGAAACTTTACAATTTGGCGTATTAGACGCTGTTTTGTGTTTTAATGATGGAAAAACAAGAAAAATTGAGGTAGTGGAGAGGCTTGGAGTAAATTCAGGTGGAAACAATAGAAAGGCCTTGCGTATTATCGATTTTTAACAATTCGTAAAGCCGACATAGCTGCTCTCAATTGCACAAAAGAAGAGAGAAAAAATAGAAGAGCCAAGAATGAAAGAAGGGAGGATGCCTACAGTTCAGATGATGCTGAATATGGTGCAGGAAAATATTAATTCTATGTACTGTAACAAAAATTTGTAAATAATACACAAATAAAAGTTTCAACCAAGTTTTCTCAAAACTACATTTTTTTATCCTGTAGGTACCATTATTTCCTGAATTATTTGTCGCAGAACGTTGAAATTTTGTGCGGTTGTTCCAAGACAACAAATAAACAAACACATGCACATTTGGCATTTTGCGTGTATTTCTATTTGAGGTAGCCCAAAAACCATTACTAATTTTATTAAAGAAACGAAACCCAAAGTTTTTAAAAGTGTCAAACAGTCCCTACAAATTCGATGTGCCTGAATTTGCACTACGATAAAGCAATTATTACTAAAATATGCATACCACGTTTCAAGGTTCTATGTTTAATAGTTTGTTCAGAAGCGATACCAGAATACCTCGGAAATTTGCAGTGCCGGCATAGGGAAGATGGTTCGCGCCTGTCCCCTCTTAACGAAGTTTCCGTAGAGTTGTCAATGCTAACATAAAAGCATGAATGGGTGAAATAACTACAGAAATGAATGTGGGACGCAGAATGAACGTATCTGTTAGGACAGTGCAGCGAAATTTGGCGTTAGTGGGCTGTGGCAGCAGACAACCGACGCGATTGCCTTTGTTAACACCACGACATCCCCTGCGGCGCCTCTCTTGGGCTCGTGACCGTATCGGTCAAAGACTAAAAAATCGTGGTCTGGTTAGATGAGTGCCTATTTCAGCCACTAAGAGCTGATGGTAGGATTTGCATGTGGCACAGACCATACGTAGCCCTGTACTCAAGTTTTCAATAAGGCACTGTGCACAATGGTGGAGGCTGCATAATGGTATGGGGCTGTGTTTACATAAAATGCCTGGGGCGTCTGGTACAAATCAGCCGATCGTTGATTGAGAATGGTTCAGTCCTGTTACTTGAAGATCATTTGCCGCCAATCATGGACTACTTGTTGCCAAACAACGATGGAATTTTTTGTAGCTGGGCCACAATTTTCCGAGACTGGTTTGAAAAACATTCTAGGAAATTCGAGCACATGATTAGGTCATCGAAATGTCGCGACAAGAACACCATCGAACATTTATGGTACACAATAGAGAGGATAGGTCGTGCACAAAATCCAGCAACGGGAACAATTATGGACGGCTACAATGGCATCATTGCACAATATTTATCCAGGGGACCTCCAACGACTTCATGCTACATCGGGCTGCTGCACTATGCCAGGCAAAAGGAGGTCCGACACTATATTAGGAGGTCTCCCATTGCTTTTATCACCTAAATGCATTGGTTTAGAAAAATTTTAGCCTAGTCAGGTTTCTGTACTTTATAAACTAATGGGCCTTACGCAGCTTGGCGTAAGTTATTATTCGTGGCCATATCACACCGTCTACAGGCCACAAGTGGCCCATCGGTACCATCCGACCGCCGTGTCATCCTCAGAGGATGATGCGGATAGGAGGGCATGGAGTCAGCACACCGCTCTCCCGGTCGTTATGATGGTATTCTTGACCGAAGCCGCTACTATTCGGTCGAGTAGCTCCTCAATTGGCAGCACGAGGCTGAGTGCACCCCGAAAAATGGCAACGGCGCATGGCGGCCTTGATGGGCACCCATCCAAGGGCCGACCACGCCCGACAGCGCTTAACTTCGGTGATCTCACGGGAACCGGTGTAGCCACTGCGACTAGGCCGTTGGCCTTGGACACACGATTTACAGCAAATCAAGGGGAGACTTTAAGTATATTTTATGGTCGTTGCGGCACTTTAAAATTCTTTCGTGGTATTCTAGTTTAGGAAACTGAGTGAAGTTACTTCGGACTGGTAATTTCCCAGGAATCGTGTTTGAATCTCTAAGTGCGATCGGAACGTTTCTGCTTGAGAGCGCTGCTGCAGCGTAAATGGCAAGCAGCGTGACTCCGATGCAGGTGTGTGCATCAATTTGTAGACAAGGGATTAGTGTGGAATTCGTGTCTCTACGACGTGCGTGCGGTAAATATGGATGCGTAAACTATTTCCACATTATTACCAAAGGCGTACAAGCATGACCAACATGCTGTTATTCTGCTTCTTGCTGCCGATAGACGTACACCGATAGCCGTCCATTGGAGAAAGAAGAACGTGTATGGGGCAGCATATCTGTCGAAGACCACTGTCGTGGAATTGTGTGCCAAGTACCTTGCCGGTCGCGATTCGGCACAAAATGCTACTGGTCGGTCTAGGAAGCCAGCCTGGTGTATTACGGACAACAACAATCGAATGATTAATGACGCTATTAAGGCGGACCGTCGCATAACCATTCGCGCGCTGGCAGCGAATCTTGATGTCAGCTTCGATAGCGTGGAATACATTATCCGGAAGGAATTAGGAATCCGTAAGGCCTGCGGCCACTGGTGCCTCTAGCATTGAATACCGAACATCAAGCAAACCTGATGGCTGTTTGCTCGACGCGTTTCAGTGTTGAAGGCTACGGGTTCCTTGAGCGCATTGTTACGGGCGACGAAAGTTTGTGCCACCAGTGGGATCTACTTCGAATGTGTCGACGATGCAGTGGTGGCATTCATCGTTCCCTCGTCCCAAGAAGTTCAAGAACTAGGTATTTGCTGGAAACACGATGCTCACCCTTGCTTATTGATTTCTAGGTGCCTACTGTCTCCATCATTGCCGAATTCTGGAGAAATTACATGATTATCAGACTTATGACTGGTTTGAGTGGCCCGTCACGAATTCCCCTAGCGTTCCAATCTCTTCATCTCAGAGTACCATCGTCCTCTGTTATTCTCTGGATTTATTCCAATGTCTGGCTTTCTATACGACATATACCCACTCCATATAGTACCATCGAAGTTATTCCCTGATGTCGTAACAGATATCCTAACAACTTAACTGGTCCGCTCTTCTTGTGAATTTTTTCCATATATTCCTTTCATCGCCGATTCTGCTGAGAAACACTACATTTCATACCTTATAACCCTACCTAATTCCCAACTTTCTCTTGCTGCACCATATCTCAAATGCTTCGAGCCTATTCTTTTCCTGTTTTTCCAAGGTCCAAGTTTCACTACCATACAATACTGAGCTGCAAACGTGCATTCTCAGAATTTTCTTCCATGTTTGCTACTAGTCTACTTCTCTTGGTCGGGTATGCCCTTTTTGCCAGTGCTAGTACTGCTTTTTATGTCCTTCTTGTACCGTCCGTCATGGATTATTTTGTTGCTTAGGTAGCACAATTCATAGCTTCATGTACTTCGTCGTCACCAAGTCTGGTGTTTTGTTTCTTACTGTTCTCATTTCTGCTACATCTAATTACTTTCGCCTTTCTTCGATTTACTTTCGTATTTTTTTCTAGTTACAGTGTACATGGTAACAATATTAAACTAAACGAAAAAAAAGTAAATTAGTTACAAACTACGGCATGCACACACTTTATTCAACATGTAAACGTCACTACAGATATTCGGATTTAGATTATGATATGTTCGATATGCCTGCCATCATTGGCGATGATGTGGCGCAGACGAATAGCGAAATTCTACATGACCCGCTGAAGTGCCGGAGCATCAATGTTGTCGGCAGAGGCGCGCACCGAGCCTGCGTCCCCTACCAGGACCGCAGCCTCTACTCGCGCTGCCCTGTCAGCCGGTCGAGCTTCATCGAGGCCCGCCAAAAGCCGAGTGCCGGGCGCTCGTGCGGCTCGGCCGCTCGTCAAGTCGCGCCTGCCGGGCACTACACTGTTGGGGGCGCGAAACTAAAACTCTGAGGTCCATTTGGAAGCAGTTCTTAATTTTGCACACTGTTTGCCGAGGTCACTTCACCTCCAGTCCTGTATTAAAGTAACAGATCGCTGTAACATCAGTGACAAGATAGTTACCTAAAGATCCACCGCTGCCTGTGATTGCTATATCAAGTGATTGTTACGTGCATGTGAAAAACCTCTGTACCTTACAACGTACTCAAAAACAGTTGATTTTATTAATGGTTAATCTACTAACTAGCGAATTTTTATAATACTGACCAAGGTACTCAAAAGTTTTTATTGACTGGCAGGGATATAAGAGTGTTATATCTCGGTAGAACTGTTGTCATATTGTATGACGTTTCCTCACTAGGTACACCTTTCCCTTGGCTAAGTCTGGCATCCGACTGTGGCCTATTTGACAGACATTTTGTTAAAAATCAACAGTTAAAATTTATTACTTCAGGGACGAACCACAATCCTGTGTAATGTGCAAGACTGCATCGAAACGTCCATTTAAAGCCTTATAGTTTGGGAACTTTGTCTAAATTCCAATCAAATTGAGTGCTTAAATACCCTCCACGATCTCCTGGTAGAAAATTATCTTACTTCGGACAAAAAGTCAAGAGCACAATTAAGCAACACTAGAAGGGGTTTTGAAAAGAATTCAACGGCTATTTGCCCGCACAATCTAGTAATAACAACTGGATTAGCAGTCGCTTGGAAAATACAATAATTTTCGAATACACATGATGTGTAAAACAAATCGAGCAGCTCCTCGAAACTTGGAGCGACTAAACTACAGAAAATAAGTCTATGTCACCTATAAGATTCTGGTTGAGCTTAGAGATGGAGTTTCCAGTGCTATCAAATAAAGTCTAACACGTTTATTACCTGTCTCGTACACATATCTGTGCGAAAAGCCTTTTCTCCCTTACACAAAAAAAAAAAATTCTAGGAAAAAAAAACGTCATAGCGAAAGTATTGTGAGACTGTCTTTACCTTATTTGGTTCCTAACTTCAAAGTTATGTCACATGCAAAGCAAGCGGATCCTCCTCAATGAATTCCGACAAAGGGTTGAGCCAGCTAATTACATAATGAAAACTTTTAGATTAACAGAAAAGTGTAAAATACTTTAATATTGCATACTAGAACTACCCATTGTGCAAATCCTTCATTACCTCTTTTGAAGTGGTACAGTTAAAACGTAAAGCATTATAAAAGAATTAGCGCTATTAAGCCACTTGCTTTGAATTCAATTACGTTCATGTTACAGTGCATATTTTTTGTCTTGCATCAATTATTTCACATTAAGCAGTATTTTTCTTTGTAAAGGATCTAGAACGCCCTTTTCTAGCATATCAAACCGTCACTACTCTCAAAGGAGAACAGACTATTGTAACCTCCCCGTGGAATTTTGAAAGGACAATAATTAAATGTTAAATGGGAATAGAGCCAAGTGTAACCTCCCCACAAAAATGTGAAAATGAAAATAATTGAATGGAATTACAAATACTGCCAAATGTTAGCTTCCCACAGTAATAAAACTCAATGATAATAAAAATGTGCAAAAATGTTAAGTCCCCACAAAATTAACGTTAAGATCAACCTGATAAATTTTACAAGGGCAGCTGCGCTGACCTTAGGCCCTGTGCAACAATTAATCTGATAAATTGAAGGGCAGCATCGCTGACCTTAGGCCCTGTGTAATAATTAATCTGATAAATTGATTCTGGGAGGAAAAGCATAGGAAATATTGTTTCAATTGGAATGATTCTTTTCTTAAAAGGGATTTCTTTGAAAACAAATTTATTATTGGGGCAATTCTTGAACAACTTAATTACAATTAACATATGCTACATTATCAGATGTGCGCAATGGTGCTTCATTACCTTATTTAACAATATACCTCGTCCTGAATCGTGACCAGAGACCCATGTCGACGCCCGCCGACTCCTCACACACAAATCCCTACTCGCAACTGAGTCCAACTCGCAACTGCAACTACATGCTCTACGCTACGTACAACAACTGAACTCTCGCGCGGTCAAGCGCAGACTAGCAACGGTAAAAAACTCTCTGGCCAGAGATTCTGTCATGCCTCGCCATCGCTAGTACTGAATACGTACGCGTTTCACTATTCAGTAAGCACTTAAACACGTGTGTGGCGAATCATTCACGCCTTCTCAGCGATGCTTGTTTCCCTGTTGACACCCAGGCTCCTCCGGGAACCCGAACGAGTAGCGGGCCTAGACGGTGCATGGCGGTTCGCTCACCCCACTGTCGATACAGCTGAGCTCGGCTACCCGCGGTGCTGGCAACAGAACGGATTGGTCGGTCGCAGCCGGTCCCGGGCCGGTAAATGGGGCGCTATGCATGGCTCTGACTGTCGATGACCTCCTGAATGGGTGTTTTCAGCTTGAGAGAGGACAAGTTACTCTCTCACCTATTTTTCGCATACGGGAATTTATTAAAGAATTTATTACAGTCTGATGCACCTTGAGCAAGACTCCAGAAAGTTAATGGCCTGAGCAGATGTTGATGGAGCTAGGTAGGGCGTTTAAAGCTTAAGGTATTTTAATGATCCTTAGCTCGTAAAAATGGCTTGCTGGGAGTTGTAAGCAATTGGCGGCGAGCCCATCCCTTAGTAAATCTGGCCAGACAGGTGTACAGCCGTACAGGGCAGATAGGGACAGGGCTTTCTTTTCTAAAAAAAAAAAAATTCTTTATTCAATCCAATAATATCATATATAATAACCCATCACCTTATACATTACTGAGTCTTAATAACCACAATACAATTCAGTGATATTTAGCAGCACTTTCTAATTCTAGTTTTAACCTACTTACACGGTATAGGAAATGATAAGTTAGCTGTTCAATGGGTGAGAACTAATGTCTACTCTAATCTGACTATTCTACAAGCTACATCCTGCAGCGCTACAGGTGTGCCATTTATTGTATAAACCTACTTTTTTGGCCGTACCCACCGAGCTAATTCCAGTGGGCGTCCCCCTGGCACCGGGCTGGCCTTTAGAAAATCGCTGCAGGTTCTGTTTGGAGATGTCCTGATCTACTTCCTACTGAAAATTATCGATCTACTAGGTCATTATTGGTGTGCAGTTGTCAAGTTCGGGATATTTGTGCACCCTCCCACTGTTCCAGAACGTGGCGAATTCCTACCGTCATGGTGATTGGCCAATCAACGCCCTGGCGGAATGGGATATGTCGCAATAAGTCATGTCGTGATCAATAGTTCGTATGTTTTCCATTCGATATTCTCGCAGGACTTTTGCCGATACCTCGCTGGCAAGGCGATTAATGATCTCAAATGTGGTCGGGTTCCTGATTAAGAGATATGTGTCATTGTATGGTAGCTGATGTCTTACCTCATCGAAGATAGGGTACTCGTAGATCACGTTTTCCGGAGTGCCCAATTCAGCTCCACAGTCAGACGAGGGGGTAGCCCTTTTCCCGAGCCGGCAAAGATATGCCGGGTACAGTGCATGATCTGTGAGGAAGTGCAGCAGTCCCTTAGTTGGTTGGAAATGCGAGAGTTGGAGACGTTCTTTGATGTTCGGGAGCAGTTGGTAAGTCCTTCTGCATGTTTCCTCTGTGTCCCAAAGTTCTTGCAAAGCTCTTCTCCACTTCTTTTAATTGTAAGCTTATCCCCCATCCGCACCCCCTAAATGCTCTCAGTTTTTTCTGTTTCTCAACTTCTTACCCACTACCAGTCCGCCTGTTTCCAAATTTTAATATCCAGGGGACACACCCCATGAGTATCAGTAGTGCCCCTCCTGGAGATGTTCTATATGCTCCAATGGAACGTAGAAGCATGTTACGCTGCACCCTCCTCACGGCCATAGCAGGCACGACCCTCGTGAGCCCGTGTGCCCAGACTCCGGATCCGCAACCCACGATGGAAGCAAGAATGGTGTTATGGTGTAACTTTATGAGTTCTGTTGGAAGGTGGTGTCCTATCATGATGAGGTTGTTCAGAGTTTCTAATGATCTTTTAGTTGCCGCTTCGATGTGCTTAGCAAAACTCCAACTTTCATCAGTTATCACTCCCAGATACCGGGCCTCGCGACGCCAAATTTCTGGTGAGCCCTCGATCCTCACCGTTGGATTTCTGGTCAATTGCCCTTTCAATAATAAGTATGTCGACTGGTTGGGTGCTATGGTCATTTTCGTTTTGTGGGACCATTGTGTGAGAATAGTTAATGCCCTTTCAATCTTAGGTTCGTGATCTTCGCAACTCCGGCCGCCAACCAGCAGGAGGAGGTCGTCCACGTAGGCTATCACCTCTAGCACATCCGCACTGTTCTGCAAGCTCTCCAGGAGAGGCTCCATATATCGTAATAGAGCAGCCCCAGGACATCCCTTCGTAATCTTCTTGCCAATTCGCCCGCTAGGGGTCGATACCCAGACCTCCATTTCCATACAATAGCTCCAAAGACAGCCGTATAGCAGCAGTGGACACTCCTTCTCCCGCAAGCAGGAGAAGAACGAAGGCCACCACAGGTTGTCGAGGGCGCCACTGATATCCACCATGATGCCAACTATGTACTTGTGCGGAGACGATCCACAGACCTCGGCCGCCAGGGCAATTGCGTCAGACGCAGATCGCCCCTGCCGAAAACCGAATTGCTTGTCGCTCATCCAGCACAGCACTCGCTGTGCTCTCAGTCTGTCAGCTAGCAACCTCTCCAACAATTTGCCCAACAGGTACAAGAGAAAAATTGGCCTATAGGACTTTACATCTTTCGGGTCTTTGTCCTGTCCTTTTTTGATGATAACTACATTGGCCTGTTTCCAGATTGAGGGAAACGTTCCGAGGCGCGGGGCCTCATTGTAGATTCTTGCTAGAGGCGTTACCAGTTGAGGAGCGAAGTATTGCACCACTTCCGCAACCACGCCGTCTGGTCCTGGGGCCTTTCCTTTTTTTAGTGATTTTATGTGCCGCCACCACTTCCTCTTCTGATAATGGGTAGACCATGGTATTATTCCTGAATTCTTCCTGCAGAGCCTGCCTAATTAAGAGTAGCTCTTCTGTGTCTTTTTCAGCTCTGTCATCAGTGAGGAGGAAGCGGAGAAGGACCTCAGCACTATCCTGCCAAGACCCCGTCATCCGGTTTCCATCCCTGACTGAGGAGAGCACCATTGGCGACCTAATTTTCTCCCTTACTATCTTATAAGGAGTGCACCAGGGAGCCATAGCTAATTGGCTTTGCACATAGTGCTCCTATCTTTGCAGCCTGACTGCCAGTAGTTCCTTCTGGAACTGCTCTTTGGCTTCTCTGTATGTTTGCAGCCATATTTGTTTTCCCTACCAGACGACACTTCGCTGGTAGTACCTCCTCACCCTCCTGACAGACAGACGCATCTTCCCACGCTACGGCTCTCCTCCTGGTTGATACCGCAGCCTTCACCGCCCTGGTGAGTGCGCCCACCAGCTCTTCGGCATGTTTATTGACATCTTCCTCACCCTCTGGCCATGTCGGGGCGTCCAACTCTGCTGCAAGGTGCTCCCAGTTGTTGTAGTTGGGTTGTACTTCCCACCTTACGTCCCAGTTACACTCTTTATATGAGGTTGTGAAGGTAATTAGGTTGTGATCGCTGGTGGTGTCTCTGTCTCTAACTATCCAATTTTGTAGATTATCCAGGGCTTTCATCAACATTATATCAATGTTCGTTCCCTCGCCTTCACCGCCCGTGTAGGTGTGGGGGTTTCCTGTCTATTGGCAATGAGAAGCAATAGAGACATAATAGTCTCTTCCAGCTTGCCTCCTCTTTCATTACGAGTGCCACTGTGCCACAGGGGGGATTTGGTATTCACATCTGCCACCACAACAATCTTTCTCCCTCTCACCGCCGTTGCCACCTGCACAAGTTGGTCATAATACACTTCAGTGTCTGTGCTGTACTGAAAGTACATATGTATTAAGTATATGATGCCAACTGGTGACTGAAGTTCTATCGTCAGAAAGGTCTGAGAATGATGTTTACCGCAGTGCCCTATTGGTTACTATGATGGTGGCTTTCGGATCGTCTCCGAAACTAACTACTTATTAACTCATGGCAGCAAAAGCTATGTTCCCCGCAAGAGAGTATGGCTCCTGCAAACAGGGCAAATCAAGGCTCCTCTCCTGCACCACTCTCCGAAAGCTACTTCATGACCAGCCTGCTATTGTGTGCAATTAGCTGCCCTATCTGCATTTCTGTAGTCATGCGATGTATGTGTGTACATAACATTCCGGAAAGGTCTTCGTGCAGTCATAGGCTATTCTCCCACTAGATAGGACAGACTGATTGTATATTTCGTTTAGATCAAAGGTTTCATTTCGTCTTTCAAATACTTTATTTGCGAGGTCATGCAGCGAACCGAAGTCGGTGGGAAGATTTACAGTCTTTAGTTGTATCCTGTCAACAGCCTCCATGACCGAGAAGGTGACCTTATGCCCATATGTATGTCCCACCCGCACTAGGTGTCACAGTGCCGTGGTCACGACAGCCGGCTCCTCCAGGCGGGATAGTTGGAAGGAATGTTCTAGATTCCCTTCTTCCATTTTTGCCTTCTGCAAGTACTGCGAGGAACTGTTTGAATTGAGCTTCTCCGCCGCATCTCTTCGCCTCTTGCATGGGGATTTTCGTTTAGGCATCCTGGATGCCGGAGTGGACTCAGCCATAGTCAGTTCTTGATATTGATCTCTGTTCTAACAACCCGCACGTTGGGCAATTTCGACATTGCATGTCTTTTTTGCCCCTCCTTGTACAGGGGATACATATTCTGGGTCTTGTGCAATTCTTTTTAACGAGATCTCCACAATTATGGCAACGAGGTACCACCAAAAAGTTCCGCACGTTGATAGCGTGGAACCCAATGTAGATCTTACCCATTGAATTTTTTCCACATTTTCCCAGAGACTTGTGCCACATGAAGCACTACATCTCTATCTCTCGCTCCTGCACTGGTGATTTAGAGAAATATCTTTAAGATGGTATCTGTTTGCTTGTTACTATGGGAAGAGACACGAATTCTGAGAAAATCATCATTTACTCCTCTGTGAAAAATTATAAAAGCCAGAAACTGGCGGTTTCTATTTTTTCACAGAAGCAGGTTTCTTATCTCTTGCCCTGGTTCGACATGACTTTGTGCTGTCGTGTGGAATGGGAGATATAGCGCTTCTAGAGCCTTGTGATTGGTTCAAGATGGTGTGAAGGCAGCGTCGTTCACGCACGTTGCAGGAAAACGGAATTTTTTTGTGGATAGGTGGGAAACACCCGGGTATGAAAATATGGTTTGGTAGGCACTTCGGGTCGAAGCTCTGGCATGTTTGGTTGGTTCTTGGGACCTGTCCTGGGACTGACTTCACTTGCGAATGGTTTAAACTGGGGAGCCTGTGATGAAGTTCAACTATACCGACAGTGTGACTTCAACATCTCGGACTACTCGTTTTCCAAGGGCATTCTTATTCGTTTTGGGTTTAGCAGTCTTGACGTTTGGTTTCCTTGTGCTCTCTGTTTTATAAGTGAGCCAAATTGTTCCATGGTACGATCAGCGAACAGGCGTGTCACACACTGATATCTACTGTGAGTTTAGGACTCTGGTAGAGAGTAAATTGCGGTCCGTCTGCCTGATCGCTAGTCCGTGAGATTTTTACATTTCTTTCGTGGCAGCCTCCACGCCTCAACTCCTCCGCCGCACAACTCGCCAGCTGCAAGTCAGGTCACCGCACGAAGTAAACAGAGTAACGTACTGCCACTCTGGCACTGTAAGGGCGTACTGATCTCGCCACTTGCTCTCAGCTGCCCCTATGAAGAGAAACTTCAGTACATTTGATCAATCAAAGTCTGCTCAGCATCAGATCAATTCAGTTTGCGTTATCCATACTTTTAGGGCCAGAGTACTTGACCCACTGATCACCTAGTTAAACTGTCTTTATGAACCAGGTGCCACCAGTGAAATGTTTAATCATTTGTTAGTTCTTTAGGGTTCAAATGGCTCTGAGCACTATGGGACTTAACTACTGTGGTCATCAGTCCCCTAGAACTTAGAACTACTTAAACCTAACTAACCTAAGGACATCACACACATCCATGCCCGAGGCAGGATTCGAACCTGCGACCGTAGCAGTCGCGCGGTTCCAGACTGTAGCGCCTTTAACCGCTTGGCCACTCTGGCCGGCGTTCTTTAGGGAATTCAATCTATAACTTGTTGAATATTATTGATGTCTTGTTTGGTAAAATAAATGTTGTTAGTACACTACATTCTGCCAACATTCTCAATCAATTAAATATTCCAAATGAGTTACCTATGAAGCTGAGCAAAGGTTTTGGAGTTATTGTTGTTCACCAAGTCTTTAATATACCCCCACAAAAAGGAGTCGCATTTTTTCAGATCCGGAGAATATGGCAGACAACCAAAGCTCATGCCAGTGTCCTCTGGGTACTCCAGATCCAGAAAGCGGTCCCCAAAGTGCTCTTCCAAGACAACAAACATTCTCCTGCTTCGATGGGGTCGAGCTCCGCCTTGTGCAACCACATCTTCTCGAACTCGCTTTGGATAATGAGGATGAAATCATGTTCCAAAACTTTCACGTACCACTCGGTAGTCACCGGTGCCATCGAGGAATGTTGCACCGATTACTCCGTGACTGGACATTGCACGCCACACAGTCACAAGTTGAGAGGGAAGAGACTTATCGATCGCGAAATGCCGATTCTCGGTCCCCTAAATGCGCCAATTCTGCTTATTGACGAACCTATCCAAATGATAGTGGGCTTCGTCGCTAAACCAAATCAAACAGCGCACATTAAGTCCCCAACATGCTGTAGTGTAACGACGTAAGTTTTGTATACATGATTTTCTTTTGACTTCGTCACCTACGTCAGTTACAACACACTTCAAAATTATTTAAATTCTTTTTAAATTGTCTCTGAATGGTTCTTGAACGAAACTGTAATCAAAACATCATCATTTGAGTCGTATGCGCAGAATTACGTCACTCAGTCCAATTGGTTTGGGCAAACTTTTTCAATTTAGATGTCGTTTGTTTCTTCTCAGAAATTATATTAATGCAAGTGATCTGCTTTAATAAATATTAGAACCACATTGAATAAACTTTCGAGATTCAAACTCGCGATGAACGTTGTCAAAAACTAATAATCTTGTCAAATAAATTACGTAACATAATTTTTCATAAATACACTCTCGGAACACGTATTTAAACTTTAGTAGCATCCACTAGTTTATTATCTTCCTACATATAGACGTGAACCTGAGCCTTGACAAGATAGAACTGAACATGTACAACATGATTAAACTTTCTATGACGTCATTGTTGTAGATACATTACAAATTCTTAATTTTCAATTTTTAGAAGCACGACGCAACAACTCGGTTTCAGGATCTTCTGTTGCTCTTTGGCTGTCGACCCGCGACGTATAGTGGCCAGCAATTTTCTCTCTGGTCCCGGCAGTGAAGATGCTGTCTCCGTTCGTTGCGCCGCCCTCTCCGTACATGAAACATAAAAAAAAAAAATACAAAAACTTTATACAATTCACAACCATTACAAATATTACAAAAATACATAAACAAAACAGTAAATTAACTTATATTCACTTTCAAACTGGGCTGACACTGGTGGATGGGTGACGCTTCAATTTCACGTCCCACTATAATGGACCGCGGTCAACCGTGCAGTTTCAATATCCTAACGCAAACCGCTCAGAATTTACAACGATTTTAATTCAAATAGTTTAATAATTGTCACCTTGTAGATCCCTTGCAGCAGATCTTTATAACTTTCACTGAGGATAGCACTGCCTAAATTTTGATAAACAATCAGCATTGGCGGCCGAAGACTTCCGGCATAAGAAGTCAGCCTCATTCTGCCAACGGCCTTGTCAAAGACGGCGGAGGAGCGGATAGAGGTTCAGGGCACTCTCTTGTCCTAGGGGTGGGAAATTGCCCCTAAAGGCGGAAGAATCTGCAATGATCAACGAAATGAGGATTCAGAAGGCAATGGAAACCACTGCATTAAAGAAAGACACGTAACGTGTATCCACAGGACATGTGGCCTGTAATTGAAGAAGTGTCATGATGATCTCTCCATTGGCAAAAGATTCCGGAATAGTCCCCCATTCGGATCTCCGGGAGGGGACTGCCAAGGGGGAGGTTACCATGAGAAAAAGATTGAATAATCAACGAAAGGATAACGTTCTACGAGTCGGGGCGTGGAATGTCAGAAGCTTGAACGTGGTAGGGAAACTAGAAAATCTGAAAAGGGAAATGCAAAGGCTCAATCTAGATATAGTAGGGGTCAGTGAAGTGAAGTGGCAGGAAGGCAAGGATTTCTGGTCAGACGAGTATCGGGTAATATCAACAGCAGCAGAAAATGGTATAACAGGTGTAGGATTCGTTATGAATAGGAAGGAAGGCCAGAGGGTGTGTTAATGTGAACAGTTCAGTGACCAGGTTGTTCTAATCAGAATCGACAGCAGACCAACACCGACAACGATAGTTCAGGTATACATGCCGACGTCGCAAGCTGAAGATGAACAGATAGAGAAAGTGTATGAGGATATTGAAAGGTAATGCAGTATGTAAAGGGGGACGAAAATCTAATAGTCATGGGCGACTGGAATTCAGTTGTAGGGGAAGGAGTAGAAGAAAAGGTTACAGGAGAATATGGGCTTGGGACAAGGAATGAAAGAGGAGAATGACTAATTGAGTTCAGTAGCAAGTTTCAGCAAGTAATAGCGATTACCCTGTTCAAGAATCACAAGAGGAGGAGGTATACTTGAAAAAGGCCGGGAGATACGGGAAGATTTCAATTAGATTACATCATGGTCAGACAGAGATTCCGAAATCAGATACTGGATTTTAAGGCGTACCCAGGAGCAGATATAGACTCAGATCACAATATAGTTGTGATGAAGAGTAGGCTGAAGTTCAAGACATTAGTCAGGAAGAATCAATACGCAAAGATGTGGGATACGGAAGGACTAAGGAATGACGAGATACGTTTGAAGTTCTCTAACGCTATAGATACAGCAATAAGGAATAGTGCAGTAGGCAGTACAGTTGAAGAGGAATGGACATGTCTAAAAAGGGCCATCACAGAAGTTAGGAAGGAAAACATATGTACAAAGAAGGTAGCTGCGAAGAAACCATGGGTAACAGAAGAAATACTTCAGCTGATTGATGAAAGGAGGAAGTACAAACATGTTCCGGGAAAATCAGGAATGCAGAAATACAAGTCGCTGAGGAATGAAATAAATAGGAAGTGCAGGGAAGCTAAGATGAAATGGCTGCAGGAAAAATGTGAAGACATCGAAAAAGATATGATTGTCGGAAGGACAGACTCAGCATACCGGAAAGTCAAAACAACCTTTGGTGACATTAAAAGCAACGGCGGTAACATTATGAGTGCAACGGGAATTCCACTGTTAAATGCAGAGGAGAGAGCAGATAGGTGGAAAGAATACACTGAAAGCCTCTATGAGGGTGAAGATTTGTATGATGTGATAGAAGAAGAAACAGGAGTCGATTTAGAAGAGATAGGGGATCCAGTATTAGAATCGGAATTTAAAAGACCTTTGGAGGACTTACGGTCAAATAAGGCAGAAGGGATGGATAACATTCCATCAGAATTTCTAAAATTATTGGGGGAAGTGCCAACAAAACGACTATTCACGCTGGTGTGCAGAATATATGAGTCTGGCGACATACCATCTGACTTTCGGAAAAGCGTCATCCACCCAATTCCGAAGACGGCAAGAGCTGATAAGTGCGAGAATTATCGCACAACCAGCTTAACAGCTCATGCATCGAAGCTGCTTACAAGAATAATATACAGAATAATGGAAAAGAAAACTGAGAATGCGCTAGGTGACGATCAGTTTGGCTTTAGGAAAAGTAAAGGGACGAGAGAGGCAATTCTTACGTTACGGCTAATAATGGAAGCAAGACTAAAGAAAAATCAGGACACTTTCATAGGATTTGTCGACCTAGAAAAAGCGTTCGACAATATAAAATGGTGCAAGCTGTTCGAGATTCTGAGAAAAGTAGGGGTAAGCTATAGGGAGAGACGGGTTATATACAATATGTACAACAACCAAGAGGGAATAATAAGAGTGGACGATCAAGATCGATGTGCTCGTATTAAGAAGGGTGTAACACAAGGCTGTAGCCTTCCGCCCCTACTCTTCAATCTGTACATCGAGGAAGCAATGACAGAAATAAAAGAAAGGTTCAGAAGTGGAATTAAAATTCAAGTTGAAAGGATATCAATGATACGATTCGCTGATGACATTGCTATCCTGAGTGAAAGTGATGAAGAATTAAATGATCTGCTGAACGGAATGAACAGTCTAATGAGTACACAGTATGGTTTGAGAGTAAATCGGAGAAAGACGGTGGTAATGAGAGGTAGCAGAAATGAGAACAGCGATAAACTTAAGATCAGGATTGATGGTCACGAAGTCAATGAAGTTAAGGAATTCTGCTACCTAGGCAGTAAAATAACCAATGACGGTCGGAGCAAGGAGGACATCAAAAGCAGACTCGCTATGGCAAAAAAGGCATTTCTGGCCAAGAGAAGTCTATTAATATCAACTACCGGCCTTAATTTGAGGAAGAAATTTCTGATGATGTACGTCTCGAGTACAGCATTGTACGGTAGTGAAACATGGACTGTGGGAAAACCGGAACAGAAGAGAATCGATGCATTTGAGATGTGGTGCTATAGACGAATGTTGAAAATTAGGTGGACTGATAAGGTAAGGAATGAGGAGGTTCTACGCAGAATCGGAGAGGAAAGGAATATGTGGAAAACACTGATAAGGAGAAGGGACAGGATGATAGGACATCTGCTAAGACATGAGGGAATGACTTCCATGGTACTAGAGGGAGCTTTAGAGGGTAAAAACTGTAGAGGAAGACAGAGATTGGAATACGTCAAACGAATAATTCAGGACGTAGGTTGCAAGTGCTACTCTGAGATAAAGAGGTTAGCACAGGAAAGGAATTCGTGGCGGGCCGCATCAAACCAGTCAGTAGACTGATGACCAAAAAAAAAAAAAAAAAAAAACAGCAATCTCGTCAGTGAATTTTATCAATGGTATCTTTTTATCTCGAATTTTAACCCAAGTTTTGAACATATCTTTTAATGCCGTCCTTTCTTTTATTTCTTCGATGTATAGATTGAACAGTAGGGACGGAAGGGTTCATCCCTGTCTTATACCCTTTTTAAGCCGAGCAGTTCGTACTTGGTCTTCCATTTCAATTATTCCCTCTTTGTTCTTGTACATGTTCTATATTACACGCGTTTCCCTACAGCGTAACCCTATTTTTACTAGAATTTCGAACATCTAGCACCATGTATCCATTATGTAAAAATAAACTGTCTTATTAAAGATTAATTAATACTGTTTCACCTAAAGGAAATTCAGGAATACCAATAGTTCCGTAATTTCTTTTTGTTCACACTGTCGTGCTACTCAAGTTTATTGTTTTATAAGCACGTCATTGGTTTCTATTTCTCGTCTTATACGTATTTAATGATGTTGTTATCCAGCCGTTCTGTCTGTCTAAGTCGAGAATATTTGCTTTTACTTTCATGTTTGCACTGCGAGCTGACAACTCGAACTGCTTTGAAATCTGCTCGTATTTCTGTTAACAGGGGTGAAGTGGGAGATTCGATTACGTTTTCCACACCTACCGAATACGAACTTGAGCACCAGCTCTAATGAAGTTTATTTGACATATTTTGACACTGAAGGAGCGGCAGTATACATCAATGACCGTAAATTGTTCCACCGACATCTTGTAATGGTGTCAGATAGTTGATATTACAGGAGCTATTCGAATAGTAAGCTCCGATCCATTGCAAAATGCAGACCAGTATGAATATCAAAAGTTTTTTTTTTTTTTTTTTGTAACAGTTTCCTACACCTTCCAGCTACTTCTCTATAAGGTCGCCGCTCCGACTTAGATATTCGTCGTAGATTTGTACCAGCTTTCCAACACTTTCGCCATAGAAGGCAGCCGCCTGTGCCTTCCGCCAATTTTCTACTCTGGTCTACAGCTTGCGTCTTTGTCAAAATGTTGTCTTCATAGCCAGCGGTTCATGTGAGCAGGGGAGCCAAATATGAGCTGTATGGTGGTTGATCAAACACTTCCGATTGAAAACGCTCCAGGAGCATCTTTATTGCTCCCGTATTGGGTGGCTGAGAAATGTCATGAGGAAGGACAGTCCTGTTATGTGGGCTGCATGACATCAGGCGAAATCTCTCACCAGGCCCTCATACTAGGCGGGAGACACTACTTTTTACGAGTCCATACACACTCACAGTGCACTCAGAACTGAAAAGAGCGATGTGACACGATCGACGGGCATACTAGAGACACTGCCCTACACATCAATGCAAGGCCTCGTGGGATTTCCACTGTGGTTTCCATCTCGCGTCCGACCAGACCTCAGTTTCCGAATAGCCCTCATATTACCGAGTGTAATTATTTCCACCATAGGTTGGCATACCATATGTGGCAGTAGTCGTTTTATCCAGCCTGTAAACAGTGAGGAGACAGAAATTATTGGATAGCGATATGCACATGTACAAATAGCGGTATTATCGCTTGCACAAGGTATAAAAGGGCAGTGTGTTGGTGGAGCAGTCATTTGAATTCAGGTGATTGACGTGAAAAGCTTTCCAATGTGTTTATGGCCGCTTGGCGTTAATTAACAGACTTTTAACGCGAAATGGAGCTACGTGGATGGGATACTTCATTTTGGAAATCGCTAAGGAATTCAATATTCCGAAATTCGTGCAGAGAATACCAAATTTCAGGCATTACCTCTCATCACGGACAACGCGGTGGCCGACAGACGTCACTGAATGACCGAGGGCAGTCAGCATCAGTGCTAACTGACAAGGAACTATGCGTGAAATAACCGCAGAAATGAATGTGGGATGTACGACTAACGTATGCGTTAGGACAGCGTGAGGAAATTCGGCATTAATGGGCTGAGCAGCGGAGGACTACCGCCAGTACATTTGCTAACAACATGATATCGATCACAGCGCCTCTCCAGGCTCGTGAACATATTGTTTGGACACTAGACGACTGGAAAACCATGGCGTGGTCAGATGAGCCCAGATTTCAGTTAGTACTAGCTGATAGTAGGGTTCGAGAGAGACGCAGACTCCATGAAGCCTTAGACCCAAATTGTCACCAAAGTTTTAAACATGAGTGCGTGGTCAGCCACCGTTTGCAAAATAAAATTAAAGCAATAAGAGCCCTCGGTCGCAAAAAATAAGTGTTTTGACCTACGTTTCGGCACTACTATGAGTGCCTTCATCAGAGGTAAAACACTCAAACTGGCCTATGGCATATGTACAAAAATTACAGGATTTTTTTTTTAAATGTAAGTACTGACTAACAGTACAAGAAAGAAATAGTACTTACATGTCAAGTTCTAACACCCCACCCCTCACTTAGCTGGTTTTGGCGTGTGTTCACCCCAACTAATTAACTAACAGGTCATCAGAGAGTGCAAAAACTGCGGCAATATTGGATAACGCAAAAAAATAATATGGCCCTGTGACTCCTGATTGAACTGCGGTGGCAGGGTTGACATTAATTTATTCAGAATTGATCACTTTTAATTAAAAAGGGGTGCACATTGATGTTATATTCAGCTATTGAATACCAGATTCAAATGTAGAACCTAAAATTAATTAAGAAAGTGACTTGGGATTTCAATTACTTGATTGAAAACAGATGTAGTCAATTAGCATAAATTTATTTTAACTCCCGACCTTCAATCATCACATTACAAGACTCTCCTATCAGGCAGTGGTAATAATTTGCGTTTGCGTGGAGTAAAGTGCGATAACTCAAGAGTAATTCCTATCGACTGGCCCGGGTGTAATGCGAAGTGCGAGAAGAATTCTACAATACACGGCCCATGAAACCCTCGTGGAAACTTTGCCGACGTGATCCAACAAATTAATCAGTGGCCGGAGATGGCGGGATATCACTGAATACAGCATAAAATTTCCCTTCCTCTCAACTTCTTCTATTTAACTTCCCGCAGGCCACCCATCAAGTTTAGCGTGTGCACAAACACCAAGTTTTCCGGAATTCTGACTCCCAGGAGAGTACTTAAAATTCCTTGGTGCTACGTTCCCATCGGACGCCGGCGTATTTCATGCTATCGCTCTTCACCTGATTTACTTCAGGCTCTGCGGACCGTGAATTCAGCATGAAGTTGCTATAGTCACGAACATGCATATTTTGTCCTCTGTTGACCGCTCCACCGTAGCTTTGCTCGGCTTTGTCGCATGTATCACAGAAAACGGGACAACAGACATTTATCAACAGGCATACAAGTTCTCCATCTGTTTCCTGGTACACCAGCATGGAGTCGGGGTAAACCACCCACTCACAGTCACTCATCTTAAGGTGGCTGGAATCCGCACCGCGTTACCGCTTTCTCAGAGCTTGAGCCGCCCTAAGCTGCTAATTGTCATTTCCCTTCACTGTTCCCCTGCCAGTCACGGTCAACTCTAAATGCTTCCCTGGGGTAAACTAGCATCCAGTAAATCGACTCGTTTCCACAAAGTTGTCATGTCGTGTGAATTACTTTAAAAGTATCACCCAACATTAATTATTCCAATATGTCCATACTATACCCTCTACAAGATGCATTGTGCCTTGTCAGTAATTTTTTTTGTTCAGCCGTACTGTTCGCTCAACGTGAGTTAGGTGAATGACTTCATGTAAGGGGCATAGTTCTTGCCATCTTACAATGTATTAGAAAATATCAAGCGTTAATGCTGTTGTCACAAAATTTCGAAGAAGAATTCAAGAAAGGCAAGACACTATTGGCTGCTCAAACATGTCGAACTAGAACTAGCATCAGACTGAGACGCCCGCATTAGCAGTTACGGGCAGGTGAACATTACACCAAGAATGCTATCTAGTAGCTGCAAATACAAACACGCTACTTAAAATTCAAAGTGTGGACAGATTAATATTATGATGAACATTATTTGGTACATGAAGTAAATGGCAATTTTTTATCTGACAGCAGCAGACATGGAGATTAATAGTACAGTTTAAACTGGCTAATACTACAAAAAAGAGACAGTACTTACATGTCACATATAAAATAAATATCAAGCGATAAAGCTTTAGTCAAAAAATTTTCTGAAATGCATGGAAGGCAAGCCACAATGGGCTGCTCACACATGTCGAGCTACAAGTAGCATCGGACTGAGGCACTCAATTGCGGAGAGGTGAACATTATGCCAAGAGTGCCACCTAGTAGCCGCAGGCTACTTAACATTCAAAGGCACAGTGCAAGCTGGTGTTGACTTCATAATGGGGTGGGTTATGTTTACATGGAATGGACTGAATTGGCCAACGACAGGAAGAGGTCCTGTTCTTCTACATGTAGACAATATGTAGCCATTCTTGAACTTCATGTTTCCAAACAACCGTGTCATGTCATCGTACGACAGCTGTTCGCGGTTGGTTTTGTCGTTAACCTCAGTATGATTAACTGATATTTTAACTAACACTCGAGATGGTTAATTACAAGTATTCTGAAGTCTCGACTGAGCACCGGCAGCCAGCCTAGATATGCAGTCGCATTGTGTAAATGACAGAAACCTCGAGCTGACTAATCGGTGCCGAGTAACAAATATGAGGAACGTAGTCTGCCGCGGGGCAACATGCCAGGGAAAGCGTCATATCAATAGGAAGGCGCGAAAGCACTCTCTCTTAGTTAGTACTCAGTTATTCTGTTATCAGCAGCGCCGCCGCCTTCTCTGAAGTAGTGCCAGCCAGCACCTACCAGTCAGTCTGCATGTCTCGACCGTTGCACTTAGGATGAGTCCACAGCTGGAGTAGCGAGTTACGGAGATAGATCCTGGGACAGTCATATGGGGCTAGCCCAGATAGTGCGGAAGGAATCATCCAATGTTACTTGTACATGAATCTTTTTTCCTTCACCGAGTCCTGTATCTTTGAAGCATTGCAGCTTTACTAGGTCGCCGATGTCGGAAGTCTTCAAGCAGTTGCCCACTAATAGCTACTCAGCAGCAGATAAGACTGAAGTAAGCTCCCCTGTAACATAACAACGTGTCCCACTTCGCTCGGGGACGCGACAGTTTGAAGAACATTCTTCACATTTCGAAGGAATGATCTGGCCACGCAGATCGCGCGGCATGAATCCCATCGAACATAATCGACAAGTGAGTCGTCAGAAAATCCTGTACGGACAACTCTTTCACAGTTGTGGACGGCTATAGAGGCAGCGTGTCTCAGTATTTCTTGCATGGGACTTGCAACAGGTTACTGAGTCCATGCCACGGTCGAGCTACTGCACTGCTCCAGGAAAGAAGAGTCCGCAGCTCATGGTCGTGCGGTAGCGTTCTCGCTTCCCGCGCCTGGGTTCCCGGTTTCGATTCCCGGAGGAGTCAGGGATTTTCTCTCCCTCGTGATGACTGGGTGTTGTGTGATGCCCTTACGTTAGTTAGGTTTAAGTAGTTCTAAGTTCTAGGGGACTGATGACCATAGATGTTAAGTCCCATAGTGCTCAGAGCCATTTGAACCGTTTTGAACCAGGAAAGAGGAGGTCTGACACGACATTAGGAGGTATCGCATGACTTCTCTTATCTCATTGTTTTTCTATCATATGTTGGCATATTGCATGTGGCAGTGATCGTTTCATCAAGCACATATAGCTCATATGGTGGGAAAATAAACTTTATGCAATGGACTCATGATACATTACATTTAAAGTCAGTGTTTTGTTATCATTCTTTTTCAATTATTATTAACCTCTTGAACTGAGACACATGTTACCTCCTGATCACATCATGATCCCTGTAGCTTACTTCTGTCTCTCTTCCTCTTTCTTGTGCGTTCGTCCAGCATCGACGCATGGTCGACTTCATTATTGATATACACTACTGGCCATTAAAATTGCTTCACCAAGAATATGACGTGCTACAGACGCGAAATTTAACCGACAGGAAGAAGATGCTGAGATATGAAATTAATTACAATTTCAGAGCATTCACACAAGATTAGCGCCGCTGGCGACACCTACAACGTGCTGACATGAGGAAAGTTTCCAACCGATTTCTCATACACAGACAGCAGTTGACCGTCGTTGCCTGGTGAAACGTCGTTGTGATGCCTCGTGTAAGGAGGAGAAATGCGTACCATCACGTTTCCGACTTTGATAAATTTCGGATTGTAGCCTATCGCATTGGTCGAAATCCAATGACTGTTAGCAGAATATGGAATCGGTGGGTTCAGGAGGGTAATACGGAACGCCGTGATGGACCCCAACGGCTTCCTATCACTAGCAGTCGAGATGACAGGCATGTTATCCGCATGGCTGTAACGGATCGTGTAGCCACGTCTCGATCCCTGAGTCAACAGATGGGGACGTTTCCAAGATAACAACCATCTGCACGAACAATTCGATGACGTTTGCAGCAGCATGGACTATCAGCTCGGCTGCGGTTACCCTTGATGCTGCATCACACATAGGAGCGCCTGCGATGGTATACTCAACGACGAACCTGGGTGAACGAGTGGAAAAACGTCATTTTTTCGGATGAATCCAGGTTCTTTTTACAGCATCATGATGGTCGCATCCGTGTGTGGCGACATCGCGGTGAAGGCACATTGGAAGCGTGTATTCCACATCACCCAGTGTGATGGTATGGGGTGCCATTGGTTACACGTCTCGGTCACCTCTTGTTCGCATTGACGGCACTTTGAACAGTGGACGTTACATTTCAGATTTGTTACGACCCGTGGCTCTACTCTTCATTCGATCCCTGCGAAACCCTACTCTTAGCAGGATAACGCACGTCCGCATGTTGCAGGTCATGTACGGGCCTTTCTGGATACAGAAAATGTTGGACTGCTGCCCTGGCCAGCACAGTCTCCAGATCTCTCACCAATTGAAAACATCTGGTCAATGGTGGCCGAGCAACTGGCTCGTCTAAATACGCCTGTCACTACTCTTGGTGAACTGTGGTATCGCGTTGAAGTTGCATGGGCAGCTGTACCTGTACACGCCATCCAAGCTCTGTTTGACTCAATGCCCCGGCGTATCAAAGCCGTTGTTACGGCCAGAGGCTGTTGTTCTGGGTACTGATTTCTCCGGATCCATGCACCCAAATTGCGTGAAAATGTAATCACATGTCAGTTGTAGTGTAATATATTTGTCCAATGAATACCCGTTTATCATCTGCATTTCTTCTTGGAGCAGCAATTTTTATGGCCAGTAGTGTATGTGTCATGGTTAGTTTAAGGGGTGGCCATATGCCCTTCTTGTTTCCACTCCGTAACATCGAGCGACGTGGTGCAGTCGTTGGCACAATGGCTTTGCATTCGGGAGGGCGACGGTTTAAACACACGTTCAGCCAACGACACTTAGGTTTTCCGTGATTTCCCTAAATCAGTCCAGGCAAATGCCGGGATGGTTCCTCTGAAAGGGCACGGCCGACTTCCTTCCCCATCCTTCCCTAATACGATGAGACCGATGACCACGCCGTCTGGTCTCCTTTCCCAAACCAACCAACCAACCTTCGGAACGGAATATGTGTACGCCAACTGCCTGCGTGTGCACGTGAGTGAAAGTTTTCGAAATGTGTATCTGAGGCGTGACTTACTTACCAACCCGTTCTCTCCTAGTGGGAGGTATGAAACAGTGTAAAAGCCACGTGCAGGCCATCGGGCACAATGACTGTCGTCGTTAGAGTACCGTGTGGATTCGACCAGGGCCTGTGTACCTCCCCGTCTCGGAAGTGGCAGTTTAACACGCACGACTATCCAAGGGCTGCTGTAGCCCATTTCTGTGTACGTAGATATAAGCAGTCTTTTACTTAAAGGGGGAATTCATAGCGCCACAGTTAACTGTAAATGCTGACTTTATCTTCTCTTGTCTTTATTTATGAATTTACTGACATTCATTGCTTTGTCAACTCCTAGTTTGTTTCTTCCAATATGTTTTCTACCGATCCTTTCCGTCTTTTGGTGGCTGTCTGCTGATGACTGTTCACATTTGTTAACAGCGTTTGGACATTGCCCTCTCTTCCGTATTTGCAGTCCCGACTTCGGTACACGTGTAGCTTCTCGCAGGATTGTTGCCGCCTGTGCGTCTCCAGTGGCAAGCTTACTCGCAGCCGTCCGCGCGTATGCACAGCGCAGCACAGCCGTCGGGCGATGACGCGGCTGGTATTTGGCGCTGCGTCGCCGGCGCGCCTGTGGGGCTGGTAATTACTTTCACAGCAGCGACGCGTAATTACGAGAAGGGGCTCGGCCTTAATGAGCGAAGAAGCGGCCGCCCCGCCGCTGCAAGGCGGAGGCGCGGCGACAGCCGTCCGCAGCGGCAATCTCTGCCAGGCAGCCAGCGGCTCACACTCCCAAACTCCGCAGCGAGCAGGGTCTGCCTTCCCAGGTGCAAGGCGCACTGCGGGTCACTGGAGAAGGTAAACATACCAAAGTCACT
This sequence comes from Schistocerca americana, assembly GCF_021461395.2. Classification (NCBI taxonomy): domain Eukaryota; kingdom Metazoa; phylum Arthropoda; class Insecta; order Orthoptera; family Acrididae; genus Schistocerca; species Schistocerca americana. Next base: position 392,327,965 of record NC_060123.1, read on the forward strand.
TGCACGCAAAAACTAACGTTACATTTCTTGAGAACAATTCAACATACTTGGGCAAAATGGGCTTTCACAGAACCAAGAGCAGCACAAATGCTGATAAATCAATAACTATACGGTCCAGTCACCACAGTATGATCACCGCCTAGGTTCGACGTCCGTTTTCAGTAACCAGTCACAGACAGCAGATGGCTGCACTAGCAGTGGAGCGTCTATAAAGCGTGTCCTGGGTCACGGAAATATATACATTCGTTGTTATGACGCGGAAACAGAGCACTTTATCTGATGTTCAAGTGGTTCTCGGGCCAACGGTTAAATCATTTCCTAAGCGGCTAAGTGTGGAAACTGTTCGTGTGCCGCTGTAGTTAAAGTATACAGTCGATGGCAAAATGTTGCTTTCCGAAACCGGCACAGAGGCGACTGTGGTGATAACGGTGCATTGATGACAGGTGTGAACGACGGGCGATAAATATGCAACGGATGAGCAACTGATCATCCGTATGAGTAACAGTGTCACCTCATCAATCGTTCAACTGCTCCGTAAGGGCCTTCTCGGCTGGCGCCTGGGTGACGCATCGGTTCCGACTGCTGTTCATAGGCGACGAAAGATGGAATTGGCACGCCAACACTTTTCAGATATCAGATGGCCGTTGCCGTGTACTGTGTGGAACGTCTGAAAGCAAGCAACCTGCAACAATCGTCGGAAAGGTTCAGGCCGGAGGAGGGAACGTTATGGTCTGTCAATGTTTTCGTGGTATTCACTGGGTGTTTTCGTTATTCTAGAAGGACCAATGAATCAATACAAGCACGCTTCTATTCCTGGAGCCCATGGTCACCGCTACATGCAGTTAAGTTTTCCTCGACACAACGCGATGTATCAACAGGACAAACAATGTGACATGCCACACAGCTTGCAGTGTACGTGTATGTTTCGAAGAGCACCAGTATGAGTGAGCCGAACCCCTCTGGTCACCGGATTTGTTAGATTGTACTGTTTGCTTGTCCTCTTACGTGCTTCTCGTAGGGTGATACTTTCATGTCTGGCTTGAGTTCGCAGTCTTTTATTATACACTCCTGGAAATTGAAATAAGAACACCGTGAATTCATTGTCCCAGGAAGGGGAAATTTTATTGACACATTCCTGGGGTCAGATACATCACATGATCACACTGACAGAACCACAGGCACATAAACACAGGCAACAGAGCATGCACAATGTCGGCACTAGTACAGTGTATATCCACCTTTCGCAGCAATTCAGGCTGCTATTCTCCCATGGAGACGATCGTAGAGATGCTGGATGCAGTCCTGTGACACGGCTTGCCATGCCATTTCCACCTGGCGCCTCAGTTGGACCAGCGCTCGTGCTGGACGTGCAGACCGCGTGAGACGATGCTTCATCCAGTCCCAAACATGCTCAATGGGGGACAGATCCGGAGATCTTGATGGCCAGGGTAGTTGACTTACACCTTCTAGAGCACGTTGGGTGGCACGGGATACATGCGGACGTGCATTGTCCTGTTGGAACAGCAAGTTCCCTTGCCGGTCTAGGAATGGTAGAACTATGGGTTCGATGACGGTTTGGATGTACCGTGCACTATTCAGTGTCCCCTCGACGATCACCAGTGGTGTACGGCCAGTGTAGGAGATCGCTCCCCACACCATGATGCCGGGTGTTGGCCCTGTGTGCCTCGGTCGTTTGCAGTCCTGATTGTGGCACTCACCTGCACGTCGCCAAACACGCATACGACCATCATTGGCACCAAGGCAGAAGCGACTCTCATCGCTGAAGACGACACGTCTCCATTCGTCCCTCCATTCACGCTTGTCGCGACACCACTGGAGGCGGGCTGCACGATGTTGGGGCGTGAGCGGAAGACGGCCTAACGGTGTGCGGGACCGTAGCCCAGCTTCATGGAGACGGTTGCGAATGGTCCTCGCCGATACCCCAGGAGCAACAGTGTCCCTAATTTGCTGGGAAGAGGCGGTGCGGTCCCCTACGGCACTGCGTAGGATCCTGCGGTCTTGGCGTGCATCCGTGCGTCGCTGCGGTCCGGTCCCAGGTCGACGGGCACGTGCACCTTCCGCCGACCACTGGCGACAACATCGATGTACTGTGGAGACCTCACGCCCCGCGTGTTGAGCAATTCGGCGGTACGTCCACCCGGCCTCCCGCATGCCCACTATACGCCCTCGCTCGAAGTCCGTCAACTGCACATACGGTTCACGTCCACGCTGTCGCGGCATGCTACCAGTGTTAAAGACTGCGATGGAGCTCTGTATGCCACGGCAAACTGGTTGACACTGACGGCGGCGGTGCACAAATGCTGCGCAGCTAGCGCCATTCGACGGCCAACACCGCGGTTCCTGGTGTGTCCGCTGTGCCGTGCGTGTGATCATTGCTTGTACAGCCCTCTCGCAGTGTCCGGAGCAAGTATGGTGGGTCTGACACACCGGTGTCAATGTGTTCTTTTTTCCATTTCCAGGAGTGTATGATTGTATAGCAATTCTTGATTCTTCAATCCGTTCATTTCGTTGTTCTTCGGTTTCTCTCCTTCTCACGGTGCTCAGTCTCATTCGTTGGGAACTTAAACTTGCTTCGCACTCTTCATATGTTTCGTTATTTCGCTGTTCTTTTGGTTTTGGCCGTTTTGCTTTAGAACTGGGAAGATCTCCTTTACGTTGGAACATTAACACATAAATCAAATCAAATTTTTACCAACAAATACACAAAGTACACTTTACACACTTTTCGCACTTTATTTTCGACTTACATCAGTCACTGTATCACTTTTAATATTCACACTTCATTGTTTGTTTTTATTTACTCACTGCACTACTTTTTCGGTTCCTTCCTTCATGCCCGATAAGAAACTGACGTTGGAACCCACGACGGGTCTTGCTTTATAGAGGGTGGTCCATTGATCATGACCGGGCCAAATATCTCACGAAATAAGCATCAAACGAAAAAACTACAACGAACGAAACTTGTCTAGCTTGATGAGGGAAACCAGATGCCGCTATGGTTGGTCCGCTAGATGGAGCTGCCATGGGTCAAACGGATATCAACTGCGTTTTTTAAATAGGAAACCAATTTTTTATTACATATTCGTGTAGTACGCAAATAAATCTGAATATTTTAGTTGGACCACTTTTCTCGCTTTGTGATAGATGGCGCTTGTAATAGTCACAAACATATGGCTTACAATTTTAGACGAACAGTTGCAAACAGGTAGGTTTTTTTAAATTTAAAGTACAGGACGTAGGTAAGTTTGAACATTTTATTTCGGTTGTTCCAATGTGATACATGTATCTTTGTGAACTTATCATTTCTGAGAACGAATGCTACTTCAGCGTGATTACCTGTAAATACCACATTAATGCAATAAATGTTCAAAATGACGTCCGTCAACCTCAATGCATTAGGTAAAAAGACGAGGGCTAGTAGAAATCCTTGGGTAACAGAAGATATATTGAACTTAATTGACGAAAGGAGAAAATGTAAAAATGCAGTAAATGATGCAGGCAGAAAGGAATACAAACGTCTCAAAAATGAGATCGACGGGAAGTGCAAAATGGGTAAGCAGGGATGGCTAGAGGACAAATGTAAGGATGTAGAGGCTTATCTCACTAGGGGTAAGATAAATACTGCCTATAGGGAAATTAAAGAGACCTTTGGAGATAAGAGAACCACTTGCATGAACATCAAGAACTCAGATGGAAACCCAGTTCCTAGCAAAGAAGGGAAAGCAGAAAGGTGGAAGGAGTTATAGAGGGTCTGTACAAGGGCGATGTACTTGAGGACAATATTATGGAAATGGAAGAGGATGTAGATGAAGATGAGATGGGAGATATGATACTGCGTGAAGAGTTTGACAGAGCACTGTAAAACCTGAGTCGAAACAAGGCCCCCAGAGTAGACAACATTCCATTAGAACTACTGACGGCCCTGGGAGAGCCAGTCCTGACAAAACTCCACTATCTGGCGAGCAAGATGTATGAAACTGGCGAAATACCCTCAGACTTCAAGAAGAATATAATAATTCCAATCCCAAAGAAAGCAGCTGTTGACAGATGTGAAAATCACCGAATTATCAGTTTAATAAGTCACAGCTGCAAAATACTAAAGCGAATTCTTTACAGACGAATGGAAAAACTAGTAGAAGCCGACCTCGGGGAACATCAGTTTGGATTCCGTAGAAATGTTGGAACACGTGAGGCAATACTGACCCTACGACTTACCTTAGAAGCTAGATTAAGGAAGGGCAAACCTACGTTTCTAGCATTTGTAGACTTAGAGAAAGCTTTTGACAATGTTGACTAGAATACTCTCTTTCAAATTCTGAAGGTAGCAGGGGTAAAATACAGGGAGCGAAAGGCTATTTACAATTTGTACAGAAACCAGATGGCAGTTATAAGAGTCGAGGGACATGAAAGGGAACCAGTGGTTGGGAAGGGAGCGAGACATGGTTGTAGTCTCTCCCCGATGTTATTAAATCTGTAAATTGAGCAAGCAGTGAAGGAAAGAAAAGAAAAATTCGGAGTAGATATTAAAATCCATGGAGAAGAAATAAAAACTTTGAGGTTCGCCGATGACATTGTAATTCTGTCTGAGACAGCAAAGGACTTGGAAGAGCAGTTGAACGAAATGGATAGTGTCTTGAAAGGAGGATATAAGATGAACATCAACAAAAGCAAAACGAGGATAACGGAATGTATTCGAATTAAGTCGGGTGATGCTGAGGGAATTAGTTAGGAAACGAGACACTTAAAGTAGTAAAGGAGTTTTGCTATTTGGGGAGCAAAATAACTGATAATGGTCGAAGTAGAGAGGATGTAAAATGTAGACTGGTAATGGCAAGGAAAGCGTTTCTGAAGAAGAGAAATTTGTTAACACCGAGTATAGATTTAAGTGTCAGGAAGTCGTTTCTGAAAGTATTTGTATGGAGTGTAACCTTGGGTGGAAGTGAAACATGGATGATATATAGTTTGGACATGAAGAGAATAGAAGCTTTTGAAATGTGGTGCTAAAGAAGAATGCTGAAAATTAGATGGGTAGATCACATAACTAATGAGGAAGTATTGAATAGGATTGGGGAGAAGAGAAGTTTGTGGCACAACTTGACTAGAAGAAGTGATCGGTTGGTAGGAGATGTTCTGAGGCATCAAGGGATCACCAATTTAGTATTGGAGGGCAGCGTGGAGGGTAAAAATCGTAGAGGGAGACCAAGAGATGAATACACTAAGCAGATTCAGAAGGATGTAGGTTGCGGTAGGTACTGGGAGATGAGGAAGCTTTCACAGTATAGAGTAGCATGGAGAGCTGCATCAAACCCGTCTCAGGACTGAAGACCACAACAAACAACAACTTATTTCGTGAGATATTTGGCCCGGTCACTATCAATGGACCACCCTATATACTCCTACCAATGGGTATCCCCACCAGTGGAGAATTACAGGAAATCCCAAAAGGACTTCGAATGGTCCGCAATGTTCCGGAACATTCCACAACATTCGAGAGTTTTCTGGAATGTTCTACAATGATCTGCGATGTTTCGGGATATTTTAGAAAATTCTGGCATCTTCCTGAACGTTCCAAAGTATTCCAGAACATCCCTGATTATTGTAGAACATACCGGAACATTCTGGATTGTTGTGGAATGCTTTCGAATACTCTAGAATCTTGTGGAATGTTCGAGAATGCTGCCGAATGCTCTAGAAATATCTAGAGGACGAAATGTCCAAGCCCTTATATTTTGAAAACCACGCCCTTCAAGTAAAAACGGGAACCTTCTTCATGGATGGTCGATAGAGGGCTCCACACCATATGACTCGCTTGATCGCACTGGGATTCGCTTCTGGGTTTTAGTGGCAAGCATATTCTACACTCAGTTTTACAGTACATATTAATTTTCTTTAACAAATGGTTCAAATGGCTCTGAGCACTATGCGACTTAACTTCTGAGGTCATCAATCGCCTTGAACTTAGAACTAATTAAACCTAACTAACCTAAGGACATCACACACATCCATGCCCGAGGCAGGATTCGAACCTGCAAACGTAGCGGTCGCTCGGTTCCAGACTGTAGCGCCTAGAACCGCACGGCCACTCCGGGTCGCCGTTTCATTAACACCATCCCATAGAATTACTTAAGAACTTTGGAATTAATTTTAAAAATTTCGAGCAAATGCTACTGAAAAACGTATACTATTACAAATAAGTGGACTAAATTATAAATATGAGCCTATGGTTAACACTAAGGAAATATTCAATCACTGCAGCTCTGGAGTGGGGAGGTGAAATGTAGTAGCTTCCAGCTAATGTGATACAGCGTCCGAAACTGGAGGACTGAAAGTTAAACGATGCGTCACAAAATTTTCTGATGTGGTTGTTTATAATCCACCATGTTCCTAACAGCAATAATTGTTCAAGTTACTTTTGTGGGTTACTTAATTTCACAGAACCATAAAAACTACGACCAATAGAGAAAAGTCGCCTAGATCATAAGCTAGTGGTGGTATGAAACTGTAGTAAGCAGCACTATCATTTTCTTTATCCTTAAAATACTGTCTGAAAGAGTGCGCAGCAGAGAAAACATACGACTGGAAAAAATTAATTTTTCAGTTTTATTTATCTAGAAATTTAAAGTTTATCCGAAGAACTGACTTAAGATGTTTGCTTCATTTACATGAAACTACCTACTTTATTGATACACCCACTGAAGATGCACATCAGAGATCCGAAAACGTTAAGCCTACAGATATCTTTGATACGTCAAGCAGATAGTTTGGAACCCTAATATTTTTGGGTCTCTGTTCTACGGATGTGTATTGTCTACCTTCTGCTTCTAACGAACAGAGATTTCAGTACTCTAAGTTCTTGATTCTGCCATTGGTATGCATGTAGACCGGTGGAATTATTGCTGATGCTGTTGCTGTTGACCGGCGTCTACATTGTCGACGTGAAACCTTACGCTTTCCTGTAATTAATTAGCGGCAACGTATTCGTGACGAACTTATAAATTCCTCAGATTAAACTCTGATCAAATTGGGCTTCTAGTGATTCGAGCAAAACATACTTAAAATATGGGCTGTAGTCTACGGGCATTAACACTTCAGTTATGAAGGGTACTGGATCTAACCATTACTTTTTGTCTTCATTTACACAGGTTACAATGGTTGTGTATCAAGTGATTCTTGTTCACCATGGCACGCGTAAACATCACGACGTGGATAAATATAATATGAAGTTTCGGGATTGCAGCCGGATAACGTCGACTCCACACCACGATATTACATGTGCGCTCTCTTTCGGAATCCGCACTTGCGGATTTAAAATTCAGATGTCAAAACGAATAAAATTAAACCTCGCTAGGCGTGTCACAGGTCGTGAAATGTTTTCTTTCTGAAGGAATTAGAGGTGTCACCGAGCCCCACGCCTTATCTAGTTGAAAGGTGCCAAAACGATTAATAAGATCTTACGATAAACATATTTTCATCTATTCCTTAACAGTTGAATCCCAGAAGGATCTCGTCGAGGCCAAGATTTCCGTGGCTGAATATTCCGTGCAATGCCCTGTGGCGATACAATGATCGACTACGGCTGATTTACTGGCTGGCGATAAGCGAGTGTGGAGACCACGTTCAGTCCATTTTCCATGCCATGTGCATGTTTTATGACCAACGTAGGCTTTGCCACACAGGCAAGGTATTCTGTAGATCCAGATGTTCCTTTGCCGAACCCATAAGTGCACACGTCTTTGTAGGGGGGTGGGAGATTTTGACTTCACGTTTTCTAAAGATTATGCCTAATTTCGACGATATGTTGCCAACGTACAGGAGGAACGCCCTTCACTTGACCCACTCCTTCTCCTATTAATCGCTTGGTTGGTTTCGTTTCTTTTTCCTTAAGGCAGTGCTGATCTGATGTGGAGAATATCTATTATCTTTGAACAATGATTGCAGGTGTTCCAGCTCCTTTGAAAGGCTGTCTGCAACACACACGATGTATGCCCCGTGAACCACCGTTCGAAGGATGCCCATAGATTGTTATGGGAGGCGGCAGCTAGACCCCTGCGAATAAAGCTCTGTATATGTGGTCTTACGGTAAACCGGAATGCCCCAATGATCCATTCACTTCCTGTCTCACCAAGACGCCCAGGAAAAGCAGACAGCCGCTCTTTTCCATTTCCATATTAAATTTGATATTCATGAGGGTATAATTCAGATACCGCAAAAAGCGTGACCGTCATCTTCTCCGTGCGGCGACACCACAAAAGCATCACCCATATATCGCCAGAAGACTTTGGTTTAAGATCTGCCGAATCAAATGAGTATCGTCTCCACAACACAACAAAAAGCGAATGCTCAACAAGTCATGAAATATTCTCACTTAACGTACACTTTGTCTCGTCACGATATTTTATACATAGTAATATAATATGTGGGTGCTCACGCTTTTCTAAACAACCCCGGCGCGGATGATTACTGGTTTCCGTGACACAGTCCAAGTATTTGAAAGACAATAAAATTTAACCGATAATACACGTAAAGTGCCCTCCGCCACACACCGTTGGGTGGCTTGCGGAGTATCAATGTAGATGTAGATGTACAGAGGAAATATATGTGTCCTGTATCTCACTATCGTGTCAATCGGCATGACTGGGACCCCCTGGAAAGGATTTTAATGTTCATGGCGGAGTGGCCGTTAATACGTCCGGTCCCGAGCACATCTAAACGAAAATAGTTTACAACAATAACATCAGAGCGGCAGTAGGACTAGTCCGGATAGCTGCGCTTGTTAAAGAGCCGATTCCTGGATGAGAAGGTGCGCATGTTCCGGATCGAGTAGCCCTGTGGTTAACGTCGAATGTCGGTGTGCTGACCAACATGGGTGTGGCTTGTAGGTAGTTTCCCGCATCCCCGTAGGTGAATACCGCGCTGGTATCCTAATCCCGCCTCCGTTATACGAAACACAAACATTTAGAAAACATTCGCTCACTTTCCCACGAATAATATACAGGCAGACAGTTGGGGTATACATATTCCATCCCGGAGAGTAATGGGGTGGTGACAGGAAGGGCATCCGGCACTCGTCAAACTGACTATTCCAAACCCATTGATAATCACTCCGACCCTGCGCCGGTATAGGACAAAGGCACAAAAAAAAAGCGCGTGACAATAGCCAAGGTGGTATGGATATAGGGGGGAGGGATCCATACAAGGTACTAGGGGTATAGGTGCCAATATTTTTAATGATGACTGAGGACAGTATATTGAACCTCACTGCATCAGGATTTACTGAATTTGCAGACTAATAAGGATAGCTATTACGAGTGGTATGTTTTTAGGTTTGTTAGTGTCTGTGGCACAACGAAACCATTACAGCTTATTCTCTAAGGGAAGCAAGTCAGGCGCGGATGCATGAAGGCAAAAGAAAAGTCTGTACTGACAGGCGTAATCCATTTCTTGGTGCAGTTAACGACTGTGTAGAAAATATTGGGTTGTAAATTAAATAATGTGTTTCCGGGAACGCTGTCAGACGAAGAGAATAACAGCGTACACACTGGAGAAGGTACATAGTAGTGTACTAGAATCACAATATCTGTACCTATAGCCGTAACTCCCGGTATGTTTACAAACAACGAAGAATAAAGGATATAAAATTTCTCTAAGACGCTGGCTAATAACATATGATACAGCATTAGTATTTCACAGCAACACAGAGAGAAGGTAGGGTACCGTTACTAAATTGTGTCCGTTTTCAGTAGATACATACGATAGGCTCTACGGTTCATAACGGGGTAACTTCGCTTTAGTCATCGCTTCACTGCAGAGTCATTCTGGAGCACCATCAGCCCTCTCCCAGCTTACTGCCTGAAGAAGGGACCGAAAAACAAGAAGGCAGAGGATGGAGGCTTGTCATCTGGGGAGGATTCTTCTCGTGTAGCTGGTTGCGTGCCTTCCGCAACAGCAGGCGCTCCGCGTCTCCCGCAGGGGGTATTGAAATACTGCGCTCTGCACCGGCTCGCCGTATATTTGATGCAGCAGCGTTTCGGGAAATAATACAGGTATCTCGCTCCTAAGGCAGATGTTACTGAACAAAAGCAATAAAACGCTCCTCGCTACATTTTTAAACAGTCGCTACAAAGAGTTATTGCTGGTCTGATGTCCCTACGTGAATTCTTGGTTGGGGGAATCTTGAGTAGTATAGACTGCCCATAAAGTTCCGTTTTCATTTCAAATCTAACTTGCAAATTATTAGAGACAGAGATTCATGGTTTGATGTAAAGTGCTTAGCAGTTCTCGACGGTTTTATCTGTTACGTGAGAATTTCAGTGAACGCCCCACTCGTCGCTAGTAGAACATCAAGGCGTACAGGTTAACATTCAGCGCCAACATCTCTCATTACTTCACTGACTCGTGCAGAATTGGTAGCCATGGCCTTGAATAATGTTGTGTACACGAAATCCTTATAACTCCACAAAAAAAGATGTCTAATTGCGTGAAAACGGAAGAGAGCGGATACCATGCGATGGGACAAACACTGCCAACACATATCTCAGTAAATGACTTATTCATTGCATCCGGCACGTTTAGACTAATCTGACTTCTTGGAGGTGCATTTAATTACAGCTTGCACTCTCAGAATGTGTGTAAGACACAGAGAACTGCCCGAGGAAGATCTATAACAATGCCTGTCTATCGTTTTTGACGCAGCAAATTATTTTATTTTAACGACTTTGGTTTGTCCACCGACCTTCATATGTCTACCGTGCCAAATGGCTTCTTGTCACCACTGTAACATTGGTGCGACGTTTCAATTTCCACGGGTGCGTTCCAGACAGAGTTACGCTCCTCCAAAAGATAGGTTTGGTAGTTTTCATGTAGTACATAAATAACGTAGTAAAATGCAGGATTACCTGTAATATTGGCAGGATCGTATGGAAAGAAAGACGAATGTGTAAGACAGAAATTTTGAGTCGATGATATCGCTTTGTTTCTTTCTTTGTTTGGTTAGTTGTTTCTTTCCCACATAAGCAAAACCACCAATCGTTCAGTGGGCTTGATTGATATGGTGGGAGAGACCAAACAGCGAGGTCATCAGTCCCGTCAGATTAGGGAAGGATGGGGAAGGAAGTCGGCCGTGCCCTTTCAAAGAAACCATCCGGGCGTTTTCCTGAAGCGATTTAGGGAAATCATGGAAAACCTAACTCAGGATGCCCGGACGCGGGATTGAACCGTCGTCCTCACGAATGCGAGTTCAGTGTGTTAACCTCGCGCCACCTCGCTCGGTCATCAATCAGTATTAGTCCACTGTGTATCCTCTTTCCTTAAAGAATATAAACGGCATATTATGAGTAATAAAAATAAGTTGATCGCGTACCTTCTGAGCTTCTGTATAACTAACGCAATTACATTTGATGCAAGTGAAATTTAATTTCTACTCAATAGAATGTTCTTCGTCATGAGCAAAGCATGAGTTTCCTGTTATTACTGATAAATGCAAAAGTTATTTCTCAATCAGAGAAAGAAGTTTTCCATGAGTCCGACGAAGTATTGATAGGACATTTGATACGTTTTTGTTTTGCAATGTTCTTTTATTTGACCATTTGAAATGACATTTTATAGCACTATATAAGATATCTGTATGGCTTTCTGTATTTTTTACTGCAACATACGTATGTTCATCGTTGTAGATCAATAATTTTCGAATTAAACCTGAATTGAACATTGAATTTTGCTACAAATTCCGTTTATTTTTAATTAACATACAGGAGGATAATTACGTAGAACAGAAATATTCCGTAGGTTGCCCTTTGTATATTCTCAGTTTTTAGACGGTTCACCACTTCAGGTTTCTGGGGCAATTAGTAAGACAGTGAGACAGTGATGGCGTACTTTAAGAAAGAGGTCGTTAAGATGTAGCTCCCCACGGGTATGCAACACGTCTAATTCACAGGTAATGCGGGTACGACCTCAACTGACCAAAGCTAGTAGCTTGTGTTAGTCTACGGTAGCCTACCGTAGTTTTCAACTCTAGTCCCAAACCACGACTTCTTCTGTCGTCACGTCCTGTCGGCTCATATAATGTAGACATTTCCTGACGACCAACGGCGTCCGCTTTTCGACACATCAGTGGTTCACCGAAACTCGTCTCCGTAGAGACCGACAGCGTCCGCCTGTTGGCATTACATCTTCGGTGTACGGTCCGCTTACTGCGAATGTACCACGTCAATACTCTTCAAATCGTCTCTGTGGCAACCGATGGCGTCAATTTAAATAATATTTGCTGCGGTCGTTTCGGTACGATTTGTTTTATTCTTTTACATACCGCCCACAGGGAGCAACTGTCGTTGCCATAACTGATACACTTTATCATTGTTTTACTGATTAGCTGCTGCCCACAAGCCGACGTAATTTCATGTATTATTCCTGTATCTATACTCAAATTAATAAGTTTAATGTTTTTCATGCGTTTTTTCTTTACGTTTTGTCTCATTTGCTCCTGCTGTAGCCATGCGGCATCCGTTCGGCGGAGCTTCTCCAATAAGCTATGGCGTATTCACGTTATTCAGCCTTCGACGTTTGTACCTTTGTACATGAAGTTCCTGCTTTGTGACCGAAACCTGTTACCATTTCAATAAATATTTTATGTGATCATGATTGTCCAATTTTTTAAAAAAAATGTTATACAAATCGCTGTTTCTTTATATTTTATTCCTAAATTATTCACTTCATTATGACTATTTTTGCTGGTTGGTGCCTTCCCATAGTAGCATCGATAATTCCGTAGTACCGTTCTCACATACTTCGATTTTACATAGCAGATGACACGTAGCGTCTTCTGACGGTCTGTCGCCGTTTTCATAAACTCCAAGTCAAATCCGCAACAAGAGACAATGGAAAAATACTCTGAAAGTTGTTAAAAGTCTTATAACAATCAACGATTCTCTATTCCTAATAATTTAAAAGTTATGGTTTTTTAAAATAGAAGCAGGTCTTTATGGACGCCCAGAGTTTAGAATTTTGTATGTGGGGTGGCACTATTTCTGATCTTAAACTTCCAGGTACGAATATTTAATGGAATGCATAGAGTAAGGGACGAACTGTGGGCATACAAAAGGGTGACACAAGAGAAGCAAACTACATGACTATATTATTGCTTACCGACCATGACATAGTACTTTGAGAATCCGTGGCTTTCGTCTTTGAACTTAGGCCTTTCTGTTTGTTAGGAGCTAAAATCCTGCAAGCTGATGATCCTAAAGCTCAATACACGCAGAATTGAGAGAATACGAAATTTAGTGACTGGAATTTAAACTGGACTGATCTTGTTTTATCCAAAAATCACCTATGTTAGTCATGGATATGTTTATTAATAGTTCCACTACTCTTAACGCTTGTCTGTTTCATATGTTTATTTGGTTTCAGACGTCTCCGCTTCCCCAATACGTCTAGTATCTCACAGTCCCTTTATCTGAATCTCGACATCCATCAGGAAGACGATTTATATGTTTCTAATTATTCGTTCTTTAGCTTTTCCTTTTTGTCTTTCAGCGCCCAAGTTTCAGGAGCTTCTTATCCAGTTCAACATCCGATTCCAATAGAACAGTTTGTTTGAAAACTTTTTTTGTCTCGCCGAATATTATTTTGGTGTTTTCCTGTTGGAGTCTAAAATAAATTTCCTTGTGACACCGTTGTCATGACTCTGAAATGTCTAATTGCCATTCTTGTGGCTACTGTACATTTTAGAACAGTGACACCGGTACATTCCTGTCACTTTATGACAAATACTTACGAAGGCTGTTGTTGAACTTTCGGTGCCACTAGAAGAAGATCATTTAGAACGAAAACACTTGTGAAATAATAAATGTACCTCAAATATCGTGGTGGTATTTACCAACATTTATATTTCATCTGTCCTGAGATGTAGGCCTCAAACGGATTAGTAGACCCTATGTGTTGACTACAATCGGGCAGAATACACTATTAAGCGACATGGCGGATTAAACACTCACTACGCTGGTTGGGGTTGTCATTAAATATTGATTCACCCTTGAGTTAAGAAAAAAATTATATACAATCAGAACGTCATGTGTTTCAGTAATAGAAGGTGCAGCTCCTCCTTCTAGCAGCTCTCCAGCAACCACTGTTGGTCCTTTTTGAAATCACTTGGAAGGAGATCTCCCAAAAACACACAGGCTTTCTTTGATACTACACATTAACGTCATTGCAGAGATGTGGGGCTTAATATTGAATTGTCAGAGGCCATTTACAATTCTAAATCCGCAGTGCACCTAAACTGTTGCATTATCTTCAACCAACGTTACTTCAAGCTGTCAGTTAAACCCCCATCCTTTATTATTTCATAAGGCATATTGTTTAAATATCTTGAAAGTCAAAAATGTAGTGGAGAACGACGTCTACCAAAACACCACTGTTTCTATGGGTACAAATCGTTATTCAACTCACGCTCAGGAGTAACCAATCATCACGATTCTTGTGGGGAGTTTGGGACGTATTCAGCGGGTGTTGAACTTGCTGCTTTCAGTGACACTTGCCTCTACTGCTAATCACCCTTACCGTGGCTAGGCGAAGAAGGAGCACCGCACCTACCACGTACTTGATAAACGTTATGTTCCAAAACCGAGCCGCGCAGGGTAGCCACGCGTGGTAGCCGCGCGGTCTAGGGTGTCTCTTGTCACGATCCGCGCGGCTCCCCCCCCCCCCCCCCCCCCATCGGAGATTGAAGTAATCCGTCAGGCATGTGTGTGTGTGTGTGTGTGTGTGTGTGTGTGTGTGTGTGTGTTGTCCATAGCGTAAGTTAGTTTAAGTTAGATGAACTGGTGTGTAGCTCTATGGACCGATAACCTAAGGAGTTTGGTCCCATAAGGTCTTACCACAAGTTTACAAATATTTCCAAAATAGAAATGTTTAAAACGCTTGTGCCTTTAGCGGGAAGGCTATTAAGCATAGACATTTTCCGTCGTTTGAAGTACTTGTGGATCGTCAGGAGTTGTTTGGCATATATTTTGTTTATTGATCAGCGAACCATCTGTATCTGCTATAGACTCTTAATAACTTTCTCTTGAGCTCTACTTTTCTTTCCATCCACTTACGATATGACTCATGGCAAGCTTTCAGACAGTGTTTTTTTCATGTGCAAGTGTGTTCCAAGAGCGAGGTTTTCGGGAATATTTATTCTACAATTTTAAGAGGTTTCCTAATTTCTTAACCTTGTCTTCCGAGACTTCAGTACTGAAGATAAGGACTTCGATGTCTTGCGTAAAATAATTATATCGTCATGGTGATCAGATAATTGCCGGATGAGGATCTAGACCATCGTCCTCTGGAATGCGATTCAAGTGCCTTAGCTCTGTGTCACGTCATTTCGAAATACATTGGCAAAAAATATCGCAATACCAAGAAGGAGTTGTGCAATATAAAAGAAGGTGGTAGGCCTCATCTACGTCTGAAATATATAGCTACTAAAATTTCGCGCCAGTCACATAAGAGTGGCGCTAGTAGCGCCACTATCAGGATGCAAATCAGGTTTGCTTTAAACAGACGCTGTAGCGGTCGTGAGAGATAGTTAACTTTAAAACTGGACGTGGTGAGTTGGTGTCAGTAAAGAATGCCTTTAAGGCAACTGTCCACTGAACCTCCACCAAGTTAAAGACTGACATGGAAGACTGAGTTGTATCTCCTGAAAAAGGGAAATATCCGTTCCGAGAGTGCCTGTTTGACTGATGTGAAACGGCAGATAGGAGTTTCTTAGTGCTTCGATTATCGTTCGAGGCGAGCAGGGAGCGGAGCGTAGGTACTCTAGCGGCGCGATCGTCTGCGCTGCGCTGCCGAGCCGCAGCAGGTGGCCGACTTGATGGCCGCCATACGTCAGCGCGCCAAGCGGCTGCGGTAGGCCCGACTCAGCAGCAGAGGTGTTCCGCGCCGCGAGATTGCCGCACCGCCTGACGGATGACAGCGCAGTCTAGTGCTCTTACTCGCCTCTCGTGTACACGCCAGCCCGACACACTGACTCGGCGACTTATGTCAGAACGGCTCGTACAGGTCCGAGTTGTGCTACAACCAGAAGATATATTATCAGTATCGTTTGGCTGAGAATACTGCAGAATTTTAGCAAGAAAACACACAAGACGTAAACGATGAGGGCGAAACAGAAGTAATGATATCAATAGAAGTAAGACGAAGGGTTGAGCGACTTGATAATGACAAGTCTCCTTGTCCAACAAATATTAACAACGAACCTGCGGTGGGGCGGGGCTGAGGAGTCGATTAGGTGGAAGTAACTAATGAAGGAAGATAACCTTTCTGGGTGATGTTGTCATGCAGCTGAAACTACTTCACATGCATCTAGGATGAGTGAATAATTTATCCCTCTTACGGGCAATGCAGATTTACATTCCTACTTGCAGGGGTGGGGGTGGGGGGTGTCCTGTTGTTGTACTGGCACTGTATTGCAAGGGATAGAATAACTCGCTCGTTCTCACGGTTACTCAGCACAAGTAAAAAATATATTCACTAGCACAAACTAGCACAAGATGTTTAGTATGGATCTTGGCAATGAGTTATCGATCTTAGCAATGAGCACATGGTTGACCAACCAGAACAAAGCTAAAGTTATCATATATATGTAGGGAAAAGGCACACACATACACACACATACACTCACACACATAGACACACACAGATCCACATACACACAACACACTCACGCGCGCGCGTGCGCGCGCGCGCACACACACACACACACACACACACACACACACACGTACACACACACTGCATTACACAAAAAACCTAGGTACTGCACGTTGCTATACAGCATCCAGTCACGACAATGAGCTTTATGAAGGAAGAACCCGAGGGGAAATGAGAAGTATGCTGCAAGGTAGAGATATGGTGGTACGGGCTCACCTCGTCTAAAGTCACTCACATATACTCATGGTAGCAGCAGATGGAGTCAGATCGAGAAAGACACATAACATAACTGCCCAGAGACTGAGCACTGAGCCGTGAGGTCTGACGACTGAGAACTGGCAACTGAACGAATCAGAGCGAACGACAGACTGTGACGTTCACAGCAGGGTACTCGAGGTTCTATAATCCTGCCGTTCGAGTTTATTCGTTGAGTAATTCTTAGCCCATCACCTAGTCCGGATACCAACTTCTATTGATTTATTTTTAATTTTTTTTTATTTTTGAGTCATCAGTTTACCGACTAGTTCGACGCGACCTGCCACGTATTTCTGACCTGTGCCAACGTCTTCACCTCAGAGTGGCGCTTGCAATCTACATCCTCAATTACTTGCTGGATGTATTCCAATCCCTGCCTTCCCCTACAGTTTTTGCTCTCTACAGCTCCTTCTAGTACCGTGGAAGTCACTCTCTGATGCCTTAACAGAAGTCCTACCAACCTGTCCCTTCTCCTTGTCAGTCTTTTCCACATACTCCGAATCGGCACAGAATTCCTCATTCCTTACCTTATCAATCCACCTAATCTTCAACATTCGTCTGTAGCACCACATCTCAAAAGCTTCGACTCTCTTCTATTCTACTTTCCCACAGTCCATGTTTCACAACCATACAATGCTGTGCCCCAGAAGTACTTTCTCAGAAATTTCTTCCTCAAATTAAGTCCTATGTCTGATATTTGGACAGGAACGTCCATTTTGCCTGTGCTAGTGTACTTTTGATGCCCTTCTTCCTCCGTCCGTTACTTGATGTTTTTCCGTCTCGGTACAGGATTCCCCAACTTCACCTATTTCGTGACCATCAATCCTGATGTTAAGTTTCTCGCTGTTCTCATTTCTGCTACTTCTCACTATTTTCGTCTTTCTTCGATTTACTCTCAATCCACATTCTGCACTCATTAGTCTGTTCATTCCATTCAGCAGATCATGCAATTCTTCTTCACTTTCATTCAGGATAGCAATGTCATCAACAAATCGTATCATTGATATTCTTTCAGCTTGAATTTTAATCCCACAACTAAGACTTTCGTTTATTTCCACCATTACTTCTTCGATGTACTGATTGAACAGTATGGACGAAAGACTACATGCCTGTCTTACAACCTTTTAATCCGGACAGTTTCTCCTTGGCCTAATCCCTTGTTATCCCCTCTTGGCTTTTGTACGTAATGTACATTACTCGTCTCCTTCTAAAGCCTATCCCTATTTTTCTTAGGATTTCGAGCGTCTTTCAGCATTTTACGTTGTCGAACGCTTTTTCCAGGTCGGAAAAAGCCTATGAACGTGTCTTGACTTTCCTTTAGCCTTGATTCCATTATTAACCGCAACGTCACAATTGCCTCCCTGCTGCCTTTAACTTTCCTAAAGTCCAATTAATCGTGACCTAACCCATCCACAATTTTCTTTTCCATTCTTCTGTATGTTATTGTCAGTAACTAGAATGCATGAGCTGTTACGCTGTTTGTGCGATAATTCTCGCAATTGTCAGTTCTTGCAGTCTTCGGAATTACGTGTATGATATTTTTCCGAAAGTTGAACGGTATGTCGCCCTACTCGTATATTCTACACATCAACGTGTTTAGTCATTTGTTGCGACTTCCCCCAATGATTTTAGAAATTCGGATGGAATGTTAGCTATCCCTTCTGCCTTATTTCATCTTAAGTCCTCCAAAGCTCTCTTCAATTCTGATCCTAGTACTGGATACCCCATATCTTCTAAATCTAAACCTGTTTCTTCTCCTAACACATCAAATCTTCCCGCTCTCTCTGCATTCAAATTGGAATTCCCGATGCACCTGAGTTTTTCTTTGCAGCTTCTGTGACTGCTCTTTGTCCATTCCAGTTCAATGTACTACCTATTGGATTATTCTTTATTGCTGTATCTACAGCCTTAGAAAACTACAAGCGTATGTCGTCACTTTTTAGCACTTCCGCAACCCACTTCTTTACGTATTGATAATTCCTGACTAATCTCATAAACTTCAGCCTTCTTTATAATTGACATTCAAATACACCTTGAGCGAATCCACATGGTCAGGAATGTCTGGTGAATATTTTGCCACACTACTGTACAGTTCAAATGTTGTTCCCTTCTTTGGACAAGGTTTCCAGCTGCACTCTTTGTCATGATTTTGTAAATCGTGTTGTTAGGAAGCTGTGAGGTGTTTCATATACTGGGGTACACGTATTTAAATCCGAGAAAACAATTCTGGATGTCCTGCTATTCAGAAGGAATTGTCACTAAGTGTATCGGTGGCGCTATGCTGGTTACTCTCATGCTCGTTAAAGGACTACAAATGAGGCATGCGTCTTGACGCTGTATTTCTTTCCTCACTCGGTTGATGAGGAGAGTCGCCAGTTAGTGTCGAACGCTGATTAGCCCAAGATCGCCCCGCGACGGAGAAAGGGCGAGTGCCGTGAACTGCGATTTAAAGATGTTCCCTCGAAGAAGAGATGAGGTAAAATATTTGTCGCGAAAGCTTCTAGGAGCGTGAGTACTTCTGTCACGTACTTGTGATGAATAAGCTCTTAGATCAAGATCTTGGTTAGCAGCGTCTCGTGCAACGTGCTGTTCATAACAGGTGACATCAAGGATTGTCTGTTTTGATATTCTTTCATGATTTAATTACTAATTTCCGGTATTCAAAGTACAGTACATAGTGACTGCATTCACGCATCTGTCAAGGTTTGCTCCCAGAGGTAACAGGAGTCGTGCACTATGGACGTCTTTGCCATGACCTCCAGTTCCTTGCTTGCTTACTGTAACAGTGATGTCTGATACCACCCAGAAGAGTGGATAGGACAAGTGACATTCTACTTTTCAAATAAATGTTATAAGGAATTGTTTGGTAATCATGTTTATATCAGATTTAAAGAGATGATCACTCTCCATTCTCTCCGGAGTTTTAGAGTTTTATAACATGAATGTATATTTGTATAATGCATAGGTAAGACACTTCGCTTTTATCACTAGGTAATGGACTGTATCGTGCTCACGTATGCATGGTATGTTTACATGTATGCATCAGCAATAATCATAAAGATTTTACACCTGACAAGCACCCACAAGGTATGTAAGTAATCGATTTCCTTCTTTAGTGTATGACAAGTGTTCTTGTGCTATAGACGTATGTATGCATTATTAACTGTTTATCCTCTGCATAAGACGCCACTGATGAATGGGCTGTATGCCCGATTACGGGTCTGGCAAAGAAACACCCCCAGCTTCCCATCTCACGTAAGTGGCAGGACATGTAGTGGATTTCTTCCTCTTTACTCGGATGGAAAATCTATTGATCGGCAGAAATTTCCAAAATGAATACGAGATGATTTTAGAAGTGGAATTTTTCATGAACTTCCAATATAAAGAAGAAGGAGGAGATTAGCGTTTAACATCTCGTCCACAAAGAGGTCAATAGAGACGGAACACAAGCTCGAATCAGTGAAAGAGGGAAAGTAAATCGTCCGTGCCCTTTCAAAGGAGCCGGCCGGAGTGGCCGTGCGGTTCTAGGCGCTACAGTCTGGAACCGAGCGACCGCTATGGTCGCAGGTTCGAATTCTGCCTCGGGCGTGGATGTGTGTGATGTCCTTAGGTTAGTACGGTTTAATTAGTTCTGAGTTCTAGGCGACTGATGACCTCAGAAGTTAAGTCGCATAGTACTCAGAGCCTTTCAAAGGAACCATCCCGGCTTTGCCTGAAGTTATTCAGAAAATTCACGGAAAATCGAAATCAGGATGACCGTCGTCCTCCCGAATCCGAGTCCAGTGCCAAAACACATAGTTCTAAAAATTAGGTCTCTGTCAAGACTTCCATCAGTAGGAAAAACTTGTCGCATAATGAATGAATGATCAAACTTCATTGCCGCAGTAGAATATTTTAGAGGTGACAGTTAAAACACGATGGCTACCCCTCTTGTTTGTATACAAAAACAGCCTAGGAGAACGTAGCCACTGATAAAGAGAATCATTCTCTCTTCCTTCACTTTCCTTTCGTGGACAACTGACTCAAATACTGAGCATCCTAAAATACCCTTCAGCTCATGTTGCCGCTGTTAACAACCGATACTTTCTTAGCTTCTGAGAAGCATTATTGCACATAATGTTGTGCTGGCTCTCCTGGGAGGTAGATACATCGCGTAGCACAGTGCACCACTACGACATACGCCAGCAGAAGCAATAGACTCGCTGTGACTAGGCCATTCTCGATATATTTTTCCTCTAACAATGCCAGTCCATCGACATATAAAGTACATAATGTGCGGCCTTTGCACAGCTGAAATGAAGATCCTGATCGTTTCAAGCTGTGAGGCGATCGCTGAACTGCGTTTCGATTGCACTTTTAATGAGGACCGTCACCACAAATGTATATCGTCCGAGCTTAGATTCATCTTCCAGCCCGACAGGCAACCGTAATCCTTCAGATACATCTCGCGATGGGTTCCGGTAAAATTATCTCTCAGCACATTTTCAGGAGGGAACTGGAAAAGCGTCAAAATAAAATGCGTATATTGACGATTGGTCGTAAAATAAACACCATCGGTCCTTTGTAATCTGACATACTGTTTATTCTATCCACTTGGCGGGTGCAAGGCATTGCAGCAGACCTGCTGGTGAATTCCTCCCACGCTCTGTTGCCCTGCGCTAGGGCACCGATTTGTGGTGGCGGCGCTCGCCTCTGTTCGCTGTATTCAATTGTGTGCCTGCGGGCCGGAGGTAATGCACGAGCAATTAGGCCAGCAGTTAGCGGCGTCACCCACTGGAACTAACTTGTGGCACAGCACTAGCGCAGCCTAGGACCCTGGGCCAACGACCTCGCACGCCCCAGTGCGCAGGGCAACACAGCGCGGCGATACTCCAATCCGAAATAATCTTCTACATCTCTGCATCTCCTATATTTGGTTTTAAATTCTCAAAGACGAAAGTAATTTTGGTACGATGTGCCCTATCATATGCACTGTACACTGGCCCAGTGCCATTTCCGACATAGTTACTAATGTGTGGCTCCGAGCCGCAATTGACGTTTGTACGAAATATTGTCCTACTTACGAGTGGGACACAGCATATGCTATAACCTGATTTCTCAGTAACTTCGTTCACTGGAAGTGGAGTCAAAATAAGCGAACACGTTTCTCGGCTTATCTAGAAACACGACCGTTTCTGAGAAAACGACGCCCAAAGTTTTCGACGTAATTTAGATGTCCTTCAGCGCGCAATACTGTCAGGTGAAATGGTGGCGCAGTGACTAGCGTTGTTGTGCTCTCTTTCACGCCGAGTGTTCGAAACCCGATTATTGTTTTCATTTATTTCATTTTTTTTCATTTATCTACCCATGTCCGTGGATGGTTACTCTACGAATGTTTGTTACCAAATTAGGGTATGCAAGACCGTCAGCCCTAGGCGTCTACCCCAGGGTGGCTGCGCATGCGCCACTGCACATACACAGCCCACTGCCGCCGAATTGAGTGAGACCCAGAAGATGACAGGTGTTCGAAGTTATGGGACATTGTTGTTTGATTAATTTGACAGAAATATTTTTTAAAATATCGCTCTGACTCTGGAGTACACAATGCGTAACTGTTCCGTCGCAGAGTATGAAGTTCATTTATGTGAAAATGGCACGTAGGAACGACACTTTACTGGCCCAAGATGCTATACGGGAAGCATTGCTAGAAGAACTCAGTCATGAAAGCGATGTAAGTGACTTTCGTATGAATGTGTTTCTATAGCTCCTACAGAAGTTGTGGACAATGGCTGGAAATTTAGCGCGGACTTCAATTGGAGATGCTTAAAATAATTTCCGCAACGAAACTTTGTCTCGAAACCTGGCAGAAACCCAAGGGATTCTGGTTGTATGGAAGACACAATCAATGCCTTCTCTACGCGATAGCAGCGGAAGTACTATGGATGACAGTGCTGCTAAAGCAGAGATACCAAACACAGCCTTCCGAAATTTTTCACCAAATATTCCAGAATTCGAATCAAGCACAGCTGCAAACAAGATTAACTGAGAAGAAGATACCCTGGAAATAGTGACGCAACGTACATCACTTAATAAAAGCAAATCTTCCGGTTCACATTGTATACCAGTTACGTTCACAGCATGCTGATGCAGTAGCTCCATACTTAACAATCACATGCAACCGTTCGCTCTACGAAGGATCCGTGCCGAAGAACCGATAGTTGCACAGGTCACATCAATATTCGGGAATGGTAGTAGGAGTAACCCACTAAGATACAGGTCCATATCATTAACGTTGACATGTAGCAGGATTTCGGAGCATATACTGTGTTCGATCATTATAAATTACGCCGGCCGGAGTGGCTGTGCGTTTCTAGGCGCTACAGTCTGGAACCGAGCGACCGCTAGGGTCGCAGGTTCGAATCCTGCCTCGGGCATGGATGTGTGTGATGTTCTTAGGTTAGTTAGGTTTAATTAGTTCTAAGTTCTGGGCGCCTGAGGACCTCAGAAGTTAAGTCGCATAGTGCTCATAGCCATTTGAACCATTATAAATTACCTTGAAGAGAACGGTCTATTGACACACAGTCACTCGGATGTAGAAAACTTTGTTCTTCTGAAACACAACTAGTCCTCGACTCACACGAATGACTTTTAATTGATTCCTTATTTCTAGATTCCCATAAGACTCATGACACTGTATCTCATATGCAGCTTTTAATAAAATTGCTTGCTTATGGACCATCGCCTGAGTTATGCGACGGGATTCGTGATTTCCTGTCAGAGAGGTCGCAGTTCGTAGTAATTGCGGGGAAGTCATCGAGTGAAACAGAACTGATTTACGGCGTTCCCCGAGGTAGTGTTATAGGCCCTCTGCTGTTCCTTATCTACGTATACGATTTAGGAAACACTTTGAGCAGCAGTCTTATGGTGTTTGCAGATGATGCTGTCGTTTATCGTCGAGTAAAGTCCGCAGAAGATCAAAACAAGTTGAAAACGATTTACAAAAGATGTCAGTATGGTGTAACAACTGCCAATTGACTCTAAAACATGAAAAGTGTGAGGTCATTCGGATGAGTGTGAAAAGGAATCCGTTAAATAACGGTTACACGATAAATCAGTCCTATCTAAACGCCGTAAATTCAACTAAATACCTAGGATTACAATTACGAACATACAAAATACTGTGGGGAAGGCGAACCAAAGACTGCCATTTAGTGGCAGATTCCATGGAAGATGCAACAGATCTAATGAAATGACAGAGTGCACTACGGTCGTCCGTAAGTTTTGCAGTACTGCTGTGCATTGTGGGATCCTTACCAGACAGGATTAATAGACTACATCGAGAAAGTTCAAAAAGGAGCAGCACGTTTTCTGTTATCGAGAAATAGGGGAGAGAATGTCACGGACATGATATGGATTAGAGGTAGACATCATCAAGACAAAGGCGTTTCTCGTTGCGGTGGGGTCTTCTCATGAAATTCCCGTCACCAGGTTTTTTCACCTGAATGCGAAAACACTTTGTTGACGCCGACCTACATCATAATAAAACAACAGAAATCAGAGCTCGCACGAAAAGATATTGGTGTTCGGCTTTTCCGCGCACTGTTCGGCAGTGGAGTAATAGAGAATTATTTTGAAGGTTATTCCATGAACCCTTTGCGAACCATTTTTACAGAATATCCACACAAATGAGGACTTAGAATGGCATAACTGATCAGTTTGCCGAATCTTCAGACAGCGACGAGAAAAATTAAGTAATACATGGTAAGAATAGTTCTTGTTGCATTAATATTAATAGTGATGGCAGAGGTGAAATAAGGTGAGTCTAGCACGTGAGAGTCATGTTTCTTATCAAATATTCTATTTTAAGGCAATCATGGTACTCCAGCAAATTATTGAGGGTTCCTGTGATCATGGTGTACACTTCGTGTGACAGTTTCAGAGATGTATGGTATTAGAGTTCACTTAATTGTAAAATTGCAGCTGGGTTTCAGAATAAGTGTCATATATTTATTACATAGCATGTATGTGTATGGTACTTAAAGGGTAACATTCTTTTTAAATTCTTATATTCTTATATTTAATTCTCATATCAATTCATGTATTAATTCTCACATATTACCCCTGCATTCATTCTTCAGGAAGATTTGATGTATTCCCTTGGATTATACCGATTAAAGAAACATTCGAAAAATTTAAGTTCCGAACACCATGAACATCGTGCGATTGCAAGATTGCCATAGTGATATTTCGTCAGGTAAATCTCGCTCGGGAAAAAACGTCATTAAAATTGTTGAATATTTCACGTGTTGGCATTAATTTCGCGGAAGACCACGCAAAACGGATCGCTTTAGCGAAAACTGGTTTTTGCAGTTGATTATGAATCCAGAGACACTACAGGAATTTCATCGAAAAGAGCTTCAAATAATTTTATCGTTCATTTATTTTTTATATTTGTAAATGTATTCACCAGACATACAATTAGTAGATGTATAAGTACAATGTTATTTCAATATAAACTGGAAAACAGTCATGTAGTAGTCTACTACAGACATTGGAATATAAATGAAAAACTAAAATAAAAATAATAGTCGGATTTGGGACACGAGGCGAAAAGTGTTAGATTACGGCAGTAGCGACTGCGCCAGCGCTTTGATTGACTAATACAATCATTAAAAGGCACACAAACTACCTTGGAATCTCAGACAGAAGTTTTCTCAGAAATAGTCGAGTATCTACGGATAATCAGAGACACGTAGTCGTTTATTTTAACCTCTCTTCGACTGGGGGAAGTTAACGGAATTTGAGTTATGGCACTTTCCGTCTTCTCCTCGTTCATAAAGGTGTATTTGGAATTTAAATCTTCCCATTAAGTTCCTAGGAAACCTAGCTCAAATTTCATTCATGTTCTAGTTTAATTAGGAGTACAGTACTGTTTCAGAAGTATACATGTTACAATTAACAGTACACACGTACCTGTAAAAGGACGTGTTCTACGCTTTTGGGTGCCACACTCCTCTCCTATCTGCAGTGAGTAGCACTCCTGGATCAAAACCACAATCTTGATGTGACTGTACTGTTAGTTTCTATAGTTCTTCAGTCTCACCAACGGAAGTGCTGTTCACCTCACTTTTGAGATGACCCCAGGCAAAATTAAGTGGACTGAAGTCAGGTGATTTTTTTAGTTCAAGACCTTGCTCCTTTTAATAAAGAAGTGCCACAAATTTCTATTTCCGTAATTCGATTCTGTACGCCCTCATTACTTATTCAATGTAAGCATTAAATTTTCAATATTCTTCTGTGGTACTAGCTTTGAAACGCTTCTGTTCTCTTCTTGCTGATCGTATTACCGTGCACGTCTCACTTTCGTACAAGTTCTTTAGAATAGGCTTCCTGAGACTAAAATTCATATTCAGTGTTCCCAAATTTCTATTTTACAGGAATTCGTACATTCGTACTGGAATTCTTCATTTAAAATCCTTTCTGCTTGAGCCACCGTCAGTTACTTTGCTGCCTAAACAGAAGCTGAGCTACTGCACATTTAGAGACCTAACTCCCTGAACGTAGCCATTCCCTTTGTTTACTCTCATTGTCGTTCATCTCATAACTTCTTTTCAAGATGCCACTCGTTCATAATCATTCCAAACAACGTAGACACGACCTTTGGTCGACTTATTGCATCATTCATTACTAAGTATGATGATTACACAATACCGTAATGGCTGTTTCCTGTTGAGTCCCAACATGAGAAGATAGCTGGCGATCACTCAGTTTGTCCTTGCTACAATGCATCATCTTCAGTGATTCTCCGTAATACAACTCAAACGTTGGTGTTGGATTTATCTTGAGTGACTAGTAGTAAATGAATCAATGTGGTTTCTAACAAAATTATTAATTACTTGCAGAAAAAAAGGAATAAGTTTAGAGTATATCCCCGTCACTAGCGACTACCAACAGGTAGACACAGAAACGGCTTTTTACAAAAAAAGTATACCAGAAAACACCTGAAAAAAATGAAAAATGCTATTAAAAACTTAAATTTCGATGTTCGGGCAAGGGTTTCAAACTGAAGAAGACGTGGAAATGCCACTTCCCTGTCTGTGGCTGCTTAATTTTTTTCGTTGGGAGCCAGTTACTTAACTTTACTGACCATTTTATTGTAAATGCATGTACCGCTCATTGGAGTTATCTGTAAAAATATTAAAGCGAAGTATTACATTTTATTTCAGGCTAACAGCGGTCGCATTATTGTAAAAATTCTCCACGTATTGAGAGCATGTAGGTCCAGATTCTCTTGTCTCCGCTCTGAGTAATTTCTTTCGTATTACTCTTAGGTCAATGCGTGATGACCATTTTAACAAGGTACATTTCTTTCCCGTTCGGACAATCAGGTTTTGTACTCTGTCCGTTTCTAACGGAATCTTTAACTTTTCTATTAGTTTAGATTTGAAATCCTCAAGGTCCGTAACAACTCGTTTCTCGAGTCAAAATTTGGTCACTGAACAAGCAGAACCAAGTCAGCTACACACTTTGAACATTAGCGGATACAGCTTCGTAAAATGCTACAGCATCGCTGCAGTGAAGCCTTAAAATGTTACGAGGGCTGTTCTGGCGTAGTTCTCTTACACGTTTCCTATAATGGAAGCTGTTAAGGCAAACACAAAGTGGAAATTTGCATATAAGGTTGCTGCAACACGAAGGGAAACTCAGTGCGTTCGGCGTAAGTGTGGAACGAAATAACCGAGAGTTAAATAAGTCTTTTTCATAAAGAAAGAATTAGCAGGAAACCACAAGAATTTGTAGGGTAGACCTAGGAAATCATTAGTGTTGCTAGCACGCTGTGACAAAAGCAGAGTAAACATTGACCCTCATTTTGACAGGCTACAAACAAGAGGAGCAGCAGATAGTTGATTATTTTGCACCTTTGACGCTGAAATACAGTACAAAACGCTCAAGTCATCGACACATTTTGAACATCGAAGGAATGAAACCAAAGGCTGGTTTTCTGAGTTCGTTCTTTTCCGTTATAGAGGAAGCTTATGTCTTTCCATGCAACTGATTATTCTATCCTTTCGTGGCAAACCTGTAGGCCCATAACGATGCCGCCATATCTTTTTTAAGAAAAAGGATAACAACCGCATCGATGTGGAGCGCGCATTGATACCTCTAAAATAGCAGCATCGGATGTTAATGGTTTCATCATCTCCAGTAGCCTGAGATGTCTCCAACTGAATATGCTACGAATTCGTCTGACAGGCATTACCAATGAAGTGATGGCTGTCATTGAATCCAGAATCTTCCCGAAACAATGATGCTACGTAATGGAACAGTTCTTACTATGCATCTGGACTCGTTAAAAAATATTCTTATATACTACCGAAACTAAAATCAGCTGTATGAGCTGTAATCTGCGTAATAAATATTTTTCTGAAAAACAGAGATACGAAATCGACGTTCAAAGCCCGTGTGAGCTCCATTCTGAGGTTGTCTACGTCTCAATCAGAGAAGTGAAGGTGGCTTATTCGTTAGATTCCACATTTTTTTCATACCGAGTTAAGGAGGATGTTAATACTGCAGCTGTCAGGACCTTTCCATTATAACCTTTACGTTCGTAATTCGTTACGAACTGGAAAGTATAAACCTCTTTATTTGGATTCTTGTTGTAATATGAAATCACAACGTAGCTAACGGATCTGACATATCTGTCTGAATCTCTCTGGTAACAGCGACGCAATGAATGCATTCCCATTTCCTCGTAACTAGTCTAAACCTTTTACTCTAGCACAGCGAGCGTATTGGTTCAAATGGCTCTGAGCACTATGGGACTAAACATCTGTGGTCATCAGTCCTCTAGAACTTAGAACTACTTAAACCTAACTAACCTAAGGACATCACACACATCCATGCCCGAGGCAGGATTCGAACCTGCGACCGTAGCAGTCGCGCGGTTCCGGACTGAGCGCCTAGAACCGCTAGAACACCGCGGGCGGCCGAGCGTATTGGGAGCGTGCGTAGCGAAGTTAGGCAACGCTAGGGCCGACCGTTGTGGACGAGCGGCTCTAAGCGCTTCAGTTCGGAACCACGCGGCAGCTACGGTCGCAGGTTGAGATCCTGCCTCCGACATGGATGTGTGTGATGTCCTAAGGTTAGTTAGGTTTAAGTAGTTCTAAGTCTAGGGGACTGATGACCTCAGGTGTTAAATCCCATAGTGCTTAGAGCCATTTGAACCATTTTGAGCAACATTAGCTAATAACAGACATTAATATGTCATTTTCTTCTCGGAAGAAAGTAATTCATGCATCGGTTGTTTTTTCTTATATCGATTCTTTTTTAAATCACGATCTTTTGGCTGTGAAGCAGTTCTCGAGATAACGTTTAACTTGTTAAAACAATTGTTTATGAAGGACAGCACAAAAACTGCTCTAATTAAAGTAACTGATGACCTGAAATATGCCATCGACTTCAATAGAATTTTTCAGGGTATCAGACCGCATCGTCATAATTTAAAATGCGCCA
Source organism: Schistocerca americana (assembly GCF_021461395.2). Classification (NCBI taxonomy): domain Eukaryota; kingdom Metazoa; phylum Arthropoda; class Insecta; order Orthoptera; family Acrididae; genus Schistocerca; species Schistocerca americana. The sequence continues at coordinate 392,357,428 of NC_060123.1, forward strand.
ACGTTTCGGCCAGCGTTGCAGCTAGCCTTCATCAGGGCCTTACGTTAACTGCTAAATGAACACACTTGGTTCCTTAAATAGCTGCACGAGAAAACCGTGTCGTTACTTGATTGGCTGTAAAAGGAGGAGGAGGAGGGGTGAAAGGTATGCTTTATTGGTGTTTCCTTTATTATCTGTCATTGGCTGAAATAGCTGTTTTCTATTGGTCTTTATATTAATCCACCCCATTGGAGGAGACGGACGAATAGCGAACAGGTGATGGCTGTGACGTCACACTGTTTCCATGCTGTCCAGAAGCCGGCTGCGGCGTGCTATTGCTTTGTGTGCTCGCGACCACTACTGCGGCTCTCCGCGTGTCTGCATGGGCCGCCACGGCTCTGCCGCCGCTCCGTAGCCCTGCTATTGCAGGCAGCCAAGACCTCGGAAGCTTGTACCCGTCCTCTCTATTCATGTTGGCGGGTCTTTTGGCTATTTCTATCGCCTCTCTAATCTTTCTTTTGAAAGTGAGAGGCTGTTTCGCCAGGACGCGGGCTTCTTGAAAAAATATTGGTTTCCCGCACTCGTCTCGGTGTTCCGCCACTGCTGACTTAGTGTGTTGTTTCAGGCGGATATATCTTTCATGCTCCGAGAGCCTTGTGCTAATCGGACGTCCCGTCTCACCTATGTAGACTAATCCGCACGCTCAACCAATTTCATACACGCCAGCTGTGTGTAGTTTGTCAACTGCATCCTTGGTAGAACCGAGCATGTCTGATATTTTGTTTCTGCTTCGGAAAATTGGTTTGATGTCGGCTTTTCGTAGAATTTTGCCAATACGTTCGGTGACCCCTTGTACATATGGTAACACAGCAATGCTCTGTGCCTCCTTCTCCTCTTCCCTATTAGTCTTCTCCCTTGTCGACATGGTGCTGTCTATCATCTGCTTCCCATAGCCATTAGTTCCGAACATGGACCTGTCTTCAGATGTTCTTCGTCGCTTACCCTGTACGCTTTCTTCGTTAGCGTGCGCAGGGCGGACTTTTTTCAAGTAGCCCGCGTCCTGGCGAAACAGCCTCTCACTTTCAAAAGAAAGATTAGAGAGGCGATGGAAATAGCCAAAAGACCCGCCAACATGAATAGAGAGGACGGGTACAAGCTTCCGAGGTCTTGGCTGCCTGCAGTAGCAGGGCTACGGAGCGGCGGCAGAGCCGTGGCGGCCCATGCAGACACGCGGAGAGCCGCAGTAGTGGTCGCGAGCACACAAAGCAATAGCACGCCGCAGCCGGCTTCTGGACAGCATGGAAACAGTGTGACGTCACAGCCATCACCTGTTCGCTATTCGTCCGTCTCCTCCAATGGGGTGGATTAATATAAAGACCAATAGAAAACAGCTATTTCAGCCAATGACAGATAATTAAGGAAACACCAATAAAGCATATCTTTCACCCCTCCTCCTCCTCCTTCTACAGCCAATCAAGTAACGACACGGTTTTCTCGTGCAGCTATTTAAGGAACCAAGTGTGTTCATTTAGCAGTTAACGTAAGGCCCTGATGAAGGCTAGCTGCAACGCTGGCCGAAACGTTGGCGCATTTTAAATTATGACGATGCGGTCTGATACCATGAAGAATTTTATTGAAGAAGACAACGGCCGCGGAAGCCTACGCTTACATGCCATCGACAATCGAAAGGCAGCAATATTGACGCTACTGGACTTCAGCAAAGCTTTTGACACTGTTAACTTTGACATATTGCTCAGAAAATGCAACAGCTTAATTTCTCTGATAGTGCAATGAGATGGTTTGAAAGCTACTTAAAAGACAGACAGCAATGTGTTGTCTGCGTAAATGAAAAATCTTCCTGGAAACAAGTTTCCTCGGGAGTGCCACAAGGATTAGTCTTAGGACCACTTTTGTTTTCTTTATATGTCAACGATATTTCGTCGGTTCTGTCCTCCTGTAAATACCATTTCTATGCCGACGACCTCCAGCTCTACCTAAGCGTCAGACCTGAAGATGTAAACACTGCAATCGCTCAGATGAATGATGATCTGTCTTCAGTAGTGACGTGGCGAAAAACCTGGGGCTTAAACTAAATGCAAAAAAGACGCAAGTAATCTTAATAGCCCATCAGAAATTAATAAGTTCAGATCTCCGCGAACGGCTACCTCCTATTCTGCTCGACGGTACTCCAATACCATATCAGAAAACAGTGAAGAACTTGGGTGTAATTTTGGATGAGCATCTCAACTGGGCGGAGAATACAGTCGCAGTGTGCCGAAAGACGTCTGCTTGTCTCTATGCTCTCAAAAAGTTTCGGAACATATTTCCACAGGACTTGAAACGCCAGCTCGTGCAAGCACTCGTTCTACCGAACCTTCACTATTGTGATGTGATTCAACAAGGCATGAGTAGTGAAAACAAAAGACGGCTAGAGCTAACCATGAATGCCTGTGTGCGTTACACCCGCAACATTCGCCGATATGATCATGTTAGTGCTTCATACTCCGAGCTAGGGTGGCTGCGGCCGGACAAATTGCGTGACTACCACACTCTATGTCTACTCCAACGACTCCTCGTCGCGCAAGCACCCCAGTACCTTGCTTCAGAGATTAAAAACCTGTCATGCCATCATAATCGAAACACGAGGTCACTCTTATTTGGTATCCTAACTGTGCCCACTCACAAAACAAAAACTTTTGCAAACTCCTTCTCAGTTGCCGCTGTCCGCCTCTGGAACAAACTGCCACTTACCTTGCGCAAAATTCGATCTCCTGCTGCTTTTAAGAAGAAGTTGAAGCATTTCCTACTATCATCCTCACAAAGTTCTCCACAAAATTAATGTACAAGGACAATCCCCTCATCTGCCAAATAGCAAAGCTAGCGTCTCCTATCTTGCTCCTGAGATGCCTTCCTCTTCATCTATCTCTATTAGCCACTCAATCTTCTTTTCCTTTATATTTCCTTAATTATGTTTCATCATGTCTCTATTCTTCTCCTCCCTTCACCATGAGTCTCCCTCATACTCCCTGCTGCCAGCATTCCTATCTAAAATCTGTCTCTTCAATAATGTCTAATTATAACAGTACTTGTGACCTAAGAATATAAACTCTGTATGTATGTATTTTTCCAGGTGTACCTTTCAAATTGTTTATTTCACTTTTTGTACTAGGTGTAGTTTAACATGCCTACTAAAACATATGAATGTAAAATAAGTAGAATGCCCGGTTAGATGTAAGAGAGGGCCTGATGGCCCTAATCTTGCCAGGTTAAATAAATAAATAAATAAATAAACATTCGCCCTTGCCGACATGTCCGAAAGAACTGATACCATCTTAGTATATATATATATATATATATATATATATATATATAGTTAAGGCTCACCGGCCACTTGACCATCTTCTTCTCCTGTGCGAATGCACAAACAGTGCCTGAACTCTTACGGGAATCGGCAACGCGCCGCGATTAATGAGTATAATGGGCGGGGACACTACGAATGTAGTGCAGGACAATATGTTGAGAATGTGGGTTTCGCGGGAGGCATGCCAGAGATAAATCCCTGCTGTCGCGCTATCCTCTGTGTCCTCGATGGCTCAGATGGAGAGAGTGTCTGCCATGTAAGCAGGAGATTCCGGGTTCGGGTCCCGGTCGGGGCTCACATTTTCATCTGTCCCCGTATACGTATGTCAAAGCCTGTAAGCAGCTAAGGGTGTTCATTTCATTGTAATTTCATTCTAACGAGCTGCATGGTCACCGATGGTACCTGTTCTTTCGGACATGTCCGAAAGAACAGATACCATCTTAGTATATATAAATGTAGGACTTTTCACCGTGGAAATGCTGTAACATCAGATGAGTACTTCTTCAGAAAAAAGGACTAATTTAGGCGATGACATGTCGGCCTATTTTAAAGTCTGACATGTGCTGAAGTAAAATCTTTTGCAGTATCACTTGAAAATGGTCCAAAGGCTGAAATTGCGATAGTGAAATAAATAATTTCTACAGTCAGCGAACATGTCCGAAAGAAAATACACGTTCATTCATATAATTGATTCTCCTCGATAGACAATGAATACACTATCAAGTGAACACTTCAGAAAAACTTTTTAGATGTTATTCGAAATGAGGATAGTGATGTTCCAGCTCCTTACCACTTGTGGCAAGTAATGCTAGTTTTACACAATGAAGGCTTCCACGACCGGATGGTACTGTTGTTCGTAATTCTTCCGGGTTATATAGCCGTGGTCCATGGAATTCTTCAGTTCCTAACGTTTCGTCCAATACTACGTGGGACATCTTCAGAGGTATGGCTGGTCCTGCTGAGTCCTGCCGACTGTCGAGTCGGGCGTCGGAGAGTGGCCTAAATACCGAGGAAAGTGGGCGTGGTCTAGCTTGCACATAGTAGCAGAGAGAAAACTAGTCAAAGATAAAATGTAACTATCGATAGTAGTCCGTCATAGATAAAAATCACTTATCGATTCTGTAACGCCACTGTCCATATCTCGCTTAATTTCAAGGCGTCTTCTTTTCCATTAAGATTACCTTCGTATTTATAAATTTCAATAGCCTCCCTTTACAGTCGTGGATAACAGTTCGTGGTAGCACTTAAAACTGTAGTTTCAGAAAACTTAACTACATGGTCACCTGACTGAAGTGCATGTTCCGCAACGGCCGATTTATCTCTGTTTAATATGATTCCGGTCAATGAAGTTATGGTTTACGTAACGGAAGTTTACCCTGGAGATTTGACCGCTCTCTGTAGACACTGACTCGCATCTAGCCAGTTTCAGTGGGATGAGGAGTTTTATGAGTAAGTGGATTGCGTTGCCATGGGTAATCCGTTAAGTCCTGCGATTGCCAACTTTTACATGGAGAAATTTGAACAAATAGCGTCGAATAAAGCAAATAAGAAACCATGTTGTTGGTATCGTTATGTAGACGACACATTCGTGGTTTGGACACACGGTAAAAAAGCCTTAGACGAATTTTTTTACTATCTCAACAGCATAAACTCTACAATTCATTTTACCATTGAAGTGGAAAAAGACCAGGCTATTTCGTTTCTCGATGTGTTAGTCATGAGACAGACCGATGGCAGTCCATAACATAAAATGTTTCGGAAGAGCACACATACCTACCAGAAAAATAGGACAAGTACTTCGTTCTGTTAAAGATAGAAGGCCACCATTACCATCTAGCGGTGTGTATAAAATTCCGTGAACTTGTGGCAAGGTCTATATTGGTGCTACGAAAAGAAGTGTGAATACGAGGTAATGGAGCATAAAAGTCTTTTCCGACTGGGAAACATAGATAAATCGGCCGTTGCGGAACATGCACTTCAGTCAGGTGACCATGTAGTTAAGTTTTCTGAAACTACAGATTTAAGTGCTACCACGAACTATTATCCACGACTGTATAGGGAGGCTATTGAAATTTATAAACATGAAGATAATTTTAATAGAAAAGAAGACGCCTTGAAATTAAGCGAGATATGGACAGTGGCGTTACAGAATCGATAAGTGATTTTTATCTATGACGGACTATTACCGATAGTTACATTTTATCTTTGACTAGTTTTCTCTCTGCTACTATGTGCAAGCTAGACCACGCCCACTTTCCTCGGTATTTAGGCCACTCTCCGACGCCCGACTCGACAGTCGGCAGGACTCAGCAGGACCAGCCATACCTCTGAAGATGTCCAACGTAGTATTGGACGAAACGTTGGGAATTGAAGAATTCCATGGACCACGGCCATATAACCCGGAAGAATAATGCTAGTTTATCATGTGAATCCCATAAATCATCGTTGTTTTTTGAGGATGCATTTTCGGTCTCTGCATCTGACGTTGAAAAGGAAGAACTAGTCTCATCAACATCTACGTCCATACGAGCTACTTGACCTGACAGAGACTCATTCTGTCCTAGAAATGACAATATTTCAGTCTTCGTCTTTTCCGTTTCATCTCTAGTCAAATACTTTGTTTTAAAACGAATTCCTATAAGAGCTGCCATCAATAAATGCGGAGTACTTCTTGCGTAAGGAAATCTCCCGTACGAACTTGTATTTACTGGCAATGGTGGCCGACCGACGCAAGGCAATGTACTACAGTCCGCGCCAAGCATGTGAAAGCTTCGCGACTGTAGCAGTTTAATTGTCGGGTGTCCACGGCGCTAGCGCAGTTCTAACAGTTAGTTCCATTTCGGCGCTTGCTAGAAATCTTCGGCTTAGGCCAAAACTTCGGCACATTTTAGCAGAAGCAGAAGGTTTGGCCGAAGGTGGGATATTTAGCCGAATCCGAATGCTCGGTGGTACACTAATCATCAACGACGTTGGCCACGGCAGTTAAGACAAATATTTTGCTGTCTTAGTAAGCGGCAACCAATTCTCAATAATCCTTATGTTTAGCACGCAATCACGGTAAAACAGTGAAAAAAGCCGCAAATCGGTTAGGAGGGCATGCTCTCATCTTGTGGCTGTCAATCCCGAATCATTAAATGGCTGCAACCTAACCTGCGAAAAAGCAATCACAGCATAAAACCATTTACTAAAACGTCTTTGTCTCACACCCACTAGTGATGAAGTAAAATCATTAGAACACAAAGTTCTCTAACGCAAGTGATTTTTTAGTGTGGTTGGTGCTTCAGAGGTTTAATGATATGCGTTAGATAGCCAAATGATGGGAGCGTTGCACGTGAAACGCTTTGCCCTGTGTTTTCAATGTTTTAATGTGGCTGTGTGCCAATTAATATGAGTATAACGCTTGGCTTTACAACCGCTAGCTCTAATATATATATAAGACTATATATAATACTAATAAAATATTTTCCATCCATTTGCAGTTATTGGGCATTACTGTATTTTATGAACAGCTTCAGGTAGCAGTGAACTCCAGGAAAACCTGAAGGAGATCCCATCAGGGGGATCGAAACATTGGTCGTGTAGCAGAAATTGAACATAACGCAGCCTAACAGCCTACAAGTTTGTACTTTCAGCTTCCATGACATTCCGTCTTTCACTATGGCAGCGTCTGAAAGAAGAGATGGAATATTTATTATTGGCGTTGCAAGTAACGTATTAACAATTTCGTAATATTATTCAAATACATAGTAAATCATTCCCAACTTTTGTATTTTCCTCTCCTTTCTTTTTGAACATTTGTGGATGAAGTTAATTCGTGCCGCTACGTCTCTTCTGGTCTTTATCCTTCAGTATTCTTTGATTCTCGTATTAGGTATTCTTCGTCGCTGTTTTGCTAAAAATTGTTTTGCGTTGGGTACAATTCTGTCCTGGAAGACTACGAAAGCGTGATTTTTTTATCTTTTTTAAATCACCATGTCGTAAATGTCTGTTTCGTGTATCTAAAACCTTCTAGATCTAGCTTACTATTCTCCACTCCCTCACAAGAAACTCTATAATCTATCGTCAACCTCCTCTTCTCCTTTCCAATGATGTTACTTGATAAATTAGTCAGATCTAAAGGCCGTGAATTCAACTAAATACTTGAATTAAAATTACGTACAACTGAAATTAGAGAGTACTAATGGAAAATATTGTGATACAGATGAACAAAAGATGGGATTTATTGGCAGAACACTTCAAAGATGCAACAGATATGCTAAAGACACCGCTTCCACTAAGCTTATCCGTCCTCTTTTGGGCTACTGCTGCGCGGTCTGGGATCCTTAACAGAGAGGATTAACGGAGTACATCGAGAAATTTCAAAGAACAACAGCACGTTTTACATTATCGAGAAATATGGCAGATACAAGATTTCGGGTGGACATCATTAAAGAAAAGGCGTTTTTCGTTGCCACGGAATCTTCTCACAATACTCCAATCCCCAACATTGTGATCCGATCGTGAAAATATTTTGTTCACGCCGAGCTACACAGGGATAAATGATAATCATGATCAAATAGGGAAAGTAAGAGCTCACGCGGAAAAATATAGGTGTTCGTTTTTTCCTCGCGTTGTTCGAGATCGGAACAATAAAGGATTACTGTGAAAGTGGTTCGATGACCCCTCTGCCAGGTGCTTAAGTGTGATTTACAGAGCATCCATGTAGATGTAGATATGTTAGAAAACTTGCTCCTTCTTTTCTGGTGGTGTCAGAGATTCTCATTATCCTGTTATACAGTTCTTGGATCGCTCACATCCTATATTGACCATCTCCTGCTCATAAAGATGCAAACACCCGTCTCAAAATCCTCCGTTACACAAGTTGTTACCTTTTAAATAACCCTATTATTACTTCTTAGTTCCCTTTGAGTCATCAGTGTTCCGACTGGTTTGATGTAGCCCGCCAGGAGTTCGTCTCCTGTCCGAACTTTTTTCATCTCACAGTGGCATTTGCAATCTGTGTCTTCAATTGTGTGTTGGATGTATTCAAGTCTCTGTCTCCCCTCTACAATTTTTATCCTCTACAGCTGCCTCTAGTACCAGGGGATAATTGTCGTAACAGATGTCGTGTCATGCTGTTTCTTCTTCTTTTCAGTTTTTTCTATATATTTTTTTTTCCTCGCCGATTCTGCGGAGGCTTCTCATTCCTTACCTTATTAGTCCACGTAATTTGCAACATTATTCTGCAGCATCACTTATCAATCGTTTCGGTTCTCTTCTGTTCCCATTTTTCCACCGTCCATGTATCACTACCATACAGCTCTGTTCTCCACAACTACACCATTAGAAATGTCTTCCTCTGATTAAGGCCTGTATTTGAAACTAGTAGACTTATCTTGGTTAAAAACACCCTTTTTGCCAATGTTAGTCTGCATTTTATATCGTCCATGCTCCAACCGTCGCGGATTACTTTGATGCCTAAATAGCTAAACTAAACTCCGCCCGAACAGACCATGAAGGTCAAACGATACCGGCCTGCTGCCGCCTCCGCCTATAGGGATCACTGGATGCGGATATGGAGAGGCACGTGGTCAGCACACCGCTCTCCTGGCCGTATGTCAGTTAACGGGACGGGAGCCGCCCCTTCGCAGTCAAGTAGCTCCTCATTTTGCCTCACAAGGGCTGAGTGCAACCCTCTTGCCAACAGCGCTCGGCCGATCGGATTGTCAACCATCCAACTGCTAGCCCAGCCCGACAGCGATTAACTTCGGTGATCTGACGGGAACCGGTGTTACCACTGCTGCGAAGCCGTTGGCTATTTTGATGCTTATGGAGCTGAATTTCTTAGCTTGGCATCCAAATACCCAATTCCAATGTTAAGTTCCTCGCTGTTCACATTTCTGCTACTTTTCTTTACTTTCTTTGGTTTGACTCTCTATCCACATTCTACACTGAGCAGACTGTTCATTCCATTAGACACACCCTGTAATAGCAATGTCATCAGCAAGTCTTATCATTGATATCCTTTTACCTTGAATTTTAACTCAATCTTGAACCATTCTTTCATTTTCACCGTTGCTTCTTCAATATACAGATTGAAGAGAAGGGGCGAAAGACTACATTCCTGTCTTACACCATTTTTAATGCAAGTAATTATTATTATTACTTTTTTTTTGTTTTCCAGTCTTGTTGCTTCCTCTTGGTTCTTGTGCATATTGTATCTCATACGTCTTTCTCCTCAGGTTATCTTTACTTTCTATATACTAAGTAGTGTATTTAACACTGGTGCTCGTGTTTGTAACCCAAAATCGAACATTGTGTCGAAGCTCTTTGCCTTACTTATATAGTGGTCGTTATGACAACACAACATCGATTTCACAACCGATGTAATCGCTGTTCGAACCTCTAAAGATTAAGAGTATATCCCGTTAAAGAAATTAGCTTAGTTTAGTTTAGTTATGTCATGTTCCGTAGATCATTTTTATGATTATTTTATCGATATGATGTGGAACAAGTCAGATTACAAGATATACATACACACATGAATAGAGTTAATATTAATATTACTGAAATTTTTAGTTCTACACACGCAACTACATTTAGATGGTACAGTATTTTTTACCATTTCTGAAACAAAAACTCGTCCATGGAATAGGAGTTGTCCAAAAGAAACGATTTTAGGCTAGATTTAAAACTTGATCTGCTACCTGCCAGACACTTTATGTTGTTGGCCAAATGATCAAAGATTTTTGTTGCTGAATAATGTACTCCTTTTTGAGCAACTGACAATAACGGATAGGAAAGGTCATTTTTCCCTCTAGTGCTGTAGGTATAAACATCACTGTTGTTCGCGAATTGAGATCGATTGTTTATAACGAATTTCATTCGGAGATATATGTACTCTGATGGTGCAGTTAAAATATCTAACTCATTGAATAGGTGCCTACATGACGTCACTGGGTGAACACAACTAATTATTCTCACTGCTCTCTTTCGTGCAATTAATACTTTATGTCAAAGTGGTGAGTTACCCCAGAAAACTATTCCATAAGACATTATTGAGTGGAAATATGCAAAGTACGTTAGGAGGCTGATCTGTTTATTACCAAGACTAGCTATTATACGAAGAGCGAATGAAGCTGAAATTAATTGTTTTAGAAACTCAGTAATACGCTTCTTTCGTTTCAAGTTGTCATCAGAGTGAACGCCCAAAAATGTGCAGAACTCTACTCAGTTAACTGAGCCCTGTTCGTGTGCTACATCAGTTGTTGGTATGACTCTATTCGGTGTACAGAACTGGAAATAGTGAGCTTTTCAAAATTAAGGAAGAGTCCATTTTCTGAGAACCACTTAATAATTCTTTGAAGGCCATCCTTAATAATATCTTCTGCTGGTTTTTCTGGAATAGGATTTATTGTAACACTCGTGCCATCTGCTGAAAGTACTAGTTCTGCTTGCTAACATTAAATGAGAGGTCATTCACATGAATAAGCACCAGCAGAGGACCAAAAATTGAACCCTAATGGACTCCCTTTGTGATAACTCCCCATTTATTAGAATTTACCACCGTCTCAATACTATTTGTGTTATTCAGCACAGCTTTTTGCTTTCTATTCGTTAAGAATAATACAAACCAGCTGTGTGTATAGCTTTCAATTCCTTAAAACCAAAAACGTATCCAGTCGTAGACACTGTGTGTAGTACCGACATGCGAGAAAGCCTTTCCAGATGTCTCAGACAGTACTGAGGGTGGTTTAGAAGTTGTCACTTTGTCTCTGTCGGTAGCAACCGAATCGGAGCCGAGAAATCTGTGGCGGTAGCGGAGGCTGGCGCTGCCCCGTTTCTTGTCACGTCCTGCGGCCGACGCTGTTTGTCCAGGAAAGCCAGAGAGGCAACACCGGAGATCGACGTGACCGGCGCGGGCGCAAAACCAGCGGCCGGGCCACCGGCGGTAAATTCGTAACGAGAGGCCGGCTGGCGAGTCGTTCGGAATGCCGTCGCGACGAACTGTAATTGGCCGCGGGCACCGCTCTGAATACAAATAAGGCTGCTTACGGCGGGCCTGTTTTATATTCAGCGTCCCCTGCGGTGGCCGGCGGCGACACTTGCACTGTCCCCCGGGCTGTGTGCGCCCGCCTGCCCAGCCGCCCCGCTCTAATCCCCGGAGCCCCGCTGAGCCGCTCCGCTGCGCGGCGCCGCACTTGCGCCGCCAACTTTGGCGAGCGGCTACTCCGAAGGGACGCCAGTGACGTCAGCTTACTGCAAGTTCCAATGTATTCGCGGTTTTTATTTCGAACAACACTTCACTCTGGTGGAACTCGCCAGTATAATGGGATGCTATCTGTCTGAGCGATGAAGGCAATTTACCAAAACCGTACTAGATACACACCTGGAAATTGAAATAAGAACACCGTGAATTCATTGTCCCAGGAAGGGGAAACTTTATTGACACATTCCTGGGGTCAGATACATCACATGATCACACTGACAGAACCACAGGCACATAGACACAGGCAACAGACCATGCACAATGTCGGCACTAGTACAGTGCATATCCACCTTTCGCAGCAATGCAGGCTGCTATTCTCCCATGGAGACGATCGTAGAGATGCTGGATGTAGTCCTGTGGAACGGCTTGCCATGCCATTTCCACCTGGCGCCTCAGTTGGACCAGCGTTCGTGCTGGACGTGCAGACCGCGTGAGACGACGCTTCTTCCAGTCCCAAACATGCTCAATGGGGGACAGATCCGGAGATCTTGCTGGCCAGGGTAGTTGACTTACACCTTCTAGAGCACGTTGGGTGGCACGGGATACATGCGGACGTGCATTGTCCTGTTGGAACAGCAAGTTCCCTTGCCGGTCTAGGAATGGTAGAACGATGGGTTCGATGACGGTTTGGATGTACCGTGCACTATTCAGTGTCCCCTCGACGATCACCAGTGGTGTACGGCCAGTGTAGGAGATCGCTCCCCACACCATGATGCCGGGTGTTGGCCCTGTGTGCGTCGGTCGTATGCAGTCCTGATTGTGGCGCTCACCTGCACGGCGCCAAACACGCATACGACCATCATTGGCACCAAGGCAGAAGCGACTCTCATCGCTGAAGACAACACGTCTCCATTCGTCCCTCCATTCACGCCTGTCGCGACACCACTGGAGGCGGGCTGCACGATGTTGGGGCGTGAGCGGAAGACGGCCTAACGGTGTGCGGGACCGTAGCCCAGCTTCATGGAGACGGTTGCGAATGGTCCTCGCCGATACCCCAGGAGCAACAGTGTCCCTAATTTGCTGGGAAGTGGCGGTGCGGTCCCCTACGGCACTGCGTAGGATCCTACGGTCTTGGCGTGCATCCGTGCGTCGCTGCGGTCCGGTCCCAGGTCGACGGGCACGTGCACCTTCCGCCGACCACTGGCGACAACATCGATGTACTGTGGAGACCTCACGCCCCACGTGTTGAGCAATTCGGCGGTACGTCCACCCGGCCTCCCACATGCCCACTATACGCCCTCGCTCAAAGTCCGTCAACTGCACATACGGTTCACGTCCACGCTGTCGCGGCATGCTACCAGTGTTAAAGACTGCGATGGAGCTCTGTATGCCACGGCAAACTGGCTGACACTGACGGCGGCGGTGCACAAATGCTGCGCAGCTAGCGCCATTCGACGGCCAACACCGCGGTTCCTGGTGTGTCCGCTGTGCCGTGCGTGTGATCATTGCTTGTGCAGCCCTCTCGCAGTGTCCGGAGCAAGTATGGTGGGTCTGACACACCGGTGTCAATGTGTTCTTTTTTCCATTTCCAGGAGTGTAGTTATAATTCAAGTGTAGCTACTATCAGATTCCCAGTATGGCCTGCAATTATCGTATGACAGCGAAATGTAGGTAGATACTTCAGTGCGTTGATGCGGAACCTAATTACACTGTCAAAGTAAATTTGTTCCAATTTTTGCCACCAGGTGCAAATCTAGCGCTGAGAATGCAAGGAAGACGTACAGTAATGCTTCTATATATAAAGGACTAGTTTAGCGCCCGGTGCTTCGCTCGCGTACACTGTACTGCCGGCACCAATTTAACGTCTTCTAAACTTTTCACTCTGATTGAGGCCAAATAAGGGTGGACTTTCCTTAATATACTTCTGACGACAACTGAAGCCACAGATCTTTTGTAATCCTGCCGTCTGAGTTCTTGTGTTTGTGGTGATGTTTCCATAGATATTTTCATCCCCAAGAGCTATTTCTTTAAAAGTCAAATATCATTCGTCGTAGACTGACATTTAAAAGTGTTTTCATGCTACGAAATATTTTCACACAAGCTTTCATCCCCTATTTCACCCCTCAGGGTTCGAATTCCTAAAAAAAAACATTGAAACTACTATCGTTTTGTTTGCAACCGAAAGGCCAAACACAAACTTTCTGCGTTTTATTTCCAAAAATACTTCCGTAATGGAATGTTTCCATTAAAACTTTCATCCTTAATTTTACCTCCTATGGGCTGAACATCCAAAACGAAAAAACAGAAATTTTTTGTTTCCAAATTAGTAGCCAAATAGAAGTGTCAGTAAACTTATCTTTAAAAATGCTTTAGTAGTTCTTTAGCCATGATGTATTTCCCAGAAACATTCAACCACTATTTCACCCCTACACGTGAGAAATTTCCGTAAGTTTCTTTTCTTCTGACCGAGAAACCAAATACGATTATTCATAGTTAAAGCTTCAAAACTGCCTCAAGTACGTCATACTTTCAAAAAGTCTTTCATATCCTACTTAAGCCCCTTAGGAGTGGAGCTTCTGGCAATCCTTTCCTAAACGGTGCCTACAGTATAAGATCCACACCTTCTGCAAACTTCAAGTTCCTATCATTAGCAGTTTTGGCTGGGTGACGACGAGTCTGACCCTATTTCACGCCCTCGGGGGTTGAGTTCCCGAAAACAGTGTATCACTTATATTTTCATCTCTAACAGAGGATCAAAACACCAATTTTTAAAGATTTGTCATTAAAAATGCTAGGGGACAGCTGGGAGTCTGTAGGAACGTCCATAGGATCAAATATGCTGTTACGTGGCCGTCCTTATATAAGTAATTTTGTAGATTGGTGGGCAAGTGCCAAAGACGCAATATCAGTCGTAGGGGGGCTTCTCCAGTCCACCTACACTAAAAATCCGATGGACTGGATATGCCCCATTTTGGACCGTTGGCCCGAATGGGCACCAATATATTTTTGTAGCCGTGGACATCTTTTGATGTTTTGTTTGATTATTGTAAGTGCCAGGGCCACTGCAGCTATCATTATTTAGTATCTGACGAGGATTTTGCTATCGTTTGGAGCCTCTCCCCCCCCCCCCCCCCCCCTCCTGCTTATCTCAAGTTTGTGACAATGCTCTGGCGTTTGTATCGAGGAAGTTAACCAAATTTTGTGGCAAAACAGGATAACTCATACAACGACCGCACCTTATTATCGTCAGCCGTCCATCGCTGGGACGCCTAACCACAATTTAAAAGCTGCATTGATTGTTTTTCATGGTAATGTGCAGATCAAATAGGATCGCTCTTTGCCCTGCTTGAAACTCACCTTCAACACTGCCAATTAAGAAGCTCAGAAGACAAAAGCAGGTGCTCTGATGTTTTCTTATTTCTTAAATACACCACGGTTCAATCCCTTGTTGGTCAGTGATCTGCTGCCAGAAAAGGATACTCCAGAAGATGTTTAAGAGAACTGGAAAAGGTCAAGTTAAGTATAGAACGCGCCAACTGGAGACAAGTGACATGCATTGGCTCAGGCTGATATCTCAAGGATTTTAAGATTGGGAAGTGTTCACTAGGATTTTCAGGGGTCATGCTCATACTCATAAAAAAGCATAAAAGGATCGTGTCATGTGGTCCAGGTACTGACCCTGTAATCTTCTGGTCGAGATTCCCTCTACTGGACGGAACCAACGAGAGCATCTGTGTCACGTTAAGGCTGACGATACTAATTAGAACTCATCTCTACTGTAATTTGTAAACGTCACCACGGGGTTTGGCCTTAAGCTCGTACCACGCTTCTGGGTTTCACAGATTTTACTCTCAAGAGTATATGCTGCTGGGAGGCGCACATGGAAACATATTGAGCACTCTTAGCGTGACCAGAGTGGGAGAAGAACCTTAGTCTGGGGTGAGCATGTTCATTTGAAGAGAAAAGTCTGCCATTATCAGAGTCGACTTTGTCAAACTGAGTCTGAGGTTTGCTTCTCACATTCTGCGTGCATGCTGGGCGTGTGGAACATAAGGGTGGGGTGCAGTTGGGCGAAGGGAGCAGTATGGGAATGACCATACATAGAGCCTGTCTTTAGCGGCTAAGGCAGGAGACTCTGTGTGTGGCAAATCGCCATGCAACCTGTGTTGGTGTTAGGGTGTGAACAGTAACAGGAACCAATGCAGTACATCCAATCAGTCTTGCCATGTCAGCTGAAACGTGGTGAGGAGGTCATGTGGTCAGTAGCTCATGCGGAAGGGGGGGGGGGGGGGGCGTGGAACCATCAGTTGTTAGAGCATGCTCAAAACACCTATGGAGGTCCCTTACCACCATCGAGCCTCTGCCAAAGCACTACATTAGATGGGTGTGTTTTTTAATCGATTGTGGTTGCTTGGCTTCTTTTAGTGAACTGTTTGAAGTAATTATATTTCTACATCTAGCCGGCTTGTTGTGGGACTGACAGCTACTATAATTCAGAACTGTGCACCCTTGTTTTAGGCACGTTAAGCTGGCGCTCTAGGTTCTGTACGGTTAAACAAGTATTAAATCGAAAGATTCAAAGATCCATCTTCTTGATCCGTGATGCTGTTCAGCCTCCCATGGATGCGTATTTATTTATTTGTTGTCACTGTTTAATGGTACGCAGTCCAATCCCATTAACGTGTTCACAGCCTATATTCCACGTCAATGTGCAATAACCACTCACAGACGGCCAGTGGTAGGACTAGCAGTGGAGGGTTATAAGAAGCAAGTTGAGGAGATGCAGAAAACAGTGCAGTCGTCGTTACACTGTGGAAACGGAGCGATTTATCTGACAATAAAAAATGCATGATCATTGGTTTTCGGGCCGAGAATGGAGGCATTTCCGAATCGGATAAGTTTTTTAAATGTTCGCATGTTGCCATGGCTGAAATATACCATACATGGCAAAATGGTGCTATCTAAGAGCAACGTCGAAGCAAGAATGATACACAATAGGCAGTAGCTATAGGGGTCAATGACGGCTGCGGAAATGTGTACGGGCGAATACAGGGTGGCGCACGAAATGTGTTACCATTTTGTTTTTGAATATAAACTTTACTGTCAATACAATCTGAAAGCAACATATACTACAATGAAGAGCCGTCCATGGAGATTTGTTCTAACGCAGCACATGCTCAATATGTTCACCATTTCGTTTCCTAACTTCCTTCAAACGAACACTGAAGTTACTGATTACCTTACAGTACATGTCTTCCGCAATTTCACTGCAAGCTTGAAGAATATGTCTTCTGAGCTCCATTAAATCACGTGGACGTTTCGAAAAAATTTTTCCTTTAGGTACCCCCAAAGAAAAATGTCACATGGATTGAGGTCTGGACTATTGGGGGGCCAACTTTGTTCGTCATTGAAGCGACCTGGAAACCTGGGTGAAATGATTCGCATGTCGAAATGCTCGTGTAAAAACTCCAACACAGTGTTTGCGGTATGTGGCGTTGCTCCATCTTGCATGAACCATTGCGTGTTGAAGGGCAAGGCAGTAGCAAGAAGCTGTGGAATGAAGCTATTGCGAAGCATGCTCAAATAACGCTCGCTGTTCACAGTTTCTTAAAAGAAAGAGGGTCCAATAAGTCCGTGACTGGAAATTACTGCCCACGCTGTAATCCTCGGAGCATAATGTTGTCGTTCATGATGCACTTGTGGGTTTTCAGTGGCCAAAAAGCGTACATTTTGTTTGTTAACCACACCGTCTAAATGAAAATGCGCCTCGTCTGAAAACCAAACGTTGGTGAGAGTTTCTTCCCTATCCTCCGCCCACTGAGCAAACAGTAGACTCTGCTGCTTGTGTTCCTCAGTGAGCTTCTGTGTACAGGTCATCTTGTATGGGTACATATGGAGGTCACTTTTAAGAATGCGTTGAACGGAGCGTCTGGATATTCCCAGTTGCACTGCTGCCTTTCTACACGATTTCCCTGGACTTCTCTGTACAGCAACTCGAACCGCTTCAATATTCTCGGGCGAACAAACCGGCTTAGGCCGAGGTCGCTTCGCTTCCTATACTGTTCCTTCCTGTATACATTTATCGTAAAACTTGTGGATGGTCTTCTTGCAAGGGACCCATCGTGTGTTAAACTGTTATCAAAAACGCCTCTGAGTCACAACAAGGCTTTTCATTTCATGAAAAAGTAACACAATTGCCGATCGTTGCTGTGTCGTCAGTCTCCCATTGTCAGCCATTGCTGCTTACTAGTCTCCTAGCGGCATTATCGTGAATTACACGTCATTTCGTAACTCATTTGTTTTTACAGGCTCTGCTGGTACTGCTGTAGAGATCCCAGCGGGATATCTAACGTGCGTCGTAAATTGTGAAAGAAACAATTGGTAACACATTTCGTGCGCCACCCTGTAGAAGTATAACTACTGAGAGGAACTGACCACCCAGATAAACCAAGGAGCTACCAACAGTGTCTCCTCAACGACTGCTCAGTGAACATTGCAGCGTATGGGTCTCCACAGCAGGGGCCTTGTTTCATCACCCATGCTGACTGCCATTCATCTGGACATCCACTGAGTGACGACAGCTGGCCTTTTCAGACGAGTGACGCCTTTGCTCCACGGGACAGATGGCTTGGCGTGTACAGCATGAAACGTCAGAAAGTAAACACCCTGTAACAGTTGTCAAAAGGGTCTAGGCCTGACGCCTTTCCCTGGGTAATCACGTCATTATGGAAGGCACAGTAGATGAACACTAGTATGCATCCGTCAATTGGGAACATGGCAGTTTGCATGTTCTCACACGATGGCATCTAACAGCAGGACACTGCGAGGTATCAAACAGCTTGCAGCGTACGTTCGTGGTTCGAAGAGCATCAGGATGAATTTACTGTACTCCTCTTACCACCAAACTACGCCGATTTAAACCCTATAGAGAATCTGTGAGACCACCTAGAGTGGGCTGTTTGGGTCATGGTTCCTCAACAGGGAGACGTAGAGCAACTGGCCACGCCAGTGCAGCAAGCATAGCCCTACATCCTGATCGGTACCATGCAGAACCTCATTCACCCTCTTCGTGCACGTCTCGCAGCTCTCCTCGCGACAAAAGTTGGTTGCTGACGTTCTGACAGGTGATCACATTAATGTAACTGGACAGTTTCGTTTAAGAGGGTTATTTTAATTGTGCTGTTTCTGTGTTAACTGGACTCAGATAAATTCACCTCCGGGCAGAGACTAGTTCGTGCCGCATTACCAATTTGTTCCACTAATCATGTTCTGATTGTTGGTAGGCAAATTGTATTTGAATTAAGAAACTGTAGCCCCCAGAAGATTTTCTGAAACATGACCGAATTGCTACTGTTCATTTTCAGATCTGTAGGCATGGGATGTACCAGCGTTTGTTGTTTGAGTTCCATTGTATTGCGCTATTTCAATAGATGGGCTTTATTTTACTTTGTGTCATTATTTTAATAAAGTATTTTTTCTCTAGCTAACCCATTTCTATATTTCAATTGTTTTATTTATTTACTTTCCGAGCTGGCGCGGGTATTTTTACTGTTTTTACTAGGTACTGATTTATTTGCTGGATGTATTCCAATCTCTAAAGTTTTTGCCCTCTACAGCTCCCTCCAGTACCATGGACGTCATTCTCTCATGTCTTAACAGATGTCCTATAATCCTGTCCCTTCTTCTTTTAGGTGTTTTCCACACATTCCTTTCCTCTCCGATTCTGAATAGAACCTCCTCATTCCTTATCTTATCAGTCCACCTAATTTTCAACATTCCTATATAGCACCACGTCTCAAATCCTTTTCTGTTCCGGTTTTACCGCAGTCCATGTTTCACTACCTTACAATACTGTACTCCAGACTTACATTGTCAGAAATTTCTTCCTCAAATTAAGGCCGATATTTGATATTAGTAGACTTCTCTTGGCCAGGAATGCCTTTTATTGCTATAGCTACTCTACTTTTGATGTCCTCTTTGCTCCGTCCGAAATTCGTCATTTTACTGCCTAGGTAGCAGATTTCCGTAACTTCATCTGCTTCGTGACCATCAATCCTGATGTTAAGTTTCCCGCAGTTCTTATTTCTGCTACTTCTCATTACCTTCATCTTTCTTCGATTTACTCTCAATCCCTACTCTGTGCTCATTAGACTATTTATTCCATGTAATTCTTCTTCACTTTCATTCAGGATAGCAATGTCATCAGCGGATCGTATCATTGATATTCTTTCACCTTGAATTTTAATTCCACTCCTGAACCTTTCTTTTATTTCCATCATTGCTTCCTCGATGTACAGATTGAACAGTAAGGGCGAAGGGCTACATCCTTACCTTATACCCACTTAATAAGAGCACTTCGTTCTTGGTTTACCAGTCGTATTGTTCCCTCTTGGCTGTTGTGCATATTATTTACGACACGTCCCTCGCTATACCTTACCCCTAATTTTTACAGAATTTCGAACATCTTGTACCATTTTACATTGTCGAATGCTTTTTTCAGGTCGACAAACCCTATGAACGTGTCTTGATTTTTGTTTAGTCTTGCTTCCATTATTAACCACAACGTCAGAATTGCTCTCTCGTGCTTTTACCTCTCCCAAAGCTAAACTGATCATCATCTAGCGCATCCTCAATTTTCTTTCCATTCATCTGTATCTAATTCTTGTAAGCACCTTGGATGCATGAATTGTTAAGGTGATTGTGCGGTAATTCTCGCCATTGTCATGCCTTGCCGTCCTCTGAATTGGGTGGATGATGCTTTTCCGAAAGTCAGACGGTATGTCGCCAGAATCATACATTCTAACACCAACGTGAATAGTAGTTTAGTTACCACTTCCGCCTACGATTTTAGAAATTCTGATGGAATGTTATCTATGCCATCTGCTTCATTTGACCTTAAGTCATCAAAAGCTCTTTTAAATTCTGATGCTAATACTAGATCCCCTACCTTTTCTAAATCGCCTCCTGTTTGTTCTTCCACCGCCTCGGACAAATCTTCCCCCTCATAGAGGCTTTAATGTATTCTTTCCACCTATCCGCTCTCTCCTCTGCATTCAAGAGTGGAATTGCCGTTGCCCTCTTAATGATACCACCCGTGGTTTTAATGACACCTAAGGTCATTCCAGAATTGGGGAGAAGAGGAGTTTGTGTCAGAACTTGACAAGAAGGAGGGACCGGTTGGTAGGACGTGTTCTGAGGCATCAAGGGATCACAAATTTAGCATTGGAGCGCAGTGTGGAGGGTAAAAATCATAGAGGGAAACCAAGAGATGAATTCACTAAGCAGATTCAGAAGGACGTAGGTTGCAGTAAGTACTGGGAGATGAAGAGGCTTGCACGGTATAGAGTAGCATGGAGAGCTGCATCAAACCAGTCTCAGGACTGAAGACCACAACAACATAACAACAAAGGTTGCTTTGACTTTCCTGTATACTGAGTCTGTCCTTCCAACAGTCATTTCTTTTTCGGTGTCTTCACATTTTTCCTGTAGTCATTTCGTGTCATCTTTCCTGCAATTCCTATTTATTTCATTCCTGATCGACTTGTGTTTGCGTATTCCTGAATTTCCCGAAACATTTCAGTACTTTCCCCTTTCATCAATCAACTGAACTACTGATTCTGTTACTCATGGTTTATTCACAGTTACCTTCTTTGTGCATATGTTTTACTTCCCAACTTCTGACATGGCCCTCTTTAGAGATGCCCATTCTCCTTCAACTGTGCTGCCTACTGAGCTGTTCGTTATTGCTGGATCTATAGCCTTAGAGCTTCAAGCGTGCCACGTCATTAATTAGTATTTCCATATCCCACCTCTTTAGATATTGATTCTTCCTGACTAATCTCTTGAACTACAACCTAATCTCGATCACTACTATATTGTAATCTGAATCTGTATCTGCTGCTGGGTACGCCTTACAATCTAGTATCTGATTTCGAAATCTCTGTCTGACGATGATGTAATCTAACTAAAATCTTCGTGTATCACCCGGTACTTTCCAAGCATACCTCCTCCTCTTGTGATTCTTGAACAGGATATTCGCTATTACTAGCTGAAACTTGTTAGAGAACTCAATTATTCTTTCTCCCCTCTCATTCCTTGTCCCAAGCCCATGTTCTCCTGTAACCTTTTCTTCTACTCCTTCCCCTACACTGCATTCCAGTCCCCCATGAATATTGGATTTTCATCCCCCTTTACACACTGCATTACCCATTCAATATCCTAGTGTACTTTCTCTATCTCTTCATTTTCAGCTTGCGACGTCGGCATGTATACCTCAGCTATCGTTGTCTGATTTGGTTTGCTGTCGATTCTGATAAAAAGGACCCTGTCACTTAATTGTTCATAGAAACACACTATCTGCCGTACCTTCATACTCATTAAGAATCATACCCCTGTTATACCGTTTTCTGCTGCTGTTGATGTTCCCATATACTCGTCTGGTCAGAAAACCTTGTCTTCTATCCACTTCACTTCACTGACCCCTACCGTACCTAGGTTGGGCCCTTGCATTTCTCTTTTCAGATTTTCAAGGTTCCCTGTCAAATTAAAGCTTCTGACATTCCACGCCCCGACTTGTTGAACGTTACCCTTCCGTTGATTTTTCAATATTTTTCTGATGGTAAGCCCGCATCTCGTGGTCGTGCGGTAGCGTTCTCGCTTCCCACGCCCGGGTTCCCGGGTTCGATTCCCGTCGGGGTCAGGGATTTTCTCTGCCTCGTGATGGCTGGGTGTTGTGTGCTGTCCTTAGGTTAGTTAGGTTTAAGTAGTTCAAAGTTCTAGGGGACTGATGACCATGGATGTTAAGTCCCATAGTGCTCAGAGCCATTTGAACCATTTTTTTCTGATGGTAACCCCCCGTTGGCAGTCCACTCCTGGAGATCCGAATGGGGGACTACTCTGGAATCTTTTGCCAAATGCAGAGATCATCGTGACACTTCTTCAATTACAGGCCACATGGCCTGTGGATACACGTTACGTGCCTTTAATGCAGTGGTTTCCACTTCCTTCTGCATTCTCGAGCTGCTGATCATTGCTGATTCTTCCGCCTTTAGGGGCAGTTTCCCACCCCTAGGACAAGAGAGTGCCCTGAATCTCTTTCCGCTCCTCTGCCCTCTTTGACAAGGACGTTGGCCGAATGAGGGGTGACTCTTTATGCCGGAAGTTTTTGGCCTGCAAAGCTGATTACTAATCAAAATTTAAATATCGGCGGGATTCGAACTCGGGTCCGATAACGTTTTGATTATGAATCAAACGTGCTACCCCTATTTTTGTCAATCTCATTTTGTTATACATTGCTCACTGGATTTTTTCGTGGCAGACGTCCGATGACACTCGTCCAGTTCGTTCGTTGAAGCGTTCACTCATTTTCTTTAATTCTGAGGGTACCTAAACGGACTGACCGAATATGCTGAGCTACCGTGCCAGCTGCCCTACACCACGCTGTTATCTCTGCCAGTGTGTATTGTGGCGTGTCCAGACTAGTGCGCAACGCTGAGATCTGAATCCTGTCACAAGATGTGTGGCTCGGGAGGGGTCCTACTGTGACTGGCGAAGCAGCTGTTCTTGTTATCGTATTGTCAATGTGTTACTGGGATTTTCTATTAAACCCAGCAGAGCTATAAATGGTTTTATTGCTACGAATGATGTTCAATTTCCCATCGTTCAGTCACTCCCAAAGCAACTATCAACGGCTGGTCATGTATTAGTGTGGTTGACCGTAACCCCACTGACACGGATTTATGTTTACAATCTTCGAGTTGGTATCAGCTGTCACGAACTGCGAATGTGCATAAGGTGCTCGATCGTGGGAGACGTATTTTCCGATTCTGAGAAATTGCTTGAGGAGGTCGTCAAGGTGAGTGCAGTGGTCTTGGAAATCAATAGCCTGGATAATTATCCAATAAAGCAAGTGATAAGCGATAAGGTAAAAATGATAGCACACTTGCAAATACCAGTTTTTTTCCATTTTTTGGCCATGTCAACATACACATGGTCTTTCTGAAATTTACGTCCACAATCTAAGATTGCATACTTTAATGGATAGGTGAATGATGATTTATTGTCGCAAGAGATTCGAACGTATGAAATATCTTGTCAAGTGGAAAGGCCAGACCACACGCGCCGAGGGAGAACGATGCGTAGAACTTGAGCGCTACACTGGCCTTTAGTTCTACTGTTGCTGAACATTATACACCCACAAGATATAAGGTGGAATACGATGAATAAACAATTCTGGCTGCTGATACTCATACTGAGATTCCCTTATTAAGGAATGCGTGAAGACAAGCATGGCGTAAAGCCTCGTTAACTGGCATAGCGGCTGCCACCTGAAACTAGAAGGTAATATTTGATCGCCGTCTGACGTTAACGGGGAAGGCTGCTTAGAACCTCCATCATAACAACCCCGTTCAAATTAAATGCTGTTTAACATGGAAGACATTTATTTTTCTTTAGGGCCAGAGACATCAGCAGTTGAAAATCTACATGAACACAAATACCCACCGTGGTGTGCATGGCGGGGGGTACCACGTACAACGACTAATCATTTCCTTTCCCAAAATTCTCCCAATCAAACGAAGGCTACCATTGGCCGTCCCTACTATCCACCAAACGTGATCGTACCATTTCATATTCCTTTGTAGCATTACGCCTAGATATTTAGTAGAAATGACTGTGTCAAACTGCACTGTACTAATGTTTATTTTGAAATTTGCAGGACTGTTTTTCCTATTCATTAACTTACATTGAATCAACTTACATTCTCATAAATTTAGAGCAATCTGCCGGTCATCATACTTACTACAAATATGGTCTAAGTCATCCTTTATCCTCATACAGTCACTATCTGACATCTTCTCGTACACTACAGCGTCATCAGCTAACAGCTACTTACCCTGTCCGTCAGATCATTCACGTATGTACAGAGTACGAGCTGTCCGATCACAAATCCTTGGGACTTTCATGAGGATAACCTTGTTTCTGATGAACGCTCGCCGTCGAGGACCAAGTACTAGTCTATATGACATAAGAGATCTTCGAGCCAATCACATATGTGGAACCTAACCGTATGCTTGGACCCTTGTAAATAGTCTTTAGTGGAGCATCGTGTCGAACACTTTCCGGAAATCGAGGAATATGATATCTACCTGTTATACTTTATCCATTGTTCTCATAATTTCGTGTGAGAAAAGGACAAGTTGAGTTTGACACGACTGATGCTTTAATTAACCAACCATAAATGACTGGCAAAATATACCCTCCTTGCTCCTTCTAATGACATATGGCTAACTGAAAACTTAATCGAGTCACAAGAAAACCAATATCCTCCAACGACGGCCTGGAGAGGGCCCATGTTGCCTAGGAGTTGCGCTAGCGTTAGCCAAACTACAATGCTGTTCAAAACTTAATAACGAAACTAACTTTTGCATTATGTGTCACTGCTAGGTAACATATCCCGATGAATTGCTACAACATAGTACAAAAGGTAAATGCAAGAAATACGGAAAGACACGAACGTAAGTGACATTTTTATTAAAATAAATCAGTTGTACTAAAGACATTGCGATTCATAATGGTCCCCTGGACATTAGAAAAGGCGGAACACGGTTTTTGATAGCTTACACGGTAACCGCTTTGGGCACTGCATGCTCTGCAAAGTGCTCCCATGCTGGACACAACGCTGGTGCTGAGTTGTCGTTGGGGGATTCAGTTTCTCAACCAGCGCGTTTGACAAGTGTTGGATGGTCGTTGGTGCATGTGGTCGTGCTGCAATACGTTCCCGCAACGCCTCCCACACGTGCTCCTTGGGATTTAAGTCGGGGAAATGGGCGGGTCACTCCATTTGCCGAATATCCTACCGTATCCACAGTTCATCCAACCGCGTTATTCGATGCGGTTGCTCGTTGTGAATCATAAGAACGAACTCAGTATCGAATTCACTCTGAACAGAGGCATGTCGGGAAGGAGTACAGTGACACAATACGGTTGAGTGGTGAGTGTATCGTGTTCAGAGAAGTGGAGGTTTGTACGCCCACGCAACATTACGCCTTCCCACATCGTTAACACCTGACCCACAAAGACAGTCATTTTCAGCAATGATGGACGTGACGAGAGGTGGGAACATGCAGCACCCGCGGAACACTGTCGCTTACGTCAACGTTTCTGAAGCTACTCGTCGTTGATTAGATACCGTGGCACCATTAAATTATAAGGATATTGATTGTTACTTTTACTCGCTGTTTCAAAGACACCCAGATATTTGCTATGGGATTAGTGTCGAATGATTTAACGAACCAGTTGCGGAACTAAAAATTGCCTGAAAATTATTAGATCGGCCACAAACGCGAGCAGCCCTTTGAACGTCGTTGTTATCTCGCTGTGTGGGAATGCGTACACCACACACATGATGTAAAGTAAGGACAACATGAGGTCCCAGAGAATGTTGAAATCAATTTCCTGGTGCACGTTAACGGTTACATTAATGAGTGGTTCTAGATCGTTGTGCCCATCATACCACTTTGGTCTGCACATTAATTTCCACTTTCTGATGTTAAAGGCGTAATGAGCCTTTAGTGCACTCGACATATCATTTAGACGGCTGCTGAGTATGTCTTTCATTAGAACTAGCCCTAAGTGGAAGTAAGAGTAGCTGGTGTCCAGATAAAACACATTGTGACCTGTGAATCCAATGATTCTCCTGCCGTGCTGCTTTTCCCGATCACCAAGGGCACTTAAGATTGTTTGTACATGTCTCCACCAAGGTAGAGCCCAAAAATTACCTCGTACAGCGGGAGGAACCGCAGGATATCAGGCAGCCCCACTGTTTTTTCATTTCAGTAATTATACTGTCATTTAATTGTGCTTCAACAAAATATTTTCTAAAATTACTCTACGGTGACTTATAGCTACTGTACGCTTTTGTGTGGATATGTGAAAGAGTCAGATTGGGAAAAATGGATCAGGTTGCTGTTACAGATTTTATATGTAAGGAAGACGTTTGAATGGGTTAAGCAATTAGCCTTAAAATATCTCAACTACGCGGTTTGTAACTGCGACTGAATTTTCTCATGTTAACAAATCAGAAGGAGCAATCTGTTTTACTTGGTAAAAACTTTCTCAAGCAAAGAGAGCATAAATTTCTTTTTATCTACAAACAACGGTTTTCCACAGCTTGCCTGTCATCTTCAGGCTTTCACAAATTTTAGTTATAAATGTTAGGATGATGAGAATATGTCCAGCTAAAGCAAACAGATGTGCTACTGTGCGTAGTTCGTAATGTTTGAGCTCAGTATACGTTCCAAAATCTTACTGCAAATCGACGTCAGTAACAGGTCTGTAATTAAATGGATTACAGCTTTTTTAGTCTTCCATGTTTCACCCACCTGTGCTACTTTACAGTCCACAGGCTTGGATCTCTCGTTGAATGAGTCGTTGCTTTTATTAAATGATTTAAGTTGCTTCGCTACACTCAGAGTACCTACTTCGAAGTAATTCTTATACGCAACTGTTCTTGACTCGAATTCTGGAATATTGATTTCGTCTTCATTGGTGAAGGTATTTCGTAAAACCGTATCCCTCAGCTCCGCTTTAGTGGCACCGTCATCAATTGATTATGTCTCGCCACTGGTGTAATTTACATATTACCATAATCTTTTTGAATTTTCTATCATGTTTCGAGAAAGTGTAGTTGTTAAAACTATTAAAAGCGTCTCAGATTCAAATCCGCGCTAATTTCGAGTTTCTGTGAAACATTGCCAATAATGAAAATTTTATGTACTTCTGCATCGGCAGCAGTGTTCTGGCGTGTTTTGTCTACAACGGGGTCTCTTATTAATTTATTTGGTATAAATCTGTCAACTACCGTCGATACTATTTCTCTGGTCTACGCGTACACAGTTCGCTTGGTAAGAGAGCAATCTGTCTCTTATGATGGCCCCAAAATAGGTATATTTTCCGTTTATTTTTGGTGAACTTGAATGTTACTCTATTCACTCTCACTACAATGGTCTTGTAACGATGCTCCTCATTTGCTCTGGACTGTTAGTTGCTTAGACGTTATACATGTTATGGCAACCACCTACACTTCGAGTCGATCCCTGGACTAGCTGTTGAAATAATTTCAGTGAAAGCATTTAAAGGAATTTCCAATAAGGCTGACCGACTTAAAAAACGTAATTTCCCCAATATATCGGGTGTAGATTGAATTTAGTACTAACTTAATTCTGTTAGTTGCACGCTTTTATTTCAACTGTATTCATCTTGTTCTACTGTAGTGACCATTCGATCTGCAGTCCTGATATGACACTATTAATGTGAGTAAAACTTGCCGTTTTTCAGATCGGTGTGGAAGGGCAGTTTCAGATGTCAGTCGGACGAGGAAGAGAAACATTTCGCTTTTTCCTGAACTCTCTTTTTCACTGTGTTGGCGTCAGTCATTTCGCTGCTCCCTTCGTCACAGGAAATTAATAACAGAATAAATATTATCCCTTCCGCTACCATTTTCGCTCTCTGTTTTTACTTCCTGTATATTCCAGCATGGGGAGTAAAACATATTTCGACGCGGAAATGGTTCCAGTGAATTTTTATTGTGGTGACTTGAGAACGAGTTTTGTAGGTTGTGCTCTGAACAATTATTCTGACTAAATGATTAAAATATTAAGAACAGGAAATTTTTTATTTGTGGATTATGATCTCCATTAAAATAATTTCCGCTGGTTGAAGTTGTAAAGACTCCGCGAAGAAAAAACAGCATGAGTGTTGCTCTTCCGTCTCCAAGCGGGTGAAATTTTTTAGGCAGGATGACCGAAAATCGATGTGGCGTCCTATCCGCTCATTGTCAGGGTGTCCTTATGATGGGCTTCTGGTGTTAAAGTGCGGTAAGAGTAGATGGATGCGAAATCAGAAAAGGAAATTTATGTATTCAGATATTGTTGCTAATCTTCTACATAACTCTGAAGGCTAGATCGAGAGATAAATGATAGAGAGTAATCATCATGAAATCGAGTCCGTATATACATATAAAAGTTTATGTGTGATAAATTTTAAGATAAAAACGTCTCGTAGAGCTATGACATTTAGGATTAATTTCAAACGATACGTACTGTGTGCAAAGCATACGTTTGCAGTAAATGGTTATTGGTGCAATGTTAACGTCGCTAGTTTCGTCTTACACAATGCGTTTAGGTAGACAGATGTAATATTCACTTCCAGCAGAAACAGCTATAAATGAATAAATAAAATTAAAAGGACAGTAATATACAGCCTTAGGACCACCATATTATTTAGAGTGAGGAAACCAGTGACCGTGGCCTATGGTGTTCTTTAGCGATTCCTTAATGCAAAAATAAAAGGCGGTAATATACTGGGTGATCAAAAAGTCAGTACAAATTTGAAAACTGAATAAATCACGGAATAATGTAGATAGAGAGGTCTAAATTGACACACATGCTTGGAATTACTTGGGATTTTATTAGAATCACAAAAATACAAAAGTTCAAAAAATGTCTGACAAATGCGCTTCATCTGATCAGAATAGCAATAATTAGCATAACAAAGTAAGACAAAGCAAAGATGATGTTCTTTACAGGAAATGCTCAATATGCCCACCATCATGCCTCAACAATACCTGTAGTCGAGAAATAATGTTGTGTACAGCACTGTAAAGCATGTCCGGAGTTATGGTGAGACATTGCCATCGGATGTTGTCTTTCAGCATCCCTAGAGATGTCGGTCGATCACGATACACTTGCGACTTCAGGTAGCCCCAAAGCCAATAATCGCACGGACTGAGGTCTGGGGACCTGGGAGGCCAAGCATGACGAAAGTGGCGGCTGAGCACACGATCATCACCAAACGACGCGCGCAAGAGATCTTTGACGCGTCTAGCAGTATGGGGTGGAGCGCCATCCTGCATGGTGTTTACCAGCCAGGTTGGGGATGATGCGATTCTGTAACATATCGACGTACCTCTCACCCGTCACGGTAGTAGTTACAAAACCACAATCACGCATTTTGTCTAAGAATATAGGCCAGATAACGGTAGGTGTGGTAAATCCAACACATACCGTGACTTTCCCTTGAATCAGCTTTCACTTTACAAAATAGGGTGAGGACAGCCATTGCGTTGCCATACATATTAATACCAGCTTCCATTAAAATCAACTGTAAGTTCTACACGCAGAATGATTACAAAATAACCATTCAAATATTTGTATCACACTTACTCTATTGAGCACCAAAGCTAGGCAACTGGAAAAATCTCACACAAAAATCCTCAACACTCCGACCTCCGAACCCTCTCGCACCGGCTCCGATCACAGTGCAATGGAATGCAATGCCCTACTCAAATCTAGAGGACCTCTTGGTCCCGACAACCGCCAGCGTTTCTAATTGACTGTTGCCCTGAGCAACACCCCACAGATGGACAGTGTGGAAACGAGTGGATAGGTCCAAAGACTTACACGGCTACGCGAAGCTGACCACTGGTTGCCTTTGCTGGAATGGTAAAGATTATTTCGTAGTTTTATGACGTAAAAAAAAAGCTGTAGGCAGAAACGAAAGTGCAGTTTGAAAGTCAACTTTTAATCCTTCCCAGTGCAACAAGCTTGCCAAGTAACATCATGAAGAGTCTTAAATCACGCCAATTGCGTAACCTCGCCTAAATGAGTTTCCGAATCTTCAAATTGAAAATATTCCTCAGAGTCTCATAGCAATAACTGATCAACTGGCAAGACGAGATAAAAGGATTTTCAGTTAATATGTGAGGAAGGGCGAACACCATATTGGCACTGCCGTTCTTCTTCAGCACATCTGAGAAAGAAATTGAGTCAAAGGGAAATGGAAATAAAGAATCGTTTATCTCTTTTAATCTGTATCAGTCTCTGTTAAGTTCAGTAGACTCCTTCCGTGTAGCGATCTGCAACTGGCGTTTGTGATCGCTCTAACTGCATGGTGCTAGTAGTTCTGCTTAAGTCCAGTAGATGGCGATATAGCCGCTCTGGCTTGAGGAGGCAACTGCGCTCGACTTCCTTGTCGCTCGTTCGAGCATCACACGCTCGAATTGCCTGGCCATCTGCTATAGTCACCCGAGCTCCGCTTGGCCGCCCGCTATGGGATCAAGGCGCATGAAGGTGAGATCAAGAAGAGTACGAAAGTGAAACTGCTTTCGAAAATAGGATTATTGAGTGATATACACGGTATTTGTAACAGTATTAGGGAGATATTTTCATCAGTGACTGATAAGGATGTCGACCGCATGTGCTGGGCAAGTGCTTTGCAGTTCTATCTTACAGATCCGCCAGCAAGTATCTGAAGACAGAACACGAAAAAAATTTAAGTTCTGAAGTATTACCAGTTTCAGTGAGAGCTACAGTGGTTAAGAAGGTGCGTGGAAAAGAGTGTCAGAGACCACCTTCCATTTACATGAACATTAGGTGTACGATTTCGCGTTTTGTGTCAGGAGCTTGTAAACGTCGGTTTGGAATTGGGACGGTAGACGTCTCCGACATTTTGCCTCATCTAGTGTCAGTACCATGAAACACTGTAGGGCATGGCGATGAAGTACGAATGAATACGACGCCGGGCATTATTCAGGCCATAGGTGTAAATGCATGTGTACGTACAGTGGATGTATGCTCCAGTACATATCGGAAAATGTGTTACTTATCTATTAATGCACACTTCCCTTATCAAGATTAGGCACTGCGAAATATGGTATTTTTTTCAAAGCACTTTTCTGAGAAGACAAAAATTAGGGAATTTATTTATAACCACAAAGAGATAACATTATTCAAATTGTTAATAGCAAATTTCCAAAATTATAATAAGATTTAATTTGTCACTGACCGAAGCACTAATATACGCAAGACAAATTTTCTGCATTATGCGTGCATTACACTTGTTCTGACCACATTTCTGAAACAGATGTTGGATGACGATTATTTGATAAGTGGGGCTGCATAGCGACTTATGATGTCGAAGATAGTGTCCGTTTCGTGAACAAGGTAGGTAACGTGAATTCGATATAGACAAGCTTGAAGCAAGAAACGAAGATTATGTCTAACAGCTTCTTTAGAATCCTGCGATCTGTAGTTTGGCAGTACGATAAAATCATGGGTCGTAGAGAGACATCTTTAACAACCTGTTGGTTACGAAAATAAACTGCAGAAGGTCAGCTCACAACATTTTCAGAGCCATTCAGAGATGCAATAGAATTGCTGCAAGGCGAGAAGAATCCATCAATTCTGTTTCTTATGGATGCACAGACTAAAAAGTGGTTGTAATACAGTGCGCGAGGATACAGAGGTACGTTTAAATTACTGAAGAGGCTCTGTGTAAATAGCAAATAAAAAGTGGTCTTAATTGTAAAACGCCGTTTTCAGTGTGGATGGTTTTTCTGACAGTACAGTACAACGGTCGTATTATCGCCTGTTAACTGTAGATGCCACTAGTGCTGGAAGGTCGCTGCCTCCGTCTCACAGATGGGAAAGGCGAAATTTCGTCGTAGTCTACAACAGTAGCAATTCTTTCGATTACTGAAAATGATGCGTGTATCTGATACAGATAATACGTTACATCTTGTGCGTCAAATGTGTGATGAAATACCAGTTCCTGGTAAGATGTACAAAAATTATACTATGATTTAGTTATATTTGTCAATATTTGTTTAGGGCTGTTGAGAGAATGTTAGCCGTACTCAGCAGCAAAGAAAATGGCGTCTCGTTTTCAGAGCACTTCACACTAAGCCTACAGATGAATCTGGATGGCCGGCCATTGTGCCCGAGCGTTTCAGGGTGCTTCAGTCCGGAACCTCCCTGCTGCTCCGGTCGCAGGCTCGAATCCTGCCTCGGGCATGGATGTGTGTGATGTCCTTAGGTTAGTTCAGTTTAAGTAGTTCTCAGTCTAGGGGACTGATGACCTCAGATGTTAAGTCCAGCAGTGCTTGGAGCCATTTGATTTGAAGCCGAACAGACAGTGGTGTCGCCGAAGATCAGCTTGAGCGCTATCTCATGTGGCGAAGAAAATGTTTTGTATTCCAGCCTCAAATATGACAAGGGAAACAAATTTCAGTGCGGCTTGGAATGTTATCTTGGACGGACGAAGCTAACTTGATCCTAAAACAGTCAATTAGTTGTAAGTACTACGACGGCGGGGAATCATTTGGAGACAATTTTGTTCCTGTTAGATTTATAATTTCTTTATGGTCAAGTTCACATATGATGTATAAAGCAGGTGATGTTATGAAAACCTGTAATGGAATTTTTCACTAGGAGATCGACAAAAGTTGGTAGTTACATGGTTCTAAATTTTCGTTACTGCATGAAACAACCTATTTTCTCTTATGGATCACAATCATGTGGCGATTAGACACCACCGCCCTGGAATACACATCTTTTGAGCTGATCTGAGTGTAGTTCCACCAGGTGGTGGGAGTATGTCACAAGCGACACCATTCCGCAGACACACGGAGTTGCTACTGAAGCGGCCGCAACAGCCGCGCTGTAAGCGCACCATACCTGGCGACCTCTGCCCTCGACACGGCGCCTCACTCGAACACAGCATGCCGGTTTCGAGCTCCCATACTCGGGCTAACCAAGCGGCGGGCTGGGCGAGTATGAGCGAGCAGAATTCCCCATTGGTAGACCTCTAGTCCGGTGTAGTTTTCTCCTACCACCTAAGCTACACTATCTTCTTTTCTTTTCTTTCTTTTGGTCGTCGGTCTTCTGACTGGTTTGATGCGGCCCCCGACGAATTCCTCTCCTGTGCTAACATCTTCATCTCAGAGAAGCAGTGCCACCTACGACTTCAATTATTTCTTGGATGTATTCCAATTTCTGTTTTCCTCTACTGTTTTTGCCCTCTACAGCTCCCTTGCTAGTATCATGGAAGTAGCAGATGTCCTATGATCGTTTCCCTTCTCCTTATCAATGTTTTCCACATATTCCTTTCCTCTCCGATTCTGCACAGAACCTCCTCATTCCTTACCTTATCACTACACATCTCAAATGCTTCGGTTCTCTTCTGTTCCGGTTTTCCCACAGTCCACGTTACACTGCCATACAATGCTGTACTCCAGACGTACATTCTCAGAAATGTCTTCCTCAAAATAAGGCCGATATGTGATATTAGTAGTCTTCTATTGGCCAGGAATGCCCTTCTAGCCATTGACAGTCTGCTTTTGATATCCTCCTCGCTTCGTCTGTCATCGATTATTATACAGACTAGGTAGCAGAATTCCTTAACTTCATCTACTTCGTGCCCATCAATGCTGGTATTAAATTTCTCGCTGTTCTCATTTCTACTACTTCTCATTACCTTCATTTTGCTTCGATTTACTCTCAATCCAAACTCTGTACTCGTTAGACTGTTTATTTCGTTCAGTAGATCATGCAATTCTCCTTCACTTTCACTCAAGATCGCAATGTCATCAGCTAATCGTATCATAGATATCCTTTCCCCCTTAATTTTAATTCCACTCCTGAACATTTCTTTTATTTCCATAACTGCTTCCTCAATGTACAGACTGAACATTAGAGGCGAAAGGCTACATCCTTGTCTTACACCCTTTTTTAATTCCGCCCTTGGTAGCTAAGTGGTCAGCGCGACGGAATGTCATAACTGACGGCCCCAGTTCGATTCCCGGCTGGGTCGGAGATTTTCTCCGCTCAGAGACTCGGTGTTGTGTTGTCCTTATCATCATAACTTCAATCGCAAATCGCCGAAGTGGCGTCAACTCGATAGACTTGCACCAGGCGAACGGTCTCTCCTACAGGAGGCCCTAGCCACATGGAATTTCCATTTACCGTTTATGAAACGAGCACTTTGTTCTTGGTCCTCCACTCTTGTTATTCCCTCTTGGCCGTTGTACAGATTGTATATGAACCGTCTCTCCCTATAGCTTACCCCAACTTTTTTCAGAATTTCGAACCTCTTGCGCCATTTTACACTGACGAACAGTTTTTCCACGTCGGCTAATCCTATGAACGTATTTTACTTTTTATTTAGTCTTGCCCCCATGAACCATGGACCTTGCCGTTGGTGGGGAGGCTTGTGTTCCTCAACGATACAGATAGCCGTACTGTAGGTGCAACCACAACGGAGGGGTATCTGTTGAGAGGCCAGACAAACATGTGGTTCCTGAAGAGGGGCAGCAGCCTTTTCAGTAGTTGCAGGGGCAACAGTCTGGATGACTGACTTATCTGGCCTTGTAACATTAACCAAAACGGCCTTGCTGTTATGGTACTGCGAACGGCTGAAAGCAAGGGCAAACTACAGCCATAATTTTTCCTGGGGGCATGCAGGTCTACTGTACGGTTAAAAGATGATGGCGTCCTCTTGGGTAAGATATTCCTGAAGTAAAATAGTCCCCCATTCGGATCCCCGGGCGGGGACTACTCAAGAAGACGTCATTATCAGAAGAAAGAAAGCTGGCGTTCTACGGATCGGAGCGTGGAATGTCAGATCCCTTAATCGGGCAGGTAGGTTAGAAATTTTAAAATGTGAAATGGACAGGTTAAAGTTAGATATAGTGGGAATTTGTGATGTTCGGTGGCAGGAGGAACAAGACTTCTGGTCAGGTGAATACAGGGTTATAAATACAAAATCAAATAGGTGTAATGCAGGAGTAGGTATAATAATGAATAAAAAAATAGGAGTGCGGGTAAGCTACTACAAACAGCATAGTGAACGTATTATGGTGGTCAAGATAGACACGAAGCCCATGCCTTCTACAGTAGTACAAGTTTATATGCCAACTAGCTCTGCAGATGATGAAGAAATTGAAGAAATGTATGATGAGATAAAAGAAATTATTCAAGTAGTGAAGGGAGACGAAAATGTAATAGTCATGGGTGACTGGAATTCGACAGTAGGAAAAGGGAGAGAAGGGAACATAGTAAGTGAATATGGATTGGGGCTAAGAAATGAAAGAGGAAGCCATATGTTAGAATTTTGCACAGAGCATAACTTAATCGTAGCTAACACTTGGCTCAAGAATTGTAAAATAAGGTTGTATACATGGAAGAATCCTGGAGATACTAAAAGGTATCACATAGATTATATGATGGTAAGACTGAGATTTAGGAACCAAATGGTAAGACAGAGATTTAGGAACCAGGTTTTAAATTGTAGGACATTTCCAGGGGCAGATGTGGACTCTGACCACAATCTATTGGTTATGAACTGTAGATTAAAACTGAAGAAATTGCAAAAAGGTGGGAAATTAAGGAGATGGGACCTGGATAAACTGACTAAACCAGAGGTTATACAGAGTTTCAGGGACAGCATAGGGGAACAATTGACAGGAATGGGGGAAAGAAATACACTAGAAGACGAATGGGTAGCTCTGAGGGATGAAGTAGTGAAGGCTGCAGAGGATCAAGTTGGTAAAAAGAAGAGGGCTATTAGAAATCCTTGGGTAACAGAAGAAATATTGAATTTAATTGATAAAACTAGAAAATATAAAAATGCAGTAAATGAAGCAGGCAAAAAGGAATACAAACGTCTCAAAAATGAGATCGACAGGAAGTGAAAAATGGTTAAGCAGGCATGGCTAGAGGACCAATGTAAGGATGTAGAAGCTTCTCTCACTAGGGGTAAGATAGATACAGCCTACAGGAAAATTAAAGATACCTTTGGAGAAAAGAGAACCACTTGTATGAATATCAAGAGCTCAGATGGAAACGCAGTTCTAAGCAAAGAGGGGAAAGCAGAATGGTGGAAGTAGTATATAGAGGGTCTATACAAGGGCGATGTACTTGAGGACAATATTCTGGAAATGGAAGAGGATGTAGATGAAGATGAAATGGGAGATACGATGCTGCGTGAAGAGTTTGACAGAGCACTGAAAGACCTGAGTCGAAACAAGGCCCCGGGAGTAGACAACATTCCATTAGAACTACTGACAGCCTTGGCAGAGCCAGTCCTGACAAAACTCTACCATCTGGTGAGCAA
The DNA here is from genome assembly GCF_021461395.2 of Schistocerca americana. Classification (NCBI taxonomy): domain Eukaryota; kingdom Metazoa; phylum Arthropoda; class Insecta; order Orthoptera; family Acrididae; genus Schistocerca; species Schistocerca americana. Next base: position 392,393,904 of record NC_060123.1, read on the forward strand.
GATGTACGAGACAGGCGAAATACCCTCAGACTTCAAGAAGAATATAATAATTCCAATCCCAAAGAAAGCAGGTGTTGACCGATGTGAAAATTACCGAACTGTCAGTTTAATAAGTCACAGCTGCAAAATACTAACGCGAATTATTTGCAGACGAATGGAAAAACTGGTAGAAGCCCACCTCAGGGAAGATCAGTTTGGATTCCGTAGAAATGTTGGAACACGTGAGGCAGTACTGACACTACGACTTATCTTAGAAGTAAGATTAAGGAAAGGCAAACCTACGTTTCTAGCATTTGTAGACTTAGAGAAAGCTTTTGACAATGTTGACTGGAATACTCTCTTTCACATTCTAAAGGTGGCAGGGGTAAAATACAGTGAGAGAGAGGCTATCTCCAATTTGTATAGAAACCAGATGGCCGTTATAAGAGTCGAGGGGCATGAAACGGAAGCAGTGGTTGGGAAGGTAGGGAGACAGGGTTGTAGCCTCTCCCCGATGTTATTCAATCTGTATATTGAGCAAGTAGTAAAGGAAACAAAAGAAAAGTTTGGAATAGGTATTAAAATCCAGGGAGAAGAAATAAACACTTTGAGGTTCGCCAATGACGTTGTAATTCTGTCAGAGACAGCAAAGGACTTGGAAGAGCAGTTGAGCGGAATGGACAGTGTCTTGAAAAGAGGATATAAGATGAACATCAACAAAAACAAAACGAGGGTAATGGAATGTAGTCGAATTAAGTCGGGTAATGTTGAGGGAATTAGATTAGAAAATGAGACACTTAGAGTAGTAAAGGAGTTTTGCTATTTGGGGAGCAAAATAACTGATGATAGTCGAAGTAGAGAGGATATAAAATGTAGACTGGCAATGGCAAGGAAAGTGTTTCTGAAGAAGAGAAATTGGTTAACATCGAGTGTAGATTTAAGTGTCAGGAAGTCGTTTATGAAAGTATTTGTATGGAGTGTAGCCATGTATGGAAGTGAAACATGGTCGATAAATAGTTTGGACAAGAAGAGAATAGAAGACTTCGAAATGTGGTGCTACAGAAAAATGTTAAAGATTAGGTGGGTAGATCACGTAACTAATGAGGAGGTATTGAATAGGATTGGGGAGAAGAGAAGTTTGTGGCCCAACTTGACTAGAAGAACGGATCGCTTGGTAGGACATGTCCTGAGGCATCAAGGGATCACAAATTTATCATTGGGGGGCAGCGTGGAGGGTAAAAATCGTAGAGGGAGACCAAGAGATGAATACACTAAGCAGATTCAGAAGGATGTAGGTTGCAGTATGTACTGGGAGATGAAGGAGCTTGCACAGGATAGATTAGCATGGAGAGCTGCATCAAACCAATCTCAGGACTGAACACCACAACAACAACAACATTTAGTCTTGCTTTCATTATTAACTGCACTGTCAGAATTGCCTCTCTCGTGCCTTTACCATTCCTGAAGCGAAACTGATCGTCATCTAACGCATCCTCAATTTTATTTTCCTTTCTTCTGTGTATTATTCTTGTAAGCAACTTGGGTGCATGAGCTGTTAAGCTGATTGTGCGATAATTCTCGCACTTGTCAGCTCTTGCCGTATTCGGAATTGTGTGGATGATGCTTTTTCGAGAGCCAGATGGTATGTCGCCAGACTCATACATTCTTCACACCAACGGAAGAGTCCTTTTGTTGCCACTTCCCCAAATAAATTAAGAAATTCTGATGGAATGTTATCCATCCCTCTTGCCTTATATGATCTTAATTGCTCCAAAGCTCTTTTACATTCTGATTCTAATACAGGATCCCCTATCTCTTCTAAATCGACTCCGGTTTCTTCTATCACATCAACCATACCTTCCCCCTTCATAGACGCTTTTAATGCGTTTTCCACCTACACATTCTTTCCTTTGCATTAAACAGTAGGGTTCCCTTTGCGCTTTTAATGTTCTCACCCTTGCTTTTAATGTCACCGAAGGTTGTTTTGACTTTCCTGTATGCTGCGTCCGTCCTTCTGACAATCATTTTTTTATCGATGTCTTCACATTTCTTCTGTAGCCATTTGGTCTCAACTTCCCTTCACTTCCTCTTTATTTCCTTCCTCAGCTACTTGTATTTCTGTATTCCTGAGTTTCTCCGTATAGTTTTTTACATCCTCCTTTCATCGATCAATTGAAGTGTTTTTTGTGTTACCAATGGTTTCTTTGCAGTTACCTTCATTGAGCGTATGTTTCCCTTCCCAACTTCTGTAAGGGCCCTTTATGGAGATGGCCATTCCTCTTCAACTGTACTGCCTACTGAGCGATTCCTTATTGCTGTATCTATAGCCTTAGAGAACTTCAACCGTATCTCGTCATTCCTTAGTACTTCAGTAACCCACATCTTTAAGTATTGATTCTTCCTGACTAATGTCTTAAACTTCAGCCTACTCTTCATCAATACTACATTATGATCTGAGTCTATATCTGCTCCTGGGTACGCCTTACAATCCATTATCGGATATTTGAGTTTCTGTCTGACTAGGATGTAATCTAACTAAAATCTTCCCATATCACCCGGCCCTTTCTTAGTTTATCTCCTCCTCTTGTGATTCTTGAACAGGGTATTCGCTAATACTAGCAAATACTTGTTACAGAACTCAATTAGTCTTTGTCTTCTCTCATTCCTTGTCCCAAGCCCATATTCTTCTGTAACTTTTTCTTCTACTCCTTCCCCTACAACTGCATTCCAGTCTCCATGACTATCAGATTTTCAAATCCCTTTGCATATGGTATTAACCTTTCAATATCATCATACGCTCTCTTTATCTCTACATTTTTAGCTGGCGATGTCGGCGTGTATACCTGAACTATCATGGTCGGTGTTGATTTTCTGTCGATTCTGATGACAACAACCCTATCATTGAACTGTTCACAGTGACACACTCTGTGTCCTACCTTCCTACTCATAACAAATCCTACTCCCGTTGTAACATTTTCTGTTGGTGTTGATAGTACCCTACACTCATCTGAACAGAAATCTTTGTCTTCTTTCCCCTTCACTTCAATGACCCCTACTATATCTATACTGAGCCTTTGCATTTCCCTTTTCAGATTTTCTACTTTCCCTACCACGTTCAAGTTTCTGACATTCCATGCACCGACTCGTAGAACGTGATGCATTCGTTAATTATGTTTTTCTCATGGTAAGCTCCCGCTTGGCAGCCCACTCCCGGAGATCCGAATGGGGGACTGTCCCTGAATCTTTTCCAATGGAGGAATCATCATGACACTTCTTCAGTTACAGGCCACATGTTCTGTGGATACACGTTACCTGTCTTTAATGCAGTGGTTTCCATTGCCCTCTATACTCTGATGCCGTTGATCATTGCTAATTCTTCCACCTGTAGGGACAGTTTTCCACCCCTAGGACAAGAGAGTGCCGTGAATCTCTGTCCACTCCTACGCCCTCTTGGACATGCCCGTCGGCAGAATGAGGCGTGACTTCTTATGCCGGATATCTTCGACGGCCAATGCTAATTATTAATCAAAATTTAAGGGGATTCGTATCCAAGACCGAAGACGTTTTGAGTATGAATGAAAGGCGCTACCCCTAGACCACGCGTAGACTTTCAACATCTTCTTACTAACATTAGTAAGACAATATTGGTAACCGACACCCTCTTGTTTGGAATTTAAAACAGAGGATCAAAGGAGTATTGATGGAGCCGGAAATCGAGCTCACTGTAAATAACAATGTGACATCAGTAATATTTCCTTGAAAGCAACACCACCCCAGATGTCTTCCTATCATCACCAGCCTCCTTAGACGTCCAATTACAGAACTCCTCGATACAAGTAAAAGTGACCGACTACCTGTTCTTCTCACATATCCTATACACCACCTCATCCCCTAGCACCCAGTCCCATGGTCCATCAAAAAAATTATTCACGTCTACTGTCGTGACAAGTGGAATGCCTACCGGGAATCAACATTTTTTCGTTTTTTTCTTTTTTTCTTTTTATTTTTTTTGGTCATCAGTCTACTGACTGGTTTGATGCGGCCCGCCACGAATTCCTTTCCTGTGCTAACCTCTTCATCTCAGAGTAGCACTTGCAACCTACGTCCTCAATTATTTGCTTGACGTAATCCAATCTCTGTCTTCCTCTACAGTTTTTGCCCTCTACAGCTCCCGCTAGTACCATGGAAGTCATTCCCTCATGCCTTAGCAGATGTCCTATCATCTTGTCCCTTCTCCTTATCAGTGTTTTCCACATATTCCTTACCTCTCCGATTTTGCGTAGAACCTCCTCATTCCTTACCTTATCTGTCCACCTAATTTTCAACATTCGTCCATAGCACCACATCTCAAATGCTTCGATTCTCTTCTCTTCCTGTTTTCCCACTGTCCATGTTTCACTAGCATACAATGCTGTACTCCATACGTACATGCTCAGAAATTTCTTCCTCAAATTAAGGCCGGTATTTGATATTAGTAGACTTCTCTTGGCCACAAATGCCTTTTTTGCCATAGCGAGTCTGCTTTTGATGTCCTCCTTGCTCCGTCCGTCATTGGTTATTTTACTGCCTAGGTAGCAGAATTCCTTAACTTCATTGTTTTCGTGACCATCAATCCTGATGTTAAGTTTCTCGCTGTTCTCATTTCTACTACTTCTCATTACCTTCGTCTTTCTCCGATTTACTCTCAAACCATACTGTGTACTCATTAAACTGTTCATTCCGTTCAGCAGATCATTTAACTCTTCTTCACTTTTACTCAGGGTAGCAATGTCATCAGCGAATCATATCATTGATATCCTTTCACCTTGTATTTCAATTCCACTCTTAAACCTTTCTTTTATTTCCATCATTGCTTCCTCGATGTACAGATTGAAGAGTAGGGGCGAAAGGCTACAGCCTTGTCTTACACCCTTCTTAATACGAGCACTTCGTACTTGATCGTCCACTCTTATTATTCCCTCTTGGATGTTGTACAAATTGTATATGACCCGTCTCTCCCTATAGCTTACCCCTAATTTTTTCAGAATCTCGAACAGCTGGCACCATTTTACATTGTCGGAAGCTTTTTCCAGGTCGACAAATCCTATGCAAGTGTCCTGATTTTTCTTTAGCCTTGCTTCCATTATTAACCGTAACGTCAGAATTGCCTCTCTCGTCCCTTTACTTTTCCTAAAGCCAAACTGATCGTCACCTAGCGCATTCTCAATTTTCTTTTCCATTCTTCTGTATATTATTCTTGTAAGCAGCTTCGATGCATGAGCTGTTATGCTGATTGTGCGATAATTCTCGCACTTGTCAGCTCTTGCCGTCTTCGGAATTGAGTGGATGATGCTTTTCCGAAAGTCAGATGGTATGTCGCCAGACTCATATATTCTGCACACCAACGTGAATAGTCGTTTTGTTGCCACTTCCACCAATGATTTTAGAAATTCTGATGGAATGTTATCCATCCCTTCTGCCTTATTTGACCGTAAGTCCTCCAAAGCTGTTTTAAATTCCGATTCTAATACTGGATCCCCTATCTCTTCTAAATCGACTCCTGTTTCTTCTTCTATCACATCAGACAAATCTTCTATCTATGAGGAAGAACTGATATCAGTGGATTGTGTCCTTAGAGGGTCTTAACTTGCCGATACATATATACGCTGTTCGCTGGCCCGGGAGAAAAGCACGAAATTGGGGGATTGGCGGTAGCGTCGCGATAAGAGGTGGTCACGAGGTCCGAGCGAATAAGGAGCAGCATCGGCAACTAACAAGAAAACTTTTTGGTGTTTTACGCCATTAGGCCGTAAAACTCTCATACCATCATTAAAGAGCTTCACTGGTATTTGGTGGTTACATTTAGGAGGTTCTTCACATGCCAACAGAAAGGAATTGCTCGATTTATCTTCATTCATCCAATTACTACATTGCCAATGCACCTCTCCTGGGTATCCGTTGTCTCGTCGATTGCGACCCGTGTAGGACAATTCTGAATTTCGTCTTCAATCGACGCCAAACGATCCTCGTAAATGCTGCTGATATAGTTTTTTCTAAGTGTAGATTTGTCAGGAACATTTTTGCCTGAACTCTAGGAAGCTTTTTATCACTGGATTATCTAATTTCCTAAAATGTATATCTGCAGAAATCATGGCATAACACAAATCTTTGCACAAGGCAAAACTTCGGGTGCCACTGGGTGATAAAAAAACTTTTGTTTGAATTTATTTTTTCTTGTAATATTTGTCTTATGTTTTGTGGTAAAATTGTGCTATGATAGAAACCGTTGCTCAGTCGACACGGACTGTATTAAAAAACAGTACTTTACCATCTGTACTCAAAGTCTGGTTTGAGAAATCTTCAACATATTTATGTAATTTGCAACAGAACATTTGCGGATACTTCGGAATTTTTATGTATATATAGTTCCGCCACCGTAGAAAAGTGGTAGCGTTACCGCCTACCACGCAAGAAGGCCCGGGTTCGATTCCCGGGAGGGGAATGCGTTTTGTGTGACCTGCATCATCATCGACACGCAAGTCGCCGCGGTGGTGTCAACTAAAAAAGACTTACAATACGGCGGACGAACACCGTAGGGCACATCCCGGTCACTAAATGTCATACGATCATTTAATTTTAATGTATACATAAAAAAAACACATTCACAGAGACCGAGATACGCAACTTTTATACTTGAAAGGACGTAGACTCGTAAATAACACAATGATAAGTAGCAGCAAACCTCGTCGTTATCAGAAGTGAATGACGACACGGACGTGTAGTTATACATACGGCTAGCGTACTGCTTGTGAAGGTGCGCGTCAGACGCTGCGAGCATTGTTCGCGTCACTGGTATGTACCGGCCCTCTTGACTGTAAGGGCTTTCCATGCGAAAGACAGTCAGTCAAATGACGAAACAGTAAAGTGGAGGAATACAAATCATGTAACATATCTACTAGGAAGACGGCATATAAGGTACCGTCTATAAACTTCTTCGTGAGCCCTTGCACCCTAGTTTCGACTGGCAGATACCACGGACGTCGAGGGAACCGACAACCTTTGCTGTCGATAGGAAATATGTTTTAGCTGCCTTATTTCAATACCACAGCTTGTAATGGTGTGTTTATAAATGTGCTTTAACGAAAGCATTTAACTTTGGTAAGACATTTTCACTACAGCAGATGACTGATAAACATTAGGGTATAGACAGCAGCGGAAAACACGTCACAAACTGCTCTCTCGCACCCCCCTCCCCTCCCGCCCACCCCCACCTCTCCATCTCTCCGAAGGCATCTTTTCCAGGGTTTCGCACCCCAGTGGAGATTTTGCTTCTTTCCCCTCTTCCCATAATCCCCAGGAAGCAACACTAAAATGCTTGCAGGCTATCTGAAAAACTTGGCGTGATTCAGATGGTGTGATCTGTGTTTTCGACTCGTCCATTCCGAGGCCAGGAATCGCGCTTTCAAGTGCCGTTTAATGACTTTTCTTTAATACTGTTAAGCTTTAAAAAGATCAGTGTTATATAACGTGGAGTTAAAATATGAACTTATGCAATTTTGATATAAAAAAATGGTCAAAGTATGAAATACAAAAAAATACTGTATAACCTAATCTTTGAAATACGGAAAAATATGTAAAACGAAAGCCGCCGCAGCGTTCCTAGGCCATTCAGTCTGGAACCGTGCGACCGCTACGGTCGCAGGTTCGAATCAAAAAAATGGTTCAAATGGTTCTGAGCACTATGGGACTTAACATCTGTGGTCATCAGTCCCCTAGAACGTAGAACTACTTAAACCTAACTAACCTAAGGACATCACACACATCCATGCCCGAGGCAGGATTCGAACCTGCAACCTTAGCAGTCGCGCGGTTCCGGACTGCGCGCCTAGAACCGCTAGACCACCGCGGCCGGCACAGGTTCGAATCGTGCCTCGGGCATGGATGTGTGTGTGTGATGTCCTAAGGTTAATTAGGTTTAAGTAGTTCTAAGTCCTGGGAGAGTAATGACCTCAGATGTTAAGTCCCATATTGCTCAGAGCCATTTGCACAAATTTTTTGGAAAATGAAACTTACATTGTTAGGCTCCGAATGTCATGATTTATGCGGAAATCTACAAAAGAATGAAAATTTGTATTTAAATATTAATCTGCGCCCTACAAAGTACATATAAGGGAAAATACAGTTGCATTGGTGTAACTTGTCTGCGTGGTACGTTCCGCCGTTAATGGCATTATAAGTAGGGAGGTAGGTTATGTCTGAAGATCGTTTTTAATATTTTGTTCCAATATGGAGAGGAGACTTAAGAAAGGCACTCCATGGCTGTTGTCAAAGTACTGTGTTCATCTGCATTTCCATCTACATCAACAACTAAGTCTGCAATCCACACTGCGTCATTAGTGACGAAAACCACGTAATGGATCTAAAAAGCTTCGGTTCCTCCCTGTTCTGTTTGCACATTATGCGCAGAAAATGCGAATGTACATAACTGCCACCCTTCAATCATACTATGTGTCTTAATTTTTTTAATACTAAATCCTAGATCATTACGTATATGTAGTCGTAATTTTTATGTAGTGCCGTGATCTCTCTCTCTCTCTCGCCCTCACTCTCTCTTTCACTGCATTGTTAATACAATGTAGCAAGAAGCTTACGGAAGACATTTCATCATTAGTCACGCGAGGGTTTTAAAGCGAAGTTTCTAACTGAACGTGAATAATGTTTCCATAGCATTCTTCCGAGAAAAAAAATGAAAAAGCAAACTGCCCTATTGTTTATTCGTATTACATTAACTTTATTTACGTAGAGGTTCTGCTACCAACCTTCACATCTAGTTCAGATCATCGTCAAGTCTAACGCATTTCGCAAGAATTTTATGTGATATGACTACCCCGCATATAGCTGGATTGCCTATGAACAGTTTTAGGAAGTTAAAATTACTTTCTTCCCGGTCGCTTCTATGTAGCTGGGGGTATCTTTGATAGGAATTCTTCAGTCCAGTCATATATTTTTTTCTGTTTCTATGTTTTTCTGTATTTCCTTTCTCTTTGTCCAATCTGCATCATGACTCAGCACAGTGAATATTGTTATAATGGCAGTGTGTGCAATAATAATGTATGTACGTGAAATTGTTGATCATTCTTAAATTAAGAGGTAAATGGGTTGGAGGGATTTTTGTTGGCGATTGAGCAAATTCATTGACAAGACTGTCAGGAATTTTGGTTCCAGAACCGAACAAAATTCATATTGGGAAACGGCTTGCATAGATACAGGAATAGTGGCACGTCGGTGTATCAGACTTTTCTATTCGTGGTAAATAAAACGAAATATTGCAAACGGCGGCTTCCTGTGTAGGTTCTATCGTTTGCGTTTATTTCGAAATATCAACAAAATCCGCAAATTGTATTACAGGACTGTAATCACAAATGAAATTCGAGCGTGTTTACTTCGCTTCGGCAAAAGATACTCTCAGTTTTTCGCCCGACGTTCAGTCGTTTACAAACACCATTCCCATGCGACCAGTTGCGAACAACAAATGAATGTTGATTTTCTGCAATTCCCCAGAGAATGTTGAACCTAAATAAAGCTTCCGGTGTCACTGAATGCTCGTACTCTATAACTTGCTGGTGCACAGCGCCAATCACACAAACCCATTACTGTATTTACGAGAAATCTTGTCACCAGGCTGTGACTCATTTGTCATCTGTAACAGGTTTATTAACAGCGAAATTCTGTAATCTGACTAAAAGCAGAGAATTTTTTCCGTCAGAGTGTCTAGTTATTTTTTATCGTATGTACGAGATGAAGTTGTTCTCAACTTTTCATTCACTGTAAGGATTTCAATGTTTGTGAAATCTATAACTGAACAGACACATTTTGATTTCTGGAAAAATATAGCCCACACAATCCTGAAGATAAAAAAGACTCATTAGTGCGAGAAGAATCGAGTTTACATCTCCTCAATCCTAACTGACGACAAAAATAGTATGGAGAAGAATGGAAAGGCAAATTTACAGATTGGTATCAGTAAAGGTAAACCCATACTAAGCACTTCCGCCGTTGAGATTAAGAGTGGCAGAAACACAAGACAACCGAGACACCTTCATGGGATATATCTACCTGGAAAAAGAGCTCAGTTACATTAAGTGGTGTAGAATGTTTAAAATTCTCAATAAAAGAGATATGAGCTATAGGCAGAGACAGATAACATACAGTTTGTACAGAACGGAAGACCAAAACGAAGTGCTCGGGTTAAGGACGCAGTGTTTTCACCATACAGTAAACTTGGGACAATGAATAAACATTGACGGGAACAAAATGTAGGTGAAAGAGTGAGATTAGGAATTAAGCGTGAACAGATATTAACAGTAAGATTTGCTGACAACATTATTACCCTGATTGAAAGTAGAGTGGAAATGAAGTACGTGTTTAACAGCATGACCGGGGTTTTGTTTCTGTTTTGTTTTAGGACGCAAAAACAGCGAGGGTCATACGCGCCCAAGTCAGAACCGTGGAACATGAAGACTAAAAATAGAGGGGATTTAAAAGCGACTTAACGTTAAGCCCAATCGACGGACGAAAAGACAGCTAAAAACAGGTACTTACAGAAAGCTCCATAAATACCCCGTAGAGAAATAGAGGCCCTGAAATAAAGAGTGAATGTTGTTCGCCATATTGCAATGACGGATAAAAAATAGAGTGGGTGAAAGTCCGCGCGTCGTTCGCTAAAACGGCCGATAACTCAGACGGAAAACATAAATTGGAAAGTAAGTGACTAAAAAAAGGGCATTCTGTCAGGAAATGGTGCACCGTAAAAAGGCTGAGGGCAATGAGCACAAAGTCGTGAGGGAGCACCTCTTAACAAAGGGTGTGGCTGAAAAGACAGTGCCTAGTACGCAACTTAGTTAAAATGATCTCACCACGGCGAGAGGGCCGAGAGGAGAGGTTTAATATCCGGGAGCCTGTTCCCATCAAGTGAGAACCAGTTGCGATGCCACACTGAGATATCATCTGCTGACAAACGGCAACACAGAATCATCGGAGGGAATGGAAGGACTAGCGGGCTAAGGTACCAGAATTGCAGCCTTAGCATCATCATCAGCAGCCTCGTTTCTCCTCAGACAGACGTGAGCAATAACATGACCTGGAACACACATAAACATCACAGCGGCTCCATCTAGAATGAGCAAGTGACAGCATTCCTGGACCCGTTGCACTAACGGATCGACAGTGTACAGCACACGGGGGCTCTGAAGGGGACTGAGAGAGTCGGAGCAGATGACGCAATTGAAATGCCTGTGTCTCCGGATGTACTGTGTGGCCTGATACAGGGAAGTTTCCTGGAAACTGATACCGGAAAACATCGGTGCCAATGTCGAAGGCACACCCGACACCACGTTCGTTCTGATAGCCATCAGAGTACTCTGAGGTACTATAGCAACGTTCCGTGTGAAGGTCGTGAAACTTACGGTGATAGACCGAGGATGGACTAGTGTCCTTAGGAAGCGAATGAAGTCCAATGCGAACACGGGCCGTGGCATGAAGCCAAGGTCGTGAAGAGTTCACACCCACTGGGAAAGTGGCAAGTAGCGTGAAGTTTAGCTGTTGGAGCTAGAGCCGAAAGCGTACTCCAGGAGGTAAGAGAGATCAGGGATGCTCCCCATACAGGCGATCAGAGGAGTCATCGAAGTAGACTGCCTGTGTTGGTAGGCATGGAAGACAAACGCATTCGTATCGGCTGAGGAGGAGATCAGACAGGATGGTATGACAGCGATGGTTTGGCAGCTTCTGTACACAGACACTCAACCGGGCTTATGTAAAAAGTGTTAATGGTCAAACAGATGCTACTATGGTGGACTGTATTGAGACGACGTAAGATGGACAGACGTGCAGCTGCATAATCTAAACACCCATAGTCTAGTTTCGAACGGACTAGGGATTGAGACAAACTGAGAAGTGTGGTCTGATCCGCTCCGCAGGAAGTACTGTTGAGGACACGTAGGACATTGAGGGACTGCATACAGTGGGCGGCCAAGTAAGACATGTGGGAGGGCAAGGGAGGTTTCGCAAGGGTGTCCGTTCGCTAGTGGCAGCAGTGGCGGGTATCCGTATGTAGTAACTGTTGGCCTATCATTGGGGCGACGTCGTTGCTTTTCCAGGTCGTGTGAGTGAGCGAGTTCGGTTGGGGACTCAGGAGGAGCCAGGTCCGCTCAGTGCCACGACACGCCGGGACCACTGGCAGCACGCATGATCTGCCAGACGGAATGGCCGTGGTCACGAGGGTGCCCGACCTCGTCGTAAACCGGATCCTGCAAGCTTTAAGATGAGTGAATTTCAATCCAAGTAGAGAAACCTCCACCATTGTGATATCTCGCGATTCTCCAGTGAATTGGGTTCGTGTTGTTGCTCGTAGTTCGCCGAGGCGAAGAGCAACGAGTGGAGTGCTTGGGGAAGGGCAATCTGATTATCTTTCCTTGACTTCTTATTAATATTTACTGCGTTCAACTTTTTACAATTTGATAAGTTCAACCAGCGTAGTTTCTCTTGCCTGGTGGCCACTAACGGCCCAGTTACCTGCTCTGGGGGTTAGTACGCCTTGCCACTGCTGTCCGAGAAGGCGTGCAGTTTTGACAGCTTTCTTGATTGTAGCCTAGTTGTTGATTCTTCTGCTCTGGTGGTAGTGATTCCTTTCTCGTTCCTGCGCTCTAAACACAGTATTTTGGCGCCGTAGTGCAGACCGCCGGTTCCGGCTTTGGCGTATTGTTCCGTCGTTGCAATTGGTTTATCGGACGTCACGTAGCTTCAGCAAGATTATCGAAAGTCATTCGCTAGACTGCCACTAGTCTTAGTTACCATCTTGTGAAGTGAATGCCACTCTTGGCTGCCTATCTCATCGCTCACGTAAGTGATGGTTGCCGAACCTCCTCAGAGGTCGATACCTGGAGCACCGTCTGTTGCCCCTAGGTTCTTGTAAGACATATGTGTTCTAACAGGAGGTCTGATGGCCAGTAGTTCAGTGTAACGCTCCTTCAGCCCACGCCTTCTGCGGGTGTAATCTGTCTGAGTACCCTTTAAGGAATTTATGTATTGGTCCTTGTGTTTTATTATTGTATTATTTATTTCAATACCTTTTAATGCCTACATTAAAGGTTATATATGTCTAGTGAATAGTTCTGGTCGCCTTCTGGAATAAATCTAGCACTGCAGTGTTCAGTGGACGTTAAGGGTTGTCTTACAAAGTTTACCACCACCTTAGTTCACCCATTTGGTGATCAGTTGCTTGTTTTTTAAATTAAACTTTACTATTGTATTTCCTATTTTACAGCAGGTTTCTATATTATTGCCGTTCCTAGCGTGTAAGGCCTTCAGCCGTGATTGTCGTCATTTGCTTTAAAATTCTAATTTGGTATTTGAATTTAGCAGTAAGCCTTAAAACCTTATTTACTGCCATTCCTGGCGTCTGATGCCCTCTACTATGTTTGTGGCGACTTGCCTTTAATATTTCACTACCTTTAACTTGTAAGTTGCAGCGAGTCTTAAACGATTTTTAATTTATGGCCATTCATGGTGTGTAAGACCTTCTGCCCAGATCACAGTGGCTTGCTTGCAAAAATTATCTGCTGTATATGTATGTTGAGCGTGGTTACGATTGTCATACCGCTATTTCAGTTAATGCTGGTTTGATTTGTTAAGTCTGTTAGTGTTGTATGATTTCTGCCTTTGGTACTGTGTTCTGTTTTAGGTGATCAATTCTTTAATGGCGGTCAGGCAGTTCCTCGGGATCGGCCTATTGAGGAAAGAGCACCTCACTTATGAGTTGGCGATAAGACGCCCGCCTATTGAGGGTAGTGTTCCGGGCTTTGCAGCCCGCTTGCGTGCTATCGTTCTTCAGCCAGTTGAAGTCACGCCTGATGTTGTTGGTGAGACTAACGCAGCCACAGAGTTTTTTTTTTTTTTTTTTTAAAGCTGTTAGGAGTCTTGAGGACAACATCGGCTTTTTGAGCGCACACAACCTACTGGCAGTCAGGCAGACAGGGCACGGGCACAGTTGATACATTTAACCGACCGGATATCTGATGTAAGGGCATTAAAGTTATAGGATCGTGATAAGGAGTCAACCGCTGAATTGGGGTCCTTGGTTAATACATTGCAGTTTAAGGTCAGATGTTTAGAGCTTGATCGAAACAGGACGGGGAAGCAGGATTTGTTATCTTCCGGGCAGTGCGCTAAAGAGTCCGGGAATAACGCCCTTATGTCCTCCAAGGGATTAGCTGGGGCGTTTGCTAAATTACCTAATGCCCTGGTGCATCTGTTTCGAGATCACAGAATTAGCTACAGACTGACTCGAGCAAATTGAAAGGTTGTTATGGTTGTTTGTCCGCTTTGAGCAACACGCTGATGGATTTGGTGTTTCGCATCAGGTAATTTTATCTCTACTGTATTCTTTAACTAGATGCGAATTTAGGGTACTGGTGTCCATGGCCATAGCAGAAGGGTTTTCATTGCAGCAGTTGATGGAGCTTGTGATCAGCGAAAGATTGACCACGGGAGTTCGTAAACAGCTCGAGTTGCAAGATAGGGAAGAGCTGCATTAATACGTGGAAAGAGTTAGGCGGCCTGTTTTGCCTTGTTAGTCGACTTGCCAGAACGGGAGTTAGTTTCAGTGCTCCTGAGGGGAACGCGAGTGGTAGGTAAGTCACATTTCATTTTTCGTGGTCGTCCATCCACTTGGGAAGAACTTCGTGTGGCCGTTTTAGCGATATCCGCGTTGCTGCTCTCGGACGATAGACACAGTGAAGTTAAAGTTCAGCCCGTGGGGGTCAATGAGGGCAACTCCGGGTTACTAACATCAGCTGAGTCTGCTAAATCGCGGCGTTGCTTCAGGTGCGGTCGAACAAGGCATTTACTTCGTACTTGCGTTCAGCCGCGGACACCCAGAGTTAATAAACGACGCCGGGCTGGGCAGCAACCCCGGGGTCGAGACTTTAAACACTGGTCTGCCCATGTCGCTGCTCAATCATCACCCCCACTGCCTTATACTTATTCTAGAGTAGGTGGCGAACCTATTTGAGCCCTTTTGGATTCTGGTAGCTCCTTTTGATTGTTGAACTTGGAATAGTTTCTTGAATTTAATAATCTTGCGAGACTTAGGCCGGTCCTCTCTTCGGTATAGAGATGTCGGTTTGCCAACGGGCAGCTGTTGCCTCTGCATGGTTGGGTTCGAGGAGTATCTTGGTTGGGGATATCTCGTGGCCCTTGCTTTTGGCCTTGGTTAACGAGCTGCCGATCGATTTGATTTTGGGATGTGGTTTTATCGGTAAAATTGGTCTTGTCTTGGATTATTCGGTGTACACCTTTTTCTTTAAGTTTGCTTCTGGTCAGAAATTTGGGTTCTGTGAGTGTACTAAACGTAAGGTCTATTGAGATGTGGGAATGCTGCCTATTGAGGCTAAGGTTAGTAAGTTTGATCTCACCCATCTTCCTTCCCAGCAGGCCTCTGAGCTAGGGGGTACGCGTTTCAGAGTTTCAATTCGATGTTAAGCACGTTAGAGGCACTGAGAATGTGCTCGCAGACGTCCTCAGCCATATGTTTACTTAACAACCATCTAGTGAGGGCGCCCCAGAAGCTTGGGAAGGCAATCTTAGTTTTGTCGTGCTAGGTGGTATTCCTCATTTGTTTAGTGACCTTGCCGATCATCGGGATCAGGACCCACTTGGGGGCCCGTTACGAAACCGCTTTCGGCGGGGAGCGTTCAGATGAATGCATTATCAGGAAAGGCACTTTGAGTAAAAGGGTGGGACGTAACAAGGAGATTAAGATCTGTCTACCAGGCACGCTAGTACGCCCCGTTTTCCATTATTTTCAAAACTCGTTGATCGGCGGGTATTTAGAAACCCTCTAAATTCTTCATTTATTGCCATTCCTGGCGTGTAAGGCCTTCTGCCCAGATCACAGTGACTTGCTTTTAAAACATTATCTGCTGTATCTGTATTTAATGGTGATTTGTTATACTGTAACTATTATTTACATGGTTGTTTATTTCTTCATTAATAATGTGTGGTATTTTTATTTATTGTTGAGTCTAGAATTACTGGTTTAAAACAAACGTATCTTTAACTGTAAGAGGCAACCAATAATAATTGATTACGGCCCCATCAACAATCGTAACCGAATCCTGCCTCCCCTTGAATATCAGGTTTCAACATGGTTAATGGCGATTGCAAAGAGAACGACGCTCAGGACGGAACCCTGAGGCGCATCGTTTTCCTGGATAAAGGTGTCTCACTAGGCAGAACCCACACATACCTTGAAAATTGAGTCTTTTAAAAATAGTTGAAGGAAATGGGGCATGAGGCCATGGATGCCCTATGTGCAGAGACTACGAAGGATACCAGTCGTCCAGCAGGTGTCGTAGGGTATTTCCAAACCAAGAAACACGGCCATAGTCTGGTATTTCGGCAGAAAACCATTCGTGACGTGGGTTCACAAATGGGACTAGATGGTCAACTGCAGAATGGAGCGCTCGAAATCCATACTGCGCAGTGGTCAGTAATTGCGAGACTCGAGCCACCATACAAGCTGGGCATAAATCATACGTTCCATCACCTTGCAAAGACAGCTACTGAAAGTAATGGGGCGATAACTAAAAGGAAGGTGTTTTTCCTTATAGAGCTTAGGTATGGGTATGACAGTAGTTTCATGCCAATGTCTGGGATACATGTCCTCTGCCCAGATGGGAATGTATGTATGAAGGAAAAAATGTTTGCCCATAAGAGAAATATTTTGCAACATCTGAATGTGAACATCATCCGGCACTTGGGTGGCGGATCAGGATGAAGTGAGAGAAGGATCTAGCTCCCTCATAGTGAACTCAACATTCTAGCCCTCACAATTCTGAGAAGGGTAGCACTTGAGCGTCTTGTTTCCCACGGAGGAAGGCAGGATGACAGTCCGAGGAACTCGAAATCTCCGTAAAGTGGCAGACCAAGGTATTGGAGATAGCAATGGGGTCCATTATGACGTCGTCTGCTACCGTGAGGCCGGAAATTGAGGACTGGACCTTGGTCCTAGAGAACCGTCGGAGGATGGCCCGTATTACAGAAGAGGGAGCGGAACTGTTGAAAGACCCAATAAATGAAATGCCGCTAGCTTTCATGCTATGCCGAAGAACACGACGACATGACACTGTGCATGCAACTGTTTATAAAAAATGCAGTTGTCCATCGCAGGATGACGGTTAAAAACGCACAGAGCACGTCTCTACGCGCGAATGGCATCGCGGCATGCCTCAGTCCACCAAGGGGCTGGGTCACGGCACAGTAAAGAGAAAGTGCGAGGATTGTAACGTTCTGCGGCGGTAACGATAGCATTTGTAAGACAGTGTACTTGGCCGTCACTCGGAAATTATGGTTTGTCGAAGGTAGAAGAATAAAGCCTTCAGTCGGCCCTAGAAAGATGCCACTTGGGTGTGTATGTAGGTGGGGTAGGAGTCAGAAAACGGATAACAGAGGGGAAATCATCCGAGTACACGTCAGAGAATAGACCTCTGGAGACGATGGGCACAATGGGCAGTGCAGAAGGAGAGGTCCAAATGGGGCTAAGTGGGCGTGGAGTATGAAAGGAACATGGATGCTCCTGTGTTAAGGCAGATGAGGTTCAATTCAAGAGAGTACTTCTCATATTCTGGAAGATCCACAAAGGGGAATGGTGAGCATTAAAGTCACTGAGCAGCAGAAAGGGGAAAGGGAGTTGCCCAATAAGCTGGAAGAAGTATGCCCTGGTGGTACCGAATGGTGGAGGGATGTAAACGGTATAAAGGGAAAAGGTCAGGTGAGGAGGGAAAAAGCAAGCTCCAACAGCTTGAAGCCAGGTAGTCAGGGAGATGGGTTGACTATGAACGTCATCCTAGGTGAGCAGCATGACTCCCTCATGAGATGGAATGCCGTCTTCGAGGGGAAAGTCAAAGTGAACTAGAAGAACTGTGGGAGTTAAAAACGGTTGTGAGGACGCAATTTTGTTTCCAGGAGGCAGAGAGCAAAGGGACGCTACGATTCTAAGAGCAGCTGTAAGTCATCTTTGTTGAATCGAAGGTCACGAACATGCCATTGGAGGGAAGTCATGACGAAGGAAGGGGAGGAGAGAAAAAATAAAACAGGGTTGTCACCTCGGCGGGTGCCGAGTGTCAGTCTCCGCAGACCCACTGCTACAGGGCACAGAGGCTGGAGTATCTAGCTCCATGAGAACCACAGAGGCTTCGGAATTCTCCTTCTGTAAGTCTGTAGAGTCCTGGGCTGAAAAACAGTTAGCCATGCGCACCGGCAACGGAGACGACCATTTGTCTTTGTTTGGACTCTTGGAGCCTTTCCGGTTGTGGAAGACTCAGGTGTTGGTTGGCTGGAGGATCATAGAAAGTATTTGTGGGAGTATTCCTTCTGTACCTCCCAGCCTGCTGGTTGTGTACATTCGCCCTGTGAGGCGAAAGTTTGGTGCTGCTACCATGAGACTGGGCGATTTTACAATCGCAGTGCTGAACTTGAGGCCGCAAGTCAACATGGCCATGTCCTTCGTGGAACGAGAGCAGCAAGAAAAGTAGCGTAAGTGCCAGATGGTGGAACGCAGGATTTCTGACTAGCCAACAACTTATGAGCGACTTGGTAAGGCACTTTTTCCTTCACCTGTATTCCTGGACATCGTGTTCATTAAGATACATGGGATAATCTCGGGAGGAGACAGCATGGTCGCCATTGCATTTGATACAGCAGGGAGAAAGAGGCGGACAATCACCCTCGTGGGCATCCTTACCAGTGGTTACACATTTGGCCGGTTATCGAGAGGACATTCGAGTGTGTTTGTAACGATTACACTGGTAGCAGCGCATCAGGTTCTGAATGTACGATCTAACTGTGATAACTTCATAACCTGCTTTGATCTTTGACAGAAGCACCACTCTATCGAAAATGAGAGAAAGAGTGCGTGTGGGTACTAAGGAGGATTCTACATTTTTAATCACCGACGGACTGCAATGACACCCTGATCAGAAATGTACATTTGGATTTTTGCATCAGCCATACCATCATGCAGCCTAGTGTAAATAACACAACAGGAAGGATTCAGCGTTCAATGGGCCTCAACACGAACAAGGTAGCCATGGAGGAGCGCAGCTGCAAGCAGTTGTTGTGCTTGGGAATGAGAAGGGCCCCCAAAAGGAAAGTGCCAGTGTGTAAAGGAGAGAGGGATTTCACACGGCCAGCAGTTGCATCTACACCTTTCTGAATAATAAACGGATTTACTGCAGCTGAGGACCGACCATCTTCAGTACGTGAAACCACGAAGAACCATGTAGCAGCTGGGAGGATCTGTGAATCGTTAGCCTCATTCCGTTTACGTTTCGAAGACCTTGACCGTGAAGAAGATATTGGCTCATTGCGAGAAAATGTCTCATGACTGCAAGCGTCTCCGACGGTGCGCTCCTTCCTAATGGGGGGGCCCGCTTCAGAGCGGGTCCACCTGCCTTAGGTGATTGTTCGCGCTTCAGGTCACATCTCCCGAACACCTGACAGATGGACCAATCGGCAATTTGGGAAGGCAGCAGCTCAGGCACTCATCCCTCCCTGGGCCTGGGCTGTATCAAGGTGCAAACCCTACCTGTCAACCTGGGGCTGGGCGTTACGCGTTACCCAGTGACCTGTTGCCCGTCAGACGCGTGGACTGACCTCCAGGAAGAAGAAAAAGAGGAACCTCAAACGCAGAAGCGGAGGGAGAGTAGGAGAAAGGGAACGAAGACAAAAGAAAAAGGAACGAAAAACAGTGGAGAGACTGTTCTGGTAGTGACTAGTGAAAATGGAGAACACATTTCCAAATTCATCCCAGACATATCCCCCATGGGAGCGGCAAATGAACAGCAAGAAAATAGACCGGCAGCACGGAAGGGAAAAGATGCTGCGAAGGCTGGGGCCCCGCAGTAGCCAAGCACGAACCAATCAAAGAGCGGCGAGCCCCCTGGGGAGAGCTTGGACGGGGTAATAAACAAAGTATATGGATTGAGATTCAACCAAGGAAATGAGAAAGTAATGAAGAGTTGCTGGAATGACATCAGGGAGTAGCTTAATACCAAAACAGGATGCCACGAAGTAAAAGAGTTGGTGGAATTCTGCTACCTGGCAAGCAAAGTGAGACATATAGATGAAGTAACGTGGACACAAAACGCAAGCTAACACACGTGAAGAGAACATTTCCGGTTAAAAGAAGACTGCTATTATCAAACATTGGCCTTAACCTGAGGAAGATTTTTCAGAGTATATGCATTTTGAGCACAGCACAGCATTGCATGGAAATGTCTCAGGAAAACAGGAAAAGAAAAGAAGCGTTTGAAATTTACTACCATAGGAGGTTGTTGAAAACGTGATGAGGCTCTCCAAACAATTAGCGATGAAAGGAATATGAGGAAAACAGTGACCAGAAGAAGAAAAAGCAGGACGTACGGTAAGACATCAGAGAATAATATTCATGGTACTAGTAGGAGCTGTAGCATGAGGAAAGTCTAGGGGAACACAGAGATTACAACAAAGCCAACAAATAATTGAGGACGTCAGACTTAGGACCTGGAGTGACTTAAGGAGTTTAGAGCAGGAGAGGAATTAAGAATTCGTGGTGGGCTGCATGAAACCCGACGGAACACTGATGATGCGAAAAAAAAGATAAGTGTTTGTGATATACTAGGGCATGCTGGAAGGTAACGCCTCTAGCTATCTTACCTGAGAATTCTTTAAATAAAACAAACGTTATTAATATTCTACATATTTATGCTTCACGTCTACATATTTGTAGCCCTGTACACTCAAGCGCGCCGAACTGCAGAGCGCAACGTCACGGCGTGCAACGTAACTACACTGACGGAAAAAGGATAGTAATATTAAAAAGGATTTATGCAACATAAACGAAACTTGCTAGGCGAGTTGCTACATCTGAAAGAGGATGTTTATTCAAATTTCGTGCCACTCACATAGGGTTTGTGTCAAACGTTACTTTGGAGCTTTAGTTACCTTTGTGATTGGAGATGGTGAGTTGATGGTAGTAAAGAATGCTTTTAAGGTCACAAAGTCGCTATTACTCATAGCTCACTGAGTCTGAACGAGGTCGCGTAATAAGGCTACGACAAGCTGGATGTTGCGATAATGAAGGAATCCCTGGTAGGAATGTAGCAACTGTTTACGATTGCGGGCAGCGATGGTTACGAGGGTGTATGGAAGCGAAAAGAGTGGGCTCCTGACGGCCACGAGTGGAAAGACCATCGTGTTCGACGCATTCATCTGGGGCATCGTAGTGCATCTGTAGAAGAAATTTGAGCACCAACTAGCAGCATAGTGGCACAACTAAGTTTTACATATCTGTTACTACAAGGATAGCTCCGAGCCAGGTCCCACTGACCACAAACCACCGCCATTTGGTACTTCAGTGGTGTCAAGAGAAAGCTCATTGGAGGCCAGGGTGGAGGTTTGTTGTGTTTTCGCAAGAATGCTGGTTCTTCTCGGTGCCAGTGATGGTCGTGAGTTAGCTAGAAGGCGGCCAGTTGAGGGCCTGCTAACACCCTGTGTGTGTGCTAAGTACAATGATCTGCTCCTGGGGTTATGGTCTGGGGTGCGACTTTGTATGACAGCAGGAGCGCTCTCGTGGATCCCACGCACCCTGACTGCTCATCTGCATGTCAGTCTGCTGACTGGACCTGTTCTGCTGCCATTTATGAACATCATTCGTGAGGGTGTTGTCCAGCAGGATAACGCTCACCTACCTATTACTGTTACAACCCAATATGCTCAGCAGTGTGTCGGTATGTTGTTTTGGCATGCTGGATCAGCGTATCTGTCTCCCATCGAGCACATATGGGACATCATCGAACGAGAACTCCAGTGTCATTCACAAACAGCATTAAACGTCCCTGTACTGATCGACCAAATGCAGCAGATAGGAAACTCCACCGCACAAACTGACATCCGGCATCTGTACAACAATAGCTTATCACGCGCTTACATTAACC
Source organism: Schistocerca americana (assembly GCF_021461395.2). Lineage (NCBI taxonomy): Eukaryota > Metazoa > Arthropoda > Insecta > Orthoptera > Acrididae > Schistocerca > Schistocerca americana. The sequence goes on from NC_060123.1 coordinate 392,415,893, forward strand.
TGTGATCTTAAATTGTTAATCACGTAATTATGTTACCCGGACAAATACAATCCTGCAATTTCATTCCTGTGTAGTCTTCATTTTTTCCATCAGTGTAGATCAGTGTGTGAGAAACAGTGGTGTAATTCAGTTTAAAATTCGAGCAGTTCGCCAATACAAGGAGCGCCCAAACCTGCAGCTCGAGAACACACGACGTCTGCGACATCTGCTACCATCCGAAGCCTTCGGTTCGCTGTCATCGATCATCCTTCGTACAGCGCTGACTTGGCTTCATCCTATTTTCACCTTTTTCTAAATATTAAAGAACACCATCGAGGTCTTCGGTTTGACAGTGATGAAACGATGCAAGCAGAGGTGGGGGTCCGTCAACAAATCAGACATTTTACAACGCTGGTATCAAGAAACTGTTCTCTCCTTGGGAGAAACGTGGTCGTCGCGAGGGTGACTATGTTGGGAAATAAGTATGCAGACCTCAATAATGAAGATGTTGAAACTTAATTCGCTTGTTTTAAATGAAACACTTTAACAGTTTTCAAATAAAAATTCAGTCAGCATTAATTTTCAGCACACGCTCGTATAATAGCGTTGTGGACACTGTAAACGTCGGACATTCTTTTGCTCAGTGATCAAATAGACCTGCTTTAGACTGCCTAACACTCTCGTCAGGATAAGTCCTGGAAAATACTTTAAGAACCTTTTTCAATATCTGTTGCAACTTCTTCAGTGGAGGTTTTGTCTTAGCTTCGATCACTTAATGATCAACTTCAGTCCTCAAATAAAATGACAATTATGCATTAGTAAGTATCTATTTAGCTGGCCGGTGTGGCCGAGTGGTTCTAGGCGCTTCAGTCTGGAACCGCGCAACCGCTACGGTCGTAGGTTCGAATCCTGCCTCGGGCATGGATGTGTGTGATGTCCATAGTTAGGTTTAAGTAGTACTAAGTTCTGGCGGACTGATGACCTCACATGTTAAGTCCCGTAATGCTCAGAGCCATTTGAACCAAGTATCTATTTAAATACACTACTGGCCATTATAATTGCTACACCAAGAAGAAATGCAGATGATAAACGGGTACTCATTGTACAAATATTATACTAGAATTGACATGTGATTACATTTTGACGCAATATGTGAGCATAGATCCTGAGAAATCAGTACCCAGAACAACCACCTCTGGCCGTAATAACGGCCTAGATACGGCTGGGCATTGAGTCAAACAGACCTTGGATGGCGTGTACAGGCACAGTTGCCCATGCACCTTAAACACAATACCATAGATTATCAAGAGTAAACACTGGCGTATTGTGACGAGCCAGTTGCTCGGCCACCTTTGACCAGACGTATTCAATTGGTATGAGATTTGGAGAATGTGCTGGCCAGGCCAGAAGTCGAACATTTTCTGTATTCAGAAAGACCCGTACAGGACCTGCAACATGCGGTCGTGCATTACCCTGCTGAAAGGTAGGGTTTCACAGGGATCGAATGAAGGGTAGAGCCACAGGTCGTAAGGCATCTGAAATGTAACGTCCACTGTTCAAAGTGCCGTCAATGCGAACAGGATGTGACCGAGACGTGTAACCAATGGCACCCCATACCATCACGCCGGGTGATACGCCAGTATGGCGATGACGAATACACGTTTCCAATGTGCGTTCACCGCGATGTCGCCAAACACGGATGCGACCATCATGATGCTTTAAACAGAACCTGGATTCACCCGAAAATATGTTTTGCCATTCGTGCAGCCAGGTTCGTCGTTGGGTACGCCATCGCAGGCGCTCCTGTCTGTGATGCAGCGTCAAGGGTGATCGCAGCCATGGTCTTCGAGCTGATAGTCCACGCTGTGCTGCAAACGTCGTGGAACTGTTCGTACAGATGGTTGTTGTCTTGCAAACGTCCCCATCTGTTGACTCAGGGATCGAGACGTGGCTGCAAGATCCGTTACAGCCATGCGGATAAGATGCCTGTCATCTCGACTGCTAGTGATACGAGGCCGTTGGGATCCAGCACGGCGTTCCATATTGCCCTCCCGAACCCACCGTTTCCATATTCTGCTAACGCCGGTCAACTGCTGTTTGTGTATGAGAAATCGGTTGGAAACTTTCCTCATGTGAGCACGTTGTAGGTGTCGTCACCGGTGCCAACCTCTGAAAAGCTAATCATTTGCATATCACAGAATCTTGTTCCTGTCAGTAAAATTTGCGTCTGTTGCACGTCACCTTCGTGGTGTAGCAATTTTAATGGCTAGTAGTGTATACAACAGAGACTGATTATACTTAAAATTATTAGTAGTGTATCTGAGTAAGAAGATGGCATTAATTGAAAATATTTAAAATTCTTAAAACTCTACTTCATTAATGAAGGGTTGTCAAAATTCAGAATTATTTGTACAAAACTCTCGTTAGCTAAATAAGTTGCCACAGAAGAAATTTCTCCAATAACAATTGGTATGTTATAATGTCATGTCGCTTTCAACTGAAATTGCTATCGTGGTAATTCTAATAGCCGATAATGAACATGATGGCGTTCAGAAGATATACGCAGGGCTTTTCGATATGGGGCTCTCTTGTTGTTTGGATTGACTTTATGATTGCAATTAAAATAAAGGTAAATCTGAACGGCAACTGACATTTTAGAAAATAAAATAGATCTCTGAAAGGGTTTTCTTATAAACGATTAAAACTCAGTCAGAAAGATTCGTCAGGCAAGATTGCAATTAACGTGCGTACAGCTCCACCCAGAAGCGTTTGTATAAGGGGAACGCTGCTCTCACAGTACCCGGGTCTGTTCCAGCTGACGGCTTCGTTTCGGGCGGCCGTAATTTTTGTCCTTTTTGCTGCTTTCCAGATGGGCTCCCACTGTTTTCCGATCACGTTCCGCGCCAGTTGGCCGTTTAGGTAATTCTGCGGAGGCCTCCCGGGGAGCCCGCAGGGTGCCGGCGAGCTGCGCAGATATAAAAAGCAGCGCGGGGCTGTGGGCGGCGGACTATGGACTGTGGGCCGTGCCGCGCCGGACGGAGGCGGTCCATTCTGCAGCCCACCCGCATGAGGGTGGCCGGGCCGCTCCTTTCTCCGCCAGACGAAACGCCGCGCGGCCGTAACGGGCTACGTCCGCCAGCCGGTCCACCCACGCTAGCAGCACCCCGCCCAGCCCAGCCCAGCCCAGCCCAGCCCGTGTCCCAGGCACACCAGTGCAGCTCAGCGCAGCGCGACACGAGCGCGCGCTTCTCCCTCAGTATACGGCACTCGCCATGCTGACTGTAATTAGGGGGCGTGGAGGTCTGCCTTGCCCTCTTCGGTGCGCTCCACACTTGTAGCA